>NC_062555.1:6771599-7408210 GCF_016906955.1 Phacochoerus africanus | reverse complement strand
ACTTGCTCATCTGACTGAGAAATAAGAAGCAATCAGGAGAGGATTTCTTAATGATCCCCACTCCAAATCTAATACCTCTCTACATCTGTACTCCACCTTCCCTTACTTAAAAATTAATGAAAAGTCTCTGCTACTATCTAAGGCAATGGGGACACTTAAAGAGATTTTTTTTAACCTGTTTCATCAAGGAATTTGCTATTATAATTAATATCTTTATTTCTTGCATCATCATTTTTCTCTCTTTTTTTTTTTTTCCCTCCAACTTCCTTGTTGAAAATTCCCATCAGGCCACTGATACATTGAAACGTCTCCCATCTAAAGTAGTAAGAGCATTTTCGATAACAACAACAACAAAGCACAGAGATGTGATTCTATTTTCCTCGGCAATCCTGCCTTTCTTCTCTTCTTCGCTGTATAGGATAACTTTTCCAGAAGTTGCTTCTATTTCCTACCTGCCATTCCTGTGCACCATTCCCTCCTAAAACCATTGCATTCCTCCTTTTTTCACCACTACCCTAAACAAACTATTCTTTATATCACTGCTCCCTTGATATGGCCAGATTCAAAAGTTAATTCTCAATTATCATTTCCTGACATCTCAGGAGTATTCACAACAATTGATTTCTTTTTATTCCCTGAACAATTTTTTGTTTTTTTTGTTTGTTTGTTTAGGGCCACACCTACAGCATATGGAGGTTCCCAGGCTAGGGGTTGAATCAGAGCTTTAGCCTCTGGCCTACGCCACAGCCACACCAACACCAGAACCAAGGCACATCAGCAACCTACACCACAGCTCGCGGCAACACCACAACACCAGATCCTTAACCTAACTGAGCAAGGCCAGGGATCGAACCTGGGTCCTCATGGATGCTAATCAGATTCATTTCTGCTGAGCCCAATGGGAACTCCCTGAACAATTTCTTAACGTGCCTTCCAGGGAACCACACAATTCTTCTGCCTGCCTTGCTATCTGACCCCTTTCTACAATCATCTTCTCTCTTTACCTTTTTTTTTTTTTTAATTATTTGAACTTCTATTATTTCCTCTTTTTCACTTTTTAAAGTTTTACTGAGGAAGAGTTGATTTACAATGCTGTGATCATTTTTGCTGTACAACAAAGTGATTCAGTTGTACATACACACACATCCCTTCTCTTTCCGGTTCTTTCCCACACAGATTATCACAGAATATTGGGTAGTGTTTTCTGTGCTCCTCTGGTAGGTCCCATTAGCCAATCATTCCATATACGTCAGGGTGCATATGTCAGTCCCAAACCCCTGGTCCACCCACTGTCCACCTGTCCCCTTTGGTAACCGTAAATTTGTTTTCAAAGTCTCTGAGCCTGTTTCTCTTCTTCAAATGAGGACCCGCTTTTGAAAGCTAAAGACTGCAGTGCTCCAGAGCTCAGACCCTGGATGTCCTCTCTGCTGTAACTATACCTACACCTCTCTAAAGATTTAAGCCCTACCCATTAGTCAGTGGTCTCATTTACCATTTTAGTTTCAGATTCCTAAGTGCAAATGCCACCTTGACGCATCCACCTGGGCATCGAATGCACACGATAAACAAAACATGCCCAACATCCAACTCTTGATTTCCACCGCCACGCTCTAAGCAGAATCGCTCCATACTCAGCCTATCTCCATGAAAGGTAGCACTATTCATTAGTTACTCAGGTCTAAAACCTAGAGGACATTTTTCATGTCTCTCGTATTTCACATCCCATACCCAGTCCATTGGCCAGTTCTGTTGTTCCCACTTAAAAGATAACTAAATGAATGACTTCTCTGTGCCACTAATGCTACCATCCTGAAGAAAGCCACCTTGTCTCTCTCCAGGAACACTGTCACAACTTCTGAAGTGGACCCTTTGTTTTTAATTCTTGATTTCTCCCTACAAGATGTTCTCCACGTAGTAGTTACACAGTTTAACTGTGTGCTGGTTTATTTTACGCCCTGTTCTGCTCATTGGCTTCTGTAACTCTCAGAGTAAAATTTAAAGTCCTTCTGAAACTTGGACATGTGTTACATTTTCAGATCCCTGGATACCTTTCAGAATTCTCCTTTTCTAGCCATATTCAAGCCTGATCAAGCTGCTAAAGCCGTAACTGCCTCCTGGTTATGACTTGCTAACCTTTACACATTCTCCTACCGCAGGCAGGGCCTTTCTACTGGGTCTTCTTCCTTCTACCTCAAACACTCTTCCTTCTCAATGTTATATGATAACTCTCTCCTTTCACTTAAATACCAACTACAGACAGGCTTTCCTAAGCACCATATAAAGTAGCTATTTCTGTTTGTTTTTTTTCCAATTTTTTGGAATTAAAAAATATCTGACATTTTAAAAAGAAATTAAAAAGAAATAGCTTTGACAATATTAATAAATGTCTGAAACAAGACAGAACATACAAGGGCCACTTTTGGAGCTTGTTTAAATGTCTAGAGGCGGCATAAAGGAATAGAGAGATATTAATAGAATGGTTTAGAAAAAATTTCTTCTCTTAGAAACAAAGTGTAGACAAATGTAAAATGTCACTCTGTTTCATATCGTAGGAAATGCAAATTATAATGCAATATGTATAAAATGACCTGGGTTTTGTTTACAAAGAAAAAAGAAAGATAAATATATTCAGCACACTGGGTAAAATTACTTCCATAAGTTATGTAGGATGTTCTTTCTAATTTGTATTGTAGTTATGCAGAATAAGTGAGTCACACTTAAAAAACATTTTTAAATTTGTCAAACTTCATGTCAGAATTTAGTTAAATAACGAGTAATATCTGCACATTTAAAATATGATTTCCTTAAAAACATAGGATGTACAAATTTCAGGAATACACAAGTACCATATATATATATATATATATATATATATATATATATATATATATATAAAGTATCTGTAGGAATGACTATGGAGTTACAAAATTTTGCGATATAAAAATGCAAAGAGTAAATGACTGAATATCAAGAACAATTTTATATTAACCCTAAATGAATTAGTCAAATCCCTTAATTTCCCTGATCCTCTGTTTTCATATCTACACAAAGTAGAAATAATAATAAATCAGTTTATTGAGTGTTTTTGAGACCCACTAAGTCATGGTAACACATGTGGTGTACTTGAAAAATACTAAAGTACTCTACATAAATAAAAATTCACTTCACATAAAATTCACTAAATCCTTTTTTGAAAACGAACTTTTGTCACACATCAAAGAATTGTAAGCAGATACATAATTGGCAATGAGTGGTTGACCAAATATGATCTAACTACTTCACTGTGTTTTAAGAAAGGACATTTGTTTTAGAAGGGACAAGTGCTGCATTGTCACAATCACCTAAAAATTTGGAAACTTGATTTCGCACACTTAAAGCTTTATTTGTTTGCACAATATTCAGCAGGAAAACACTGGTCGTCCCCCTTTAAGGATCGCATTTATTGCTTGTCAAATGGGACAGAGTTCAACACACAATCGTTTTCCCACTGGAGCAGTTTCTGGGCTGAGGTGAGTAAGTATGTCAGGCAGAGCTGGGCAGGTAAAGAATTAAAATGTCCTGAAGAGCACAGCAGCAAGAATTTAATACATGGCTCCTAGAGAATTTAAACAGTAGCAAAACCAACAGGTATTCTTATTTTAAAAAATATTTAGTTGACTCAGAGTGGGGATGCTAGAGGGAGCATGAAGGAGCAGAATGTAACTGGCACATTCTTGCACGAAGTAAGGAGACCTTCCGAAATGACAAGCTCAGGAAGCTGAGCACCTCATCAGCTGTTTGAGGGCTTAGCGGGTTGGAGGACAAAAGGGCGTTGGCCTCAGTAGATGCACCACCCTTTCTGTAACAGGCTCTGTCAGAAAGACCTGCACACCAGCTGTGTCAGCAAGGCACTTTGGAAACCCGGGGAGAATTCCTCTTTAATCGTTTCACTTTTATGAAACTCCAAAGGGCACATTGAGAGACCTAAGAAACAAGAAGACCCATGAGGATCTCTTTCCTGCAATCTGCAAAATCCTGACTGAATAGGATTTTTTTTTTTTTTTAACCAGCTAAGCCATTAGAGGCCATTCCAGTATTATGCTGAATCTTTGTCTCAGCATTGAGAAAGTGTTCCATAGAATCTGACAGCTGAGCCAACTGACAATAAATCACTAAATAATTTCCCCATTATTCAATGATATTACTTAAAAATAGGCTGAATGATTAATGCTAAGACTAGTAACATCCTCCTCATTTACCTCGTGTGTGGGGAAGAAGAGAGTGAAATGATGAACCCATATGGGTCACTGATGTATTTTTTCTTTATATGACGACAATTTAAGTTTTTGATGTAACACTTTAAGGTAACACTTTATGAGGTATGATTTTACTTCTAAAAATGGGAAAACCAAAGAATATTCTTGGCATGGAAAAAATAAATGTGACTCCCTCTCTGCATACAGAATCTGAGCCTACCTCTCTTCATCTTTCTTGCCAATTTCAATAACCACTTAGAAAATCTTTCCAATTCCTTGACCAATTAACTCATTCTGCCTCATCTCCAAAAATCTCCTGTGTGTGTGTAAACTCAGTCATCTACTCCTGGGGTTATGCCTTAGATCCCGTCATCACTAATGGCTGCACCCACTGAACAGCTGCTTTGGGCATCCTGCGGTTACCACCTCTCATCCTTTCCTTCCTTTCCTCAAAGTCACTTTCTCATTCATATCATTTAAAACCTGCGTCCAACAGCTACTCACATCACCACGGCCTCCGACCTACTGACGCTACCATTTTCAAGGTCAGTTATGCTCCTCACTTTCCCCCTTTTCCTACCCTAGAAAACATGGCTCATACTCATCATATACTGATTTTCCTCAGGTAGAAATTAAAGCTCAGAGAGGCTAAGTATTTTGCCCAAGCAGTCATAGGGGTCAAAACATGATTTTTTGGCCATAAAATCTTGATTCTTTAACATTCCAGCACAGTTCAAAAATGGTAAGTACTAGCTGGATCAGTGTTTTTCCAAGCTGAATGCCAATGAGAATTATCTGGGGACCCTTTAAGTATGTCTTGTTCTAATCGCCACTTCCCATCCCCCCTCATGCCCACCTCACTCCTCATCCCCGTTTCCCTTTTTACCCCCTGAAGTTCTTAATGTTGTGCTTGTTTTCAGCCCCCTTGGAAAACCTGATGACCTCTTTAAGCCCACTCAAAGGACGAAGGGTTCTGGACACAAAAGGTCGCCTACAGCTTCAAAGGACTCTTGAGCCATCTGAAACCTATGCAATGACTACAGGTTAACAACTCATGATTATTTCCAGGGATGAATCTGAGTTTTGTGGCTCCTAAAATTATGCAATATGAGGAGCTCATTAAGATGAATAATTCAAAATTACAAATGTACAATTAATGTCAAGACGTTTGGAGGAGGCCAGTGTGAGACGCCATTCGGCATAAGCTTCATTAGCTTTTATTATGTTACCTTCCAAGTACTGTCTTGCACCAAACACCCTCCCTGTCCACTCCCCTCCCCCAGTAAAGAGTGATTTGCATCAACTAAGTAATGACTCTGAGTCATTTAGCCTGGAAAGAACTATGACTCAGAACCTCCCTGCAGGCTAAGTGTGCAGAAAACTCCTAATCTCTATTCTCACCGTACTTTGATGACTCAATGTCATATTTCTTTCTTTAATATTGAGCTTTTAACTTGCCTTTTAAGAAGTTCCAAGGAAAGGCAAATAATTAATAAATCTAAACAATATTAAAAGTAATATGACTAAATCTATTCCTAAATGGAGATGCTACTATCTCTTTAGTATTTTTCTTTCATGAAAAAATGATTCAGGAATTAGCGCGCATAAAATGCTGCCATCCGAGCCTGATAATGTGAGAAAAGAGCATGTACACGTGTACGGGTAACTGGGTCTCCATGCTGTACAGTAGAAAATTGACAGAATACTGTAAATCAGCTATAACGAAAAAATAAAAAAATCACTATATTAAAAAACAAAACAATAAAATAAGTTTTTTTAAAATGCTGCCATCTTTGACCCCCATGATCATGCATCCAAGACCGAGGGCTAAAACCTACCCGCGATGTAGCTAAATCTTTTGCACCTGCCTCTGACGTTTTACGTGTGTGCGATCATTCCAGCTCAGACCTTTGCCTGAGAAACAAGCAAGGACTCTACTGCTGATCTCTGCACCCCAGTTGCTTTTCCCCGTAGTCTATGTTTCACCTAAATGACGTATTCAAAAGCTGCTTTCCTGGTTCAGAAGCACAGCTTCGGTCTTAGCATTACCAACTCCCTACTGCATTTATTAACCTATGTGTCTATAATGAGTATTACGTATTTACTATATGCTTGGCACTTGTCATGCATTTTTTGATTATTCACTTCAAAATCATGAATTTTTTTAAATTACCCTTACTTTACAGATGCAGAAACTGAGTCTCAGAAGCAACTTGACTAAACCTTTGTGACAGTAGCCAATGCAAGAACCAGCAATCAAGCAAAGAATGTGTTTTTCTTTCAAGACCTTGTGCTTAACCATTACATTACATACTGAAAACTGGATATTGGATATGTGCTGTCCCTGTATTTCCTCAAACCTCTTTCCACAGTACAGCATCGTAGTGCCTCCAATGAGGCAAAACCGAGCTACTCCATGTTCACCCATCTCTGTCCTACTCTCCTCCATCGTCAGGACTTTGTCCATCTTTACCCCGGAATTTCTATTATTCTTTCTCCTTATATTCAAAGGCTACATATTCTTGGGAACCCAAAACACATTCCAGGTGCTCCATGTCCTGTCTCACTTCTGAAAGTAAAGCTTCCTTCCTCTGAACTGCCTTAGCCTTTCTATCTATTCTACACACATGATCAATACCAGTTTTTTAGGGGTCTCGCAGTGGCCCAGCAGTCAAGGACCTGACAATGTCTCTGTTGTGGCGCAGGTTCGATCCCTAGCCCAGGAACTTCTGCAGGCTGCAGATGGGGCCGAAAATAAATACATAAATAATAAAAATATGTTAACTTTTATCTCATACCTTCATGTTGCCCTTGATTATCTATTACACGTCCCTTGTCAATATCCTATGTAAGCACCCAGAGGACAGCACGTCCATCTGATCGCTCCCCATGTGCCTCAAAGCACATGGTATCTTCTCCCTCGCAGATGTTTGATACATCTTGTTGAAAGAACGGGTGACGCCTAGACAAATGTTTACTGCACTCTGTACATAATAGTAACTTCCCCTGGCACAGATCCAAGGTGTGTTCCGTGTCTTCATAGGCTTTTACACCCAAGTGCTACCATCATTTAACCACAGAGGAGATCATTCATTAGTCATGGTTCCGTCAACAATAAGCACTACTTGTCTTTTACAGGCATTCCAGGGTTCATGCTCCGACTGACTATTGCTATCACTCGCCACTAACGGAGGCACAGTATCAGAAAGCCAGGACCCCATGCAATACAGGTAGCAAGACTGAAGTGGAGAGACTGCCCTCAGATTCTAATTCAGCATTACAAGAACCAGAGGGAGCACTGGGCCTCTCGAGAGCTGTGCTTAGGTTCTGACTGGGTCAGAGGACGCAACGATGCCATGCAAATAAAATGATCATGTGAAAGAAGGCGTGGTAACAGAAGGGCCTCCTCGCGTTTTCGTCTAACACGGACTAACAGCAGTTATGTCATGGCCCTGCTTTTTCTCCTGACTTCCAGCACTTAAGCCAAAACTTCAAAATTTAATTTACATTTTTGGTGAGAAATGGTAGGTGGCCCTCTCCTTCTAAGACAGTGTCTAATAGATTCTGAATCATTGAGATGTTCTGAAAATTAGCAATATTTTTTTTAGCTCCTCATCTAGTGTGATTTCCAAAGTTTCTGTTACTTAGCCTTAATTTCTTACCTCAGAGCAGATTTTAGGGTTTGCCCACCAAAGCATTTGAACAGTTCTTGATGTGTTTTCAAATGATTTTAAACTTCTCAAAGGCTCTCAAAACACAGTACAAATGCAGTTCCTCTTTTAAACCAAAATTCTAGTCAGGTCCTTGAGCCAATCCCAACAGGGAGTTCCATCTGAGACTCTAAATATAATTCAAACCAATTTGCCCTCTAAGTCCACCTACTGACACAGAACATTCTTTTGCTTATCATTTGTATATTATCATAGGAATACTATCATTTATAATGTATTTTTCAAAATTATGGTACTTCACAAAGCAATATTAAATGCCATATGCAATCTTAAAACATTCTTATAATGATAGATGTTATAATAACACAAATGGATAAAAATTGTTTAATACTGATGATTCCTTTGATTATAAAATAGAATCACATTTTATGTATCATCAATTCAAAATGTCATATCGTATCAAATATTGGTGAATTTTTCTTGCAAACTAAATCATGAGCTGAAAGTAATATAAGTCTATAGCCAAATCCTCAAGCTAAAATTTGAAGCGCCTCCTTTACACAGGCAAACATTATTTTTACATTAAAACTTGTTCTAGTGTTGCACATGTTTCAATGGAAAGAAAAAATAAAGATGTACAGCCTTCCAGAATAAGTTAAGCATTTCTTTTTTTTTTTCCTCATCTGCGATTCTGTGACCAGTAAAAGGGGGTACAATGACATGATTTTTTATTAAAATTAGACAAAATGCCAACAACACTAGTAAGTAACATCCAGCCACTGGTGAGAGAGAGACCACGACTGTGTAAGGCTGCAGGAACCTCCTCACCGCACTGCCATCACCTGGTGCGGTGATCCCCTCTCACGCGTGCGCACTTACATGGAGACGTGACGTGACGATCACAGCTACCCCTTAAAAAATAACTCTAAGTCATCTTATACGTCATGTTAATGTTTGCTCATTTATTTAACCCTCACCGACGCTGCGTATGTTTACCATTAATTCTCACTTCACAGATGAGGGCATAAAGATAGCTTTCGATTAAATAACATGCCCCAAATTACACAGGCTATTACGGCGGAGCTGGGATGTTCAACCCAGGTAACCTACCTACAGAGGCCATGCCTAATTTCTCTACATCCCAAAGGGAAGAGCCGCACCCACATGCCAGGGGAAGGTGGCTTCCTTCACTGAGACGCAGCTAAACCTCTAGTAGGTCTGCCCCTAATAGGTCCCAAGGTCTAAAGACAGTATAGTTCAATGTTCCCACAATGGCTGTCCACAGTGGCTGCTTAAGCTCAGACTCATCAGCACCCAATCTCTCTGTATGTGCCTATTCCCATCCTGCTCCAAGTAAGAGGAAGAAACGGGGGTAAGCACAAAGCTGGCCTCCTCTGAGAATTCAGGGTCCAGCTCTGCTCTGGGGACTTGGTGGAAGCAGGACATCTGTGCCTGTGCACCCACTGCCTTGCTCTACCCCTCCCTTCCTTTAACTATGGTAAGAATCCTTGAGATGAAACCAAGGATTCCATTCTCGACAAATCGAAGTGTGTAATACAGTCTTGTTAACTATAGGTACAATGCTTACAGCCACTCCCTGGAAAGCATTCACCTTGCATAACTGCAATGTTATCCCCACTGAACACTGTGGGTTCTCCCCTAACTCATATGTGACATCCTAGCCGCTGCTGCCATCGTAGTAGGAGATGGGGCTTCGGGGCCGATGAGGAGGGTGTGAGGGCAGAGCCTTCGTGATCAGGACGAGTGCCCCCATAAAAACTGCAGAGGGAGTGTTCAGCCACGTGAGGACCCCGCAAAAGGACAGCCAGCTATGAACCAAGTATGTGTGCCCTCACTAGACACCAAATCTGCTGGCACCTTGGTCTGCGAATTGCCAGCCTCTCAGTGTGAGAAACATTTCTGCCATTTATGAGCTACCTAGTCTAGGGTAATTCTGTCCCAAGTGCCCTAACAGACATAGACAAACAGCAACTCATCCTCTTCCCTACAGCTGTTGTAGTCTGTGTCTTACCACTAGCATCAAAGGACCAACTCCGGTGTTCCTCTGAGTCCCCAGCAAAGCAGTTACCAACCTTAGAGATGAGTTTAGTGACGCATCTCGGCTGCCACTGGTAAAATGTCAAAAGTACCTTGCAATGACCATGTCTGCTCATTCTTTAATCCGAATTTTCTTTAGTCACTAATTTTTATGTTTTTTCCCTCAGCCATTAAATGCTCTATTACTTTTCCTTGGACTCTTTCCATCCTTGCTGTGTCCTTATTCCAGAACCAGCACTGGTAGTAATTTTCACCCCCAACTCCCAGTCTAAATCTCTTTTTTAAAGCCATAGATCTTTCTGTTAGATTGATCCATATAAAATGACTGATATTTTACCATGTTTGAGCTATAAAATAGCAACAGTATATGGTAAATATTATATGATAAACCATTGCATGTTTAATTATTATTTTAGATATTTCAAAATATCAAAAACTCATGCTCATCACCAAATTAATAGCTTTCCCTCTCAAAACCTTTTTTTTTTTTTCCTTTTGAGGGCTGCACCTCCAGCATATGGAAGTTCCTGGGTTGAATGAGAGCTGCAGCTGAGACCTATGCCATAGCCACAGCAACACCAGATGCAAGCCGTATCTTTGACCTAAGTTGCAGCTTGTAGCAATGCTAGATCCTTAACCCACTGAACCAGGCCAGGGGTCGAACCCACATCCTCAGAGACAAACTCTTAACTCACTGAGCCACCCTGGGAACTCTACAAAAACTAATCTCCCAGTGATTCATTTCTTAATAGAAAGCCCCATTATCCATCCATCCAGTTGTGTGAACTAGAAACTAAGTATTTTCCCATGCAGGTCCAGGTCTAATTATTTCCAAAAGGCAGGGCCAACCTATCAAAAACATACATCTATTTTATATGCTGCAGATATCACTTTAAAAACCTCCACTCCTCAAAATATTTATTATCGATGCCTAGATCAGGTAAACTTTAATTTTTTTTTTTCTACATTTGGAGCACTAAACTATTAGCCTCACTGACCTAACCTCAATCTTTCTCCCCATGGAACTCAGAGAGATCATTCTAACTTGCATAGTTGATCTTTTAACCACAGATCCCATCCCCAGCATGGACTCCTGTAGAGCCCACTCTGCCAGTTTCCCCATCCTGGTTCTCCATACTCGGGCCACCATGCCTTCTTTCAGTTTGTTCAGCTAAATCCTCGCACCTCTCAGCATCTTTGCCAGTGCCGCCACCTCTGTTTACACCATCTCCTCCTCATCGCCCCTGTTCTTTTCACCTAGTTCACACACATTCACCTGTTAGCTCATATCCCAACCAGGAACCTTAGTTCCTCCAAGCTGACTTCAAGCAACTTCGTTTAACGCGACTGGGGGACTGTGTTAAGGCTCCTGTGGAGCTTGTATATGAAGCCATCCTGAAATGCTCCACAGCAATTTGCTTTAGTTCATGTTATTTCTCATTCTGGTCCAAGTGTCATCAGAAAAAAAAAAGGACCATGTCGATGTTTGGGTTTTCCATAGTGCCCCATGTGCTGAAGGACAGAGTTAGTGCCTGGTACAGAGTAGATGTCCAAAAATACTAATTGGAGGAGGAAATAATCCAAGTATGACATCCTAGGGACAACGTTGGCGGCCTCTTCCTGTACGTTAAAGCTCTGTCCACGACTCACTGCTGGTTTTTGGACGTGCTCTCAACAGTCAACTCACCAAACAAATGATCAATTTCTTTCCTAAAATTCTCAACACATTAAGCTCTGAAGGACGTAAGTATAATTTTCATACACCCAAACATATACAGTTCTTTTTTTTTTTCAGTTTTTGCTTTTGTTTTTCCCAACAAATTCTCTCTCCATATTCTAGCTGGGAGAGTCCAAGTGTGTTTCTCTTATTAGGATATAAGCTTTACTTTGTAGTAAACAAGGTATTAAGTTACTTTTCTTCGTATCCCCGCTGTTTGGTTACATGAACAAAATAATATCACTGCCGCCTGTATTCACATTTGCAGTTATCTTAACAAATGTAATTCCTTTCTATTTCATTGAAAGATTATATACTATAGGAAAGAATAAGTCATATGAATGATAACACTAATTTTCATATATTACAATTCTAATATTTTACAACTCTCATCACTGCATATAATTCCCTAAATATAAATTGTCGAGATTTCCAAAGAGCGATAAACGATTCCTATGTTTGTTGTACTGAGCACTCCAAAGTAGAGCAAAATTCTCTCTGAGATGCAAATTACAGGTATTTATAAGCAGAGAAAGGAAGGGCAATCATTGTATCACCTACTTTCTTTTTTTGCTAAAGCAGGCTCCTTCCCCTGGGTGTAGTTTCTGGTGCTCTTTATTTTTGGTACGGTTTTCATGATTTAGGCAGTAAGCCCAGTGCAACTTCCCTAGAGAGAAAATTTCGTGCAGCTTAATCGTTTCTTTATTAGGATGCTTTTCCCTGTGGATCAGCCATTGTATATATTCATTCCATAATTTCCCTCCGTGACCTATGGTCATTATCAAAATGAGTAAAATGTGCAAAGTTCGACGTCATCATGTTTAGGATAAAAGTAAAAAGTTACTATTATTAGTAGTGGAAGCATTATCGTTAGGAAACAACCTAAATGAATGCTATGGATTCAACTTTACATAAAGCTCTGTGTTAATACCATGCTTTTCTTCATAAACATGCAGTGGGGGGACAGTCCTAAAGATCATGACTCTAGGAGTTCCCGTCGTGGCGCAGTGGTTAATGAATCCGACTAGGAACCATGAGGTTGCGGGTTCGATCCCTGGCCTTGCTCAGTGGGTTAAGGATCCGGCGTTGCCGTGAGCTGTGGTGTAGGTTGCAGACGCGGCTTGGTTCCCGCGTTGCTGTGGCTCTGGTGTAGGCCGGCGGCTACAGCTCCAATTGGACCCCTAGCCTGGAAACCTCCATATGCCTCGGTAAGCAACCCTAGAAAAGGAAAAAAAAAAAAAAAAACCATTATGACTCTAAAAATAATTGAACTTTCTTACAGATTAAGGTTATGGGACTGAAGCTGACTACCTCAAAGAAGAAATAAAAGGTCAGTGAATACAAACATGTAAATAAAATAAGCTAAAGGAACAATCAGCTTCACCGGATAAGGTGATCTGCTTCATCATTTCATTTTATTAATCCACCACCCGATTTTCCTGACTGGTCAGAACTCTTGTGACGTGCATTTGTTAATGGCATCCTTTGAGCAGAACAGAGGAAGAATTAGGGATTTATGGCGCAGTGGTGAACCGCAGTCAAAGGAAGGACCACAAACCAGCCGGCTGCCTGTTTACGCCATGGCATGTAAGTACCAATCCAACACAACACTGCCTGAAACACAAATAAGCATGTCCCTATTCAGCAGAACATAAAGCTGATTATACAAGATGGTTTTGGACGGGGAAAGAGTGGAGTACTAGGTTAATAAACAAAGGTGTGAGATGGCAAGAAGACAACCGATTTATGATCAGTGTAGGTACTTTCAGTAATCGGATCGCTCCCCTTTACAGCTGCTTCAGAGGAACTGCCATGTGCTAAAAGTACGTTAAGAACATATGCAAGTTGATGGAGACTCTCAGAGAAAACAGGATTCTTTTTATAGCTGCACAACTTCTAACAAAAACAACATCATGGTCCATATTATGTAGCTGTGCCTTCTGCAAATATCTAGATAACGCTAAACTGTTATGTTCGCAACATAAAAAATCTATTTGCTATTTCAGTTACATATGCAATTTAGAAAGCCTATCAGTTAATTTTACTAAGGCACATTATATCAATAATTATAATTGCAGGGGTTTTTTTTCTCATGCTTGGAACGCAGGTTTGAACAGTTTTTAAATCACCTGTATAAACCTCTGCCACATACTTGATAAGAAATTATCCTTTGAACGGTTTTATCCTACGGCTATGCTCCTCATGATAATGACTTTGATCAAAACTGTCCCCTAATTTGCTGCTGAACAGTAATTTTCATCAGGAGGGCCCATCGACGACACAATAGAACCCTCGACCTACGTTTGCAAAAAATTTTATAAAAAGCGAGGAAAAGAATAAGGCGTCTCCGTGTGAGGTGCATAGTGGCAGCTGAGGTTAACAACCTTGACCTCTCATCAAGACCTGCTAAACAATTGCAAAGCAGCCCAGGCAAAGCGAAACTGTCAGGAGGTTACATCTGGAGCTGACGCCAGGCTTCTAAAAATCTTTTACCAAAGTCCTTGGGAAACCAACCTCCCTTGTAAACGTCAACACAACAAACCCCTCAGGTTTGGAATTAACCTGGTGGGAAATGTGCAGAGACAGAACGAGGACTTCTCCACACACCAGCCTCTCCAACTCCTTCAGCCACAGGTTCTTCGCGGCGAGGCTACCAACGAAATTTGGCATCTTCTTCGATAATCAATACTACGGTTTGAAATATCCCTAAGTAAACAAAGAAGAGTGTGTACAGCGTCCTTGTCTTCACACCCTTTACCTCTTCAGGGACTGAATGTTCCCCTCAATAACTTCTTACTGATCATGTCTTACCCTCTATGAGCTACAGAATTAAATCATGTATGTTTTATCCCACGTCTCGCAGGAGCAGGATCATGTTTGGGTCTTCCCACACTGTTCTAAGAAAGCACCTTCACACTTTGGTCACTGTGTCAGCCAACGTGAATTTGCTGAACACTTACTCTTGGCCGGGTCACGTCTTAGGTCTGGACATGCATGGATAAGCAAAACCACTTCAGTCTCCGACACCATGGAGCTGAGGGTCCAGTTGGAAAAATGGGCAACAGAGAAATAAATAATTATGGGACATTATGCAGTTTCCAGTTTTCAAAGTCTTCAGAAAAGAAATGAGAACATAGAAAATGAAAGAAAGAAAGTTCAATTCCCCTTATTTCCCCCAAGAAAGGTATCCAACCAAGAACTGATCCAGAGCACAAATGTAAGCACACAATTTTAGTCTCCTCTGTCTATCGCATGATGCCCGGAACCTCGGACACCATCGCCCAGTGGCGTGCGCTCCTGCTAAAGGTGGAAGGAACATCAACCAACAACGAGACCAAGGGAAAAATCACCCTCTTTTCAGTCTCTGCGACTCCTGGGGTAATATCACCGCAATATTTATTTTTTAAAAACAACATGTTGCTAACACATTATGGTTCTACTTTGAAAAGGGTATCAAGTTCTGGACACATGCTCATATATTTAGCAATTTATGTAAAAGAAAAACTTTCCTGGGCCACACTTAAATTTCATGCAAACAGGTGACCAGCATGTCTCATGCCCCATAGTTATTACAAAGCATATGCGGAGAATCGCAGGCATTTCAATTCCTACAACTGAGTGAAAGGATCCGTTCGCGTGAAGGAAGGAAAAACGTATGCTGGAACGTTACATGGCACTTAAAGAGCAAGAAGAAAAAGGGTTGAGCAGAATGTTAGGCAAAATGCTGGTGACCCATCAGTACAAAGTCGATCTATGTTGATGCTGTAAAGGGAAGGATTTGGGCCGTTCCTTTACTCCATGCCAGAATAATCTGCTATCTTACTATCTTCTTACCACGACTGCATATCTAAACTATCTGCAGAGAGAAGCAGCAAGGGCAGCCGTAGGTTTAAACAGTCCTGGAAAGGCAGCATCTTGTGATACACAGGGAATTTTTACTCCACTTACGTCAAAGAGCAAAAGATAAGAAGAATGAGTCAGAGAAGTGAAGCATGAATCCAGTACATTTGAATAATGGGGGAGACTCTTTTAAGCTAGGCTTTGCTAGGATTATTTATTATTATTATTATTATTATTATTATTTATACTTAAAATCCATTAAGTCCCACTGTTTCTTGCAATGGCTCTAGGCCACCGCAAAGCATTTCAAGAGCTCAAAGAGAACTTTGTACTGGTAATTTATGAGAATTTCAGGTCCTATTTGTTCATAGAGAACAGTGATAAGATTTGCAGCAATGAAATACTGTGGAAATTCCTGGAAATATGATCATATCTTATTTGAAGAAAAATGCCTGCGTTTCAAATAAAAATGAAATTGATGAACTTGAGAATAAATCTTAAGCCTGGTGAGTTATTCACCGACCTGCGAGGCAGGGCTTCATAAAGCTCTCACAAAGACTTCTTTTCATGGGAATATTGAGGCACACTGCAATTGTTTCTGTCGTAGGCAAAATTCTAAGAATGACTGCCAGTCTGGAAACTTTCTTTCCAGACTGTAAGTAATAAAAGTATAACATATGCCTTTTGTTCGTCTTATCCAGTTAGTGTCATCACAGAGTAACTCCTTCCTTTATCTCCACTAGCCTGACATTGATTGACCTCACACCATCTTTGATCAAATGAGGGACAGTCTCAGAAAACTAGCACTCTTAAGAAAAGCAACAGGAACACTGTTACCTATGTTTGTTTTCCACCTTACAAATTCTCAAGAACTTCATCTCAAATCCAGTTGGCAATTAGAAGGGACATAATCAAAGGAACAAAACACTTTTAAATATGACAGCTCCTTTATTTTTGAAATAATCTTATCCATTAGGTTGTCAATACTATCATTTTGCAAAAGAAAACTGAAACTAAAACATATAAGTGATTTTTGTGAACCATGCATTAGATTATTGGAAAAAGGAGATTAAGGCCTAAAATATAACCCCGACTCTGAAGTCTCTCACAGTTTAAGAGCTACCAAGTGTTAGGTGAGGTGGTCTAGCCATATGCTTCTGCTTGCTAATCCTCCAATGACTGAAATAGCAAACATTTTCCATGTAAGTATTGTTTAAAAAAAGAAAAAAAAAAAGCTTTGTGATGGTAGCTTTAATATTTTTGGCTACTTATGAATAATTTACTGAATGTCCTATCTTCCAATTGGCTTTATTGACAAAAGTAATAATTGATGTGATAATACTGTTTAATATTAATATTTTATATTTTAATATTTATTATAGTAATACTATTGATTTAATAATAACATTATTAACATTATTACATATATTATATATACTACTATATGCTATATATATTATATCATACATATTATAATTATAATATATAGTATTATACTATAGTATTATAATATTATAGTATATTATTATAGTATAGCATTAGTTTTATATAATGCTATATTATAAAACAATATATAATGTAATATATTGCATATATTATATTATTATATAGTATTAGCATTAATTTAATGATTATTAATAATATTGAATAATATTTAATACAATTGTGCTGCTATATTTTGGTACAAAATATTTTATGTGATTTTATATTTTATAGATATAAAACATATGCTTAATTACTACCCAGTCATTGATCAGTAATACTAATTCCTAAATTTTATTCTTTTTGTTTTCATTAAAAACAGTTAACATCCGTAATACTCCCCTGATGTCACCCATTAGGGTTAATGTTATGGTGAAAGTCACTGTATTTCACAAGACAAAATTTCAGACTCTCAAGTCCTGCTCTGCATTTCGGAGCTCTAAAAATGCCTGACAGTACTAGTAAAATGAAAATAATAATAGTACATACAAAAATACTTAAAATGTTTCAAAAAGATGATCTTAATAAAGCGCTTGGCACCCTGTAAGAGTATAATTAGTACTGGATTTGCTTTGACTGTTATTATTAGTGGTGATGATGCTTATCAATTCCATCTAAGCCTGTCTTCTCAAATATGTTTGGTTCATCATTTTTATTCTTATGTAAAAATTTTAAAAAGCTTCAGAGAAAACATGTGCAAAATACAAGCTAGGTTTTTTTCATTGGTTTTGGGGTTTTGTTTTCTTTTTTTTTTTTTTTTTTTTTTTTTCCTTTTTAGGACTGCACCCATGGCATATGGAGCTTCCCAGGCTAGGGGTTGAATCTGAGCTACAGCTGCCAGCCTATACCATAGCCACAGCAGTACAAGATCCAAGCTGCATCTGTGACTTACACCACAGCTTGCAGCAATGCCAGTTTCCCACCCACTGAGCAAGGGCAGGGATTGAACCTGAATCCTCATGGATAACAGTCAGATTCATTTCCACTGTGCCACAACGGGAACTCCATAAGCTTGTTTTATCAGAGTTTCATCACAGACACTAAACCACCAGTGTATATGTAAACACCCACACAGGCACATACACATTCCTTAGAGAGATTTGCCTTTATGCAGTTGTGAGAACGGGGAAGCAGTTGATGAAATGCTATTATCTTTGAGTCTGATGCTGAAGCTTGAAGTCCATTGAGCAGGCCACTGTTAAGAGTCTATGTGGATATAAAGTAAGTGAGAACAGGGCCTATATGGAACCTACCATATGAGTTAGAACCTGAAATTAGATTAGATTGAACATTGCATCCGTTCTAGCTGCCACCTACCTTAATATAAGCATGTTTGTAAAAAACAAAACAAAATAGGAGTTCCTTTTGTGGATCAGCAGGTTAGGACCCAACATTGTCTCTATAAGAATAGAGGTTTGATCCCTGGCCTCCTTTGGTGGGTTAAGGATCCAATGTTGCCTCAGGCTGCCTAGTAGGTCACAGATGCAGCTCAGATCCAGTATCGCCATGGCTGTGGCATCGGCTGCAGCTGCAGCTCCTATACAGCCCCTGGCATGGGAACTTCCATATGCCACAGGTGTGGCTCTAAAAAGCAAAAAAAAAACCCAAAACCAAAACAGAAAAACCAGTACCTTTCATCAGAAAGCAAAGACACACTGGGTACAGGAGTCAAAGAGACACCAAAAAGAGGGGAGCCCACAGATAATCAACAAGTTGTGAGAACAATAAAATGGCAGCTACTTCGTTTCTCCCCCCAGAATCCCACAGTAAAATCTTCTCCATAGCTCACCTAACAGAGAAACGTACAGGGAAGGGATTTAGTGAAATACAGTTCACCAAAGTCAGGTTGGCAGATTTACAAAGTCACCGTGAATGAAACGTGAAGTGATAACAAGCTCCAGTTAAGGCGTCAGGATAAAGTGATGGCTCTTTTTCATTATATATTTTCCTAAACACACAGAACGGAGAAAACCAAGAGTGAACCCTGAGGAATACTGTGGACTTTGGGTGATTATGCTGAGTCAATTTAAGTTCATCCTTGGGTTTAAAAAAAAAAAAATCTAGGAAGCTCCCATTGTGGCTCAGTGGGTCATGAACCCAACTTGTATCCATGAGGATGCAGATTTGATCACTGGCCTAGCCCAGCAGGTTAAGGATCCGGCACTGCCGTGAGCTGTGGTATAGGCTGCAGACAGGGTTGGATCCCGTGTTGCTGTGGCGTAGACCAGCAGCTACAATTCAGATTCGACTCTTATCCTGGCAATTTCCATATGTGGCAGGTGTTTTGGCTATTTTCAGAGTATGAATTTGAGTCCTTTACATTTCAGATTTGTAAAAGTTATTATTAAAGTGATCCAGGTACTATCCAATTCATGGGTAGGCAGCCGTTTGACAAAGTTCTTTAAGAATACCAACTCAACGTATTATTGGATGTATAAAATTGTAATAATAGGTAAATTAAAATTTAATTTGAATAAGATAAATTGAATGAATAATTATGCCTTACTTTCCAAATCAGTTTTTTTATCCCTGATATTATATTTTTATTATCATAAAATCTAAAGCATATACCACATATGGACTGCTAGAAGTGTTTCAAATTGGAAATAAATTCTTGAGAGTAAGCAATTTACAAAATCTTTTTTTCTCCCTAACTTCTAATAGAATCCAATTTAATCTTTTTCAACAGATTGGCAAAGGCATTAAGTAGGCACATTCTTAAGAATATTCAGCCCGATCCATGTTTTTTTTATTGAGATAATTACTACTAAATATATCTACAGAATGATTAGCTTGAGGCTTTAGCAAATAAACGGACTCATATTCTGCACTCCTAGTAATAACGATGTTATTTGATTTCTTTTCTTGGAGAAGCTTTACTAGTAACAAACAGTACTCTGTATTTTATCGTCAAGACCAAATTTGGCATTAGAAAACATATCCTAATGTTTTAAAAAGTTATGATTACAGGAAATAATCAAAGCTTAAAAGCAGAAAGGACAGATACTCTGTTCCATTTTTAGCTAGAGGGATGAAAATCTACTTTTATTAAACACGCAATCACCTTGCATTTAAGACTATGCTGAAACTGATCCCTGGTAGAATAAACCAAGTTTGGGATGCACCTTACTAGCGATTTAACTAACCGAGGAAATGGGGAAGGGCAAACGAACGAAGGAAAGGTCTTAAGAAGTCGAGACTAAATCATGAACGTGTTACCCGAAAATTTAAGAATTAGTTGCTTCAGGATGACCCGTGGGGAAATAATTCCAGTACTAGAGAAGAAAACCTTCAACCATCAGAATGAATTATGCCCCTCTTGCATAAATCGACAACATAGCCAAATTGTATTGCTTTTCTTTTTCTTTTTTTAACCCTCAAGCTCCAGTAATCATTAAAGCTAGCTAGTACAAGAGAAACAGCCATAGTAGTCGATGCTTTTGAATTTCCCAAGCTATGGTCAGAGTTTCTTAGTGTCACTGGATTTTCCTTGTTACTTAAAATTTACTGGTATAATTTGGAAACTAAGCAATTTTCTTTATCGCATACTTTTAGCCCATGAGGATATTGCTTTAAATGTATGATTAGTCTAGTGAAAACTCATTATCTACAATACAGTTAATACTTGAAACCAAAACTACTGAATTCCACCTATCACAACTGATGCAAAGACTTGTTTTGTTGTCAATAAGGGTTTCCATAGTTTTCTTTGTGAGAAATAAGGACGATTTTTATGTTTTTACCATTAAAATTATTATTCCTCAAGTCTGCAATAATATATGAGGTTATGTAAATATTAGAATCATGCTTACAAGAAAAGCAGCCACTTTTGGTTAACTCAGAATGGCTTTTATATTGCTAAGTTCAAAGAGTTAATGTAAGATGCTTGATACTTGTTTTTTGGTTATGATCTATTTGAGGAGCAGGGAAGAGGAAGATGCCAAATTGGTTTTGGAGAAATCAACAGGTTCCTTACAATACACTACGTAGTTCTCAAACGTATAATTTCGAGAACAAAAAGTTTTAAAATAATAAATGTAGAATGACATCTTCTATGTGAAACTTGAAACTCATCAAAGAGGCCATATATTGTTAAGTAGGCAAGTAATTCTAGTGACCTGGAATTATAAACACAAAATCAGGGCGGAAGGACTGAAATGAGGTTGGAAAAAAAATTAATTGGAGGTTTCAAAATTATTTGATGTGTGTATCGTTTGTATTATAATCTATATAATGTCTTTTTTCAGATTTAGTATTTTTATAAGTTCTATTGTTGTTTCATAGGTATCTGCGACATTTTCCCAATGGCACAGTTAGGAATGCACACTATCCCTCACTTCGGACATTCACTTCAAGGTCAGGGGCGCCCCAATCTGTCCTCTCTCACTAGCAGGATGCACAGAACTCACTGAGAGCTGATAAACTACAACTGGCCCAGGGAAGAAGGACAAAAGACAGAGTCCAGGGGAAGAACTGAATCCAGAGCTCCTGTTGTCCTCTGCCATGAAGTTGAGACAGAGCATTAACTTAGGTAGCCAGTGCAGGAATATGGGCTCCAATACATTCTTTTGATATGGATATTGATAAACACTTGTGGCTTAAGGGCTCCAGGGAGTAACACCTCCACAGGCCCTATTTTATTATAGGAAATGTGCATTCCCCAAAGACTCCGTTTGCCATAGGAAATGCGAATCTCTAGCCCACTCTTCAAATGATAGCAAAAGAATGAGGGGAATGGTGACTTAATCTAGGGAAAGAAAAGGACAAAAAACCCCATAAAACTTGTGGGACATTTCCAACCCTAAAACCCCTATTGGACAAGGATGGATAGAGGTAATTGAGCAAGGCCAAGGGGAGAAAACCACGTCTTTCTGGACCCCATGTTGGTACACCTCTCCACCTTCAAGAGAGAAAAATCCCTACAGGACATAAAGGAGGGGGCTCTTCTCCCCGCTCCCAGCAGCCCTGGGAGCTATTTGCTTTCCTTTAATATAGACTTTGCTTGCTTGCTGCCTGTGTGTTCACAGAGTTCATTCTTCAACTGCCGCGAACAGGAACCTGTATTCCGGTGTCATCTTTCCAGTATCAAAGTCATGGACAGCCATACTTTCAGAGTCTCAGTGTGTGACACTATACTGGAGTCTTGCCAACCGGGGAAGGTGATCTGAATCTTGGTACCCAGTATTTTAATGAGGGCTCTGACACACAGGCGCAACTGGATGTTCAGCTGGCAGAGCTCAGTGTCCTCAGCAGATCTAACAGATATTTCTTAACCCACTGACCCCACTCTAACTCACACTGTTATTACCTGGATGGCTCAAGGCCCCCAGGCCAACAAAAATAGTCCCACTGAGCATAACTTTCAAAGAATATAAGGATTACCTCCCAGAAGTTCAGGGGAAAGGCTGGACCTCTCTTTGGTGAAGGGTGAATTATTTACTACACAATCTCTCACCACACAAAGAAATACATACATCTACTCTTTGGAAAGGAGATCATTAGAGAGCTTAACTTTCTGCAGTATGTTGCTAATTAAGACATATTCATTTATAGTGAGGAAAAAAGACCCTTTAACGCTAACTTGAAAAACAGAGACATATCAGTATTGAAAGCAGCACTGCTTAACAATAGCCAAGTATGGAAGCAACCTAAGTGCCCATCAACAGATGAGCAGATAAACATGAGGTGGTACAGACATACAGTGGAATCCCACGCAGCCATAAAATGATGAAATTCTGCCATTTCCAACAACATGGATGATCCAGAGAGCATTTTACTTAGTGAATTAAGTCAGAAAGACGAATACTCCACGTTATCATTCGTATGTGAACATAAAAAATAAAACAAATGAAAATACGTAACCACAAAAAAAGATCCTTTAAAAAAAAGAAAGAACCTCACAGAATGCTGACATCTCTCATCAGCCGACCATCACTGAGAAACACTGTTCTAACACCTTTTAGACTGGTGGTAAATTAACTGAAAACATCGCTTTTAAAAAGCTTCATCTCGGAGTCCCCATTGTGGCTCAGTGGAAACGCATCTGACTAGCATCCATGAAGACGAAGGTTTGATCCCTGGCCTCGCTCAGTGGATTGATTAAGGATCCAATCCGGCATTGCCATAAACTGTGGTGTAGGTCCAGACATGGCTTGGATCTGGCATTGCCGTGGCTGTGGCGTAGGCCAGCAGCTACAGCTCCGATTTGACCCCTAGGAGGGGAACCTCCATGTGCCACCAGTGTGGCCCTAAAAAGACAAAAAAAAAAATTATCTATAAAACACTTCCATACTTAATTGAGTCACTTAGTGATTTAGGTAAAGACTTTCTATAAATAAATGTATCTATTTGATAGAAAAAAAAATTGAATTTGAGAAGCTATATAAGCATCACTTTTTAATTTTTTTTAGTCAATCCTATTAATAGTGCATAATTACGTGCTTCTTAAGGACAGGAGTATTTCTTCACCTGATGTTTTCTTCTCCTCTCTAACTCCTCCCTCTCTCCCTCATTCACATGCAATAGTCTTTGTGACAGGGAAGGTCCCATCTGGAGCACAGATGTGTTGCTCCATTCTAAGCAGAATCAGTTCTTAGAAAACACATTCATTGACCCATTCTTCTGCATCCAAGACGACAACAGAAAAGAGAGAATTGGAAAAATAAAAATAATGTGTAAGGGTTGATAGACTGGGGAGCCTTAACCTGAAACATGAGAGATTACATAAATTGGTATTTTCTTAGAATTAAATACTGGGGGCCCAAAGAGAAATTGAAAATATATGCTCCATTTTTATGTGTGTTTTAAGCAAATCTAGTAAAATACATTAGCATAATGGGAAAATTATTTATTGTCATCCTCAATTAGACATTATCAACTATTGTTTATTGGTTTCTCCATATGTGAATAAAAGGAGAATAATCACATTTGTTCTTCCTCACATGCTAGAAAAAACAAACAACAGCAAAACAGGTTTCAGCTGCAGCCTGTATGATTTAGCCTCAATGAGTATGTTAACTATTGAACAAAGATGCTAAAATACCTTTCTCTTGAGTGTTTAAAAATTCATGATTAATTTAAACGGCTTGAAAGATGTGTTAGTCTCTGAGGACAAAAGAAGGCAGAAAGACCTCCTGAGCTATCTTCTACAATCTCCTACCTTTGATATATTAGCAAAACTGAAGTTGAGAAGATTGATAGAAAAACAAGAACACTGATCTTAAACTAGTAGACTTCAACAGATCCTTTAATACTGTGCCAATAAATTCTTGTCAGTATTTGTATTTCATCAGGGAATTTACAAGAAATGACCCCTTGTATGTTCTTTGAGGACTCCTGGTACAAACACAAATAAATCTCGCATTTGGGGCCCAAGGTCAAAAGGACACTACGGACTTTGAAGCTACGTCTTCTCCCCAAAGAAAAACATGTGCATAGAAACTGTATCTGCTAAGAGCTGTTCAGTAAATACCTGTCAAATAGAACAGGAGGATTAAGTAGGACAGAGTAGAACAGAACAGAATAGAACGGTAACTTATGAAGTCATTTAAATAGCAATATATTTAGGAACAAGTAAAATTGTCCCTTCTTGGTTTTTTTGACTAGTTCTTGCAGTTTCTACAAAGTGTGGAATATTATAATATACATGCAAGAGGTACTGCTAAGTATTTTTTTAAATAGCATCCATTCAATCAATTAAAGTGTAGAGAAAAATACAAAAACAATATATGAGACTGACATGCTACCTACTGCGCTAACGAGGCATCTCAAAAACAATATAAATCTAGGAAATGTACCTTTAGATATTTGAAAAACCTGAAAGTAATGTCAAAAGTGAAACTACAAGGCTATAAATTTGGTCCCTAGATGTTTAACAAGGTTCCAACTGACTACAGACAGCTGCTGTTTCATTCTTGAATTCAGTGCCTCTTCATTAAAGTTCATCTCATATTAGGAAGGGAATCAAAGGTGTGGAAAGTAACATAATGTCTTTTCTATCAAAGGAAAACTTGGGGACTCCATTTTGCTCTGGTTTCGCCTTCCTGAAACCCCCACACCTCCCCTTTCCCTCTTCTCCCAATAATAATTTGTTTCAAATTAGCCAACCAGGAAGAATGTATGTCCTGACCTGACCAATGGGAAGGGGACAGGTCCATCACCTGCGTTAGGGAGAAATAGGCGTGCTTTGTTCAGCGCGCACACTTTTTGGAGCACCTGCGCCCTTCTGCAGAAGTAAAGAGCCTTATCGAGATCTCCCTGTGTTCGTGTGTCTCCTTTTTAGACAATGACGATCCGAGCCATGTGCCCAACAAAGGAAATAAATTAATAAGTTTTATGAAGAAAAAACAAAATATTTTAATTGATATAATTTTAAAGGGATGTAAGTGATTTGCTAAATACTTCAATGCCATTATTTTTGAATAAAAACAAACATTATAAATTAAACAATTATATATTGTAAGTACTCCTGTCATATGATCTGGCACATTTTAAAAATTTGGGACCTTCTAGCTTAATGTGTTCACTCAATAGAACAAGCTTTAGCTCTAGTAAATCTAAAGGAAAAGAGGTAATGATTCCCTTATCACAGAGCTTATATCTGAAAGCTGTAAAGTCTTGGCAAAAATGACTCTACCCAACACTCAGTCTCCCTCTCCCTCTCCCTCTCTCTCTCTCTCTCACACACACACGCACACACACACACACAGGCTAAGGGACCAAACACTAGCAAGACTTTTTCAGCTCAAGGTTATAACGCATGAATGACCCCGTTATCTTTAAGATGAGAAAAGTCAATGTTACCACAAGTATTTAATGTTTGTTCCAGCCAAAACCTGTAGCCCCTAATCTCCCTTTTCTTAGAGCATTTACTTTAGAAAACTCGCCATTGTAAATCCCTTTTTTGCCCCTTTTAGATGTAAATTTACAACCCAGAAACTCAAGGAGATGGGAGTCTTATCTTTGAAATGTCATCACCTGGAATGTCCTTCAGTACTTTTCCTTTAACACATCCTAGCATTTGAAGAATCCTCTTCTTTCAGCAGAGTTGAGCTCAGTTTACAAAGAAATCTCTTTCCTACTGCCATAGTCCAAAGAATATCTGTGTAGCCAACTGTCACAAATGCCCAGCTCTGTTTCTTTCTGAAAGTATTCAGATCTCAATAGGAATCACCACCAGATTCCGGGACAGGATAACTGGACCTTCTAGTACTCACCAAGACCCTTGTCTGCTTTCTCATTTGTGGTGATAGGCTCAGTTTCCTAGGTACCTGTCTTGTCTTAGCAAAGCACTGGAATGACAGAGGTTTTACAAATTTATTAAATCCAAAGTGCATTTTCAGAGAGAGCAAGATCATGTGTGTGCAGGTTAAAAGAGGGCTCGACTCATTTAGTAACTGTTTTTATACCCCCTCCAGGCCGACCTGAGTGGAGACCCAATTTCTCCTGCCCCAGCTCCCTAGGTAACGGCTGAGTGTTTGGTCTCTGTATGGGGCATATTTCATCTTCTGATTGGTCCTGGGCAGGACACTTTATTTGCATGGGGAGAGCCAATTGGATCTTCTGATTGGTCTTGGGCAGGAGACCTTATTTGCATAGCAAAGAGGTTATATAGAGGCGGGTGAGTAATGGCCAACATGCCTTCCCTACATGTTTAAGGTGGGGGAAGGTACATTACAATTAGACACAGCCAGAGGCCTTCAGGTTTAATCTCCTTCCAGGGGACTTGAACCCTATATAACAGTGGTGTGTGCAGCTCCTGATCTATTGACCTGATTTCTGTTGAAGCAACATGAGAACAGATTTTGATTCTCAGGTTCCTGTGTATATTCTAGAAGCTGCATTAGAAGCCAATGCTGCCCTGTTTACAAAGTATCATTAGTTAGGAACATGGAACATTTTAGTTGACTAAAATCCCTCTTCTAAAAGTCGTGCATACTATGCGTTTCACCACAACCATCCTAATTCTACCTACTTTCTTTCTTGCTGGAAAGACTTAATAGAGACTCTGGAGCTGTAAGATCCTCTCTGGAGCTACTAGGACATCTTCAAATTAGTCCACTTAGGAGGAGCCCTGTATTAAAAGGGAACAACAGTCTTAATATACAGTGGTCGGCTTACTCCGTCTGGTATGAAGAGGCAAAAAAAAAAAAAAAAAAAGACCAAACTATACAAAACTCACTGCCAAGGCTCTTAAACAATGCCTTGGGAAGAAATGTCTCATCCACTGAGTCCTCTAGTGACCGCACAGTATGCTCATACTCCCCTCTGAGTTTCCCCTGCAGCCCTCTTTATCACAGTGTCCTCCACCAGCCGCAATTCCAGCACCTCAACTCCCTGTACGTAAGTGTAAGGTTTACCAGGGTCCCCATCTTCTGGAAGTAAAGCCCAGGGTTCAGCCGAGTCCGGCTCTCGAACACCACCAAAGGTCAGAAAAACCTGGGAGTTCCCTTTGGGGCTCAGTGATTAATGAACCCAACTAGGATCCATAAGGAAGCTGATTCGACCTCTGGCCTTGCTCAGCGGGTTAGGGATCCAGCATTACCATGAGCTGTGGTATGGTTGCAGACATGGCTCAGATCTGGCATTGCTGTGGCTGCGATTTGACCCCTAACCTGGGAACTTCCATATCACGCAGGTGCAGCCCTAAAAAGTGAAAAAAACAAGGAAAACCTGAAAAAATATACTGAAAAGTGTCTTCAACAAAAAGCTCCAGAACTGTGGGCTCCCAATGATCACAACGCTTGCTTAAACTGTAAGGGAAAAGGCCACTGAATCCAGGACTGCATGGCCCTCAAAACGATGTGAAAAAAACTCAAGTCCCCATCAACTTACAAGAAGATTATTGATTCCCCTCCAAGGACAGAAACACCCAAACCTCTAGAAGTCCAAAGGTGCTCCACCTCTTTTCATCAATCCAGGGCATTACATTCTACCTTTAACACCACTTCATTTCCTGCTTCTTTTCCTTGAAGTCACAAAACTTTAGAAGTGAAGGGTTTTGCTAAGTGACCTCAGGATTTGCCTCTTTCTCAGCCTCTTAGCATTTCCATAGGATCTGTTAAAGCTCAGCACAGCATCTTTCTTCTGGGTTATACTGTCACAATAGATCAGTTATAAAGGAATCTTCTCAGGAACCAGAGTATCAATATTCACTGCAGCCCTGGAAAGATTCCTTCTATGAGTTCCCAACTCCTCCCAATATGTACCTGTCTCTAATTGTACACAGTCTCACCTGTGTGCTTGCTAATTGGTTAAGGCTTTCCCTGCCGAAACACTTCAACAACATTGTTGCCAAAATTTTCCTAGAATGAATCCTCTCTACCAAAAGTACCATTTCACTGGCAAAATTACACAGGAAATTGAAGAGGCCACATCCATCTGCCACAACTCCACTGCCCTACCCTCCTTAGTCATCAGGCAGCAGAGAAAGTCAAACAGGGACGTTCCCATCATGGCTCAGTGGTAACAAGCCCAACAAGTATCCATGAGGATGAGGTTCCATCCCTAGCCTCACTCAGTGGGTGAAAGATCCAGCATTGCCATGAGCCACAGCGTAGGGACTTGCAGACATGGGCTTGGATCTGGCGTTGCTGTGGCTACGGTGTAGGCCAGCAGCTGTAGCTCCAATTCAACCCCTGGCCTGGGAACGTCCATATGCTGTAGGCAGGGCCCTAAAAAACAAAAAAAGAAAAAAGAAAAGAAAGTAAAACTGGATAAACTGTTTATGAATTAAACTTCCATCATCACAAGGGTTAAGACTCTAAGATTCTAACTCCTACCTCCTCATTGACTGTCTCTCTTTGAAATCACTGCAGGAACACACTTGAGGATGCTCTACTCATCCTGGCTAATAGAAGACTCCAGTCTAACGCCTACATATACAGTCAGGGATTAGTTCAACACATAGTCATAATTCAATCAACAAGAAGCCAAGGAAGGCTGCCTTTCCCCTCAAGGCCTCTGATCAACCCTTATATGATTCACAAGTAGGAGGTCTGGTATTTCAGAAATACCCCCACTGGAGCCCAGATGGCACGAACTCTACACTGCTTCACTTGCTGCTAACACTGCTGTTCACCTGCAGGGTGTCCCACTTGGGGTCCACTCTTCACAGTGATAAAATCTGAGGACGGTTCAGAGTAGAACACTCCAACCGGAGGCCTCTAACTGAGCCGCTAGCAAGAGCCTCCAGCAGCCCGCTACCGCCAGAGCCAGGTGGGCATCCAAGGAACTGCAGAAAATGTAGATGATGCCACGAAGCAAGCAGCTCCTACCCAAGGCCACAGAACAAGATCACCCCACATCCTGCTTCTTCTTCATCCCCTGCCTTTCCGTTCTTGCCATCGAGGGTTTTTCCTTCTAGTCCTGTCTCCAGCACAAGACCTGTCTCCATTTCTACAACCCCATTTCCTTGCCCTAAACATATCCCAGCCCTCCACCATGATCCCCTTCTGTTCCCTCCTTATCTCACTCTGTCCCCTGTTTTTCTGTTGCGACCACAGTCCCATCATTCTCCTAGCCCACCACGAAGCCAGCGAAACAAACCAAATTACTTGCTGGGTCTGCTCTCGAACCCACTCCCAGCACGAAAATTGGTATCCCAGTAATAAATGCCCCACATATGCTTTTAGATGGGGCTCTGTCAGGAAAGAGGACCAGGTAAGTTTTCCTTTTGAAGTGACGCTAAACCATGCCATAAAGTCTCTCAACACTCGGACTATGATGAGGCCTCTTTAATCCAAAGAAGGTGGAAATTGGTCTAATGACTATAATTACCCTTTGGGACACACTAAACGCCCTGAGTCCTTCTATCAAGGTGAATTCTATATTCATAAAAGTGGAACTTGTTGTGAAGGCCAAACTCCCCTTAGGGACACATTCTCCTTCAATGGCCCTGTGATGTCAGGGTCATTCATTCAATATCGAATATAGGCGAAAGAAATGCTCATTAGATGGGACCAGGATACCCAACTGGTCAGAGACGCGGGTACGACCCACCCTTCGAGGCTTACTCCCAATTCGCCCATCAAAATTCTGTCAGAAGTAGTGACCAGTCTTATCACACTCTTAAATATTATTTTATGTGCAGTCATAAAGGATGCAAAGTACTTTCATCCTACCATATTGGCCCGTTTTAGTGTTGCTGCTGCCCCTCAAATGCCTAAGACAAATTTCCCAAAGGGCAAATGAGAAACGTGAGAGATTACGGTATCTGTGGTCCAAAACTCCGGAACCAACCCTTCCTAGATTAAAAGCGTCTTAAGCCTCTCCTGGAGAAAGCCAGTCACTCAGGCCAAAACTGCCTGGCACTGTATTCTCCATATTTTAGCCTCTGTCGTTGTTTTAGCCCTCTCCTGTTGGGAGGTAGATTAGCCCAATTGATCATGCTTCTCTTTCTTAAGTTTATCACTGCCTCTATGCTACCTATTGCCTCACCCAGCACGCCCACCCCTCCCCTAAACTGCACAGTGGTTGGAAACAATGTCTGGACCCCTTTCAAGGACCTCAGTGTTACAACAATTGTTCCACGAATGAGAGATCAATTCTTCCTCGGGACAAAGAGAGAGACTGAGAACTGCAAACTCTTGGCACAGATGACTCCACCCAACCCTTCCCCTCTCACACACACAGGGTGACTACTGTCAGCTCAAGGCCTTGTCCTAAGGACGACACCACTCCCATAAAATCCCTGCCTGCCAAAGGGTAACATGTCCAAAAAAATTTAGTGTTTGTTCCTTGCAAGACCTCATTATGGACTTTTGAGCTCCCTTTTCTTAAAACATTTACTTTATAAAACTTGGAGTTGTAAATCCCTTTTCTGCCCCATAGAGACCCAAGTATTTTATATTCCATAAACGTCTTTCTTAAGGACCCAGGAGCCATCCCTTTCAAGTGTCCTCCTTAAGAAGGACAGAGCCACAGTTGCTCTGTCCCAGTCTCTGTGGGAGAGTAGGACCTTAACTTCAGAAACTGTCAATTAGCAAACACAGGTGGCCTAATCGTACCAACCAGTCATACCCTTCACCCCTACCCTCCGCCAACCCTAGTCCTTCCGTTTGGCTTTAACACACCCCAGCATTTAAACAGTCTCCCACCTTTTGTTTCCATGGAGTTGAGCTCCATCTTAGTTTATGTACTAGAGTCTCTCCCTCCTACTCCAGGGGTCAGAATAAAATCGTTCTTGTCCCTTTAGATAAAATGCCTGGCTCTGTTTCTCTGACACATTTCATAGGAGCAAATAGACATTAACCAAATCACCTGGCACAGAATGCACTGACGACAAGTGGTAATTAATTCTAATCATGAAAATAACAGGATGCTATGGTAGAGAGAAAAAGCGATGCTTTTTTGTGTTGGTCTGACTGAAGAGGTGATGCATGAGCAGAAACAATAAAAATGAGAAAAACTGGATAAAGAGACAAATATTTTTCCATGCACAGAAACAAACTAAAAAACACAAGGGGTAAGAAAGGGGCTTGAATGAGCTAAGATTGACAGATAACTCTGTTCATTGTATATAGTCAAAAAAGAGGCCAAGTGAAGCTGGACATATCAAGTGGGAAACAGATCATAAAATATCTATTTAGTCATTGAAATTTGTTTTTTTTTTTAATCTCAAATGCTTTGGAAACCATTGAAGGAAAGAGGTGAATAGATGGTAAGTCATTTTATTTTCAAATTTTCACAGTAAGCCCTGTGGTACGAAATAGAGAAGTGGAGAGAAAATAAGTAAAAAAAGCTGTCAGGTTAATGGGGATGTCTAGGTGAGTAAAAAAATGGTAGTTAAGCATAACTAGTTTTAAGATATATATATATATATTTGTCAAGAACCATTGATTCGATATTGGGGATAAGAAAAAGACATTTAAGATATTTCTAAAGTTTCTACCTTTCATCAGTGGGAGATGGTTATTCCAGTTCTTGAGACTGAGAAAAAAATATTAGAATTTTAGGGGCAGAAAAATGAAGATTTTGACTCTGAATGGGCTAAGCTTAGAAGTCTAGGAGTTAGCCAAGTAGAAATATCAAAATCTCAAGTGAAAATATCTTGGCTGTAGATATACATGTGAAAGCCTATGGATGGTATTTAAGTGAATGAAATCACACTCAAGTGATAACAAGAAAAAAAAAATAGAGAAGAGAATACCTGTGATCTGAGAATCTCTGTCATTTGGAGAAAAGAGATGCCAGCGAAGTCTAAGAATGGTGGTGAGTGAGGTAGGAGGGATTTTTGCAGAGACAACTACCCCAAAGACCAAGAGCAGGTTTCTAAGAGTTAAGGGTATGGTCATCTCCGTCTAACACTACTAACTAGTCAGACGCAACAGAATTTTAAAAAATGCACTGGATTTGTTGAAGTAGAGATAACTGATGACTCGGACAAAAGCAATTCCACTGATGCTGCATTGCGAAATCTTTACTGACAGCCTTGATTTTCTCCCTGGAGAATAACCGGGGAGTGGGTCAGAGCCATCACTCAGACCAGCCTATTTTAATTGAAAAGCACACACTACAAATAACTAGATATACCACAGACTTGCTGCTTTTTAAAAGCATATATTGTTGTTGCAGCAAGAAAAGGAAAAAAAATACCAAAGAAAAGAAAATGGAACTAAATACAGGAAAGGTGAGGTCATGAGGCACAAAGTAGAGAAGAGAGGAAAGGTACCATTTTAGTAACCAGAAGGCTTCCTTTTACTGTTAACGTTCTATTCTATTGACAGAAACTTGCCACTTTTCTTACAGAAGTGCTTACAGAGTTCTTCTTCCCCCACCCCAAATTCCCTTTTATTCTTTTCCTGTTTCACACTAGGGAGGCGCTTGGGTGAATTCCGAATGATTTCCAGAGCTCTGAGCTCCAACCTGGTTCAAGCATTGGTTATTTATGGCATGGACAATGGTGACTGCCTCCTCACTCACCTCTTGCAGCTGATTCCCACTACCAAATATTCATCATCTGCTACTTTCTAAAACCAAATCCAAGGTCCCACCTCCGCTTAAAACCTCCAGTGGGACATCATCAAGTTTCGGTTCAAATAATAACTTGCTCATGAGGTGGCTTCCACCTAAACGGCCAAATTTCAGTTCCCTTAATTTCACCATAGTATCCTATCCAGTCATAGCAAACCACCTGTCAGAATCAGAAATCACTGTTCTGTCACTGCTCTGGCTGTTAACACCTGCTGTAAGATCTTCTTGGGATGTTTTTCATCAGCGAGTCCATCTGATCATCAATCTAACCCCTTCAGAATCCATGATAAAACTCAAATTCCCTCTTCTCTACTGTTCTCTAGTGCCTTGAGCCCTTTTCTCAGAGACACTAATCACCATGTCTAAGGCTAAATTACCCAAGCAGACTAAACTCCTTCAAGGTGAGCTATGTTGTTTTGGGCACAGCTTAGAGTAAATGCTCCACAAGTGTTAAATAAATACCTAATACATCGCTTAAAGAATCTGCTATGTTTTAAAACTGTTTTCCAAACTTTTAATTTTTTAAAAGTTTTTCAGCATTCATTCATTTATGACATTTACACGTCCAGCTGGTCTCTCAGTTAAAATTGTTTTCCTGGATTCTTCATTCATTCTTAGTCTGTCTTTATTTCCATCTTTAAATGCGTTCTTCTTTCTTAGAGCATTTTAATTCAATTCTTATGAATGATATCATAACCTGTGATTGAGGTTAGAGAAAGCCCAGATTAAAAAGCCTTCAGGAGTTCCCGTCGTGGCGCAGTGGTTAACGAATCCGACTAGGAACCATGAGGTGGCGGGTTCGGTCCCTGCACTTGCTCAGTGGGTTAAGGATCCAGTGTTGCCGTGAGCTGTGGTGTAGGTTGCAGACGCGGCTTGGATCCCGCGTTGCTGTGGCTCTGGTGTAGGCCGGCGGCTACAGCTCCGATTGGACCCCTAGCCAGGAAACCTCCATATGCCACGGGAGCGGCCCAAGAAATAGCAACAACAACAACAACGAAAAAGACAAAAGACAAAAAAAATAAAATAAAATAAAATAAAAATAAATAAATAAATAAAAAGCTTTCAACCTAAGAAAAAGTCACTGATAGCTAAATTGGAATTCTGACAAGGTACATGCACTAGCATTGTTGGAATCTAGTCATTCAAGAAAGCTTGTCCCTAAATTAATGGGAGAGTCTTATTAATATGAATTGATCATGTGTCAATTCCTGTTGCCAGCGGCATACAACTGGCTCAGGTCTCACTTTTTTTTTTTTTTTTTTTGGTTTTTGGTTTTTGCTTTTTTAGGGCCACACTGGCAGCATATAGAAGTTTCCTGGCTAGGGGACAAATTGGAGCTGTAGCTGTTGGTCTGCACCACAGTTCACGGCAACACTGAATCCTTAACCCACACTTGGCTCTCACTTCTGAACTAAGTGTTCAGGAGGGAGATGGCCTCTGAATGATAAGAAGCCAACCTAAGCCCTGAGCACTGGTAGTGTTCTAACTCAATGTCCTTATTCTAAGCCAATGAGAGAGGCCGGGATTTTATGAAAGAGGTAACACAATGTCTACTACATATATATATATATGAATGACTCTTTAGTTAAAACTAAATAGTCCAATCGATGTTCGCATGTATACTTGGGTTTTTTGACACGTACTTAAAATGCGTTAATGACTAACCTGTACCTCGGTTGTTAAAAACAATGCAATGTCGGGAGTTCCCATCTTGCCTCAGCAGAAACGCATCTGACTAGCATCCATGAGGACACAGGTTCGATCTCTGGCCTTGCTCAGTGGGTTAAGGATCCGGCATTGCCATGGGCTGTGGTGTAAGTCGCAGACATGGCTCGGATCCTGCATTACTGTGACTGTGGTGTAGGCCAGCAGCTGTAGCTCCGATTCGACCCCAAGCCTGGGAACTTCCACATGCCAAGGTTGTGGCCCTGAAAAGATCAAAAACAAAACAAAACAAACAAACAAAAAACAATGCAATGTCTAAGCACCAGTGATGTTTTTAAGTTATTCTCAAATAAAAGTGCTATTTATTAAATGTAGAAACAGGACTGACCTGTATGTTTTTATCACAGTGATTATTTTAAATTCATTTTAATATCACAGAAAACATAGTTTTAAAAGTATAAGACATCTAATTTTGAACAAATATATTCTCCAGCTTAGTATCAATTTTAACATGGTAATGAACCAACTTCGAGGTGAAAGTTGCTATAAAGCAAAGGCATGTGATTGCTTTGAAATGACTCTTTCTTGCAAAAGTTTGATCATGTATCACTTATAAAGGAATGCAAGTGAAACAGGTTTAATATTTTTCCTTTGTTTCTGAATGTCTTCTCTCTCAAATAATGATAAAATTTCTTCTCACACTTAATCTGATGATGAAAAACTTAAGGATTCAAAAGGCAAGCAGTATAAGACAAGGATGAGATCAATAAAATACATTAAATTGGAAGTGCTTCCATTTGAGATATTTGAGTAATCTGTCTCTGCCAGGTAAGCTTGTTTGTTGTGTTAGCAGCAAAGGTAGGTTATAATAAAATGGTTATTTTGAAGAAACCAACTTTTCCAGTAAACTCCAGAGATCAACGACAACAAAATCAGTCTGTGCTAAACTCAATTATATTATCATATTTTATAGCAGTTTATAAGTTACAAAGAACATTCACAAATAATGTCTCTTTTACTTCAAAAGAGATTTTTTTTGTCTTTTTAGGGCCACACCCCTGGCTTATGGGGGTTCCCAGGCTAGGTGTTGAATCAGAGCTGTAGCTACCGGCCTACACCACAGCCACAGCAATGCCAGATCTGAGCTGTATCTGAGACCTACACCACAGCTCACAGCAACGCTGGATCCTTAACCCACTGAGTGAGGCCAGGAATTGAACCTGCATCCTCATGGATGATAACTTTGTTTCTGCTGAGCCATGATGGGAACTCCCAAAAGAGATATTATTATTCATATTTCTGGATGAGAAAACTGAGAATCAGAGAGGATAAGTGATGTGTATAAGATATCAGTAAGAGAAATCAGAGCTGGACCTTGAATTTAGACTTAATTCTAATTCTTCATCTAGGGCTCCTTTCTCTATGGTCACAGCTTATCAGGCCAACAATTTAGAGATCTGAAGAGGATTTATTCTTCCATCACATACGAGATTACTCGCCAAATTTGGGGCAACACTATCACAAATATGACATTGTGATTTTTAATGGCAATGCAGGGAAGGATTAGAGAAAAGAAGTATACACAGAATATCAAAGGTAGGAAGAAAACCAAATAAAGACTGGTTTAGGGGATGCCAAGAAATGTAATGCCCAACTGCTTAGTCATAAATTCTGAAACCAGAATCCAGGTAGTTCAGCAGAGAACAAAACCGTGACTGCGCTTTTACACAGCTTCCCTGTAACCTGGCTGTCCACCAGCTGTGAACTTACGGAACAAAGAGATTTGGTGAGTCTTCCCCAAACAATGTGAAAATAATTGTGATTTCAGACATGAACTGGTCAAAAGGGAACAAACCCTGGGCACACACGACCAGAGTAAAAATGTTCGGTATAAAAATGTTCCTTCTTTGCTCCCCGGATCTTAATGAGAAGGTGATCCTCTCTTCCGACGGAGTAAGTGGAAAATAAATGCCCTTGACGTGGCGGTGAGTAGCGGTGCGATCTTGGCAGGCTAGATCCATATGCCCAAGCAGTGAAGAGAGGGTTGAATATGAAATCACAGAAAGAAACTTTTCAAGTAAAAGCAAGTAAGCAAAAGCAGGCATGTTACCTCTCTTGGTTGTACATAATTGTAAGTTTCCTAGGATAAAAAATCAGGAGGCAGCTGAGTAAGCACACACTATATTTGGGTAAGAGGGAACACATCCAGGTCTAAGGAGCAGGGTCACAACTTGAACAAACAGAAGAAAATCCTGAGCCCCTTTCATGAAATAGCAGCTGGGTGCTCTTTAAGAAGAAATTTACAGTTATTTTACAAGTAGCCTCTGTGACTCTTCCTCCTAGCCTTCTTGAAATAGATGTCATCTCATTGAAGCTACCATCTAGCAGAGAGACATACCCCATAATTTGTAGAGTCCTCAGCACTGGTTATGACCTACGGTAATTCCTAGATCTCTAATGTATCACTGGAGCTCCTGTTCAGAGCTGGGATTTCCAGATGCCTCATGATCAGAGCATTTTGATAAAAAGCTACTCCATGTTAAGCTCAAGAGGAATACGCATTATTTACCAGGTTGTTACTCCCTTGAGTTCCTGTTGATGTAGCAACATGTTTGTCCAGCTTGCTATCCGAGCTTCACAGCGTTCTCACGGAAGAGAGGACCAGTCGACATTTGTGACCCTGTCTATCCAGAGAGCAGATCAAAAACCAAATCATCATGACCCTGGAAGACTGCATTGATTGGTGCCACCATCAAACAGTGGAAGATACAAGGGTATTCATCCTGACTTTAGCTTCCTCAATTGTATTTATAGAAGGCAGGTAGCTCTTGGGGGGAAGGGAGAGGAACGTACAAATTTAATGAATGAGTGTCTCCAATTACATATGTTCTTACATATATGGTCCTTTTCCTGGAGCAATTTAATACAGAGATTTTTACATACCATGTGGTGTAATGATCTCGAGAATTATTTTCCTATTACTGTAAGTATATATTTGCTTTTACCTGGCAGGAAAAGCAGTATACTTTCAGGGTCATAACTCAACACATTGATTCTGCAGCATGAGGTCATGTTCAGCCAGAAGAAAGCAAAATTTTTTGACCTACTACTTTGATCCTTTCATGCTCGTATTTTCTAAAGTTTAAGAAGTAGAGGTATACTAGATTGGTTGATAATATACACATGAAGGTAGAAGATAAATTATCAGGAAATTAAAAAGGCCATTCAGTTATTTTATCAGTTGCAGTGACATCAAAAATGATGTTTCCTCTGAGAAAAGAAGCAAGTTATTGCCTCTTATACCTAAAAAAAGTTAACTCTCTAGACTTTGGAGAAAATATGTATCATCTTTGGATTTACGTTTCAACCAACTGACCAGGTGAACTGAGTGGAGCGCAAAGCAAGGGAAATCCTTCTTTAGGCTAAATTATTTACGAAACTCCCATTTGGCTTCTATGATCCTACTAATGCTTGGCTTGAGGTGTGTTTGGTGGTTATAAATTCTTTACAGATTCTATGGATAGGCCCATTTATGATTGCTCATACAGTTGTGTAGCAGAACTATGTCTTTTCTCGCAAGCCATTGCTTTTCCTCTGGAGAAGTAGCTGCTGACCCCTATGGAGACATAAACCCTACCATGAAGTATCAGGTCATCAGGAAATTTGAGCTTCCTTCTGTGCATTTACAATCCGATTGATTTAATCAAATCTGCGGAGTGTATCTAACCACTATCACTGGGTTGATTGTTAAAACCAGTTTCTAGTGGAGGAGTTCCTGAAGACACAAATCGGTTGCAGAAGCAGGTGGCTCTCATTATTGTATGTCACTGACACCCCCCCCCCAAACCTGTATCTGTGGCCTTAATATAAGTCTCTAAGGTCAAGGTGACTGAAGAGGGGAAAAAATGTACCTGTGTTACAAATGATATTTACAAGTATACCAACTTGTCAACATTGTGCAGACATTGTGCCCCCATCAACTCAGAAAGTGCTATTCTTATTTCAGGCCAAAGAAAAGGCGCCTCTTTTAATCTGTCAGAGCATAATGGCCCAGACTCCTCATGGTATGTTGAATGAGTTGGTAATAGCCTGCTCGGCTATAAAACGGAGGAAGATTCTGAAGGACTGTGCAGAAAGGAAACGTGGAAATCCTGCTTTTGGTTAGAACAGCAGTGATTTAAGCTATTATCCACGTTCTAGGAAGCCAACAGAGCATAGGCAAGAATAACCATCAAATAATGTGAACTGAAGTCATGATTTAACCAGATACTAAGACACTTGGAAGAGAGAAATTTGGAAAACTGTTGACAAAGTTTGGTAATATATGACTGAGTCAACTATAGCAGGTACCCAGAAGAATGTAGAAATATTTGTGTAGCATTTAAATCTGAACCCACTATTGTAGAATCAAAAATAGAAAAAATATACTCCCTTGATATCATATAGGCACCCTGCCCTATTACCCACTTACCAAATGAGCTCATTTAGGGGAAAAAATAAGGAAAAAGCGGGGGGGGGGTAGGTCCCATCGTGGGTCGCAGTAACGAACCCAAGTAGGACGCATGAGGTTTGATCCCTGGCCTCACTCAGTGGGTTAAGGATTTGGTGTTGCCATGACCTCTGGTGTAGGTCAAAGAGGTGGCTCAGATCCTGCACTGGCTGTGGCATAGGCTGGCAGCCACAGCTCTGATTCGACCCCTAGCCTGGGAACTTCCATATGTCACAGGTGCAAACCTAAAAAAAAAAAAAAAAGGGAGTTCCCATCGTGGCTCAGCACACTAAGAACCTGACATAGTGTCCCTGAGGCTATCGGTTTGATCCCTGGCCTTGCTCAGTGGTTTAAGGATCTGGTGTTGCCACAAGCTGCAGCCTAGGTCACAGATGCAGCTTGGATCAGGTGTTGCTGTGGCTGTGGTGTAGGCCAGCCACTGCGGCTCCAATTGGACCTCTAGCCTGGGAACTTCCATACGCTGCAGGTGTGTTGTGTGGTCATTAAAAAAAAAAAAAATAGTTAACAGCAAGTATGCAAACTATATTTAGGCTCAAACAGGGACTTTTTATCACCAAGAATGACCTAACTACCACTTTTTTTTTTTTTTACAGTAGCAATGACCAATTTTACAGGAGCAAAGACCAGTTGAGGGCCCCAAATATTTTATCATAGTTTATAATAGCATTCAGTTTCTCAATGGCAGTATGGTTACATAGGATCCTTTTCTGCATGTTGGAGAAGAAAACTATTTTTCCTTACATAAAATTATTTTTATTTATATTTAACTTTCATAAATGCCATATTTCTGTCACTATTATTTCTATATTTATTAAATGCCTTCTAACATCCTACCTTCTGCCAACAATACCAGCATTGTTTCTGATCCAAAGAGAAGAAAGAAAAAGCACTCATGTTCGAAAGTTACATTGTTCTGTGCAGACACCTCCTTCTGAAAATGAAGGTTCTTCATAGAATACTGACTGGGTTTTGGATGACTTACAGAGGTCCCTAGCAATAATGTCTAAGGAATCTGAGGAACATTTTGGGAGGATATGGTATGTGTCTGACTCAGTAAACAAGTTGTACAGTTTTGCACATGTTCAGAATACACCATGCTGGGCGCAAATACTGAACATACTGATGCACAGGTGCTGGTGGGAAACTGAGCAGGGCCCTGTGGGGCTCCAGGGCACAAGCCTTTCTGTGCCCCCAAATTCTTATTTTTAGGGAATGTGATTCAGCCTCCTTGATCTTCCCTGTGTTCCAAAGGGCAGTTCAAACAGTTGCTCAACAGGAAAGGAGGGGATGCAGAGACCAGAGAAGAGGAGTCAAGAAACAACAGCACAGCCCTGGGGCAGGACCCTGGTTCCTCTTCAAGACATGTAACAGTATCTTTGAATTCTTCTGCAGAACTAAAACCCCAAAGAAACACCAACCAGAGATAAAAACCACTAGAACCAGGCCTGGGGCCACTCATCTCCACCTCTGAAGAAGAGTGAAAGCTTGAAACTACCTTGGTAGTTTCTACTCCCAAACTAGAAAATCATTCCCCATTATCTCCCCAAAGGGGCCCAGTCCTTCAGGGCATTAGCCTGCTGTGGCCTCCTTTGCCTGGCAAAACAATAAAGCCATTTTTTTCTCCTTTGCCCCAAACTCTGTCTCTGCATTTCTCTTCGGCACCATTGGACAGGGGCTAAGCTTCGGCAACAATGACACATCTTAAAATTGTGCCTCATGATTCTTGTGCCCTTGGATGAGATTTGGGCTCTGCTGGTCTAGAAGTTTCCTTGTTCAAGTGAGACGAGTTTCCACTAGAAGGTACAGCAATGACTTCAATTGAACTCATAGTTGAGACGTCCAGCTGGCCTGTGTAATTTTCACTTGCCACTGGTCAGACAAGGACAGAGGTGGAAAATACAATGGCTGAGGCAACTTATTCTGACTTTCAAGGAAGATGTAGGGATTAAAACCAAATCAAGTTCTACAGTCCACTAATACATCCTCTGGTACATGTTCTTAGTAGGCTACTCTACCCCTCCATAACAGGTAGAAATAACCATTTGTATTTCTCCGTGATTCAGGACTTGGTTGGCTACAAGATAACATACCCCGAGCATTTAAATTGTTGGCTGAAATCTTGGAGTAAATTGTAGGGAAGAAAAGTACGACTTTTAAATAAGCCTTTAAGAAGTACATTTATTCTCTTATTTTGGTTTTAAGTAAGTCTGGGTCCTAAGGAGAAAGGGCTTTTAGTGTATTATATCAGAAGATTAGCGATCCTATTAAGATTACTAGAAAAAGTTAAATAAGAGACTATTAACAAAGAGATAGGTAGGAGGAGGAAAAACACAGAAGATGGTGAAGTACCCTGAAGCTAGTGACAATGGAGCTGCTTTCATCCCCTGGACAGAAAGACAGAAAGATGGCAAGAATCCAGAAGGAGAGTGTTTGTTTGTTTGTTTGTTTGGAGAGGGCCACCTTGAGAAGCAGCAACTTTTCAATTCAAGGGGACAGGTAGGATCAGGTCAATACACAAGGAAGCAAGCTGGGAGTAAATATTCAAACCTTGCTCTCTTCCCCTCTCCAATCTATTGCTGGAGCTCCCCACTAGCCAAAATACAGCGGCAGCGACAAAGGAGACATGGCCCATCAAGCTGGTCTGTACAGGTCAGCCCCCTGGGCCAGAACGCGGTATAGACGAAGGCTCTATCGGGAGAGGCAAAAGGAAAATCTGCAGCACAGATGTTATTATTGCTTTTCCAATCCCAACATTAGAAAGATTGTGGTATGTTTTCAATGGTTAACACTCCAATTTAATCCTTCGGTTGTAGAATACAGAGTGATGACCGTGTCAGAACCAGAGAAAGACTGGTCTGTATCCAAAGCTCCTGGCATCGAATCCCATATGCGTCAAGAACTGGGTTGCATGTTGTGGCTGTATGATGTAGGAATACAACACATTAGGCGACAACATACATATTTATGCATGGGGGAGAAGAGTGCCATATTTGGCTTGGGGGGGGGGCAAAAAATAGAACATGGAGGAAGTTAATTCTTTGTCTTGTTTGCTACCAATCTCCTAACAAGTACAATTGTGTTTCCACAGTAACTGAGACCGTTAGCAAGTGTCCCGGTCTCACACCACAAGGTAAGAAAGGGCAAAATACTACCTTTTCCTTCCTGGAGAACATGGCCAGGACCCAACTCAGCCAATTAGACAGTTAGTCCATGTCCCAAAGACACAGGGACCAATGTGGCATTGATCACTGTGGTAGCACAGAGAGTCCTGTGGTAGCAGTGACACTGAAAATTCAGTGGCAGTCAGATCAGGGTGGCAGGAGGGGTATCAAGGGTGTGTCCTAGTGATTTGCTTGTTTTACGGCCACACTCACGGCGTACGGAGGTTCCCAGGTTAGCTACACTATAGTATATACTATATAACCCTACACCAGAGCCACAGCAACGCCAGATCCGAGCTGCATCTGGAAGCTACACCACAGCTCATGGCAATGCCCGACCCTTAACCCATTGAGCAAGGCCAGGGATGGAGCCCATATCCTCACAGAAACACCAGGTCCTTAACCCACTGAGTCTCAACAGGAACTCCCCCCTTTTTTTAAAAAATAATGCTATTATCTTCTCACTTCACCTAGTTACTATCAACTAATTTTTCAAAACTCGAGCCAAGTGTTGTATTTCCTCTGTCTCCTTGACAGCGTTTTAACTGTTGAGTTTAAGACTCCGTATCATGTATCGCTCCCTTCTCGGGGTTGCAATTTTACATGTTTTACTGGTAGTAATGACTGCTGTAGGCTCCCACACTCTAAGTTTGATGAGGATGGAGGCTATTTTTCACTGAAGTATCCCCAGAACACATCATAATGTCTTCCACAGAGCAAACATTCCATAAAAAGTTGCTGAATAATAAATGGGAAAAATGAATATATATATATATATATTTCCTCTTAACTTCTTTCCTGATCTGTTATATGTGATTATCATCTCAGAATGTTGGTTTGTTTATTCTCAATGAATATCTTTGGTGCAGCTTACATTCTGGAGTAAGAGACCTTCTTTGCATTAATTTACATTGTTAGACCTCACTTTTCTATTAAAGTCAAGGCAATGCCAACTATAGGAACAAAGAGCAACTGAAGAGGAATCTTTACAAAATGCCTCAACTCCAGAGAAAGCTTACATATTTCCCTCCGCCTCCCATCTCATCACGATGAAAAGCAGGCATGGTACGATCAGGGGGTAGCACCAGACCCACGTGCCAGGGAAAAGGCTAACAGGGGACCCCCTACCCTTGTACTGAAGTTCTCCCCACTGGTCTCTGCAGGCCTTTGGGTGTGAGGACATCTCTTAGTTCTGTTATCCTCATGGGTTCTTTTTTCCTTTCCCTTGAATCTCTCACACAGTCTAACAGATAAGAAAAGCCCTGGACACCGCCTTTGGGGGAGAAGGCATCTCTTCATCACCTTTAAAGACCATTTACAGATCAGCCAGTCCCCAAAAGTTAAAGAGAGGCACCTGATATAATTATTTTAGACCTGATTCTGGGTTCAGCAAGTAGGAACACTGTGCTTCTTTGGAACCAAACTAGTCCCCCAGGGAAAATGCCGGTACAGTTCAAAGGCCCTGGTGAAAGTGAAGTACCTTAATTTCTTGGCACAGCCCTTCCACTGGGAATTGCAGTGACTAGAGGCAGTCCTTATGGCTTTACGGATGCTCAGTCCTAATTCTCTGTCCTAAATCCTTCGGTGACACATGATACAGAAGGCTTATTGCCACTTCTACAACTCACTATGAAGGCATACTTTTTTTCATACATTCCCACATTTGTTGAAATTAACAAAACAAGCAATACGACTGCAGTAAGCCAAACAAATAAAGAGCCCTTAGAAAACAATGAAAACCAAGCAAAGCAAAGCAAAAGATGCCACATTAACCCTACTTTTCCAGCTGAACCAGATTTGATCCATTTCACGGTAGGAGGTCAAAACTAGTTGGCTTTATGGTTGCTGTTTTTTGCTGTCCGAGTTATTCACTCCTCTCAGGCACCACCTAGGTACCACTTACTTTTGAAGGTATCCAAAAGAATTAACCAAGTTCACTAAAGAATAGGAAGATCCGAGGGAAGGAAGGAAGAGCACTAGTAATAGAAATTTGAAAAATAATTTCAAAAAGGAGACTGCCCTTCATAAAAGAAATTTATATCTTATTCTATCACGTTGTCTGCAGGGTTTTTTTAAACAATAAATAAGAACATGTGTACTTTTAATTGATTTAGCACCAACTATTGTCTTTCCAACCTCATTATAGAAATGTTACCCATTTAACTCACTGAAGTATTTTAAAAATATTTTATCCCCAGCAACCCATTTTTTTAAAACAACAACAACAACAACGTTATCCTCGGCATTGCTTTACTCTTTTCTTCTGCTTCAAGATTTTTCCTGTTTCCTTTTTCTCAATTACCTTTATCTGCCCCTCTCTTTCTTCAACCTGCCATTTTTCCCCGTGTCTGTCTCTGGAGACACACACGCATCTCTTTTTCCCATTCCTTCCCTTCCTCTCTCACTTTCATACTCTTACTCCACAATTTTTTATTCCTTTTTTGACTACCTTTTTAAAAGTTACTTTTTCTTTTCTCTTTATCAGGGGAGGAAGAGTATGAGCTATTTGGGGACAGAGAACCAAGAAGAAAACCTTTAACCTCTCCTCACCTGAAAATAATTGAAAATCTTCAAGAAATGACAGTATTTGAATTGTATTCTATATTGAGGTTTATGTTAAGGTCAGAAATCTCAGCTGAAAATCTTTCTTGCTTAAAGCAGGAGAATGGAAATGCCAACCTGTCGCATGGCTTTGCTTTGGATGTAATCTCAATTTACCTGCTATGGGAATACGTCAACTGTCTAGTATCATTTTCTAATTAAATTGTTCCAAAGGTGATACATTTTTGATTGTGTAACATCATATCCATTTTTCAGGCATTAAATGCTTAAAACTATCTCTGCCTCTAAGTGTTGTTCCTTGCCTTTCTACAATAAGCAACATGGGACCGTCATCCAGGGGACACTTTTCCTAATGTGAAACCTAGAAATGAAAGTTGTCCTCGTCATCCACAGTGTCGCATTTAAATACAGAAGGCTTTTCAGGCAGCTGCCGAGAGAATACAAATTTGAAAAAAAAAAATCTTAGATCAACAGGTGCATTTCAATGTTATAATTATTGCTTCTATTTACAAGTGATAGAAAAATGTCACAGAACTGCACTACAGCAATGATGCCAAATTTTGTCATACAGGTTTAAATGCCATTAAAGCATAATACACATACACTGTTTGATGATGCTCATAGTTTTCTGGAGAAAAGAAGGAACACAAACCGCTAGCTTTGTTCTGATTTCACAGTGCTTCATTCTAAGAAATATATTCCTCTGTGAATACACTCAGGTTTTATATTTATACAAATGCAGTATGTCTCATTAGGGCCTTCTCTTTTTAGCAAAATTAGGCTCCTACAGGAAAAAAAAAAAATTAAAGAAAAGCTGTTAGATGTTTATTGAATTAGAGAAATTTAAAGGAAATGGGCATTGACAAAGCTTCATGCTTCAGCTCCTGAAATGGTTGCAGCATCTCTGAATGAAGGAGCTCTCTTGGATTAGCAAGTCAGAATCAGTACAGTCCCTAAGTAGGACAGGATCTCAGGAAATTTTTATATGATGCATTTGCATCAAGGATAAGATGAACATATTTTTTAATGTTTTTGCTTTTTTAGGGCCGCACCTGTGGCACATGGAAGTTCCCAGGCTAGGGGTTCAATTGGAGCTGTAGCCGCCAGCCTACACCACAGCCACAGCAACGCAGGATCCGAGCCATGTCTGCGACCTACACCACAGCTCACACCAACACCGGATCCTTAACCCACTGAATGAGGCCAGGGATCAAACCTGCAGCCTCGTGGTTCCTAGTCAGGTTCGTTAACCACTGAGCCACGACAGGAACTCCAAGATGAACATATTCATCTACTCACCACATAGGTGACTTCAGGGCACTACGCTTTCTCGGCATAGGGGATTATAGTGAATAAAGCAATGAATGACGCATAGCTGAACATTAAACCAAAATAAATTAAAATTAAATACAAATTAAAAATGAAATTATAACAGGACGCATGGTGATAAATGCTATGGAGAAAGAAAAACGCAGGCAAGGAGAAGAGCAAACATGGTGATGATGAGGTGTAACTCTACCTTTGGTGATCACGGAAGCCTTAGTTGTGAGATTGATACTTGCGCTAAGACCCCTGGATGTAAGGAACTGAGCTGGAAAATATGGGAAAGCTTTAAGCCCAGTCAATACCCCCAAGCAAAAGCTCTCAGGTAGGCGCTTAGAGAGTTTACGAAATAAAAAGGAGGACAGTTTTAACTGGACTGAAGCGATTGACAGAAGGAAGGGATGCTCACCAGGCGAGTGTGGCATCTTCTCAACTATCTGCAGATCCAGGTCAAGCAGATCGAACTTTAGATCCAGGAGTTCCCGTCATGGCGCAGTGGTTAACGAAGCCGACTAGGAACCATGAGGTGGCAGGTTCGATCCCTGGCCTTGCTCTGTGAATTAAGGATCCGGGGTTGCCATGAGCTGTGGTGTAGGTCACAGACACAGCTCAGATCCCATGTGGCTGTGGTGTAGGCCGGCGGCGACAGCTCCAATTCAACCCCTAGCCTGGGAACCTCCATATGCCACGGGTGAAGCCCTAGAAAAGGCAAAAAAAAAAAAAAAAAAGACAAAAAACCCCACAAAACTTTAGATTTGGTTACAAAGAGCATAGAGATAATATATTTGCTCATTTGGGACCATCTTAAAGTCACTCATCTCTCTTGATTACTGTATGTCTTTCTACAAAATCACTTACTAGATTTCCAAATTTATAGTCCAAATACATAATTCCCAATATCAGCCCTTTTTCCTACCCGCCTTTATAGTTATACACTTGAAATTACCACAGACATGGCCTGATGGCACCTAAATACTCAACACAACCCACATGAACTCTTTGAGGAATCAAAACGGCCACCGCTATAGGAAATCCTCTTTATATACTTCACCAGCCAGTTTCCTATCCTCTTGAACATCAGACTCAGATTTTATCAATGCTCACTCTCGCTGCTAATAAAAGTTTATATTTTCCTGATGTCCTTTTCAACTTGTTCGGCAATGTGACTAAACTTTGCTGAATTCGATGTGAGTGGCAGGGTTGTCTGGGTCTGACTGTTGAAGGAGAACCAGCGTCTGTTGCTTCATCTTCCTGCAGTGAGGACATAGTAAGTGAAGATCTTGGACCGTAAAGTATGTGACGAAAGCTTGAAGATGGGCGTTTTGTGCTCGGATGGCAGAATAAAAAGTTGAAAACTCTGCTTATCGATGATACCTGTCAACTTTGACACCAGTTTGGGATGACCTACCTCCTTATTTCTTTCATGTAACATTAAAAAAAACCCTTTGCTTCATCTAACAATTTTTATTCTGAATTTTTATGCTCCAGTGAACCTGATCCAATTAAGAGATGCAACCAGTCTTTTATTGGTCCAAATGTAGGACCATCTTTTATTCTGCTTTAATTCACCCTATCTAGTCCCAGTACTTGGCAGTAACATTCTCTTTAGTTGCCTTCGGCTGGCTAAACCATCTGAACCATCTCTTCTCTAAGTGACTGCCTCTCTCTGATTACTTATAATACAGGGGACTGAAGCAGGTACCTAAGGGTGTCTCCAGTCAGTTCCAAGTGATCCCTACACACACTTAGTTATCTCTAAATCTGTACAGACATTTATCCTTCCCCGTTTCTGTTCAAGTTTGGCTTGTCGTTTAATTTCATTAGCATAACTTGCAAAGCTATCCTCAGACAGCTGCAATTTACCTTTCCATAAACAACATACCTGGCAGTATCATGTTCCATTTGTCTCCCATCCCCACTTATGCATCAATCACAGGGAGTTAAGTTCCATATCAGAGGCTGTCAGACACACATCTCTATATACTCTCGAACATGCCAGAGTGATCCTTACATTTTTTCATCAAACTATCAGCAAGACGGGACGGTAGAAGTTCACATGGATGTAAAGTAAAACACACTCGGCTTGAAATCCTGGGATAAGGACCTCTCGGCAGTTTGAACTTTGGAAACTTCCTCTCTCTCTCTGAATATCAATTTTATAATCAGTAAAATGTCAACAAATAATGTCCTGCTGGTTTTGGCTAAAAAACTAAGTTTAGCATATTAGCCTAGGATTGGGAATTCCTGTCGCAGCTCAGGAAGAAGCAAACCTGACTAGAATCTATGAGGATGTGAGTTCCATTCCTGGCCTCCCTCAGTGGGTTAAGGATCTGGCATTGCCGTGAGCTGTGCTGTAGGTTCAGACACGGCGTGGATCTAGCGTTGCTGTGGCTGTGGTGTAGGCCAGCAGCTGCAGCTCCGATTGGACTGCTAGCCCAGGAACTTCCATATGCCGCACCCAAGGGCCAAAAAAATAAGTAAACAAATAAGTAAGTAAAATGTTAGCCTGGGGTTGAATCCTTGAGGGAGCAAGGAGGAAATGATCTATCCCTGCATCTGCAAAACATGTAACCGTATGTATCCTGTGTGGACAGCACATCTGTAATAATTGTTCTTAGATATTGGCCAAGAGGCCTTTGTCGCTTCTGAAGGGAAACTGTCAGCTTAGAAGGGGGAAGACATCACTGAAACTCCCTACTTCCAGGTACATTCCAGACAGAGGGGCAGGTAAAGAATTCCAAGCAGCTCATCACAGTCTTTCCAAGAGGAGACCATCTAAGCTTGGGAAGTCTGAGGTGGCTGGACACGTCCAAGCCTACAAAAAAGCAGGAGGATATAAAAAGAGGCCCAGAAATCAATACGAGTGGAGAACTCATATCTTGGCTGAAGACTAAAACGTCAATATATGAGGTGACCTTCTACAGCATCGAGCACAGACGAAAAAGGGAGCGGTAAGCTTTCCAGTTTACCCACCTCCCGTGGGGTTGGGAGGCAGTCCCCCCAGCCACAGTGTTACTCTTCCTTCACCACTGAAGGATTCAGTAGAAAGGTCATAAGCAAAGACCTCCCTGGTAAAGTTACGTAATTGCCAGGGAAAAGCTATTGTACACCTGCACAAACAAATCTCATCAGCCAGACCTAAAACCATATGTGACTTAACAGATGCAGTTGGAAGAATAGGCTGGAGAGCCTTATAGAAAGAAAGAAACGTCAACCTTTCCTTACATGGTAAATGTAAAATGTCATTTGTGACTGATCATAGACCTAACTGCAAATAAACATTAAAACTATGAAAACCCAGAAGCAAAAATAGTAATATACAGGAGAAAATATCTACAAAACGGGGATAGGCAAAATGTCCTAGTACATAATAAACAGAAAACTTAAACAATTGCTGGAGTGGATTTTATCAAAATTAAAACTTGTCAAAATTGACCAAAATTGACCAATTCAGAAACTAAAAAGGCAAGCTGCAGGATAAAAAGAATAATAGTTTTTCCTTTTTTCTACCTCTCTTCCTCCCATCCTTCCTTCCTTCTATATCTATCTCATATATACATCTGTGGCAAAGGATTTTGAAACAGAATATATAAGGAACTATTGCATCTGAAGACTAAGCAGACAAAAACAATACAAAGGCAAAATATTTGAACAAAGTGTTCATAAAAGATGAATAAATAGCAACACACATGAAAAAATGCTCAATATCATGTCATTAAGAAAATAGAAAAACAAGATATCCCTACAAATACACAAGAATACCAATATTAAAGACTGACAGTTTCAAGCCCTAAAGATGATGGAAGCAACTGACACTCCTATAAACTCCAAGTGTGGCTTCAAAACGGTACAATCCTGGTGGTTGTTATAAAATTAAACACATACTTCCCAGGGGTCCAGCAATGGCACGTCTGACTATTTATCTACCCAACCTATTTCTACACCAAGACTTCTACACAAAATCTTAAAGCAGCTTTATGTATAATATAACAGCATTAAAATGGAAACAACTCAAAACTGGAGACAATGCAAATGGCTATTTGGTGTCTTAGCCACCAGCTCCTTTTGTGTGTGTGTTTTTTCTTCATCTGAAAACTTTTACTTCCTTGTAGACATCCAGAGAAAGCATATGACTACCTAATTAAATTTACATTAGTTTTATCAGAATTTTCCAAGCAGGCTGGCTATCTCAAAAATTTCTGGAAAAAGTATGGATTGATTGATTTGAGGTCAGTTGTCGATCCTTGGTCCAATAAGACCAGATTGGCCACATGATGGGCACTGAGTCTCATGGAACCTACCAATTCCACTTTCATCAGCTGGGGCTGTGAACGGGACTTGATTTAGAAGCATCAGCTATGTAGAACTATCCCAATATCATGAACAAATGTTTTAGTACAAACTCAAACAGGAAAAAGGAAGAGAGGAGGGAAGAAAATAACTCAAATTATTATGCAGTCGATGTGCCTGTGAAAATCAAAGCGATGTGAATAATAAAAAATGAAACTAGGTTGCTTTTCCATTTGTGTACAGTAGGTTAAATATTTTGAAATAAGAAAGGCTACATTCAATTATTATAGTGGAACTGATGCTTAGCCATCTCCTTCTCACAGTTATCTGATACACAGATTTGTAATATATTTCTGTCATTTAAGAGTAGTATTATTAATTTTTATTATTATCACAACAAATTAGATACCACTGTAACTTGCAAATATTTCTATCTTTTATTTATTTATTTATTTATTGCTTTTTAGGGACAAATATGGGGCATATGGAAGTTCCCAGGCTAGGGATTGAATCCGTACTGCAGCTGCTGGCCTACATACACCACAGCCACGGCAATGTGGGATCCAAGCCACATCTGCAAGGTCTTACCACTTAGCCACAACAGGAAGTCCCACAAATGATTTTTAATCGATTGCATTATGGTCAACGCAGCTTGAGTTTTTTTTGTTTTCACTGGTATGCTGAAGACTACTGTGGTGATGATCCGTCTATCTATAGAGAAGACATCAATTGCGATAATATAAAATATCACCATTTCAGGGGAGCACTGTATGTGTTTTTAATGAAGATACTTATATTGCAAATAATTGGACATTTGCATGGAAATTGGAATAAGGTGGTACAATGACATATTAGACTACATTGGCTGCTGGACCACAATGAAGAAAAAATCAATTAAAACGGATACATATCCTGTTTAATTTTTACTGCACCATTAAAGTATTTTTCCTAGCCTTAGCATTCATTACATTTTACTCATCTATTTTTTTCTATAGAGAGTCTAAGTGAAATGAAAGGCTCCGAGTACAGTTTATGCCATGCACAAAGTATCTGTGCTTATTGCCACTATGTAGCGGATGGACCATAAAGCATGATGCTTTTGAAAGGCCAAATATAAAACAGAGCCGTTAAAATGTATCACATCATTTTATAGATTAGGAGAGTGCTAAAATGCTATTTCAAAGATGTCACAACAATTAAGCAAAATGACCCCACCAAACATTTGTTAGGTTTAAAAATGCAGCCCCTCATAATTTAAATCACTCATTTGACATTTTCCACAAAACCAGCAAAACTCCTCATTTTTATGGGGTAAAGAAACATAACCGATTTGCACTTTCCTTCCTTACTTCAAAAAAATCTGAGGAAGGAAGAGGAGCGTAGTCTTGAAGCTTCAACAAGCCTAGCCTTTAAATTCCTGACTTCCCAGAACCGACTAGCTCTGACATTTTCAAGGTCAACCATTTCTTTGGACATGAGCAGGAGTTGGTACGTCAACACAAATAGCATTGCTATCAGGCTTTAAGATGGGAACCAGTGACATTATTTTTTCTTCAAGCCCTCAGGACAACAATATAGGAATTGGAAAATTCTAGCAGATGCAACTGAGGGTGGCAAAATGATACGCCACATGTGAAAGTGTTGTTTTGTTTTGTTTTGTTTTGCAATAATTATGACAATTACGGAATTCTTAGATGTTTGTTTTTAGGCGTCTAAAAGTGAAACCGAATGCATTCAGATACTTGTCATTAATTAATGAAGTAAAAGAAAATATTTAAAATACCGTAGCCATTATTAATTAATAAAATATACTCATCATACTACATTTTTTCCAATAAAATATTTTCACTTGTCTATTTCATGGTGTATAAATCAACTGCACATATTGTGAGGGACATTTTGCCTTTGATGCATTTCACATCAGCCCCACTTGCCTTGCTTTCTATTTTCCAGATCCTGTCTTCATTCTGGGAGAGACCTAACTCCACATGGATGATAGACTCAGTAACATTCTCCCCTATCTTTTATTTCCACATTTTTAATGATTTTTCACAACATTCCAATTCAATCTCTCTTCCCACGGTCACTGTGTTACTTTCTTGGGGCTAATGTAGCCAGTTACCACAACATGAATGACTTAAAGCAACAGAGTGTTCTCTCTCAGGTCAAAATCAAGGTGTGGCAGGTCCTCCCTCCGGCCAGAGCCTCCTGCGGAAAACCCTTCCTTGCCAGGCTCTGGTGGCTCAAGCATCCCTTGCCTGGTGGCTGCCTGACTCCAATCTCTGCCTCTGTGTTCACAGGCTCTTAACTCCTCTCTTGTCTACCCCTTAAAAGGATATGGGAGATTGGATTTAGGATCCACCCGGATTAAACCAGGATGATTTCATCTTGAAATCTTTGATTACATCTGCCAAGACCCTTTCCCAAATAACATGGCATTCACAGGCATTAGGATATGGGTTTATTTTGGAGGGGCCTGCATTCTAGGCACTATCTTGTCACCATCGCCGCTTTCTCATTCAGCCACAGCCTTTCTCACTTGCAGCTCTTCTGGAGTTTGCTCCCATCTTAGGAACCCCAGTCATTTTTTCCCTAGATTCCTACAAAACTCTAAGATCCTTCCTTGATTCATTTTCCTTCCTAGAAAGCTCAAACCCTGTGACTCATCACACAAACTGTTTTCTTATAAATGTTCCTCTCATCGTGACATTGCCAATATTCTGCGAAGCCCTGATCTTGAAGCAGGTCCATCAAGACTCTGATCTGCACACAGGATTTTCAGAGCCGTTGAGTTTGTGTGCACATGTGCACCCCCAGCCCCTGACATTCTTATAAATGCATGATCTCTAAGAAATCTGGGCCATGAGTACTCCTTGGCAGCCTATTTTGACTTTTCTAATTAGATTTCTTAATCTATACAGATCATCTTTAACCTACTTCATTTTTTTTCGAATATGTTTTTCTAAAATTTCCTCATTCCCTTTCATCAGGTAGCTATCCAAAACACTCTCAGTTTTCCCTAGAAAATCTGTATCTGTTCACCAGTTACAGCACAAGAGGCCTTCTTCACCTTTTACCACCATCCGTGCCTTCCATGGTGTATCTGGGGTCCCTAAGACCACCCCAAGTTGCCATGATCCCCTGGACAGGCTCACAAGACTCAGTGTACACTTTACTCAGGGTCAGATCTGTTACAGAGGAGAGAACACAGAGCAAAATAAGCAAAGGGAAAAGGTGAATGAGGCACATACAGTCCAGAGAAAACTGGGCACAGGCTTCCAAGAATCCCCGCTCGGTGGAGCTACGTGGCACACCCCAACCTCTTCTAACAAGGACTGCAGACGTGTGTGAAATGTTGTCTAATAGGAAATCTCCTTAGACAACATTAGGGTCTCAGTACCCTTTGTTGGGGGCTGGTCACTTAGGCAGGCACACCGAAATCCCAGACTCCAGAGGCAGGCAGATGTTCAGCATAAGACATGTACGTTTGCGCAGAGAATTCAAGCACAGGGAGCCCCTCTTATCACTAGTGAGAATGGTGGGAAATCTCCTGAAATCCACATTCTCAGATGTCAACCATGGGCCAACCTTGAAAGACCTCCACAAGGATTGCAACTGCATGTCTTCTCTTGTCTGCATTTGTGGACTTCTGCTTTCCTTTCCTCAGGACCCTTACCCTTCATGTAGCATTCCCTTTGTTTCCTATACTCAACCTTTTATACACCTTGGTCCTCCCTGTTTGCACATTCTTGTCATCATTAAAACAATCTCATATCTTAAAAAAATAAAATAAAAATCCCCTTCGCATACCACATCACATAGCAGTATTTTCACCTTCACATGCAACAATCTTGAAACGATTCTCAGTCATACACCTTTCATTTCTTCAGTTAGTTCTCATTCATCTAACCACTAACTCTCTCCTTAAAACCCTTCACTATAACTGCTTTAGTGTAAATAACCCACCGATACTCTGTTTACTAGATAAACGCAGCGTTCTGATGATTTTAATCTGCCAGCAGCAGGTGAACGGTTTGTTGACTCTCCATTCCTTTGAGAATGGTTTTGTATCATGACTCTCTGATCACCTCTCAGCTTCTTTCCCTTTGTCCATCCTCTAAATCTTGGTTAGTGCAGGGATTTGCCAAAACCTGCTCTCTGCCTTACGTAAATGACTGACCATTCTTTGTCGGCCATGTATAAGCTTTTAACTTCCCATTTACATGTGGGTGGACAGAATCTCTGATTGATTTAAAAAATGATATAACTAAGCTAAAATTTCTCAAATGATAAAAAAATACTCAAAATCTATTTAAAACATGTGATAAAGGCGTATTACCCTGATGGTAACAAAAACTGTGTCATAAGGTCATACATTCCCCAGCCAGATCCATTAGGTAAGTGCCATAGGAACTGGTCCCTGTCCATTTCTGGGATCTCATCCAGCCAACTGATCAATCAAGCTCCATGTGCCAGGCTTTGCATTAGCCACTGGTGGCAAACACATTTAATTGCTCACATAGTATTCCTTTCCCTGTCCTCCTCACTAACCGTAGGGATGCCTGAGTTATTACGCCATTTCTGTACTGCACAATTCCAAGAGGCATCATGTGCAAAATGAGGACACTGGGACAGGATCTTTATTCTGTTTAAGGACGCAATACACCTAGCTCAAGACTTAAATAAGTGAACCCAGGAATCAACATTTTTAAAGCTCTCCTGATGATTCTAATGACTTGCCAGAGTTGAGAACCACCATCAAAACTAGGCGCAAAAATACTGTTTCCCATTTTTTCAGAGTTCAGTATATGGGTGCATGACCAATTTGGACCAAGTTCAGATATAGGCTGTCTGAGTGGTGTTCTAGCAATCGGGCTGCTTTCCTGATAAAAACACAAGACAAACTATTAGATCAACCTCTCCATTCATCCCTCTGACTTATTCAAAAGCTGATAGGATGTCTGAAATTGCAACTATCATTTTCAACCCATCAGGCAACAAGCATCATGACTCCAACCAACACATTACGGACAGCAGAGCAGAAAGATGAGTGAAGGCTATGTTCATGGTAAGGCTCTTAAACCACTGACCTATTAACTCGTTTTGTATACAAACAGCAACTCTTTTCTTTGACCACCATTAATAATGATTTGTACTATTTCACAGCCTTGAAGTACCATGATTTTGTTCTTACACCAGGTTTCTTTGTCAGGTAGGTTGGGGTAAAGTAGAGAAACCATTTGTTGGTTGATACTCATTCCTTAACAGTGCTATAGTCAGGAAAGTAACCATCAGTTGTGATCAGGTTACACACGCAAGGACATGCTGAAAACACGCATGGCATTTAATTATCCTTAGCAGAAAAATGAGGCAGGCTCCTAGCTGGTAATCTGAAAGATATCCAGGAACTCCCAGAAACAGTAGATTTAATAACAATAATTACAGCCAATATTTAGAGAGCACTTACATGTATCAGTTACGTCCTAAATACTCCACAGGCATTAGTTAACCTAATCCTGACGATACTCTATTTTATTATTTACCCCATTACAGAGATGAAGGAAAAAAAAGGCACATAAAGAACAGTATTAATTTGCCCATTGTTTGACAGCTATTAAATGATGTGATCAGAATTTGAACTCAGACAACCTTGATTCATAGGCTACTAAGAAATTCAGCATCCAAACTTTTTCTGTAAACTCCAGAATATACAGCCATGTACTAGACACTGCCAATGAAAATCTCATAGAAGACAAAAGTAACATATATATAACCTTAAATCTGAGCTTCCTCTTATTTCAAAAAAGGGTTTTATCATCCATACAGATGTCTCAACAAGAACTCTTTCTCTCACTCTGTATTCCTGCTTATTGACCCATCATATACAATCAGTCATAAAGTCACATAGATTACTGATTTCTTTTTTAAAAACATGACCCTATAATAAGTCATAAAATTATTTGGATAATAATCAGTATTTTTAAAATAAAATAGAACACCATCAATAACCACAGACTAAAAATAAAACCAATTCCACCAAATGATCATTTGACAGACATATATTCATGACAAAAACTCAGTAAACTAGGAATAGAGGGAAACTTCCTCAACTTGACAAAAGAAAATCTACAAAAACCTACAGCTTACATCATACTTTTTGGTGAGAAATTCAAAGCTTTCTCACTAAGAACAGGTAAAAAGCAGTATGTATTCTCTCACTATTCCTTTTCAGCATCTTACTGGAAGTTTTAGCTAATGCAATAAAGCAAGTACAGTATATAAGAAAAAAGATAAAACAATCTCAGGTGACAAAATTGTCTACGTAGAAAACATGAAAATCTACTGAAAAACTTCTTTTTTTTTTTTTGTCTTTTTGCTATTTCTTTGGGCCGCTCCTGCGGCATATGGAGGTTCCCAGGCTAGGGGTCCAATCAGAGCTGTAGCCACTGGCCTACGCCAGAGCCACAGCAAGGCGGGATCCGAGCTGCGTCTGCGACCTACACCACAGCTCACGGCAACGCCGGATCGTTAACCCACTGAGCAAGGGCAGGGACCAAACCCACAACTTCACGGTTCCTAGTCGGGTTCGTTAACCACTGCGCAACGATGGGAACTCCCCAAAAAACTTCTGTAACAAACAAATGATAGCTAAGGTTGCAGAATACAAGGTTAATACACAAAAATCCATTTCTAACCTAAAAACCACTAATAAACAAGGGAAATTTGAAATTAAAAATCCAATACCATGTACATGAGCACCCTCCAAAATAAAATGTATACATCTGACAGAATATGTACAAGATTTACATCAAAAAAACCATAAAACTGATGACAGAAATCAGAGAAAAACTAAATAAATGGAGAGATGTTCAATGCTCATGGATAGGAAGACAGTATTTCGAGATGTCGGTTCTTTCCAACTGGATCCATACACGTGATGCAATCTCAATCAAAATCCTGGCAAGTTATTTTATGAATATTGACAAGCTGATAACCATAAAAGCCAACACATTATTGAAGACGAATGTAGATTCAGAGGATCAATACTATTCAACGTCAAGACCTACTCCAGAGATATAATAATCAAGAGAGTGATACTGACAAGAGACAAGCTGATTAAGAGAACAGAATAGAGAAACCAGAAACAGAACTCCATATAAAGGCAACTGATCTTTGACAAAGCAGAGCAATGAAGCAAAGACAGTGTTTCCAACAAATGGTGCTGGAAAATTTGTGCATCTATGTGCAAAAAAGAAAAAAAGAAAGGAATAAAGTAGGGTCTATATTTTACACCCTTAACAAAGATTAACCCTCAGCGAATAACAGACCTAAATATGAAACATAAAATTATACAACTCATGGAAGACAACAAAGGAGAAAACCTAGGTAATCGTGTACAAGGTGGTAACTTTTTAGATACAACATAAGAGGCATGATTCATAAAAGAAGTAATTGCTATGACAATGTCAAGAGACTGGGAAGAATATTTGCCAAAGACCAAATATTTGATAAAGGACCCTTATCCAAAATACATACAGAACTAGGAAAAATACAATCCATTAAAAATGGGCCAAAGACCCTGACAGATACCCTAAAAGAAGCTTACATACATTGCAAATCAAAATACAAAAAGATGCTCTACATCACATGACATTAAAGAAATTACAATAATGATGTATCATTACACACCTATGCAAAACACTGACACCGCCAAATGCTGGCAAGGACATGGCATAATAACAACTCTCATTCACTACTGCTGAGGAGGCAAAATGGTACAGCCACTTTGGAAGGAAGCGTGGGGGTGTCTTACAAAACATACTCTTGCCATACCATCCAGCTATCGCATTTATTTATAGTCACCCAGAGGAATTGAAAATACACGTCCACACGAAAACCTGTACACAGATGTGTATAGCAGGTTTCTTCTGCTGTAGTGGCCAAAACTTAGAAGCAACCACACTGTCCTCCAGTAGGTGAGTAGGTTAAGTTCACACAATGGGATATTACCCAACACTGAAAAAAGAAATAAAACTGAGCAATAAAACCATGAAAAGACATGGAAGAACTTTAAATGCATATCTCTGAGTGAAGGAAGCCAATCTGAAAAGACTACAAACTCTGACTCCAACTACATGGCTTTCTAGAAAAGGCAAAGCAGTGGAATAAAAAGACCACAGTTGCCAGGAGTTGTGAGGTATGGTGGAAGAGAGGATAAACAGGTGGACCCAGAGGGTTTTTAGGGCAGTGAAATCGCTCTGTAGGAAACCCTAATAACGGCGTTTGTCAATAGACATTTGTCCAAATCCAGAGCATTTACCACACCAAGAGTGAACCATAATGTCAGTTATGGACATTGGGTGATTTTGATGTGTCAACATAGCTTCATCTCCTATAACAAATGTAGCAACGGGTGGGGGATGTTGAAAACAGGGGAGACTAGGCCTTGTGGGGCAGGGGTATATGGGAACTATCTCCCCCTTCCCCTACATTTTGCTGTGAACATGAAACTACTCTAAAACCCTAAAATCTTAACTAAAAAAATCCAGCCAAAAAAAAAAAGTCATTAATAAATACAAGATATTGGGAGTTCCCTTTGTGGCTCAGCAGTTAACGAACCCTAATTAGGATCCGTGAGGAAGTGGGTTCGATCCTTGGCCTCGCTCAGTGGGCTAAGGATCCAGCCTTGTCATGAGCTGTGATGTAGGGGTCACGGATGCAGCTCGGATCCTGCGTTGCTGTGGCTGTGGTGCAGGCTGGCGGCTGTAGCTCCAATTCCACCCCTAGCCTGGGAACTTCCATATGCCTAAAAAGCAAATACATACATGCATACATACATATAAGATACTGATATAGATATGTACATCATATGATGTATATATGTACAAATTTGCGTAGACATATGTAATTGATATATTCAGTTATTGGATGTATCACACACACAGCCTTACAGGCAGTGGGTAAGTCTCTGGAATAGTCTCTTTGTTCTTTGATTACAACTCACGCCTCATGTTCAGAGAATGCATTCTGTCTTTTTGTATGCTTTTCCTGTGTGCATTTATATTTTTACTTGTATCCCTTCTGGGGTGTGATGGGCTCTAGTGCTCCTTCCAAGCTCATGTGATGTATGAGATTTTTTTGAAAAAAGATAAAAAAGATGTCCCACTATGTATTCACATATGGGCACATGACTTGAGGACTGAACAGCATCCTTAGGCAGGGGAGATACTTTACAAACTCCTCCCTCTGCTTCCCTCTCTTTCCTTCCCTCCCCTCTCTTCTCCCTCTCCTTCAGACAGACAGACAGACAGACAGACACACACACACACACACACCCCTGATGGCAGGCGGTCTTGACATGGTTACTGCCATGACCTGCGACTGCTTGTTTCCTTGTCTGTCTGCCTGATTAGCTGCCAAGACCCTTGAGAAGACAAGTTGCATTAACCCTGTCCATCACCCTATCACCTCTGACAAGCACAGTACAATGTAGATACTCACTCCTTCATTCAACAAATCCTAAGTGAGCACCTGCTATGTGCCAGTCAGTGCTCTAGGCACCGGGGAGTGTAAGAAAGAAGAAAATGATCAATATGCCTACTTTTAGAGAACTTACCTCCTCATGGAAGCTGTCAAGAAAAATCATAGTTTATGTTACTCAAAATAAGGCTGATGGCTGAACTGACCCAAGAGGCATAAAGAAGCAGGTGAAGACTGGGTCATTTCCTGAGTCAAAGCATGTCTGAAGTTTTCCTGGGCAAGAATGAGAGAGTATGTTTCACTGAGGTTTGAATCAGGTTGCAGGGTTCCTTGTCTATAAGGGCTGGAAGTGTTCAGATTGCTTTGTGCCCCGGGCCTGGGATTATTGGGAGAATCCCAAAGCATTTCCTTTGAGAGGTGTTTGTGATAGCCTTGCAGTTTGTCTTCTTCTCAAGGTTCAGGGAGGCTTACAGGTAGCCCCCCGCCCCCCCCCAAAAAAAAGGCTTGGGTTGTGGGAAAAAGGAGTGGGCGGCACACCTGTATCAAGTCTATTTTCATTCTTTTACAAAAGATCACAATTAACCTATTTCCAGAGCGCTCAACAAAACACCGTATTTTCAGGGTGAATGTGTTATAATATCTGCTCATTTAAAACGACCCCGTGAGGAGGGTTACAGAGGAGCAGACTCACACAGAGGTTAAGAAACTTGCCCAGCATGATGCATCTACAAAGTCGCAAAGCAGGTTCTGAAAGAATCTAAGCTTCAACTGGCTATGATTACCTAACTGTTCCTCAGTAAATAACTTCCGAATAAATGAGCAGTGAGCGTGTTGTCCTTAGAAGACAGAAGCAAACTTTCCCCGCAAATCCACCACACTCATCAGGTATTTTACTGCCAACCCGGTTTTCAGATTCAGCGCTGTGCTGAATCTACTTGGTATTCATGATTTGAGAACCGAGCCCAATCTCCCCAGGATTCCTCTCTAAAAGACTGTCTGAGGAATACTAATATAAATGAGAATGATCTGATATCTTACAGTTTAAAATGGAAAGCATAATACTATATAAATAAAATATTATAGACAGTACTTTATTAAACATAAAAGCGATTGTTCTTTTTTATTATATCATTAATAGACATTTAAACTTCCTGCTTGAAGAGAAAATGTTAAATGAAGGAGTGACATTTGAGTTTAATTGCAATGCAAAATATGCTTCCACTTCAGTAAAATGCAAATTAACGAGCCTAGCTCTTTCTTCCCTCCTCTTAGGGGTCTACCTGGCGATGTTTGGGGCTTCTTCTTGGGCTGATAAAGAGATTGCGGAGAGATCAAAAGCAATAGTCAGGATTTGGTGGTGACAGCGCACATCCCCGAACTTACACAATGTAGTAGAAAGTGAGGAAAAATAATAATCTGGAAACCCAAATTCTAGGTTTCCTTCTGCTCTTTGCTCAATGTCACTTAGGCAAGACACTTTATTTATCTGTCCTTCTAATGAGAATAACTACCCTGCCAGTAGCTCAGGATGTAAAAAATCTTCCATAAGATATAAAAGAGCCTATATACTCTAAGAAGCTATATCACTGCACACAATAAAATTATACACATACATATAACATTACAAAACTGCACTTTGCTGTACTATGGGTGCATGATTTCAAAAATGTCTCCTCATCTCTCAGTACCTAGTGTGCTCATTTATAAAATCAATGCATCATCTAGTTACCACTAGATGGTCACTGAGGTTCTAGTGAACTCTAACTTCTTAGGTATACAAAGAAGAAGAACATATAACCAAGTCACAGTGTTGAGCAAGTGAGTGGCTTGGTTCACTGGGCTCCTGCAAGCCTCCACCTGCTGGTCTCATTAGTCCCCATCATGTTCCACAGTAATTTATACACCACGTTTCTCATCACAGCATCTCTTCTTGTGAACGTTGCAGTCATGAAAAAATGCTTATCTGATAATATCTGTTCTCAAGTTCTTTTACAACCAAATTTTCAACTTTTCTTTAAAGAAAAGCTCAACTTCTTCACGAAGGCATCAAAGCCCCACCCACCCCCCCATATTATATCTGTATTTTTAGTGTCTTCTACAATTTTGTCATCTTAGTGTTTGGAGTGAAACTTTGTAAGGCTTTATGGATGGTAGTAAAAAAAAAAAAAATTCCATTCAATTATAAGGGAGATGGGGAACAACTGAGAGGTTTTATTTCGAGGAGTAAAATTATTCTCAGTGTAACTTTAATAATCCCTTTATGACAACTGGAATGTTGAAAAAAATGAAAAAATAAAAATCATACCAATTTATAATTGAGATTATGGAGTTTTTTAGTCTGCACTTAGTGGGAGAATAAATGGAGATTGGACAGATTTGGGATATATTTTGAATATGTGACTTTAGCTTGAATGTAGGGTAATAACCAGAGAACTGTCTTGAGTATCTGAAAAGATGGTAAGGCCACTGGCACAGAGTAGGAAGATTAAGCTACTTCTAGACTGGCCATGTGAAGTTTGATGTGCCTGTGAAATGCAGAACAGAACTTTTAAGTAGGCAGTTTGAGTTCAGCCTCACGATCAAATGAAAGGTTGAAGATGGAGTGTCATCAGCGTATGGAATGTATTAAAGGCATGAAACATGATGCAATCCCCTAAGAAGAGCATGCAGAGGGTGAAGAGATGAGGACTCAAGACCAAGCCCTGGGGTGCCCCCAAATTTATTTTAGGATGAGGAGACAGCATAACTGACAAAGAGAACCTAAAAAGATTGATCAATGTGATAAAAAAAAATTCAGATTATTGGATGCCATTGTAACTGTATTACTGTCCTATTGGCACTATAGCAAGTTACTACAAATTTAGTGGCATTTAGTCACTTAATCAATTCTTTTACATTTCTGGACGTCAGAAGTCTAAAAAGGGTTGGTAGGCTACATTCTAAGGAAAATCTGTTCCTTTTCTAGCATCTAGAGACTTCCCAAAGTCATGGCCTTAAGTCCTCACATCACTCTCTGTTGTCACATCCTCCCAACTGTCCACACCTCTTATCTCTTCTAAGGACACTTATGTTAGTCCTACTCAGATAATCTAAGATAAATTTCCTATCTCAAGATCCTTATCCTAATCTCACAGCAACATCGTATTTACCATGTGGGTTCATATACCCACAAATCCCAGGATTGGGATATTCTTATCTTTGGGTAGGGCTGTTACCCAGCTTATCAGAGAAGCAAAGAGATCCAGTGTTTCACCAAGAGACACTGTCACCAATGATATTCAATACCATAGCGTCAACAAGGGAAGCAAAGACAGCAGACTCACTCTTGGATTTGACAGTTTACAGGTCATTCCTAACTTTGACCATGACTCTTTCAACAAGAGGTTTGAATGGGTTAAAAAGTCATGGGGAAAAGAGAAAGTGAAGACAGTGAGTGTGGAAAATCATTTTGAGATGTTTTGTTCGAAACGGGAATAGAGAAATAACAGTTGGAAGAAAAAGTAGAGTTCAAGAAAAGACTGGCTTCAAGTTACTAAATGTGTGTTTTATAAAAGTTACTAAATGTATTTTATGCAAATATACAGGGTCTAATGAAGGTCAAAAAAGGTTTGTGATGTGAAAGAATACCAAGTGCAAAGTGACGTCCATGAGGAAAGAGAAGAGGGTAGAACTGGAGATGTAAACAACTAACATTCCCAATGGATAGACAATAGGTCCTACTGGAGAGCACAAGGAGCCATACCCAGTCTCCGAGATGGGCCACGATGGGAAATAATATTCAAAAGAGTGCGCATGTGTGTATATATGTATATATATGCAAATATATAATGCATGTTATATATGCATACATATGATTGAGTCACTTTGCTATACAGCAGAAATTGGCACAATATTTTAAATCAACTATACTTCAATAAAAGCTTTTTTTAAACTGAACAGAAAAAAAAAAGGGAATTATTCAGCTGAAAAGGAGGTTAGAGCCAAATTTAAAATGTCATTTTTTAAGTTAATTGGTAATATTATACTATTCACACTTTTCTAGATTTGCAACACTTTAAAAATACATGATAATCTTCTCAACCAGCAGAGTTTTTGTCTCTTGTTTGTACGTGAACAGTTTCTTTCTTTTTTTGTCTTTTTTTTTTTTTGGCCTTATTAGGGCCACACTCGCGGCATATGGAGGTTCCCAGGCTAGGGGTCCATTCGGAGCTGTAGCTGCTGGCCTACACCACAGCCACTGCAGTGCCAGATCCAAGCCGAATCTGCGACCTACACCACAGCTCACAGCAACACCGGATCACTGACCCACTGATCGAGGCCAGGGATTGAACCCCCAGCCTCATGGTTCCTATTAAGATTTGTTTCCGCTGCACCATGGGGGAGCTCCTGTATAGGAATAGTTTCTGAATCTAAGTACCGTATTAAACAGTATACAATGATACTTTTGAACCACAAAATATCTGAAAAAAAAAAAAGAACAGATGTTGCTTAAAATTTTCAAGAAAAAAACTGATTTCATACTTAAATTGAGAAGATTCACAAATATTTTCACTATAAATAATTCAAAAGCATAGTTTTAATAGAAAATGATAAACCTCAATATATTTATATGGCCAATATCTAATTACCTATATATGTATCTACGGATATATGTATCTATCCATATCATACTTGCATGCATGTTCAGGTATGTATACATATGCACACATATAACTGTATATGCATGTATGTGTAATGAGCATATATTTAGAGGTATGCTTGGGTTATTTATTCTTAACTGTTTTATGATTCATTTTGAAAGAAGCCTTGATAGTGGAAAGATTTTTGTGAGTATTTATTCTTTGTGCTTCTAAACACATCCATTTATTCTAAGTCATCGATGGTTTGTGATTTACTAAGGAGACCATCTTCCAGGTCCTCCTCAAGGGGCTACACCGTCACTTCCCCTGACATTCGCAGGGCACGTGCGCGGCGCCTCACGGATTCTAAGCAACTGGGCCGAGTCAACAGCAATGCTCTCCGGCATTCCCAAGTTCCTACTCTGCTCATCAGTACGTTTCTAAAATTGTAAGACTTCAGGTCACATCGCCAAACGCCTTTGAAGTAACAATGCTTAAATGAAATACGACCAAATGGCTGCCTAATTAAAAGGACATGCCTATCTCTTTTAAATATTTGTTTTAATCTTACTGCTTTATTTTTAATTAACAACTCACGTGACCTCAGTAATGTCTGAGAAAAAAGGTGTCATAGGATTTTTTTTTTCTCAGTGAGGTTTTGAGGTTTGGTTTGGGTTTTGAATTGACGCCTCATGGTCAGTGTTCAAGAGAAGGTTGACTTCCTATCAGAACTTCGGAGTAGGTATGCTATTGAGGGGTTGAAGTCTGGTTAATATGCGATCAAGACAGCAAAAAGACATGGGAGAAAAGGGGTGTGGAAAGAAGAAAATGGAGGAAAGAGGGAAGGAAGGGAGGGAGGAAGGGAGGAAAGGAGAGAAGAAGGGGGAAGAAAGGAAAGGAATTAACAGGTACACATTTCTAGATTATAATTTAGAAAGACGTTAATTGCGATTTCTGTATTTTAGTCTTTAATTCACTAGTTCCTTTCCAAAAACTGACAGTTGTTAAAGAGGTGATCCTTGACTCAAACAGCACAGATCGCCTTGGGAAGGAAAAGAAATCCACCTTTATCCCTGATATCTCAAATGGAGAGACTCTTTTCCTAGCACCGGTTCCCCATTTTATCACTAATTTCTCACTGTACGACCTCAAGTTGTGTGTAAGAAATTACTCCAAAATTTTGCACCTGAGGACAACAAATGTTTCTCTCACCGTTTCTGAGGGTCAGGAAATGTGGGGTGGCTTAGCTGGGGGTTAGGGCTTAGGGTCCCTTTTGAGGTTGTGGTCAAGCTGCTGACCAGCCCTGAGGTCACCTGAGGCTCGTCCGGGCCTGGAGGACCTGCTTCCAACCTCTCACCTGTGGTTTCAGGTCTTCCCCACGTAGCTTTCCACAGCTGTTAACCCTTTTCTCCAAAGAACTCACCACAACTCAAGATGATTAAAATAAGATCCCAGAGTTCCCGCTGTGGCTCAGGGGGTTAAGAACCTGACTATCCATGAGGATGTGGGTTTGATCCCTGGCCTCACTCAGTGGGTTAAGGTTTGGGCATTGCTTTGAGCTGTGATACAGGTCACAGATGTGGCTCAAATCTGGCCTTGCTGTGCCTGTAGTATAGGCTGGCTGCCACAGCCCTGATTGCATCCCTAGCCCGGGAGCTTCCATATACCACTGGTGTGGCCCTAAAAAGCAAAATAAATAAAGTTCTGATTGCAACCAATCATGGATATAGGTACCAAGAGCTATATTGGAAAGATCATGTGCTGAAACTGGGGGTAGTTAGGGGTACTGTCGGGGTCTCAAAGGAATCCATGAATGGGGAACTCTTCAAATGTGGATTCTGAGAAGAGGTGAGTTTTTCTGAGGCTTGAACCCTTCTGGATACATTCCCCCATTGCCTGTCTTCTTCTTTGCGCTCTAATCTTATCTATTACCCAGCTTCCTTTTTTCCAAATTGATTAATTAAAGAATAAAAGATGTCACACAGCTTTGATTCTTTCTTTAATCACTTTTAGAAGAAAGCAGTCAGGAATTTGTGGTTCTGCTAAGTTGTGATATGGGGGGGTGTGGGCAGGGGGTGTAGGCTCTGCTTGAAGAAATCGCCAAGACAATAATGGAAAAAACTATTCAAATTACCAGTTCCCCCAGCCTTATGGATAAAAAAAAGCCTTGGCTATTTTATTTTGCAGAATTAAATTAGGCTCTTAACAATATACCATCACCTTTTTTGTTTTCTCTTGTTTTTCTTGAAGATTATCCAGTTTCCCACTCTGTTCATTCCAAATTTGGGGTTTCCAGCCTTTATCTGCCCCTTCAGTAAATGTCTTTCTCTCTTTCAGATAGAAGATAGAGATAGAATCTCCCATCTCCCACATGGATATATACCGCAGAAAGAGAGCATATAGATAGATACATCTAAATAATACAAGTAATTACAATGTATCTACATATAACTTGTAGGGGCTACAATGGAATGAATTAATAAGGAAACTGGTGAAGCAGCTACAGGAGGAAAACGGTAAGGTGGCGTATCCATCTCTAAGCTCATTCGTGCTTTTCCTGTGTGACAGCAGAAAGGCAAGAGATACGCATTCTGTTCTAACATCAGTAGCTGTCTAAAAAGGTGTTAAATATGTCATTTAAAGGAACAAACGTAACTACCGGAAGAATTTAAACTATATACTTTCAAAGTAACAGAAGAAGATGAAAAATAGGAATACAGCATGTCAATTAAAAGAAAAACAAAAGAAATAAGGTGAGAGAATAAAGTCAAACACACTGTCGAAAATGTCACTCTAAACAAAACCAGCAACAAAAATCTGGCTTCATGGTATGTAACACAAATATGTATATCAAAGTTACATAGTAAGCTTAAGGAAAATCATGGGCACAGAACACACCGAACAAACTTCCTCAAAAAATTTTTTAAAAGGTAGTGCATTCATATTAGGCAAAATAAAATCAAAGCCAATAATCATTAAAATTGATAAAACTGATAAAGATTTTAAAATGATAAATTATAAATAGGAGGCATTTCTGTTAAAATACATCAATTTATCTTACATCAATGTTTGTAAACTGAAGATATATATAAGATGAATTTTCTAAAAGAAACTAATAAAAAGTGTCGAACATTTTGTGGCTTAGAATGTAAAGTACTTTTTAAGCAAGGATCTGAGACGAGAAAACCGCAGGATATATTTAACCTAATCATGAAAAAAATATTATAAGTAGATCCAACTTTTTCAAGGACAATTTGCCGTATTTGCCTTAGCAGTTTGACCTCCTGAAATCCGCCCTGCAGCTCTGCTCACCTATGGTGTGCTTAATTATGATCCCCAAGTATCAATTTCCTAATCCTGGGGCCTGTGAAGTTAATGTATATGGGAAAAGGGACTTGGCTGATGTGACTGGATAAAAGGATCTTTTCCCTTAAAAAAAAAAAAAAAAAAAAGGGAGTCCCCTTTGTGGCTCAGTGGTAACAAATCCAACTAGCATCCATGCGGATGCAAGTTCGATCCCTGGCCTCACTCAGTGGGTTAAGGATTTGGCCTTGCCATGAGCTGTGGTGTAGATGGCACATGTGGCTTGGATCTGATGTTGCTGTGGCTGTGGTGTAGGCCAGCAGCTGCTCTGATTCAACCCCTAGCCTGGAAACTTCCATATGCCAGGGGTGTGGCCCTCAAAAAAAAAAAATCTTGAGATGGAAGGTTTTCCTGGATTATCTGAATGGGCTCTAAATTTAATCCAACTATTATTATACGAAGGAGGTAGAGGGAGATGTGGCCAAAGAAGAGAAGACAAAGTGACTATGGAGACAGAGGCTGGTGTGATGTGACCACACATCCTAGAAGGCGAGCAGCCACCAAAAGCTATAAGTGCAAACCGCAAATTCTCCCCAGAAGGAGCAAGCCTCTGCTGACACCTCCATACCAGCCCCAAAAGATGCAGTTCAGACCTCCTGGCTCTAGAGCTGCAAGAGAATAAATGCTTGTTGTTTCAAGCTATTCAATTTGGGGTAATTTGCTATGACAGCAATAGATAATAATACATCTTCTCAAACCTTAAAGACATGCATGTAAAATTCCTTTTCTTATTGAGCCTTTTTCTAAATGTTTTTTTAATCCTAAAACAAATACCAATTGAGAGAAAAATCAAAGTAAAAATCAATGTGATGGGCAACAAAAAAATACAGAAAATCAAGGCAGTAAAAAGCTGACTTATTTAGAAGATGAATAAAATTCATTAAATTCTAGCCAGAAGGAATAGGGGGAAAAAGGGTACAAAACACAAACTACCAAATATTACAAATGAGAGAGGTGGTTTAATATTTCTATAGAACATACTGATATTAATGAACAAAATATTATGAAAAAATTATCACAGTAAATATAATTTAAGTAAAATGGGCCAATTTCTTTGAAAATAAGTATCAAAGCTTACTCAAAAACAAACAGATTCCTTGAATAGCAATGCATCCATTGACGTGATCAAAATTCTAGTAAACAACAAAAACCTTCCCTAAAAGAAAACTGAGCACAGGTTACAGATGGTCCCACTGGTGAATTTTTCCAAACACTTAAGGCAAGTATAACAGCAATTTTACACAAACTCCTCTAAAAAATAAAAAAACTTTCTTGAGTGTTGTATCTGACACCCCAGGTATTAAGGCATCCCTTCCCTTAGGCTAATGCAAATGCAATCTCTTCCAAGCCATGTAAGTGAGCTTTGGGAATTATCTGCCCTGCTGGGTCTTGATGATTCCTTCCCTCCCCTGCGGAGGAGTTTCCCACCACAGATGTGCTGCTGAGGCTTCAGGAAGAAGCTTGAAGGACCCTTCTGCCCATCTCCAAAGATCTCTGCTTTTGCAGCACCCTCTTCCCCAAGCCAACCCTCCGGTCTCTGTGACCTTCCATCTCTGTCTCCCTAACTCATCAGGACTTCTGAACTTCTGTGTGAATTTTTCCTCCCTGCACTGTAACCTGAAAATTACCTGCAGCCAGGATGCAAGGGCAATCTGAGAGCTAACCTAGCTTGTCTCCCCTTTCCCACAGATCACTGCCGTCCAGGGTCCATTATCCAGGATCTGAAAAAGGGTTAATTTATTTTCTCTACTTTTCTGGTTGTTCCCATCAGGAGTTCAACTCTCAGAGCAGTTCAACTCCTTCATGGCTTAAAGAAGAAACCATGTGATGTTTTAAGAAATTTTTAAAACTATGATAAAAGATGCCTGACTTTTCCATTAGGTGAGTATAGCTTTAAGAGCGTAATTTTGAATGAGTACCTAGTCTCAACATACTAGAGAATGAGCATCACTGGTGAAATGGAAAGACCCCAGTAAATGCTCTGCTGACAATTATCCAAATGTCTCTAGATTACATACGCTCTGAATTTATTATTAAAATTTATAGGTAGGAACTTGTTATTAAAGCAGGACAAATGAATCATGTCCCAAGAAAATACCTATTTGTATTATACTAATGTTTCCTGCTTGCAAATACTTTTCCTTTTAAAATTATATATGGAACGAAAGCTTGATCAAAAGAACCCACCCAACAGGTATTTTCAGATATTATCTTACAGCCGGAGGCTCCATACAGTTGATTTTCACTGGATTACAACTACTCTAAAATGTAAAGGACAAATGAAAAGCTTTTTAAGAGTCGTGGGTTTTTTTTTTTAAGCATGTGGCATCTTTCACACTGATTAAATGCGTTGTACCATTTCATGATTCAAAGCTCATGCAAGCTATATTCGACTTATCTCCCTGAGAATATTCTCTGTGAGAAACGTCTTTTGCACATGGACCTAACTTAGAAACAGTAGTTATAAATACTACCAGTCTCAAGAAACAGGACGAGCCTTTGTTTCCACAAGAATATGCCATCGTGGGACCCCTTGCTCTTAGAGAACACAATTTTTATATGACACTTGGAAAAGTTCAGCAACATGACTCATTCTTTTCTATCCACATATCCACCTATGCATGGATCTATGTAGGTATTTATCTAATTGATTATTGTATTTATATACATCATTTTCCAGTAGTAGTTCAAAGTGTACCCTGTATATACCAACCCTTTTTACCTACAAAAAAATTTTAGTGTGCATTTCTAACAGACACTTTAAAACATACACATCACAGTACCATTTTCATACTTGCCCAACTTAACAATAATGCCTTCATGTAACCTGATAATATATTTTCCCTAATTTTTAATTAAATGACTTTCAGTCTTTAAGTTATTACCAAAAAAATCACCACCACTTAGGGCATTTGTTGATATTTCGTCAAAACTCTCCATCTCTAACAGCTTCCCCTTTTAAAGATGCTTATTTTTCGAAGAGACGGCTCTAGAGAATTCCCTCCATTCTGGTATTCTGACACCCTCAGGATGAACAGGTTCTTCTATTGACATTTCCCCTAAACTGCTACGCGCCTATCGAAAAGCTTGATCAGATTCAGATCAACAGTATCTTAACAATGTAACGAGTTTTAAAAATTGCTTTCAGATCATGACTCTAAAAGACACTCAGTATTTGCCATATGAAATTCTGAGCATTGTGGGAGAAAACTAATGCTTGGGTAATTGGCTCACTGTGTAACCTGGCATGGGAGATGCTGCTCCCACCCACCATTCCAATAAGCAAAACCTCCTTTATCACACATTCCTCAGTGGGTGATATAGCATTGTTTGAACATATTTAAGTGAAAACTGTAGGCGAATTGTGTGTTTTAGCTAGTACTCAACATGAAACAAAATAGTCTCATTCCTATCCCTAGACTCACATAATAGTCTTTTTTTTTTTGTCTGTTAGCATGATGCTTTGACCATAATAATCAATACTGTTAGTAAAGATACGATTTTCTAATTCATGCTATAAAAAGAATTCTCGGTGTTAGTTGGATGACCAGGCTAGAATGAAGGGTATTCTTGGGAGTACAGAAATTTTCCTAGGACATAATAAAGCAAATAAACAGAAAAGGAGTAAAAGACACAGAAATTAACCTTAATGCGGTAGTTACGACAGCTCTGACGGGAGCACTACCTGAAAATTTTCTCTCCACACACATGTATATTAGAGAGTAGTCCCACTTATGTATTTTCAAAAAAAAATCTTAAAATATTAATCTAAGGGTTTTTTTTTTTGGTATTAGAGTGAAGAGAATTAGCTTTGCTAGAGCAGCGAATTTAATAAGAAACAAAAGTATTCTCCTTTAGACTTCAAAATAAGTTCTTGAATTACATAAAGAAAAATTGTGAAAGTCATCTTATTTTGAAGAAGCAAGATATGATTGAGAAAGTAATTTTCTTTAAAGAAGGGCAGTGCATAAATGTTTAATAAATTCGTACTGAGATTACTGAAAATCCAAGCTGACCCATGCTCTCCAGACGCCAAATTTCATGTGAGCAGGAAGTGAAGAGAAGGGACAAGGTATGAATGCAAAAGCCAGCTGGAGACTAAGGGGAGAAACTGCAACAGGGAGACCCTAGTGGACAAGACTGGAGGCAAGGCATCGGGACAGTGGTGGCCAGCAGAACCTGTGCAACTACGAGCTGTGCTCGGGTATTCAAATCAGCATTCAGGTGGGGCTGGAACCACTGCACCCAAGACCAGGCACCTAAATGGGGGCCAGCCAGTGCTGCCAGGGTCCCTGCTACCATTCAAGTGACCGCCCACATCACCTGCGTGAACATCCACCATTCTCATTACCACCTGATGGGATTTGGCTGCACTGTGCTGAGTATGACCAATGCATTGTCCTGCAGACATGACCTCTCAAGGGTAGAAACTTAGTTGAGATTAAGTGAACTGTTCCAGGCGGAAATCCCCTTCTCAGTGTCCCTACAGCCTCCCAAACACGTTCCATGCACCTCCAAGCGGTCGTGGTTGTGGTTGTGTGAAGAAAGATCCCCAGCAGCCCTACACTAGGTAATGCTAGACAGTGGTGAGACCCACTCCAGCTGCAAAGGCAGGTCAGTCACGTGTCACACCAGCCAGTCACTCTCCACCAACCCCTGTGGATCCCCATTCACCTCTCCTATTCCACAGTGTACACATCAACCCATCTGTTCTCTTCAACCTTAGGTACAGAAAGCTACCGCTTCTGATAAAATGGTCATCTGAGAAATACTAGCATCACCTCTGACGCTCAGAATCCCACCCGTTCTCCCTGACCACCCCTTAACAACTTGGCCATCACAGGCACAGTAAGAATTGATGCAATTTATTACAGGTCTAGGCTATTAACCGGGAATTGATAGAAACAGATAATGACGTACTAATCACAGGTCCAAAATCAAACAGAAGTTGTAGTTAAAATTCTGACATTGTTAGTATCTCTGTCTAATTGTTATTGCATATGAGAAGGCTGATTGATAATATTGTTTCAGACTATAAATTAAGGTGCAAGCTTTTTACATAATTCAATTTCCCACTCTCGGTGAGGGCACACCTGGTGAACTAGAGCAGTAAAGTACCACCGTCAAGATGATTTTCATCCTGGGAGATGGTGTGCAACACAGAATATTAATTATAGCACCTAAGGAGGGAAAGGCACGTGTCCATCAAACTCTCAGACTGGGAATAATTACCAGGATTGGCAGGTGCGGTGTCATCACGAAAGGGTCCTAGAACAATCTTTTTTTTTTTTTCCTCCTCTCAACATAGAAAGGAGCCAGAGGAAACCTATTATTGGTCTTGCTATTTGCTGTTACACCTAGAATTTCTGTAACAGAAAACTCAGTGATTACAGGGCACTTATGTTAATATAATTTTGCAAAATATTTAGGAACCCAGAATGCGGGGTTGGATAAACCAAAGGTGGAAGTGGCTCTGCCAGTCTCTCACGATAAGCCCTGGAATGGGGCTTCTGTTTGCCTGTTGAACACACATTCCCTTCTTCCTCGGTAAGGGAACCTGAACTCTGCCGACATAACTCGGTGCTATGTTAGCCCCCATCCTCTAGAGGCAGAGCTTGAGATAAAGATGAAACTGTGACAATTGGACAGGGGCTAAATAGGGAGGCAAGTGTAAGGACAAGAGAAAGTTCCAAAGATCACGAGCTCTGCAAAATTGTGTGAGTGGCAACGGCTGCCTCACAGGAAGCTGTGAAGGAACTCAACAGGTTGTTGAGCAAGGGCTTTGATCCCATTTCACGTCTTTGGCAAGGAGAAATCTTCTCCCAGCAGGTCAATGAAGGCAGAAGGAGGATGTGTCCAATTCTCTAAGTCACTTCTCTCATGACTCACTGAGTAGAGTTTATCTGAAGGAGAGTTCCTTCTGCCATGTCTTTGCTTTTTTTCCTGGGGCCCCTCAGGGGCAGCTCTGGGAGCCAGACCCCATGTTTCCTCATAACGTGGAAGTGGAGGAATGACATTGGGCCAAAGCCCAGCAAATGACTCAGGGGTAAATTAGGGTTGGTGCAAGTCATTCTTCATGGCTCTCTTTCCATTTGCTAGTGACTGATTTAGGAGGGGGTGAGTCTTTTGAACTGGCCTCTTTCGAGATGTCCTAGAAAAGTATTTTTCCTTTCCAATTTAAACAGAGATACAGAGCCGGGTGAATCCACGTTTTTCAGTCCTTGTCTTGAATACCAGTATGTGACCAAATACGGCATCAATGAAAAGGCAGAGCGGCATCGCTGTTAAGAAACGTGAGATCTGGACTTGGGGTTCAGATCCTGGCTTTGTCACGTATTATGGCTTTGGACATTTGCTAGACCTAACTGCACCTCATTGTATTCACGTGTAAAATAACAGCGACAATAACAACATAGTCATGAAGATTCAGTGAGTTAAGTATCTTAGAATGCAGTGAGCAAAAAGAATTAGCTTCGTTATTATACAAATACGCTCTCAGAAACCCACATGTTTACAGGTCCAATTCATTCACCTCCTTGAGTGCTGTGTCAATTACATCAACTGCTCACTTTGGACAGCCTCAGGGTGGCTCAGCGTATGTGGTCCTGTGAGTGACACGATCTCAAAGGCTTGGGAAGTACTCATTCACCTCTAAGATCAAGCAGTGTAAAACCTGTGTTTTGGAAAGGGCGGAAACGTGATATATAGCCATTTGAATCCCTCAGCAGAAAGAGTCCTTATAAAACCAAGTTTTTGTTTTTTTTGTTCCCCCTACTTCTTTGGCTCAGTTATCGGCTGATTTGAAGCTTTTTGAAAAGTCCTCTGCTCCTCTCTGAATGTACATTTCCTCAGTACAATTCCTATCCTAATGAAACGTAGTGCTAATAGTCCCTCTCTGAATCATCCCATCATCCCTAATGTTAGTGTCCTATTTATCCATATTAGATATTTCAGTATTTCAGTTGATTTATGTCTTAGCTGAAGTTCTTAGGAAACATGTTCTTTTATTCATCGATTTATTCTCCCTCTAGCCTTCTGCCTTTTGCTCTCTGATGCCTCAATGTTATCAAAAATACAGCTTATTCATCTTTCAGCGTTTTCATGTAAAGGCTTACATTCAACTTCATTTCATATTATAAAAGTGCAATTTAATAGTTGCTACTACATACTTTGTTCTTTAATAAAAATTTCACCTGACCTCTTTTAAGGGCACAGATAAATATCGGTCTTCTCACACTGTCTCCTTTCATTATCTTTTAATCCTAGGTGAAATGGATTCTGATAGCAGCTATCATTGTCACCATTTTGTCGTTAAGAATTCCCTATTCATCCTGAGAGGATTCTTTCTTAAAAGAATACCTTGAATATTGCTTATTACCAAGACAGTGTGAGAAGCCACATATTTCCTCATGGGTTTTCTATTCAGACAACTTTTTTTTTTTTTTTCCCAAGAGGCCCCTTCAATCTTTGAAAGGAAAAACTTCATCTGCAGAGTCAGGGTGTTTAAGCTTGTAGTAACACAAACATGTTTTGTGATGATCAAGGTGATTAATTTTGTGATGGCACCTTTCCAGAAGAAAGTTGGGTCTTGAGAGTCCTCTTGACATTTTGTTTCATCTTAATAAAGAACAATGATTGTTTCGATTTCAGGAGAAGATGTTCAAGATTTAGTTGATTGTCTTGGTCGTGAAATGACCAAGCATTTGCTTCTGTACAAGTGTGACTGAGCTCTTGTGCCTCATTATGCATCCTGGACAACTAAAGTGAATGCTGAAAGGGCTTCAGGGAACTTATCCGGAGGTATTGCAAAGTGCATCAGTACATGCAAGTAATGAGTACAGGGGGTGAGGAAGGCTTAAGAGGAAGAACTTCTTATTGCATAGCGTCTAGTTCTACCAATTTTGCAGTCGACTTTGAGGCTTTTCAGAACATTTTTGCCTGGTCTTGTAAACTTATTCTATTCATTTCTGACAATTCTTCCAGTGCTATTAATTATTCTCCTTGATAATTAATCCTTCCCGTTGCTGTAGGTGTCCCACAAAAGCTGCATTTTGCCCCAAAGATTTTTGCAAAAGCCTTTATTCTAGCAGGCATTCCACTGTTCTTTGTTTAAAAAGCTACCTTTCCTAGTGCTCAAAAGCAAGAACTCTTTATCGTTACAGCACTAATTGTTATATGTGATATTTTAGAAATGCTTTTGAAAATGGCAGAACACCAGAACAAAATTATTTAAATAGGAAAGGCACTGATTTTCCTAAATGAAAATTCTAGAGGTATGTCCAATTTAAGATAAAACTGAATGAAGGGTCAAATGATTTTATTAAGGTATTATTATTTTGTCCCCCACCTCACCTTCTTTCATTCTCAAGTAGAGATGACGCTCAGGCTGACAAGAATCCAGGTTTAGTCCTAACCTGTGCAGGCTAACTCAGAGGCAATGAAATTCTGGCCTCTCAGTTTTTCAAACAAAACTCTGAGAATTACAATTCATTGAGTCTAATGAGGTTAAAACTTTCTTTGGTCGCTGTGGTCATGGGCATGAAATATATTGATTAGTTTTAGCACAGGTCCAATGCCCTCTCTCAGAACACCTAGTTCAGTCACTTTAGTTTGTCAGGGTTCTAATTTGTAGGCAAAATAAAATAACTCTCGTTGGGTTAAACAGGAAGACTTTTTTTTAATTAGTGAGAAGCTTAAAAATTTTGGCCAAATCTAGGCTAAGCTTACAGAAATGACTTCAAGGAACTACAATTCGAAATTATCTGAGCAGAGTATTAACACTGCTGACCATGCTGAAATGAAGTTTCCTTTGCCTCAGTGAAGAACTGCCACCAACAGCTCATGCCCAGACCTGCACATCCTTGGCTGTTAGTTGCACTGGTACAGGTACAGTGGTTTCCAGGCACATCCTCAACTCCCCACATATCGTATCAATCTCAAGCAGGTACTTCTGACTGATGGCACCAGAGTTAAACATCTGCCCTTTAGCATGCATGAGTAATGATAAAAATAGCTGTTTGCTTCTACATGAGGAAAGAAGAATAAACACTAGAAAAGGTATCAACATATTCAGAAGTTGTTAAGAGATATAGAACAATTGATATTTGTGCATATATACCCCCATTCAAATATGTGGATTGATATGAAGGAATGATAACACTATATAGAAAGTGATATATTTTTCCTTTTTTTGTAACCAGTTTATGAATGGTAAGAAAAACTGTAGGCAAAAGTAGTAACAGTAATAATAAAAATAAAGTTCATTATCTTCACAAGAAATTAATATACAAGTAGTATCTATTATTTGAATGAATGAACAAATAATTCTTAAAATAAAATTGCTCCTAGTTTATAACACTCCTAGACATTGCCCCATCTGGCTTTAGAACACAGAATAAAAAATGAAGGAATGGCATATTGATAAAAACTCTTACCAAAGTGGGTAAGGAAAGAGGGAACATACCTTAACATAATAAAAGCCATTTACGACAAATCCACAGCAAATAAAATACTCAATGGAGAAAAGCTGAAAGCCTTCCCAGTAAAATCTGGAACAAGACAAGGATGCCCACTCTCACCACTTTTATTCAATGTACTATTGGAAGTCTCAGCCACATCAATCACACAAACAAAAGAAATAAAAGGTATCCAAATTGGAAGAGAGGAGGCAAAATTGTCACTGTATACAGATGGCATGATACCATATATAGAAAACCCTAAGGACTCAACCCAAAAACTACTCCAACTGTTCAACAAATTCAGCAAAGTAGCAGGATATAAGATCAACATCCAGAAGTCGGTCATATTTCTGTATACTAACAATGAAATATTTGAAAAGGAATACAAAAATACCTTTTAAAATTGCACCCAAAAAAATCAAATACCTGGGAATAAAACTGACCAAGGAGGTGAAACAGTTATATGCTGAGAACTATAAAACATTAATCAAGGAAATTAAAGAGGATGCAAATAGAGGCAAAGATATTTCATGCTCCTGGGTGGGAAAAATTAATATTGTAAAAATGACCACACTACCCAAAGCAATCTCCAGATTCAATGCAATCCCTATCAAATTAACCATGACATTTTTCACAGAACTAGAACAAGCAATCCAAAAATGTATTGCCAAAGCAATCCTGAGGAATAAAAACCAAGCAGGAGGCATAACTCTCCCAGGGTTCAGGCAATATTACAAAGCCACAGTAATCAAGACGGTGTGGTATTGGTATTGAAAGAGAAATATAGACCAATGGAACAGAATGGAGAACCTAGAAGTAAACCCAGACACCTTTGGTCAATTAATCTTCAACAAAGGAAGCAAGGGTATATAATGGGAAAAAGACAGTCTTTTCAGCAAGCATTGCTGGGAAAACTGGACAGCTGCATGTAAATCAATGAAACTGGAACACACCCTCATGCCATGCACAAAAATAAACTCAAAATGGCTTGAAGGCTTAAATCTAAGATGAGACACTATCAAACTCCTAGAAGAGAACGTAGGCAAAACAGTCTCTGATATCAACTTTACAAATATTTTCTCAGGTCAGTCTCCTAAAGCAACAGAAATAAAGGCAAAAATAAACCAATGGGACCTAATCAAACTGACAAGATTTTGTGCAGCGAAAGGAAACCATAAAAACAACCAAAAAGACAACCTATGGGATGGGAGAAAATAGTTTCAAATGATGCAACTGATAAGGGCTTAATCTCTAAAATATACACACAACTTACACAACTCAACAGCAAAAAAGCCAACCACCCAATGGATAAAAGGTCAAAAGACCTGAATAGATGTTTCTCCAAAGAAGATATACAGATGGCCAACAAGTTCATGAAAAAACGCTCAACATCCCTGATTATTAGAGAAATTCAAATCAAAACTACTATGAGATACCACCTCACACTTGTCAGAATGGCCATCATTAACAAGTCCACAAATAGCAAATGCTGGAACAGGTGTGGATAAAAGGGGATCCTCCTACACCATTGGTGGGAATGTAAATTGGTACAGCCACTATGGAAAACAGTATGGAGGTTCCTTAGAAACTAAATACAGAACTACCATATGACCCAGTAGTCCCACTCTTGAAAAAGACACATGCACCTATATGTTCACTGCAGAACCATTCACAATAGCCAAGACATGGAAACAACCCAAATACCATCGACAGATGAACGGATTAGGAAGAAGTGGTACATATACACAGTGGAATACTACTCAGCCATAAAAAGGAACAAAATAATGTCATTTGCAGCAACATGGATGGAACTAGAGGCTATCATACTAAGTGAAGTCAGTCAGAAAGACAAATACCATATGATATCAATTGTATCTGGAATCTAATATATGGCAAAATGAACCTTTCTACAGAAAAGAAAATTATGGACATGGAGAACAGACTCGTGGTTGTCAAGGGGGAGGAAGCAGGATGGACTGGGAATTTGGGTTTAATAGATGCAAACTATTGCCTTTGGAATGGATAAGCAATGAGATCCTGCTGTATAGCACTGGGAACTATATCTAGTCACTTGTGATGGAGTATGATAATGTGAGAAATAAGAATGTATACATGTATGTGTGACTAGGTCATCTTGCTGTACAGTAGAAAGTTGACAGAATGCTGCAAACCAGCTATAATGTAAAAAATAAAAATCATAAAAAATTCAAAAGTAATGAAGAAATGGCATTAGCAACTAAATTGTGACAATATTGACATAGCACAGAAATAACTATTTTAAGCTATTATCAGCATATTTAAACATGAAGTTTATATAGCGTATTCAAACCAATAGATGCTTGTCATAATAATTCAAAAATAATACTATTTAATATGAAATTCTTCCCAGGTCATTCAGTAGAGACAATAGCATATTTATGGACTTAGTCCATTTAATATCGGCAACTGAAATTATAGATAAGATCTGTAATGATGTACAATCACTTATTAAAGATTTGCCATCAAGTATGGAGCTGAAATTTTGGTCACATTCTGACTTCTTGTTCTCCAAAATTATAGCAGATTTCAAGCCTTAGCCTTTGAATTTACCCCCAGGAAGGAGAGTAATAATAGTAATGACAAAGTGACATCTTCAGAAAGCAACACGGTTTAATAAAAACTGGTGCTTAGTTTTCATGTCGTGGGAACTATTTTTTTTTCTTTTGCTTTAGGTCTGAATAGTAACATCATGGGGTCCATGGGAAAAAAGGTATTGATGAAGGAAGAAGAGAAATGGTAAGATATACCATGATTATGGATTGGAAAAATTAATATTGTTAAAATGTCTATACTACCCAAAATGATCTATAGATTCAGTACAATCCTAATTAAAATCCTAATGTCATTCTTTGAAGAAACAGAAAAATTACAAATACTAAAATTCATATGAAATTAAAAAGCAATCTTGAGCAAGGAGAACAAACATGGAGTCATCACAGTCTATATTTCAAAACTTACTACAAAGTACAGTAATCACAACAGGATGATGCAGGCATTAAAAACAGACATATGCATGAATGGAACAGAATAGAGGGACTGAAATAAATCCATGCATTTACAGTTAATTGAGCTTCAACAAGGGTGCCAAGAACACAAACCGGGGAAAGGACAAGCTCAATAAATGGTGATGGAGAAACTGGACAACCAGTGCAGAAGAATGAAATTGAAAGCTTATCTCACACCAAATAGAAAATAAACTCAAAATGGATCAAAGACTTAAAAAGATCTCACGTCATAAAACTCCTACAAAAAACCACAGGAGAAAAGCTTCCTGATCAGGTCCGGACAATGTTGAGGTTTTTTGTTTGTTTTTGTTTTTTTAAGATATGACACCAAAACACAAGCAACAAAAGCAAAAATGACAAATCCAGTTACATCAAACTATAAAGCTTCTACACAACACAAAGAGAACTATTTATCCAGTCTCTTGGGATAGACCATGATGGAAAATGATATAAGAAAATGTGGGGGGGGTGTGTATATATGAATGACTGGGCCACTTTACTGTTCAGCAGAAATTAGCAAAACACTTTAAATCAACCATATTTTAAAAAATTAAAAAGCTTCTATACAACAAATGAAACAATCGACAGAGCAAAAAGACAAACTTTGGAACACAAGTTAAATATTTACAAACTACACTTCTGATAAAGGGTCACTATTCAAAATACATACATGAGTCATACAACTCAATAGAAAAAAAAATTTGAAAATTGCAAAAGGATCTGAATAGACAGCTCTTAAAAGAAAGCACCACAGGAGCTCCTTGTGGTGCAGCAGGCTAAGGTTCCAGCGCTGTCACTGCAGCAGTTTAGTTTGCCACTGTAGTGAAGATTTGATCCCTGGCCCAGGAATTTTCATCTGCCATGGGCACAGCCAAAAAAATAATAATACATACAAATTAATGGCAAATAGCTGGAAAGCTGGTGTACAGTGCTATGACTGCAGTTGACGATATTATATTGTGTACATGAAATTTGCTAAGAGGGTAGATCTTGGGTGTACACGCCAAAAGAAAGGGGGGGGGTGGGGAGGGAGAAAGAGGGAAGAGAAAGAAAAATGGTAATGATGTGGCGTCACGAATACGTTGCTTGGAAGGTACACGGATATCCTGCTCTCTGGTCGTCAGGTCGCAAATCTCAAACGGCCACAATATTTGATCATCAGTTATCTGACAGTTAAAGCTGCGGGAAAACAGACGAATGAAGTATTTTGCTTACGTGTGAAACGGGGGGCATACGAGAGAACACTTTTTTCCTCCTAGGATCCCATGACAGAGCTGTTGGAGAGATGCTTCTCACCTTCACAGACCAAGCAGAGTCTAGCAGGGTTATGACTCTGGCGGTGAATGGAGGTGAGAATGGTTCACTGACGACATTTTTACTTTAGATGTTCGGAGAAAAACGTAACAGATGTTTCTTCTATTTTTTTCTTTTAAGCGTTATTCTCCATGAAACAAACAAGATACCTGTTTTGAAACTCTACACAACTGAAATAAGCGTATTTTTTTTTTTTCTTGAGGAAAAAAAAAAGAAAGGTCGCAGTAGGTATTTGAATAACTATTTAGGTTCTAATCCTGGAAGGAAGATTTGGATGAAGACTGTCTTAAAAATACCTTAGAAGTTTACTCCCCTAAAATTTTTTCTATTTTCCTCTGAGCAAGACATGTACGTCATGAGATTGAATTAGAAAGAAAAGGGTACTTACTCATCTTGTAATTAATTGAAGAATCACTTTCATTTTACTTTCACTTAAGTTTTCAAAACTTCTCAACGGAAGTTCTACATTAAGATCATAAAGTGGCCTGCAAATAAAGTGTCCCATGGTTTATAAAAATTGGAGAAAAAGCACATAACCCATCTGCACAGACACAACCAATTCTGCACCTTAACTTCTGTTTGAAGTCCTGACAATAACAATATTACGTTTAAACAAATTATGAGGCTTTATTTCTGTCACATAAAAGCCTGGGTAAATCACTTTTTGTTCATCTAGCTTTACAAAATTCTTTCATTTAACATAATGTATTATGAATCTACAATGTGAAAGCTCAGTGACATAATTAATGATAAAAAGCTTAATGGTTTTGTATAGGCATTACGCATGCTTAGAAAAACAGCCACCTAGAAGTAGAATGCACTAAAATCCTATTTCCTCCCATATATTTAATCATTGCGTCTATATCTTGCTATTGATAGTTTTACTTGGGTAAAGCAAATACTTGATACATTATGTTTTTCACCGAAAGCTACTAGTTGTGGGAAATTATTAGGATTCCATAGTTTAAACCCCTCGATTCTCGATTCTCGCAACTATTACTTTTGTTTTCAGGATAGTAGAGTAGGCTTTGATGTCATCACACACAGTTATAGTCACTTTTTTTTTTTGGAAAAAAAAATTCAAAGTATTTCTACTTGACAAAATTAACTTATCAGAAAGAAACCAATTAATCAAAACATTTTTTTTACCCTTTAAAATTCATTAATGGCTTTTCCCCAATAAGAATATTTCTTTAAAATTAATTTTTGATTGAGTGATTCAAATCAAAATAATAAACACTCTGGCAGATATAGAAGCAGTGATACTGTGTACTAGCATTTTTCAAATTTAAATATAAAATCATAATAAAATTTAAAGTTTTCAATGATGCATTTAATATAACTTTAATAAGATTCTGGCAATGTTTAACAGATGTCAATGAAGTCCCCAGATCATATTTTAATATATAATAATAGCTATGTTTAAGTATTAGTTAAATGCATGTGAAGCCTTTAATGACTGTTAAAAAATTAGAATTTGAGTATTATAGTCAATGGGATGCAAAACAGCACAGGAAGGAGACAAAAGGTGACTGACTTATCTTTGCTTTGATTAGTTCAGATGCCATCTTATTCTGGAGGAAGAGTATCAAATCATTCAAATAACTCCCACATTTCTGAATTAAAAAAATATCCACATTGTCACGTTTAAAGACAAATAGTCAAAATAGATACAGATTTCTGCTGACCACAGAACTTTTGAAATCCATTTTCACCCCTCTCAAGGCACTCTCAAAACTCCCTTCCATTGCACACCTGAGGCACGCAAGATAGGGCTCCTCTCTCTTTTGATGGCCTGGCTGGGCTGGATATGTTTTGTAGCATAAAATGTGCTTCGTCTTTTAAAATATGCTCCAACTATGCATACTGCAAAGTAAATTGGATTAGAGAGGCTCTGTGGCTCAATGTTCAACATCATAAATAATTCAGTAATTTGGTTCCATTGGAAAATACACTATATGCTAAATGACACAAGTTTCACATTTCTGTGGAATTGATATGTAACAGTTTCGGAGTTCCCCTCTAGGAACCGCTAAGGTTGCAGGTCCGATCCCCGGCCTCGCTCAGTGGGTTAAGGATCTGGCATTGCCGTGAGCTGTGGGTGTAGGTCAGGCCGCAGACGTGGCTCGGATTCTGCATTGCTGTGGCTGTGGTGCAGGCTGGCGGCTGTAGCTCTGATTCAACCCTTAGCCTGAGAACTTCTAGATGTCACAGGAGCAGTCCTAAAAAGAAAAAAATGTAACAGTTTCATTTTCAGGAAGCCCCATGTGACCACAGGAAGCCCCATATTGATTGATGGGTTAGGTGTTAAGTACGTAGAATTGATAATGCAGTAACATCCTGAGGGACTCACATGTGCATAAAACACAAGGAAGCTGCACCCCATCCCTGCACACGGAGACATAATTTACCAAGACAGTAATGACGGAATAGGCCATTCTTGGAGGTCCAGGCCTACCAGGCTTCTTTCAGCTGCTCCAGAAAGAAACATTTTTCTACCTCGTGCTCCCTAAATATGCTATTTCCTCTATTAGCCACATTTTCTTCATCTTATATTGCTCTAAAACGCCCCCAATATAGCAGTTTTCACCTAAGGTTTCAGGTTGCTTACCATTGCTTCCAGAAAGCCTAGGAAGTTCACAGAGTTTGGGCACTCCCTAACACAGCTGTTACTGCTTTACATTTTAACAGCCTGCTTTTTGCTGGGTGCCCTACTACCGTGTCCTGGATACGAGGCTGTAAGCCTTAGAAAGGTTGGAGTCTTGAGTGCTATGTTCAAGGTGTATCCACATCTACTTTTCATGCCAAATGAATGAACTCATGAATGATCAAAAGTGAACAGACGAGAAAGTCTGGGACTGAAATAGCAGAAGTACAACGGTGAGTGAGACCAAGATCCATCTAATGCTGGGGAGCTAATGGAAGCGCTAAGACTTTTTATAAGATGTATAAAATATTTTTTAATTTAGTGTAATCCCAATACCTTGAAAATGCTCATTAACTTTTGCACACAAAGAGACTCTGGATTACTCACAGTTTATAAGGTAAGAAAAAGTCACCTATTAAGGAGTAATAAGTGCCAGTATATGCACTCATGATAATGAGAATTTATGTGTGCCATTTCCTCAGTAGGCCACAAAAAGGTCAAGTGTTTTACAAAAAGTGATTCTGCTTTGTTTTTTTTTTTTTTTAATACGCTAAGAGGACTGTAAATCAACTTACAACAAATGAAAATATAAGGATGTGTAGGTGTGTATGTAAGTGTGGGGGGATATATATATATATATCTGGAAATATTATTTTAAATTATACAAAAATACAGCTAATGTTGAAAAAACTGATCGTAGGGGGTTGAAGAGTTAATATAGACACTTTTAGCTCTTTTTGGTGTATACTGACCATTGCTCTACATATCATTTCATGGTTGAGTTTGCTCTATTCAACCCATTAATAAGTGTTTAAATCTGCTAATTCTTGGTGCTTTCCACCCCCTCCATATTCCTAATCAGCTTAATTTTAATTAAGTTGAAGACCTGAAATAATCAAAGTAATATTGAGAAAAAGAACAAAGCTGGGGGTGTCATGCTCCCTGACTTCAGACTATACCACAAAGCTACCGGCATCAAAACAGTATGTTATTGACACAAAAATAGACATGTAAATTATTGGAACAGAAGAGGAAGCCTAGAAATAAACCCATGCATTTATGGTAAAATAATCTATTACAAAAGAGTCAAAAATGTACAGTGGGAAAACAGACTCTTTGATAAGTCGTGTTGAGAAAACTGGAAAGCTACATCTTAAAAAATGAAATTAGAACATTTTTTCACAACATATATGGAAATAAACCAAAATGGATTAAAGATCTAAATGTAAGACTGGAAACTTTAAGACTCCTAGAAAACATAGGCAGTACACTCTTTGACCTAAGTCTTAGTGAATTTTTTTTTTTTGGATCTGCCTCCTTAGGCAAGGGAAACAAAAGCAAAAATAAAACACTTGGGACCTAATTAAACTTAAAAGATTTTGCAGAGGGAAGGAAACTATCAACAAAACAAAAGGGCAATCTACTGAATGGGAGAAGGTATTTGCAAATGTTCTATCTGATCAGGTGTTAATATCCAAAATATGCAAAGAGCTCATCCAATTGAATATCAAAAACAAATACCCAGTTAATAAATGGGCAGAAGACCTGAATAGGCATTTTTCCAAAGCCAACATATAGATGGCAAATAGACACAGGAAAAGCTGCCCATCATTACTCATCATCAGGGAAATCCAAATCAAAGCCACAATGCGATATCACCTCACACCTGTCAGAATGGCTATCCATAGAAAGGCAAGAAAAAGCAAGCGCTGGTGAGGATGTGGAAGGTACACCATTGATGGGAATGTGAACTGATACAGCCATTACAGAAAACAGTATGGAGGTGCCTCAAAAAGCTGCAAAATAGAACCACTGTATGTTCTAGCAACACCACTGCTGGGTATTTACCTGAAGAAAACAAAAACACTCATCAGAGAAGATATAGGACTCTTTAGGTAGTGATACATACATTTACCAATTCGTAAGAAAAAAATTAAGAATAGTCCAGAATATAGTAAAAACATCAAGATAAAAATCCCATTTCAAATTGTTGCTAACCACTTTCTGAGTATTTTTTTTTTACTCTTCTAAGCACAAAACATTTAATTACAGAGTTCATTTGAAATGCTATGTAAGCCTTGTGATATCTCTGTTCTAGTATCTCATAGTTAAACCACTATCTGGTAACCTGGCCTTTCATATCTATTGCACCTCTGGAGCTTCCTAACTGCAGTCTCTATAGAGGCAGAAATTGTTCCCTGTATTACTTACTGTAAACTAATAATTGTAGAATGGGTCAAAGATTAAGAAAAAAATTAAAGAAACATGAACTCTGAAATTCACAGCAGCATTATTTACAATATATATACATACAATGGAATACTACTCAGCCACGTACAAGAATGAAATTTTGCCACTTGCAACAACAAGGATGGACCAGGAGGATCTGACATGTAAGTGAAGTCAGACAAAGACACACTTCCTAATTTCACTTATATGTGGAATCTAGAAAATAAAATAAATGGGATATAGCAAAACAGAAACAGATTTATAGATACAGAGAACAAACAAGTGAGGAGAAAGGTGGAACAGGCAAGATAGCAGAAGGAAACTATGAGGTACAAACTACCAGGAACAAAATAAGATACAGAAGTGGAACACACAGCACAGGGAATAGAAGCAGTATTTTGCAATAACTTTAAGTGGCGTATAATCTACCAAAACATTGAATGTTTACATTGTATGCCTGTACCTAATAACACTGTATATCAACTACACTTCAATATAAAAAAAAATCTAATTTACTACTAATTTTCAATTCTATCTCTTGTATTTTTCTTTTCTGTTGGCATGTTTTTCTTACTTCATTCATACTGTAGATTTTGGTTTTTTCTGCAGCAAGGACTAAAAGTCCCTATGAACTGCTCTAAAAGAGATCACTAAAACCTAAGGGAAACAACTGAGTGTTAGCGCCCCCACAGTTACCTGGGGGGTGTCTATTACGCAGGAAATATATTTTACATACGTTGACAGTAGTAAGATAGGTTTTAGAACTTACCTTCTGGGATAGTTTAGATGCTCTGACACTATTTTTTACATTTCAAATGATGGCAAATAACTAAATTCTAGCCATAGAAATAATTGCATTTAAAAAAACCACATCGAAGTTACAATGACGATGAATAACATGGCATTTTTTTTTTCTTAAACGAGGGGCCGCACCTGCAGCATATGGAAGTTCCCAGGCCAGGGGTCGAGCCACAGCCACTGCAGAAGAACGCCGAGAGTCAGGCTGTGAGCCACACGGGAAGACCAACAGGGTGCTTCTAAAATCCCCCCTTCAAGTCTGTCTTAATTACACAAAAAATGCACACAGACATTTTAACACCAACAGCAACAGTAAAAAAAAATGTTGTAATGGTAAAGAATATGATTTTGATCAGATATCAGAAAAACGTTCCATGACAATCATTATCAGAAGAAATGTTATCCAAAAACTTAAGCAAATGTAGCACCGTTAAGACTAGGCTCCCCATAGTACTCACTCTTCATGATGAAAACACACACACACGCACACACAGGATTTTTTAATCTACAAAATACAATTTTTTCTAGCATACTTCATATGTTCACTCTTTCCTAATACTGATTTGATTTCTCTGGACATTTAAAAACATAAAGGTCCACTTTGGTTCATCACTATAAATCCATTGTAAGCACTCTCTTAGGTCAATTAACCTGCTTTTCATCCTCTTGTAATCTCAGTCACGACTAGCTAAGCCAACTGGCTATGACCATTTCGCCTAGTATCGGACAGGAAAACAAAAATATTGAATATGCTTTTGTGGCACAGCTGACTGTGTTCCTTTTACGTTAGCATGCTCTGATTTCAAATTTGTAACTTTAAGATATACATAGTAAATAAGATCATTTCAATTTAGTACAATTGCACCTTAAGGAGGGTTGCTTGGTTTTCATTTTTTTTTAAAAAAAAAGAAGATGTGGAGAATCACTGAAGAGAGCATGAAATATCTGTAACATTTTCAGATTATAGACGTCCTCGAAGTTATACAGAATCCATTTTAAAACACGTGCTGGGAGAGCAGTTGAAAATAGCAAGCTTCCTAAAATTTCCTGAAGGATGTGAAATCTGCATACAGATTTCTCATTCCTTACTTTTTTCTACAGTAATTTCAAAACCAACAGGTAAAATATTCCTAACCACTCCAAAGAGATTTCTATTCTCCAGTATCCACTTAAAGTTTCATCGAAGTTAAAATTAAATTTTACCAGAGTTCCTGTTGTGGCTCAGCGGTTAACAAACCTGACTAGGATCCCTGGCCTCTCTCAGTAGGTTAGGGACCCGGCATTGATGTGAGCTGTGCTGTAGGTTGCAGACATGGCTCAGATCCTGTGTTGCTGTGGCTGTGGTGTAGGCTGGCAACTGCAGTTCTCATTCAACCCCTAGCCTGGGACCTTCCATATGCCACAAATGTGGCCCTAAAAAAAGAAAAAAAAATATTTTTACCTATTAAGATCACTCTAAAACTATAAAGAAACATAATAGTGCCATGCCCAAAGGCCTTGTGAAATAAAAGTGGACATAAATATTTTATTACAAAGACAAGTCCTTTGCAAATTATACCAGAAAGTAGAGCATTCTATTTCTCCAGGTACTCAAGGCTAAAATTTAAACATGACTGCCATTGTTACAAGGCTCCAGCAATTATCTCCAAGAAATGCAAAGAAAGTAGGTAGCAACAAAAAACAAAACAAACAAGAAAACCTCTGCTTTCCTTCCAGGGCAACTAGCAAATTGTACGTAAAATTATTTTAAAAGATCCACCGACAGATGATTGGATTCGGAAGATGTGGTATATATACACAATGGAATACTACTCAGCCATAAAGAAGAAGGACATAATGCCATTTGCAGCAACATGGATGGAACTAGAGAGTATCATACTGAGTGAAATGAGCCAGAAAGACAAAGACAAATACCATATGATAGCACTTATAACTGGAATCTAATATCCAGCACAAATGAACATCTCCTCAGAAAAGAAAATCATGGACTTGGAGAAGAGACTTGTGGCTGCCTGATGGGAGGGGGAGGGATCGGGAGCTTGGGCTTATCAGACACAACTTAGAATAGATTGACAAGGAGATTCTGCTGAATAGCATTGAGAACTTTGTCTAGATACTCATGTTGCAACAGAACAAAGGGTGGGGGAAAAAATGTAACTGTAATGTATACATGTAAGGATAACCTGACCGCCTTGCTGTACAGTGGGAAAATAAAAAAATTATTAAAAAAAAAGATCATTATCTAATACTCCGTTGAATAACAGTTTAGTATCTAATAATGCCAGGGATTGTGCCAAAAACTCAGGACTCAGAGGTGAACACGACACTCAAAAACTTTAACAAGAATCAGAACACAAGACTAATTATAATTTGTGTTTATACATATACACTCATATGTGTATACACACACATAAAATAGAGGGACCAACACTGGTCTGCAAGCCAAGGGTACAGGAACCATGAACGACGCAAAAATCGTTTCAAGAAAAAAAATGGTTCTCTTTAGGAGCTGAAATATGGTGAGTGGAACTGAAATCCCTAAAAAATGGAAAAGGAATAAAACAAAGTTTCAGAATGACATAGTAGTTATATCATGTCACGTTTGCTCAAGTTTGGTGGGGGATTTTTGTCTGTTTCTTTATTCTAAAGGTAATGACAAATCACTGAAGAGCATTTACCAGTGCCTAAGATGGGAAAGTTTATCTGGAATCTCTGGGGCACTGTGGCTTGAGATTGGGTAAGAGTCAATGATCAAAGGCCAGCTCCCACGCACTTAATTTACAGTAATTTAGGGAATTGATAATGCCATCTTGAAAGAATGAAGTAGCAGTACAGTGTCAGAAAACACAGATGCAGAATTAGTCGGATTAGTGATTTGGATCAACTGGATACACGTGTGCCACAGGGGGTTTTCAAGATGACTTGCAGGTTTCTGGCAAGGGTCATTAGGGGTAGTTACTAAAGCAGAGGAAAATCGTGACATGATGCAATGAACTTTCTGCTGACTTTTATTCACAACAAAGGCACTGCAGAGTCTTGCCATCCCGTAAGCATGAGCGATGAGCCCAGCCGTGAATCTATTACCCAAATTGACAAAACTGTCTTTGCTTATTATCTGTAGTTAAAATTATAAGATAGTCTCACTGTTTTAAAATAGAAATCTTTCGGGTCAATTTGGGTATTAGGAAAGAGAAAGAAAGAATAAGATTTAAAGATTTTCATCTTAGAAGCCATAGTTCATCATTAAGGTACAATAGGAATATACTAATGACTATCAAAGATGAGCTTAGTTTCATACATTTCAAATTTTACACGTCCTAGTAAGAGCCAAGTGAAAATGTTGAGGATCAGGTCTGACACAGGTCCCGGAGCCTACAGGGCAGTTTTTTAATATCTGCTTACAAGGAATTTTCAAAGCATGGATGTGGATAAGAAAACTCCTAAGAAGGCAGTGTGAGAATCAAGGAGAAACTTGCAACAATCCTCCAAAATACAACTAAGGTGAGTGAATTAACAAAGGCCCCATGAAGGAGAAAAGCCCTAAAGTTCCAAAAAGTATAGACAACTCTGTCACTGGTAGACTGCTTGCAAAAACCATTTACAAATATATCCCTTTTAACACCAGCAAAGCTCATTAACAACTCCCAGGAAATAAAAATAGTGTAGGTTCACTGGCTCAGGGGTGATGTGTTCAGAGGCCTCACACCCGGCCCTTCAAACTGGATCTCCTGGTGGCAAATGCCTGGGCCAACACCTCAGCTGGGGCAGGGGTGGAGGTTGTGCAGATGCTGAGCATAAGACTCCATCCAAGACGGCGGCTGCAGGTGGGCAGGATGCCTGAGATGCTGCACCTACACTGTCATCCACAGTCTGAGCAATATGCCTGTGCCCCCCCCAGGATCCTATAAAGTAGCCCCACTCCTGGCCTGTAGGGCTGAGTGTATGCTCTAGAGCCAAGCTTGCACCTCTCTACTCTCTGATCCAAGAATAACACTTTCCTTTGCTTCTGAACCCAATTCAGTCTCATTCTGTTGGCTCGAATTGAATCACCTCCAGCAAGAGACACAAAAAGGTCAGTAACATTTTCTATATCTACAGCCTTTTTCAATATAATTTTTGCAGCTCTTCCCATCTAGAGTGGATGCTTTCCTCCACTCCTTAAACCCATACTAGGCCTGTGACTTTCTTTGACCAGCAGAATAAAGGGAAACCATCGCCATGCAATTCCGTACCCTGCCCTCAAGAAGCCTTGCTTCCTTCATCCCTTCTCTTCTGCTCTCACAACAGGAACAAGTCAAGCCAACAAAGCCCCTCAAATCTGAAAGACCCTGGACTGGCGCAAATGCCTCTAAATGTATGTTTGCATTAACTGGGTCACATAAGTTTATGATAAACAAATGAGCTGCTCTACAATTTGGCAAGTGATACCATCAAGTATTTCACTGAGCTTGAACAAGATGAGAAAGAATACTAACCATTTAAATTGCAGTTATCATTTCTGAGTTGTTTTATTATGGTGTTATAAACAGAAGTCAGGTAGAAAATGGAGGTTGGGGAAATGGATATAGGACAAAATCCGGGCTCCTGGAACATTTTTTAGAGAATAAAGCTCAATTGTTGGAGATTGGGGAAGGATTTCCCAGCCATGATGAATTGTTCTCCAAGCGATTTGCAGTGAGCGACTCTAGGATTGCCTCTATTAATGGAATGGAAACGACAAACATGGTTTTATTTGGCTGAAAATAAAAATGTAACCTACAAAGGCAAGATGCAAAGACGACTTAGTCTCAGATGGTGAATGGCAAGCACTGTATGATTGCTCTCCCATGTAGAATCTAAGAAAACCAAACACATGAACAAGCGTAACAAAACAAACAGAGTGACAGACACAGAGAACAAACAGGTAACTGAGACAGAGAAGAGGTGAGGGAGAGGAAAGAAATTTAAAAGTTACAGTCTTGCAGTTGCAAAGAAGAGTCGCAGGTTCTGAAGCACAGGGTGGGGAATATAGTCCATAAACATGTATTATCTTTGGTGGTATCTGTGATTCTGGTGATTAGTTTGAAATGTATACAATGATCAAGTCATTATGGCGTCTAACAGGGACTGACGTGGTGTAGGTCAGTTATACTTCAAAAACAGATGACCTCACAGAAAAAATCAGATTAGTGGTCATCAGACGTCGGGGAGCTGGGGGTGGGGTGAATTAGAGGGAGGCAGTCAAAACATACAAACGTCCAGTAATAAGACGAACAAGTACTAGGATCTAAGATAAGATAAATAAGATAAAATGTAATTAGCACCACTGTATGTCATATATGAATGTTGTTAAGAGAGTAAACCCTAGGAGTTATCCTAAGAAAACATTTTGTTCCTATGCGTTCAAGTTTATATATATATATATATACATGAAAGATGGATATTGACTAACTTTGACTTGTGATAATCACTTCCTGATACATGAAAATTAAATCATTACGCTGCATGCCATAGCTGTACACAGGGATGTAGGTCAATTAAGTTGCAATAAAACTCGAAGAGGAAAAAAAAAGGCAAATGTAACTTGCCAAGGCAAGAAGAAAAGAGAACCTATTAACCAAGAATAGATTCAAAAAGCAAAACTTAGCTTAAAGAAGGAAGGAAATTAGGTGACTGAGAATATTAATATGGTTCACAGTAACTGAAGAACAAAATAATAGTCCGTAACACAATAAATAGCTCCCAGCATAAATCTGGTAACAAGTACTTGTGAAACTATTCTGAATCAAGTATCCATATGGGATTACACATCCTAAAGTTGTTGGACTCACAATTCGTTGGCAAGTTTGGAATTCTACCCTCACCCTCCTCCACGAGCCATGTTAATACCAATGGATACTGATACTCACTGAATGTTTACTAAAATGAAGGCAGTACAAGACTGAGTTCACCAATCAACATTCCTTCTCTAAACCTTTTTTTGTTCTATTTTAAGAAACAATTTTAAGTCCATCTTTGCACATTTTAAAAGGAGTAGGGATGAGTAACCTTAATGAAAAGTGTACCAAAGCTCCTGTTTGTTCCTAACAGCCATGATAGTTCCATGGAAATATAGTCATGAACATTAAATTGCAGCTCAACGGGAACCTTTATTTCTTTGGTTGACAAGAGTTTCAACTCATCAAATCTGAGTCTATTAATATCGATAGTTTTCAAAACCACACATATTAAAAGGCTTTTGTTTTCCCTCTCTTCATTAGAAATTCCAGCTCTCACTGTCTTGAGTAGAGAGAACTACGCAATGCAGGAGACTCTCGCCTGGAGTAGACGTGAGGTGACACTGCTGACGAGGGCAGAGGGGATGCTGAAGTCCTCCCTCGATCTGCATTTGACTCAGAGAATCTCAGGAGAGAGAAAGACGACCCTGATCCGGGGAAGGGCTCAGACTGATTGAATTGTTAGAATTAGTTTGTGGAACACGTCCTCCAGAGACATGTGATGCCATGAACCTGATGCAGAGAGTGACAAAAGGCACCCACTGCGCACTTCTAACTTTCAAGCTTGATGGCTGCTAAGCTTAATAATGAGTCTCTGATTTGCTCAAAGGTCCAAGAGAGGCTGCATGGCAGGGAGCATGGTGTATCATCCACTCCTCAGATGCAACTCCTAGGGGAAAACGGGTGTGAAATTTGTAAACCTGCCCTAAGGCGCAATTAGAATAAAAGTGATTTCAGTGGAAATATTTAGAGCCAAAGGTAAACCAAGGACATCTGAGAGCAAATACAAATATCAAATGGTTACACAAAAATATTCAAAGAGAAAATTGAAGTGTATGTATTAGCAAGTCTTCACTCCAATTCTTTTTCTTTTTTTTTTTTTTTTGACTACACTTGTGGCATGTGGAAATTCTTGGGCCAGGGATCAAACTCACACCTCAGCATCAACCCCAGCTGCTGCAGTGAAAATGCTGGATCCTTAATGCACTGCACCACAAGAGAACTCCTTCACTCTAGTTCTAATTATTATATTTTTCTACTATATAAATCTTATGTAGTTACCATATAATGTACATTTTTTTCCTTAAAAAATAAACCCCAAAACTGGGGTTTTAGATATTCCAGGAAGAACTCTCTTCTACTTCAACATACCTTCGAGCCTGTGATGCTTCTCAAAATCAATAGTTCATAATATTTTTTTTATTGTGTGAAAGTATGTCTGATACTTTCATACAATACTCTTGTTGCCATTTAACAAAATTTTGTCTCAGATTTAAATTCTTAAACCTCACCAATGCATATAATCAATTGACAATAGAATACAGGCAGATTTTTACAATTTTGCAGGTCTTTTTTAGCAACTATTGGTGGATATTCTATGATAAATAATACAATGCGTATGTATGTTACACCTTTATCTATGAGATATAATGCATAACAGCTCTGAGAATCATTTCATTAAAGAAACACATTTATTTAATTTGCTTCACCACTTTTTTTCACATTACCTAATCATGAAAAATTCCACCTTCATCTCCTCCTCCCTGTCACAATTAACTTCTTGCTGAAGGCTATTTGTCAGTATATTATTGTGAGAAAACCTAAAGTATTATCACCCCTAGAAATAGCAGCTTTAATTGGGCAGAATACTTCCAAATTCAGTAAACAGAAAGCCAATTGATAGCAATTGAACCCCTGTAACATTCCAGCTGTTAGAATGAGCACCTTTTATGCTATGAAAGAATGGCACTTTCGATATTTTGATTCTGGCTTGGAAATCTAGCCTGCAGGAAAGGGTGCTGTTCATATATTGATAAGAAAAAAACCTAGAAAAACTCAAAACAACTTTCTTAAACTCATCAGAGAGCTGAAGGTGCAGGCATTCACCCTGCAACTTCAAAATATGCAGTGAGGTGTATTTCACCTACAAGCAGGACTAGGACAAGGGTAGGTACTTACCTCGGAAAGAAAGACATCATGGAACACCATAAAAGCTGGTAAGAAATTGCCAACGGTCTTTTCTGGGCTAGGGTACGAGAGTAAGGCATCAGGGGCCATGGGAGGGAAGTTTCACAGTCCCTGGCAGGATTTTCCTAGGCAAACTCTACCCGGTGCTCACAGGAAAAATGAGAGAGCTTTCTGAAAATGCTTTCTCATGGTGCTGGCTAGAGGAGAGGGACAGCAGCCACTGCCAAAATCCTCCCAGGCCTGTATCTCCCCGATTCCCTCTATAGAACGAAAGCCTTCATCCGAAGGGGAGGACAATACAAACTACCCTGAGAGCTCCAGGAGAAGCTCCCTGTCTCTGTGCAGCAAAGAACTCAGGGGCTCAGTCACTACTGTCCAGAGCAGAGTCCCTAACTGGGACGGAAGAACCAAGGTCAGGAGTTTATCTGGAGGCGAGGCAGAACACTGCGAAGGACTGCCAGAGATCCCTGAGGATGAAGGTTTTATTAGACCATAGGAGAATCCCCCAAGCTCACCCCGGGACCACACGAAGAAGCATCGAGGAAGACAACAGCAGAATACCTCTGGGAGTGTACAAAGCACACTCTCTTATGAAGCAGTGCAAAGAGAAGATCAAAAGCCAAGTGGGGAGATTCAAAGCCAACAGGGATTAGACCCTGCGACAAACCCTGAATCATCAGCTCACCTGTACATTCAAACTGTTACCAGGGGGAAGCTGACACTTCTCAGGCACTGACAATAGCCAGAGCTATGACTTCAAACCCAGAAAAACTTGTGACTGGATTAACACAAATCCCCACATAAAAGGCCTTCCAAAAGGAAAAGCACCAGTGAACTTGCAGATAGGTCTGCAGAAATGTGATGAAGAGGAAAGGCAAACAGAAAAGTGCAACATATACACACAGAGAGACATTATTCTTTATGTAGTACCCTTACCAACTTGATTTTCATACTGAAAAAAAAACGATCAGATACATCTAGAACCTGAAGTATTCTACAGGAAAATTCACACAGACCCTCCAACTATGTCAAAATCACGAAGAAGACATAACAATGGTCAGGGAACCACTCTAGATGAACAGATTAAACCACCATCATCGAAAAATGAGAGACAGAAAAAGGGAGAAAGACCAAGAAGAAGAAAGAGAAAGAGGGAAGAAGGAACAAGAGACCCCAGTACCAAGGCGAAATTAACCAAATGCCAACCATTACACGGATGTTCATTATATTCCTCTTTCAGCTCTTCTGTAGGGTTAAACAAATTTTTTAAGATTAAGTGAAAAGATAAACACGATAGTGGTTTCTTTTGCCTAGGCTTCTTTATATATAACTTCTAGCACTGTGTCTGTTTCCTAGTCCAATAAGTAATTTCTACATGTGTATGTGACCATGTCAATAAATACTATAAAATGCCGTTTTCTTCTGAGCTCCCACGCTAAAGAAGGAAAAACGTTTTACTGGATCAGGCTTCTCTATGCTATTAAAAAAGTAAAACGATTTTTTTCAACTCATGCACAAATCTCCCCATTTCAAAAACCAAGTCCCCTCAAAGGACACACAGAGTTTTAAATCCAGCCACCCTTATTACTTTCTACTTTGCTCTTCCAGCTTTAAGTAAGAATAAGCAGGTATTAGCTAATAATCATCATCAGGATATTTTCATACCACAAACCTATGGAATGTGAATCACTTGGAAGTGAACCACTGAACCACTTCCTCTGGAAATGTAAACTAGTACTTTAGGAGAACCTGGGTAGTTTTAGGTATTGTTTGGAAGACAGCACAAACCAGACGTCAGGAGGAAGGGAGGGCAAGTTTGACAGTGTTGAGTAAGAGGTGGAGGAGAGTGGGAGGAACCCGGGAATGAGGAGAAGCAGCAAGTACTGTGAGCAGAGGAAAAGAGATTTGCAGAGCTGAAACAGTCTTATTGCAAGAAAACCTCTTTAACATAATTATTATTGCTAAGAGGGTTACTACTTTGCAGAAAGTTATAAGGGTTTTCCAAATGGTTAAGTAACTTCACTGTAACAGATGAAACAATTTCAAGAGACTTCGTTTGATGCTATTCATTACATGAAAATTGTGCAAAGGTCAGCTTCTCACATATGGTTTAATACAGAAGAGAAATGCTCCAATACCTGTTATTCATTTTTTAAGCATGACTTTTTATTCCTTTCTTTTTCTGTAGCACCTTCTCCAACTAAGAGAAGGTGCTACAAAAAAAAGAACGGATTTTTTTTTTTTTTTTTTGGTTTTGGGATGTGGTCTTTTGGTTTATTTTTGCGTTGCTGGTTGTTTTGTCTGATGGCGTAATTCATTACCTCTCATGCGAATCAATTCTTTACGCACAACTGTCATTCTACACCGAGAAAAGTTTTGGGATGTCGAGGCAATCAAACTTTTTCAATATACTGAAATGGAATGGCCTAGAGTATAACTTGTGCATATACATATTCATTCTGAGGAATTATTGCAACTAATTACCACTCACTTTGAGCTGCTATTTTTAATAGTACCAGTACTGATGCAGTAAGCATGTTTATTTTACTGTTTTGTTTTCCATGTGGAAGCAATTGATTTCGAGTTATCCTTTGTGCCAACATTTTCATAACACTTTATAAATACATGTGCTCTACCTGCAGCTTTTAATGAGGACTGATTCTGTTCACAGCAGCTACCTCCGAACATCAGTCCAAGGGAGTTTGTTCGGTACACCAAGCTGTTAAGTTTTCCTACCATTTATGTGTGTTTTTTAAGCACTGCCCGTGGCTTTACTGTTGATTATTAAAAGGAAAGCACGCTCAGAATTTCAATTGGTTTCTTCCGCCTGAATACCAGTTAAAACCTGTTTCATACAACAGTGCAAATGCAGTCTAATTCATCACTTGTTTGTAACAGAATGTCTTGGTTCTAAGAAGTCTGTTCTTATGAACTAAAATAGGTATTCAAATATCTCTCAATTCTGTATAATTGTATCAGATTCAGAGGAACAAATAATCACGCTATATGAATTAGTTGTCTCAACAGCAGAGAAGGAAGCTGACATTAAGTCTAGCTTTGTCTTATTTAGAACTGTGTGAGGTAGCAGTGAGTCATAAACGTGAGTCTAAAGAGACTGAGAAAAGGCGTTCATGTGTGATTCTTGGTTGAATAAGGGAGATAACCGGAAAGGCCCTGAAAAAAGGATTCTATGAGAACACACAACAACTGGCAATTAAAAGACAAAATAATAAAATTGTGATGAAAGAAATTTCACAAAAATGCTGTTTGTCTTCAAAGGGCACATGAAGATGACTTTAGGACAACTTAAAAAATTATGCCTGGCTTATAACAGTGTAACTTGAAAAATTACTGAAAATTTTACAGGCTCGTTAATGCAACAGGAAAAGAGAAACTTATCCATGTTCAATACATCAACAAGGGTGATATCCCCGATATTTATGAATGAGATAAAAACAAGTTTTAAATGATGGAGGAGCTTAAAAAATAATTTCAAAAGTATCAAAAACAATACTGCACAGGACTCCTTTTTTAAATTTTTCTGAACTCATAAAACCTAAAACATTGGTACATATCAGATTAAATTATCCAAAAAATGATTTTGTAATTCACACACAAAAACATTTATTCAGCAAATATAATTGTTGGATTTTTACAGAAAAACAAATGTTGCAGATATGCGTGTGTGTGTGTAGCCTCAATTACCCAGGAAAAATCTTTTAACCCTGACGTATCTGTGTTTTCACTTGAGAAATAAATGTACTCTTTGCTGAGAACAGAACACCTGGAGCAGACACAGGATGAGGAGCTGTCTGGAGGGGCATGACTATGTGTTTCACCCACGTGATATTTCGTTAAACACACAAGATGTTCAGTAGGCCAGTGGATAATATGTAGAGCCCTGGGGAGTGCATGGCATTGAAGATGGCCAAGTGGGACTTACCCATAGGTAGTTGGAATTGGAAGCTTTGAGATGGGACGAGGTCTCCTTGGATGCAGAGTAACAGAAGGGATAGAAATGAGACGATGACAGCCAGGAACTCCGCTCAGCGCTCTTACATCCACTTGGTAGGAAGCAGAGGAAGAGTCAGCAAACGAAAGAGAACGAAGTAGGAAAGAGGAGCCTCACTAACAAAACAAAACAAAACATAAGGAGGTTTTGAGCCCTGAGAAAGGACTAAGTTTCCTAAATGCTGTTAAAACTTTATCCTAAGGACAAAATCATAGCACACTGGATTTGGCAAAATGAAGTGGTGCTGACTTGACAGGACTCGTCCCTGCAGAGTTATGGGTGCTGAAGCCAAATTGGAATGATACAAAGAGAGAATGACAAGTGAGAAAATGCAGACTGTGAACGCACAAAACTCATTTGAATCATTTGCTTTAAAGAGCAGTAGGGGGGAGAAAAGGACAAAAGCTGGAGGAGTAACATAAAATAAATGGAGGATTATGTAAGAGATGAGATACTGGGGTGGATTTCAGTGCTAACAAGAATGTCCCAAATCCACAGGGCACAAGTTATGGACATAAGAGGGAAGAGGGAGTTCATGAACATGGAAACACAAACTGCTCATTAGAAAACATTCAGGGGAGTTCCCCTTGTGGCTCAGTGGTTAACGAATCCGACTAGGGACCATGAGGTTTTGGGTTCAATCCCTGGCCTTGCTCAGTGGGTTAAGGATCCTGTGTTGCTGTGAGCTGTGGTGTAGGTCACAGAATTGGGTTGGATCCCGAGTTGCTGTGGCTCTGGCGTAGGCCAGTGGCTACAGCTCCAATTCAACTCCTAGCCTGGGAGCCTCCATATGTCACAGGTGTGGCCCTAGAAAAGGCAAAAAGAAAAAAAAAAATCAGAGCCACGTAAAGCAGGTGATACTTTATAAAGATGACTCTTAACAATGAGATATTCCTTTGATATAAACCTTGTAACTAGTCAGCGTTGTTTAAAAAAAATAAACAGCTTTGCTTGAAATGGCTTGAATTCAGACTATTAGGGCTCAGAACTAAATTTTGACAATAGCTGTGAATGGCTTATAACCATCATATGGAAAGAAAATGATTGTCTTACATGGTCAAGATAGATGGCACTCCAGCTATTCCTGGCTAACAGTTACATCAAAATCTTGGGGAGATTTTGCAATAAACTATACTTTTTACACTGCAGTTTGTTAATTGTATGCAACTTAGTATTTGCATTAACTCCAAGGATGGGTTCAGAGTGGGTCTCAATATTTATTCTTCTACTGCTTTTTTAAATAAATCAAAGTAAAATAATTTATAAGGAAAGAAAAATCACCAGTAGTCATAATCCTTTTTCTTTTTTTGGTCATTTGTTTGTTTTTCCTATTTCTCCTCATTTCTGGAGGCTGGAATATATTGATCACCTCATTACAAATTTTCTTTGCATATATATAGAGTTTCTCAGTTAAGACAGGATCACAATGCAAGCATAGTCCAGGACTTCCCTTTAACAATATTGGGAGCATGCTCCTCCTGCAATCAGAAATGTGACAGAAAAATGAGCCTGGACACTTCCACACTGATGCAGTCATCACTTCAGAAGCTCGCTCCATCTTTCACTCACCAATCCCTTTGGTTCCACAGCGTATGTCCTTTTCATCTAACCTTGTCCTTGCCTTCTCCTCCTCCACGTAGCAATATAAATCTAGACATCTTATGGCTAGCAGGTACTTCCTTAGGTCATTCAAAGGAGCTAACCTTGAGTGAACTAGCAGGGCAAAAAAAGAGGTAGTGCAATAAACAAATTTTATTCTTTTTCTTCATTTGATTTTGCTCTTTTGCCAGTTCTTGACATTTGGCAAAGTACCATGACTTTTCAAGTCACCCTCAAGTATGAATAAGCATTCTTCCTTTTTAGGTATTCAATATTCGTGTCCAGCTTAATAAAAATTCAAGTCCTAAGGACAACAGCAACTCATCCATGGAAAAGATATGGAGCAAGAGGAATGCTCATTCATTGCTGGCGAGAATGCAAAAGCATACAGCCACTTTGTAAGACACTTTGGCAGTTTCTTTCAAAACAACACATACTCTCCCCATATAATATGGCAGTTGTCTTCCTTGGTATTTACCCAGATGAAAGGGTATCATGTACCTACACGAAAACCTAAGTCCACATATTCATAGCAGCTTTAGTCATAGTTGCCCAGGCTTGGAAGCAGCTCTGACACTGTTCAGTAAATGGATGGATAAATAAACTGTGGTACATCCAGCCAGTGAAACATTACTCAGCAGTAAAAAGAAACATGCTATCAAGTTATTAAAATTTGTAGAGGAAACATCTATTATTAAGGGAAAGAAACCAGTCTGAAAATTCAACTATATGACATTCTGAAAAAGGCAAAACTATGGAGACAATCACAGGCTCAGGCCAGGGGTACATGGGAGGGTGGGACGCACGGAGAGGACGCAGAAGATCATTAGGGCAGCGAGATGTCTGCTAGAGCGGTAGATACATGTCATCATGCATTTGTTCACATCCACAGGAGAGGTAATGCCGAGAGTGAACCCTCGTGTGAACCAGGGACTCCGGGTGATGACGATCTCATGTAGGTTTGCTGGTTGTAACAAATAGCGGGAGATGGTGAAGGCAGGGAAAGCCATGCACGTGCGGAGAGAGGGGTATATAGGAACTCTATTTTCCACTCACTTTTGCTATGAACCCTCAACTGCTATAAACCCAGTCTATTTAAATATACACATAATATACCAGAAAATAATTGAAAGGCATCATATCCTGGTTATACGAAAATCATTTTTGATCAAACTATTGAAATAATTGTAAACGCACATGCAAGTGTAAGAAATACGACAGCAAGATCCCATGTCTCCTCTACCCAGTTCCCCCCAAGGTCACATCTTGGAGAACCAGGACACTGATGTTGCTACGATAAATTCACAGAGCCTTTTTCCATCATAAAGATCTCTCACAGACGGTGACACACTAAGACTTTTGCCCGTAGCTTAGATCTGATGAACATCTTCTTAAGGTGCTGGGTGACCTTTTAGAGGAGTCACTCCCACTCCCATCACCTCTTAGACCCTGGCAACTACTCATCTGCCATTTAAGAATGTTGTATTGGTGGAATCATAAATATGCCACCATTTGAGATACCTTCTATTTCCTCTCATCTCTTGAAATTTATCCAAGCTTTCTGTGCATCAATTATCAGCTTCTTCTTAGTATTCCACGGGATGAAAAGTATCTCATGGGATGAGAAGTGTTCTGTGGGATGAGGAGTATTCCAGGCTGTGAAAAGTATCCAAGGTATGAAAAGTATCCCATGAGGTATGGAGTATTCCAGAATATGAAGATTATACCATGGGATAAGGAATATTCCATGGTAGGAGGAATATTCCACAGTATGAGTATTTTACGGGAAGAGGAGTATTTCATGGTATGGCTACACCAATGTTTAGTTATTCACCTGCTGAAGCCATCTAGGTTTTTTCCAGTTTAAGGCTCGGAAGAATGCGGCGTGTGTGTGTGTGTGTGTATTAAAAGTCAAGACCTAAAGACGTCTGTCTCATAGCTCAGGAAACCTGCAGTGGGCAGGGTGTGTTGCCAATTTCTACTTACCTTCCAGCTTTACTTCCTCTCCCACATGGGAGCAGACTCCTGGGTGGGAGCAACTAGAGGAGGTGATAGAGCATTTAAGACACACTCCTACAAGCCACTTACGCCTGTCATCTGATTTTGTACACTCTGTGTGGCAGATGCGGGGCTTCTTAACTGTGGGGGAACCCTTGGTGATCCTTTAGAAACATCCCTAATTGGGGATCCTGAACTTGGATGCCTAGTTCTTGTTTCTGACAGCATTGAGTTCACCCCAAGGCAGATCATCTTTCAGAGGTCCAAGTTCCCAGGGCACGCTGGCTCCTTCGTAGTGACATCTCAGGGTGATTCCAGCCCAAGCAAATGATCTGATACTTGCCGTGGCGTATAGGGAAAAGGAGTTTTTCCTTCAAGAAATGAGAAAATAAAGCTACCTATCCACATGTTAAACCTCTCTGGTCACAAAACCAACTGCAACCAGTCTGACCCTTGATGGGTGAGAGATGTCCAAACATCATGTGCACCACCAGCTCCAGGGCCACACAGCAATGCTCCACAGGATTTTCTTCTTTTTTTGGTCTATTTACACCTGTGGCTTATGGAAGTTCCCAGGCTAGGGGTCAAATCAGAGCTGCAGCTACCAGCCTATACCACAGCTGCAGCAATGCCAGGTCTGAATCACCTCTCCAACTTAACGCCACAGCTCACGGCAAGGCCAAATCTTTAACCCACAAAGCAAGGCCAGGAGTCAAACCCACCTCCTCATGGATACTAGTCGGGTTTGTTACTACTAAGCCACAGTGGGAACTCCTCCAAGCGATTCTTTGAAAGCCCAGGATCATCACTCAGCCCAGCTGGGCAGAAGAATCCCTATGCTGGGGAAACAAAGGATTCTAAGGACCCCTTAGAAGCAATTCTCCCTCAAAGATTGATTCTTCTGCTCTCATGCTTATCTCATACACAGATGATTTGAGCAATGGGCTGGTTTTAGCAGAAATTGTTTGGGATGACCAGTTTACATGTCCTCAGTAGATCTTGCGGAAACTCAGTTTTGTAGAATGCAGTGGTTGGCGACTATTATCCCCTGCCTGGTGGTCTCAGCTAGAGGTTTCGGGAAGCAAAGTTCCATTTAACAACCTATTCCATTAACATGCTTGATTTTGCTCCTTCACCATATAAACTAAAGTTACAGACAAATGCCATTTTCTAGAATTAGCATCTTGTTCAGGAGAAAGAGGTATTAGACATTTGCTATCTAATATACTGCATTATATACAGCTTATTCTATTTTTTAACGAAGTTACTGACTTCCCTTGTATATGATTATTTAGTAAAACATGTTGTTCACTTTTGTCCTTGGTAAAGTCATATCTAAAGCAAATACTTGTATATTTTGTCATGCTTTGCAAAAAAAATGGATTTGTTATAAAATGACTCAATTTCGATATACAAAATGATGACATGGACACAACTAAGATTTATAAATTTGTCTATTTTGATATAGTTATCAAAGAACATGGTTGTGCATACACAAAGACTTACATTCATTTTTTTAAATTTTTGAAATAATTTGTTATGATTGACAGCTCATTAAAAATTGTGTAATATGAACTTGGGTACTGCTTGTATTTTCTATCCTAACAGTTTAGCTATTCTTATTAAACTAGTAGGATTCACAATTGCCTGAAAAATTATTATATGATATGAAAATTATGAAAAGAGTACTGAAATTTCACTAGATGAGACACCAAGTAATTTCCTAAGGAGAGAGATTTTCTGAAAGGAATGAGTTATCAAATGGAGCACAGTACTTTTTCTTCTGAGTTAGGGCCATACCACAGATAATTTTCGTGTGTGTGACCAAGTAAATAGAATTTGACTATCACCTCCAACGACATACACTGATATTAAGCTGATTAAAAATAAGGAGAAATTGTTCTGTTTAGCCTATTAAAAGTTGCTTTGGAAAAGAAAATGTCTTTATTTTTGTAAATGTAGACTGACTTTTTCACATAATAACCTCCAATTTTCGACAGTTTATTTAAGATTGCTTCCTGCAGTATGGTGCTATCATGTGCTGCTTATCGAATCATCTATGTTGATAGTGCTACAGAAATAACAGAGGTTGCAGGGCTCTAATTTTATTGTTCTCTTTTCTGGAGTTACTCATCTGTGGAAAAATCAACACCTCGTCTTCTATATTGTGTTTGTTCTTTTCTTGTAAAAATCTCATACTGACAGACACATATCGTCCTTAAATTTTTCACTTGATTTGAAAACCTCTTCATCCTGTCTATTTTGTTTAATGGCTCAGCACTTGAAAACAGCGTTAGCCTGAAAAACCTCAAGTGCAGATGTTGCACCAATATTGTACAAGACGGTTTCACAATAGGCAAAAAGGCTGCTGAACCTGTAACCGGCAACTGTACTCCTGAAAGAATATGCTTTTTCTATTTAGCAATTAAATACCTCTATCTCCCATTTCCATCATCAAATTTGTTTTTCCAGAAATATTTCAGGAAATTACCGTAGTCTTTTTGTATTCATAACTACATCTCACAAAATGTTTGGAACAATATATATATATATCAATATATGGCTTCTAAATTCCTAATTAGGACATGCTGTATAGCACAGGACCCTATACTCAATGTTCTTTAAACACCTACATGGGAAGAGAATCTGAAAAAGAATGAGTATACATATCTGAAAAAGAGTATGTGTATCTGTATCACTTTGCTGTACAACAGAAATTAGCACATTTTCAATCAACTATATGCCAATAAAAATTTTTTAAATGAAAAATAAATGAAATCCCTAATTAGGAATACACAAATATGCAGACACACACACATGCTCTAAATATGTGACATGTCCAGTGAGGCGTAGAAATACCTGTACTGGTTTAAATAGTAAGTCCAATAGTGGATGAGTACTCAAAACCCACAAATGTGTTATCATAAGTAAATACTATGCAGTCACATAGTTAATCTGCTTAAATCGTAAATTAATCATGAAAGCAAAATTAATTTATCTAGGTAATAGAATTTCCAAGCCAAGAATGAAGGCTTGAGATTAGAACAAAGAAAAAGCTTATTAGCAAAAGAAAATGAGGGTCATTACAACATGATAAAAAGTCAAGCTGTCACCAAGATAGTGTTGGGGCCACAGGTAGGCCACCCTAAAATGTGCCTCCATGGCATAAGGATTACTTTGAAATCAAATTGCTAAGAAATAGCCAATGCAAGAGGGACATGCTGACTCTCCTTCCTGCTTCCCTGAAAGCAGGGCATAAATCTCTCAGGTGAAAGGTGCATGCTTGCATCCTCAGGTAGAAGGACACCCTTATCTTATCACCAAAGAAAGGGAATTGAGGGTTGAGAAACCTCTATGGAAAAACCTTGTCACTTCTTTAATTTACTACCCAGCACACACTCTGTTGATTCTTCACTAACTGAGCACCCCCAAACCTAAGTTTCTTTGTCCTGCTAATTCCTCACAAAGTCTAAAAAGCATAAAAGCTGCCTGCTTTGGCCATTTCCTAGGTCCTATTTCTATGGAACCTCCATGTGCATGAATCAAAATTTGTTTCTTATTCTTCTGTTAATTTGTCTTGTGTCTGATTTCCTTTTTAGACAAACCCACAAGAACTCAAGAGAGGTAGAGGGGGAGATTTCTCTTTCTCCAGCAATAGAAACACTAGAAATGTGTATCCACTTACAGATACAACCTCAAGCATATGACCATAAATGACAGAAAGTAAGGTGAAAAGGAAACGTGCAGCCCAATGTTCACTGCAGGACTATTTGCAAAAGCCACGGCACAGAAACAACCTGAACCTTCATTGACAGATGAATGGATAAAAAAGATATGGTGTGAATATACAATGGAATACTGCTCAGCCATAAAAAAGAAAGAATTCCATTTGCAGCAACATGGGTAGACCTAGAGATTATCATACTATTTCAAGAAAGCCACACAGAGAAAGATAAATATCATATGAGATTACTTATAGCTGAAATCTTAAAAAAAAGACACAAATGAACTGATATACAAAACACAAACAGATTGATAGATTCACAGACAGAGGAAACAAACTTATAGTTACAAAAGGGAAAGGGGGGAATAAATAAGAACCCGGGGATTAATATATACACCCTACCATATATAAAATCAGTAGTACAAGGACCTACTGCATAGCACAGGAAACAATATTTAATATCGTGTAATAACCTATATGGAAAATTTTTTAAAAGTAGATCTACATGTATTTATAATTGTATCACTTTGCTATACACCTGAAACTAAAAACATTGTAAATCAACTATATATTAATTAAGAAAAAATAGATAGGGAGTTCCCGGCATGGTTCAGCAGTTAACGAACTCGACTAGTATCCATGAGGATGCGGGTTCCATCCCTGGCCTTGCTCAGAGGGTTAAGGATCCAGCATTGTCATAAGCTGTGGTGTAGACCAGTGGCTTGTAGCTCCAGTTCTCTAGTTTGACCCCTAGCCTGGGAAATTCTGCCTGCCATGAGTGTGGCCCTAAAAAGACAAATGACAAAAAATGATAAAATAAAGAAGTAAACATATACATTTTAGCAATGTAATCAATAAGCTTTGCGCAGTTCATGTTTAGAAGACTGCATCGAAAGTATCAAGGTACAGATCATTTCAAGTCCATATAGAAAGTTTATTATTTTATTCCTTTAGGCTTTTGGGGGGTTGAGGTTTTTTTCATTTTTTAAAGTTTCATGGAAGTATGGTTGATTTTCAATGTTGTGATAATTACTGCTGTGCAATGAAGTGATTCAGTCACACATCTACACACATCCATTCTGTTTCACTTTCCTTTCCCACATAGATGACAGAATATTGTGCTTCCTGTGCTATACAGCAGGTCCCTGTCAGCCAGCTGTTCCATATACCACAGTGTGCAAATGCCAACCCCAAAGCCCCGGTTTCTCCCGCCTCCTCACCTGTCCCCTTTAGTAACCATAAATTTGTTTTCAAAGTCTGTAAGTCTTTCTGTTCTGTAAACAATTGCATTTGCTTCCTTATAAATTAAGTTTTATTTTTTTAATTTTTTTTTCCATGGCCACACCTGCATCATATGGAAATTCCCAGGCTAGGGTCAAATCGGAGCTGCTGGCTGGCCTATACCACAGCTTCAGCAATGCCAGATCCAAGTGGCATCTACAACCTACACAGCAATTTGTGCCAATGCCAGATACGTAACACACTGAACAAGGCTAGAGATTGAACCTGCATCCTCACAGGCGCTATGAAATGTTCTTAAACTACTGAGCCACAATGGAAACTTCTGTAACCTTTTATTAGACTCCAAGTGTAAGTGATTTCATATAATGTTTGTCTTTTAACTGTCTTATTTCACTAAGTATGATAATCTCTAGGCCTATCCATGTTTCTGTAAATGGCACTATTTCATTATTTTTATGACATAACCTGCAGCAATATCTTTACAGGTCTACCTCCTAGAGTAATGGAAATAACCTTAATTAAACTTAAAATGTTTTTGCACAGTAAAGAAAACCATAAACAAAAAGACAACCCACAGAATGGGAGCAAATATTTGCAAATGAACTGACCAACAAAGAATGAATCTCCAAAATATATAAAAAACTCATGTAGCTAAGTATCCAAAAACCAACCCAATCAAAAAAACAGGCAGATCTAAAAAAGACATTTATCCAAGGAAGACATACCGATGGCAAAAAAAAAAAACACATGAAAAGAGGCTTGACATCATTAATTATTAGACAAATGAAAATCAAAACTGTTATGAGGTACCACCTTATACCAGCCATCATCAGAAGTTTGGGAGAAGGTGGGCAGGGAGGGGAAGGAACCCTCCTACACTGTTAGTTGGAATGTAAATTGGTGCAACCACTCTAAAGCAAAGTACAGAGCTTACTTAAAAAACTAAAAATAGAACTAACATGATCTAGCAATACCACTCCTGGGCATATATCCAGAGAAAACTATAATTAAAAAATATATATGCACTCCAATGTTCATTGCAGGACTATTTACAATAGCCAAGACACGGAAGCAACCTAAACGTCCCTCAACAGAGGAATGGATAAAGAGGATGTGGCATACACACATACATTGGTATGTTCCTCAGCCATAAAAATATAAAGCTTAACATATATTTTAGGGCCACGCCAATGGCGTATGGAGGTTACCAGGGTAGGGGTCAAATTAGCCACTGGCTGACACCACAGCCACAGCAACACCAGATCCAAGCCATGTCTACAACCTACACCACAGCTGACGGCCACACCGGATCCTTAATCCACTGAATGAAGCCAGGGATCAAACCTGCATCCTCATAGATACTAATCAGATTTGTTTCCACTGAGCCGTAACAGGAACTCCATAAAGTTTATTTTAAAATGAACTCTACAGTAAGACTTTTGTTATTTAATATAGTATATTTATACCTGGTAAATTGTAACAAACAGGACTCTCAATGCTAAATATTCTATGTAAGGAAAGGAATGAAATTTTGGAGCTCCTAGCCAGCATAATAAAACAAATTATTAAATAAGTATTGAGAAAAAATATGGTTATAAATGTATGATAATTTTCTATGGTCTTCATAAAATCTATAAATAATTAAAAGATATGAGCTTTCTAAAGCTGCTAATTGTCAGGCTACAAAATTAATACACAGAAATCAATTGCATTTCTGTATACTGATAATGAAAGATCAGAAAAAGAAATCAGAGAAACCATCCCATTTACAATTGCATCAAACTGAATAACATACCTAGGAATAAACCTACCTAAAGAGACAAAAGACCTATGCCCTAGGAAAACCATAAAATGTTGAAAGAAATCAAAGAAGACACAAACAGATGGGAAAGACATACCAAGCTCTTTGAGTGAAGAATCAATACTGTCAAAATGACTATACCACCCAAGGCAACCTACAGATTCAATGCAATCCCTATCAAATTACCAAAGACAGACTTCACAGAACTAGAAAAGAATATTTTAAAATTTGCATAGAAACACAAGAGACCCCAAATAACCAAAGTAATACTGCAAAAGAAAAATGAAAATGGAGGAATCAAGCTTCCTGGCTTTAGACAATACTACAAAGCTACAGTCATGAAACAATATTGCACTGGAACAAAAACAGAAATGTATACCAATGAAACAGGATAGAAAGCCCCAATATAAACCCAAGTACCCATGGGCAACGAATCGATGACAAAGGAGGACAGGACATACTTTGGAAGAAAGATAGCCTCTTCAAAAAATGGTGCTGGGAAAATTGGAAAGCTACATGTAAAAGAATGAAAGTAGAACACTATCTAATACCATATACAAAAAACAAACTGAAAATGGATTAAAGACCTAAATATAAGGCCAGACACTATAAAACTCCTATAGGAAAACATTGGCAGAACGCTCTTTGACATAAATCACAGCAACATCTTGTTTGATCCACCTTCCAGAATAATGACAATAAAGACACAAATAAACCAATGGGACCTAATCAAACTCAAAATCTTTTGCACAGCAAAGAAAACCACTAAAAAACTGAAAAGACAACACACAGAATGGGAGAAAATCGTTGCCAATGATGCAACAGACAATGGCCTAATTTCCAAAATATATGAACAACACATGCAACTCAACAACAAAAAAACAAACAACCCAATTGAAAAATGAGCAGAAGACCTAAATAGACATTTCTCCAAAGATATATGGATGGCCAACAGGCATATGCAAAGATGCTCAATATCACTAATTATTAGAGAAATGCAAATCAAAACTACAATGGGGTACCACCTCACACCAGTCAGAAGGGCCATCATTAACAAGACAAATAATAGATGCTGGAGAAGGTGTAGAGAAGAAGGTACCCTCCTCCACTATTGGTAAGGATGTAATTTGGTATAACCACTATTGAAAACAATATGGAGGTACCTCAGGAAACTAAACTTAGAGCTACCATATGATCCAGCAATTCCACTGTTAAGCTTATATACAGACAAAACTTTCACTGAAGAAAATACATGCACCCCTATGTTCATAGCAGCGCTATTCACAATAGTCAAGACATGGAAACAACCTAAATGTCCATCAACAGATGAATGGATTCCGAAGGTGTGGTACATTAAAAAAAAAAAAAAAAAGACAAACTAATGCCGTTAGCAGCAACATGGATAGAGTTTGAGACTCTCATGCTAAGTGAAGTAAGCCAGAAAGAGAAAGACAAAAACCCTATGATATCACTTATTTGTGGAATATAAAATATGGAACAGATGATCCTATCTAAAAATACCGAACGCACAAACAAAAACAAACAGAATGGCCAAGAAGAGCAGACTTAGGATTCTCAGGGGGGAAGGGGAGGGAGTGGTAGGGATGGGCAATGTGGGGGTTTGGTAGATATAAACTGTTATATCTGGAATGGATGGGCAATGAGATTCTATTGTACGGCACAGGGAAATATGTGCGTTTGGGTCACTTTGTTGTACAACAACAGAACTTGAGGAAACATTGTAAATTAACTATTTAATGATAATAATTTAAAAAATAAAGCTGCTAATTGTAAAATCAATGTATAGAAACCGTATTAAATATAGCAACCACAAAGATTTTGAAATTAGAATTTTTAAATAGCGTTTGTAATTCACCAAAAAAATATTAAACACTTTTGGCAAAATCCAACGAATATGCTAAAATACTGAAAAAGAAGAAGTTTTTAAGGATATAAATGAACAAAACATAAAAGAAGAAATGCACAGTGTTCATGGTTTGGAAGACTAAAACTTATAAATACGTAAATTTGCCTAACTGATCAAAAATTCTGTGTGATGCCATACCTATTTCCACCAAATCTCTTTTGCTTATTTTTGTATTTGGGAATTTGAAAAGGTTAACAAACTGTGTATAAAAGTATAAAAGTTCAAGTAAAGACCTGACACTCTTGACAACCAAGAAGGGAGAGGTGCCATCTCATATCAAAAGACATCTTCAAAATTTAAAAACTTAACCTAGCGTAATACTGCCAACCAGATAACTAGAACAAGGGAACTGAATGGATATCCCGAAGCAGCCATGGATATTTCACATTAGATAAATGAGAACCCTTACAGTAGGCTACTGTTGAAAAAGTTAAGAATAGTAGGACAGCTGGTTTCTATGCTAAAAAAAATTTTTTTAAATACTTTTTGGGTTATTTTTCCATTTATAGCCTCATGACAGTACTCACCCCTTCTCTACTGCTTTCCTAGGAAAGCTGACTTTATGGACTGTATGTGGGCTGCCTTTCTCTCTGGCTTCTGGTTGAGGGTAACCAATGGCAGGTCAGAGGCAGTAGGAGAGAAAGACGAAGTATTTTTTTTCCTCCCCAGCATTACTGCCTCAACTACTCGACTCTCTATGATCACAGCTCCTGTTGGATGGCACATTTTTCATGTGCTCCAGTGAATTCCAGACACCCTCAAACTTAGGGGTGGCAATGATGACACGAAAGGCTGAAAACTTGCATGTCTAACCATTCCTTATGTGTCTCTGACTCCGTTAGCACCTCTGTGACAAGGTTCTTAATCGCTTTGCCAAATGCAAATTGACTCTACTTTTCCTCCCTGGCTGATTCCCTGATTGATAAAGAATTATCCAAATGTGGTCTTGACTCTGTTTTTTCCGTATTTGACTGCCGGCAGCTTTTAATCATACCTTCTCCTTGAGTTCCTGGGAAAGCTGGTGAGAAGGCTGCCCCTTCCTTTTGTGCTGGCAGAAACTCAAAGCTGTATACCCTGTCCAAGTATAGGAATTCCTAGTCTAGCCAAATTCCCTAACCACAATAAAGTCCCCAAGTCAGATAGACAATGATGGAAGATAATATAAAAGGAATGTATATACGTATGTATGACTGAATCACTTTTCTGTTGAGCAGAAATAGGCACAACATTGTAAATCAAGTATAATCTAATAATTTTTTTTACTCCCTAAGCTAGTCTCCTTTCTCTACTTTCTCAAGACATTACAGACTGGCTTGAGAAGTACACCATGCTCTCCAGACAAACCTCAACCTCTAAACCAAGGTTTGAGTGGGATTCATCCTGATTCTGCAAGGTAGTCCTAACAACTGGCTGATAAGCAAGAAAACTGAACACTCCAACCCATCCTGGGTCTTTGGGGTCTTTGTTTTCTAGATTTGACTTGCTTACCAGCTCCACGGCTGGAAGGCATGTGGGCACTTGGGGTTATAGTCTGCTAGCTTGCTTGTCCTTTCAGCTGTATCCCTTGGGCTGCCTGGGTAAGTCCTTCGGAGCCCCTGGTATTGAGGTAGCCAGCCTAAGTCAGAAAATTCTGTATTTGGCATTTATGGACAAGAGTATGTGATCAGAGCCCTCCTTAAAATGGCCCTGGGTCATGTGCCTCACCCAGACCAACCTCTGTGTCTTGAAAACAGGTCTGTGACTGACAGTAGGCTCAAGGAAAAAAAAAAAGACTTGCCTGTGAGCCCTCAGGTTGTGTGTCTCAAGCAGGCATTGACCCTGACCTCTGTGTCCCACTGAGAGGAAGACCTTCCTGAGGGAGATACAGGTCCATCAAGCGGTCACTTATGAAAGAGAAGTCAGCAAAGAGGGAGGAGGGTGAGAGAGCCAAGAGGAAAACATAGCAGTCGCTGTGTAACGTGCTAAGAACCACATTCCTCAGAGCAGATGGTGCACCAGGATCCACAAACATCTCCGCTGCTGTGGCTGCACCACCTCCTGCAACAGAGACCATGAGCCTCTCTGTCAGGAGGAAAACACCCATGGCACCCCTGTGCCACAGCAGAGGGAGGGACCGAAACTAGACACTGGGGTCACTGCATTCTATAAAATAACCATTTCCAGGGTTAAAAAAGAAAACTCAAGGAACTCTGAAGAGCTAATTGACTTTACTCAAAGATTTATGAATCAGGCAACAAGCCATCTAGCTACTACAAGGGCACAGCATGCTACAAAATGGGAAGTTTTTTCATAGGCAGAAGGGTGGAACAGGAAGGATTTAGAGGGAAGAAGGGAGGAGTGTTTGAGGTCCAGCCCCATATTCTTCGGGGGAATGGGATCTGCAGGGGTCTTTATCATGCGGGTCTCCACACTCCTGTGTCCAGATCACTAGTGCTGATCTGGAAATTTCAAACTGTTTTAAAGGCACATTTCTAGAAAGAGTTAAAACTAGTTAAGACTTGGGTTAATGTCGTAGGGAGCAATTAAGTCCATTTGGAGCCTTTCTTGAACACCATGGAGAAAATCTGTAACTAAGAGCATGACAGAGTTCCCTCCACCCGGAAATATACCCAGGGAACTTAATAAACAAAAATGTTAAATAGAAGAGAAAAAAAAGAGAAGGGAAGAGGAAATGAAGTTAGTACAGAAGGAAGGAAGAGAAATAATTAATGAATCTTAGATACAAGAGGGAAAAACACAAGAAAAAAGCAAGAATGAAATCAAAGTCTATAGTATGATCCAACTGGCAATCTAGATTATTACAAGAATGTACAAAAAAAAAAAAAAGAATTTATCAGCTCTGAAATTCTCTACATAGGTTCTGATTTAACATCTACATCTGCCGAAGTATTATCAACTGGCAAACTTTATGGACTTAACACTGAGAATAGAATTACCTATATATGGGGACCCCGCTCCATTTTAACACGGTATTGCCTATCATCTTTGGGGACTTAACAACACGAAAAACAGAAGAAGCATAGGTATGCCTCATCTGAACGATTGTCTTGCCAAAATTCCCAAGGGTCATACACACAACATTACCCTTAATATCCCGTAGTGGGTATGAACATGCTGACGCAATAAATAATAAAGTAAATTAAATTAAGTTTTTGCCTCTTCCAAACTGGCATGGCAATACTGCAACCAAAGGACCACTCCTCCAATTAAAATAGTCAATATGGCCTAACACGGCTTTCAAGATTGCACAAGAGATTTTAAGGATCTATCCTTAACACAAAAGGCTAGATAGAGAAGGAGTGGTTACCTCTCCGCTGCTTCTCCACTTAAACAGTGTAACTTGGCCTCTTCTTAAACTTGGAAATAATCAATGGTGTGTCTCCCTCATGGTGAATTACCAAAATCTTAATGTCATGCTTCTATCTAGTAGGATCTCATAAACAATATTATTCAAATTACTGGATTATCCATTCGGCAACTGGTAAATATTTCTCTATTTTAAATTTGACCTACATGTTTTATTTCATGTCTATTTCAATGGCCTCTCAGTCTCCGATTCTTTGACCTTCAAAGGGGGCATAGTATCCTTTTCCCTATGGCGAGCTTCGCCAGTCTTTCCACCGCACATAGGCTTTGTGAGCAAGACCTGAAGCGCATTCAGTTTTCTCCAGAAGCACAGATGCTGTACCACGTTAATGATGTCCTCCTCCAAGGACGTTCATTTGTCACACTGATTCAGGACAAACACGTACAAAGGACCTCTAAAAAGAGGATGGGGTATTACCTCACACATATAGTCCAATGATTTCCATCCACCTTGGTTAAATTTCTGCAACTTATTTGGTAAACTGAGGGCTGCTCCATGCTGACAGTGTCAAGAAATAGCTATTATCCATTCAGCACCCATATTTAAACAGGTCCCCAAATTTTAGGTTTTTCTGGGGTCTAGAGGCAATAGGGTTCTCATTTAGACTGTTATCTGAACATTGGCCCACATTGAATGCCCCCCCAACAAAGGGGCTGAAGAACCTACTCAAAGTGCAATGTAACAAACCATCCTTCTAGTGCCTTTTAGAGACTCCTTCACTCCAGAGGCACAACAACTAGGGGGTCATGACTCTCAGACTCCGGATATCCACATTATGCTAAGTTAGCCATGAATTTCTTATGCACGAAACTTCCCTCATTAGCCCTGCATTATACCCCAATGGAATGGTAATCTGGAAATAATGCCATTTGCAGAAGCATAGATGGACCTAGAAATTATCCTACTAATTAAAGTTAGACAGTGAAAGTCAAACATCATATGCTATCACTTATATGTGGAATCTAAAAAAATGATATGAATGAACTTATTAGCAGAACAGAAACAGACTCACAGACCCTGAATAACTTATGGTTACCAAGGGGGCCAGGTTGAGGGGAACAGCAGGGACCTGAGGTTTGGGACTGACGTATGTCCACTGAGGTATATGGAATGAGTTGCTGATGGGGACCTGGTATAGAGCATGGAGAACTCTACTCCGTATTCTGTGATCATCTGTGTGGGAGAAGAATCTGAAAGAGAATGGATGTGTGTACATGTGTAACTCAGTCACTTTTTTGTACAGCAGAAATTATCACAACCTTATAGATCAATTACACTTAAATAAAACTTAAAAAGAAAAGCTGTTGGTCTCATACAGCAATGAGGTAGTAGCAGCACAGGCTCAAGTGGGAGTTCGCTTGGTAGTTTAGCAGGTTAAGGGTCCTGCAATGTCACTGCTGCAGCACAGATTCAACCCTTGGCCTGGAACTTCTGCATTCCATGTGTGTAGCCAAAAAAGAAAAAGAAAAGAAAGAAAAGAAAGAAAAGAAAGAAAAGAAAGAAAAAGAAAGAAAGAAAGAAAGAAAGAAAGAAAGAAAGAAAGAAAAGAAAGAAAAAAAGAAAGAAAGAAAAAAGAAAGAAGAAAGAAAGAAAAGAAAGAAAGAAAAGAAAGAAAGAAAAGAAAGAAAGAAAAGAAAGAAAAGAAAGAAAAGAAAGAAAAGAAAAGAAAGAAAAGAAAGAAAAGAAAGAAAGAAAGAAAGAAAGAAAAGAAAGAAAAGAAAGAAAAGAAAGAAAAGAAAGAAAAGAAAAAAAGAAAGAAAAAGAAAGAAAGAAACAGCAGCTCCAGTGCATGCTGAACCTGATTCTTTTCATGAATGGATCACCATCATCCAGGACGCAATACACATTTGACATCCATCACTGTGGCACAGGGTAGTACGTCTGCAAGACTCCATGAGGCTTGGAATTTAATGGACATTAAGAGTGGCCTAACTTACCACCAATCCCAGGGAGCAGCTCGTGGGATTTGTGTTTCCCATCCCTCTAACTCTGAACTCTGTAAATGTAGAGGACTTGGCGTGCAGAGGGCGAAACGCTTGAATCTTCCCATGGACAGGATATAGAGACACTGTTGTATAAAGAGGGCAGGAGAGACTTAAGGAGGGTAAAGGGACCAGGGTATATTGTGTGGGTCCAATCAGGAGACAGAAGCTACACAGTAGGTGAAACAGGTTAATATGTAGAAAAATTAAGGATGATGAAAAAGTAAGAAACTTAAGGAAACATTATACAATATCCTAAGAGAGAGAGAACACGAGGAAAAAGATCAGAAAGGAGTTCTGGCCTCAAAGGAGAAGGCACGGTTCTATCCATCAGACTGCAGAATTACAGCTGGTTCAGCACGTTAGAGCTGGTCTGAGTCGTTGTGTAATCAACAGCCTACTCTCCACAGGAGCAGATGGAGGAGGGGGGATTAGCCACATACAGAATCAATATTCAATGGAACTCCAGGCACTGGTGAGGCAGGAGACATTTCAAGCAAGCAGGCTACATGGGGGCTTGCAGAAGGTGTCTGGGTGTAGGCTTGGGTAGGAGGGCTTCAGAGCCTGTTAATGACACAGGGACTTTGTTTTCTGTGTCAAGAGAGCTGCAGGAGGTTTATCACCAGGCCAAGGCTGCAAGGTTGTCAAGGGACAATATTCTCACTTATGACTAAGATGATTTCTCTATCTTAACTAAGCACTTACCAAGCACTATGGCTGTAACCCAGGTACTGTGATACCACACCAGTCTATCTGAAAATGAGATGGTTACTAGGTGACTAACAAGAAGGATAACTGGGCAAAGGAATGACTCATATCCTGGGAAGGACAGAGTGGATTAACAATAGACTTCATCGTTCTTTGTTACCAAATCTCCACTTATTATTTCTGGACTTTGGTTGACTTTGGGTAACAAAGCATAGAAAGAGACGCTAGGGTAAGGGGGAACTGGTGTATATACTGTGGCAGATAAAAATGGTGACTGTCAGTTAGAGTCATGAAACTGGCTAGTGTTGGGAGGAGACTATATTTTGTCCCATTAACTATATCCTTATAACCCCCACCAAGAACAGCAGGTCCCCTCAGAATCATGAAAAAGCTGTTCTCAAAAAATTACATGAGCTAAGGGGTGGACTGTAGCAGATATGGTGCTTAGCAAAATTCATCCCCTTCCCCTCATTGTCCCAGCTCGTGACATTGGGACTGGCACCTCACACCTAAGATCGTCCCCATGGAGGAAAACCACCTCATACCACATCATATCCCATTCCCTGGTGCAGCTCCCATGTGGTGACTGTTGATGAGAAGCTGAAAGTCCAGCCCAAATTTGGGTCAATGCTATTGGTCCATCCAGCTCCAAATTTCCCCAGTGGGTTGGCTGAGGCCTTTGTTTGAACTACACTGCAAGCTAACATCTCCCCCCACCTCATCTTGATTCTTTCCTTCAACACAAGTATGTCTCCGCAACATAAGCCCTGTGTGCTAACCCACTTCAGAATCTGCTTTACTGGAAATCAATTTAGGATAGCTGTTAAACCTCTCCAAATTAAAAACTGATCTATGTCAATTTCCTAAATGGCAAATGAAGAACTAAAAAATTGTTATACGACATGTTCTCCTAGATGTTATAAAAAAAAAAAGAAAAACACTATAGAAACTCTTTAAAAGTTTTTATTTGTTTGGCTTGGTTTTCCTGTTGGGGTTTGTTTCATTTTGTTTGGTTTTTTTGTTTTGTTTGCTTGCTTTTTTAGGGCCACAACTGCAGCATAGGGATGTTCCCAGGATAGGGACCAAATCAGAGCTGCAGATGCCAGTCTACACCACAGCCTCAGCAACACAGGATCCGACTGCATCTGCAACCTATGCCAGAGCTCATGGCAACACCTGATCCTGAACCCACTAATCACAACCAGGGATCAAACCTGCATCTTCATGGATATTAATCAGTTTTGTAACCTGCTGTGCCCAAACAGGAACTCTGAGAAACTTCTTAAAAGTTTTGACAACATGTATTAGAAATATGAAGTAGTATATATTTCAGGGTAAGAAGTCTGTGTTCAATGAGATAATTCAAATGGACAGGCAGCCAAGAACTAGGGGGAAGAAACAAGCTTAACTTCCAGATGCCCCGCTCCCTGAAAAAAAGAATCTCCAAATGCTAAATTACTATTACCTCTGCTACTTCCCAAGTACTAGTAAAAGCGCTATTAAACCTTTATGCCTATGTTGTTGCTTTTTATCTCTCACATGCTCCCATGAATAAGATGTTTATGGAACCCTTTTGAAAACTGTAACATTTAATTGAAATATAATTTAGGTCACAAGGTAGCCACGTCTTTTCTGTACATGATCCACCACAGAGAGTGTTTTAGAAAGCATTTTTTTTTTAAGTTTTTAGAATAGTCCACAAGACATCATTTAAACTATCATAAAGTTCACCTGAGAAATGCACTTACTTAAAATCCACCAGAAAAAAAATTGCAACCAAAACCTAAGCATTGCATGGTGAAAAAATCTAATACGCTGAGAAACATGACTGCCACGTAAAAAGGCACGGTTTGATCTCCCTACCAACACCAAAGGAGGCAGTACTTGAGTTTTCTCCCCAGTTCTCCCAGATGAGCGACAGAAAGAAAAGGGGGAGAATTGGGGCTTCAAAGCTACCAGCAGTCCAAGATCAACACTGGAGTCATATTCTTATACTCCTCTCTATCAGATAAGTGTCTTTATCAATCTTGCTTGAGTCTTTTCAGCATGACCCCCTTTACCACGTTTACCAGCATAAAGTACTGCTGGTTTATATACGCTTTTCTTTTTTTTTTTTTTTTTTTGGCTGTGCCTCAGGCATGTGGAAGTTCTAATCCACACCACAGCTGCAACCCAAGCCACTGCAACAATGCCAGATCCTTAACCCAATGTGCCACTAGGGAATTTTGCTGTTTTTCTTGTTCTTACTTTCTTTCTAACCTAAAACCAATCATTCCATCCAACAATATCAGACTTTCCTTCAACCTTGGCTTTTCCTCCAGTTCATTCTATCCTTTTCTAATGGAAAAACGTCCAGTGCTACATTTCCTTGAAAGCAGCTTCATTAGTTCAAAAATAGGCACCTAACATTCACCTTCTGAGAAAAATTCTATAGGGCAATTCATGCACCTATTTTCCTAGGAAAATAACATCCTGATGAAAAAAAAAATTATGGTTAGGAAAATGCAATTTGAAGAGGTACCCTAGAATCTAATAGTTCAGAATAAATAACCTCAAGATTTATCTGACTTCAATACATTCATGTGAGAGAATGTCAGGGAGTATCAGATTCAAAGAAGGTATATGGAGTTCCCGTCGTGGCGCAGTGCTTAACGAATCCGACTAGGAACCATGAGGTTGCGGCTTCGGTCCCTGCCCTTGCTCAGTGGGTTGACAATCCGGCGTTGCCGTGAGCTGTGGTGTAGGTTGCAGACGCGGCTCGGATCCCGCGTTGCTGTGGCTCTGGCGTAGGCCGGTGGCTGCAGCTCCGATTGGACCCCTAGCCTGGGAACCTCCATATGCCGCGGGAGCGGCCCAAGAAATAGCAGCAGCAACAACAACAACAACAACAAAAAGACAAAAGACAAAAGACAAAAAAAAAAAAAAAGACGGTATATGTTTTGTTACTGATAGACAACTATGAGTTTACCTTCAAGAGTAATTCTCTTCTGTGAATCTGTGCACAGATGGACCAAACCCAATCTAGAGTTCAATGCGCATACCATACAATTCCTTCTGAGCATCGAATTCCAGGTAAGTTTTGAACTCCATACCTGTCAGTGCCCTTACTTGGGATTTTATGAGGTACATTAGCATTTTACATCTGAAAAGTGATTCACAGAAGTGATTTTGAAGATGCTTTAATTGTAGGAAAAAAATACTAAAAAAATTTTCCAACTTAGATTTTTTTATAATGTTTGGCTTAGGATAGTGATCAATTTATGTTTGTTTGCTGCTTTTGAATTACCCTTCCAATTAAATTAATCCTATATGACTCACAATAGTATCAGCAAAAACTTAACTATACATGCATATATGCATGAATTAAAGACAGACTTCTAGCTATCATTTCCATAAGAAATACTATGTCTTTATAAAGTGAAATAATCCATTTCAATGCTAAGTTATGGATCCTAGCTGCGTGCTTCACTATAGCATGCGGTGATTACCAAACAGAAAATAAGGAGCAGAAAACCACTCAATGAATGAACAGCTTAATGGCAGGTGCCCCCTGAGCAAAGCCTTTTGGACAAAAACGCTTTGACTCCAGAGGCCTCCTCCTGAACCCATACTTGACTCATTTAGTCACTTCCAAGTGTGTGAACAGTACTCTCTTGCACAACCACTCCCTGTTTCAATGGAGAGCATAACTCACAGATCATTTAAGTAAGAGGCCAAAAAACAGCCCTGAAAGGGTCAAAAGTCTCCGACTCTTCCTGAAACATCTCATCCCACATCCTGTCATTAGCAATCAGGCTGGTGAGGAAAGGCTATTAAATGGTCCAGTCTGGCTGTTTATTCTCTCAGGGATGATCCAGCAGAGAAATCGAGCTGAAGTTGGGAAGTTCGTAATGTGCTGAGCAGAGCTATGGGCGTAGTTATTCGTCACACATTTGTCGTGGAAGAGTTATTTCTTTAAGAATCATTTAGGTTATAATTGCAAACACGTTCAGCCACACGTGCGAGCCATCACTGGAAGGAAGTCAGCGCCACTGGAGGGGCAGTCAAGCCTCAGCATCACGGCCATTTACCGCAGGAACAGTAGGAGTTCGCTACACAGGACCCTGGTGTTCTTAGAAAACCAGCGTGAGATGCACTGGGAGCAAACGACTGTCAGTCACCTCCTTTTACTAAAAAAAGGTCCATTTGTGAAAAGTTGCTCTGAAGAAAGTCAATTTCATGAGACATGGCACAGTAATTGTCACCGTTTTATGAACCTATTTTCCTGGTTCTTACTCATCATTTTAGGGACACATTTTTCTATTTTTTTCTTTTTCTATTTACTTGATTCACATGAAAAATTACATGACATTTGAACAAAAATGGAAACCTGAAACCACGAAGTCTGCAGTCTCTATACTGATTAATGAACAGGTCGTCTGGAGTCTGTGATGCTCAAACACGCCACAGACTTGCCCAAGCCCACACTCCTCCTGGAAGCCTGAGAGCGTGGGTTCTGCTCTCATTGAGCAGACAGAGCAGGCTTTCCAGTCCCCGTGCCTTCACTTTTCTTGCCTTTCCTCAGAAGAATCTCACCCTTCAGATCCTACCGTAGTCAACTGCAAACCACTGACAACAATAAGCATGAGGGCCTGTAGGTTATCAACCTGCTGTCTGACTCTTGCCTCATTCTCACTTTTACATTTTGAACAGCTCTCTGCGGTTGCTATTTCCATTCACCGTCTTTCTGGTAAGAATCTGAGCTGGTAACATTTTCATTCTCCTATAGTCTTTTTTTTTTTTTCTTAAAGCATACATTTTAAATTGTCTTATGTCTTAAAAGTATCTTGAGTTTTGTGTCTTTATCTTTAAAATTTTGGATACTTTTTTTCACAATTGTATCTTCACTCTTGTATGTGTTTTACGTTTGGTCTTGGTTGAGATTAAATAGGAACAAAGTATCTGGTGACTCACCTTTCCTTCTATTTCTTACATATACTTTTGAGTAAGATTCATTTGCCTCATCTTAGAGTGTACTTAGTATCCTTTTCCCTTTTTAGAGACTTTGCTTATATTAACTGTCTTACTGTAACTATATTAATTTATTCCCCTTCTTTTTCTTCTGAACCTATTTCTTTATCTTGTGCTTTAAGTACACATTTATTCAATACTAAATCTTTTTTTTTTTTAATTTTACCTTTTGCTTATTCTAAAATATAGGCACTTAAGAACAAGTGATGATTCATTTCCTAGTCTAGGAAAAAAAGCGTTTTCTCCCTTTGATTCTTTACAGGACTTTCAGTGCTCTATTCCCACAGCACCAAAATCTTTATTTGAGATAATGTAATAAATTAATAAGATAGTATTCCTTTACAGATATTCTCCAGGGACTTTCATGTTCCAATTCTGGCATTTTTTTTTTCCTCTATAATAAATTAGCTTTTTGTACTCAAAAATTCATCATTACCACCTTATTCAATTACGCAGTTAAATAAATCATGCAAATGGCATTTTATGTAAGAAGAGGGAGAATTGGCAGGAGGATATCTAGCAGAGGGAAGACCTCACTTCAACCCCTATAGTTAATCTTAATGAAAAAGTAGGACATGCAGGGAGTTCATGGTCAGCAGATCTGTCCTGAAAGAAAAATTTAAAAAGTCCTTCAGAATTGTTATTGTGAATCAAGAAGACAACTGCTTATACTAACAGTGTATTGAATGATTATAGTGTATGGATAAATAAAATGAATGGCTGAAATGTCCAAAGGGGAGGGAGGGAGCTGCTGAGAAAACTGTTTTAAGATACTTGTACTATACTTAAAGAAAAATAACTTATTTGAAGGAAAATTATTATCAGTTAATATATATATATTTTATATATATTTATCATTAGTTAGTATTAGTTAACTATTATTATAGTAATAATATAATAAACTATATATACATATATATATAAATATATATATATCTCAAATTGCAGGGAAAGTTCTAACAAATTTTCAATGTATCAATGATATGATAAGGAAGAACCTAAAAGTGTTATTTTATGAAATACCCAAAACAAAGAAGACAGAAAATGATAGAGGGGGAAAAAACAAATACAGATGAAATGCAAATAGCTCAAGACACAGTAGAAATTCTTCAACAAATGATGTAGGGAAATGTTTCCACATGCATAAGAATGAGGTTGGAACCTTACTTTATATGAGATACAGAAATTAACTCAAAATGGGGAGCTCCCATTGTGTTGCAGCGGAATTGAATCCAAGTTGTATCCATGAGGATGCAGGTTCAACCCCTGGCCTCAGTGAGTCGGGGATCCTTGCCGTGACCTCTGGTGTAGGTCATGGATGCAGCTCGGATCCTGCATTGCCATGGCTGCGGTGTAGGCCAGCAGCTGTAGCTCCAATTCAACCCCTAGCTGGGGAACTTCCATATGCCATGGGTGCGGCACTTAAAAAAGATAAAAAATAACTCAAAATGGGTCTAAGATCTAAACATAATATGTAAAGCTTTAAAAGAAGACACAGGGAAAAAGCTTCCTGACATTTTATTTGGCAATAATTCCTTGGATATGACACTAAAGGCACAGGTAACAAAAAAATAGACTAACTGAACTTCAAAATTAAAACGTTTCATGCATCAAAGGGCACTATAAACCAAGTAAAATGGGAGTCCATAGAATGGGAAAAGTATTTTCAAATCATATATTGGATAAAGACACAGTATCTAGAATATATAGGGAAAACCTAAAATGGAGCAAAACACAACCCAGTTCAGAAACAGGCAAAGGATTTGAACAGACATCTCTCCAAAGAGATACACAAATGACCACCAAACATACTAATAGATGCTCAACATCACTAATCATAATGGAAATACTATTATCAACAGTACAAATACCACCTCACACCCACTTGGATGGCTACTAACAAGGATTAGTGACTACGAGGAGAATTTGGAACCCCTGTGTGCAATTGGTGGGAATGTGAAATGGTGAAGCCACTGTGCAAAAGAGTAGGGAAATTTCTCAAAAAAAACTACAAATGGAATTACCACATGATCCCAAAATTCCAGTTCTGCGCAAATATCCAAAAGAACTGACAGCTGGGTCTCAGATATTTGTACACGCATAGTCATAGAAGCACTGTTCACAGTAGCCAAGAGGTAGAAGGAACCCAAGCGTCCTTCCATAGATGAATGAAAAAACAAAAATGGGGCATATACATACAGTGGAATGTTAATTAGCCTTTAAAAGGAAGGAAATTTTCACAAATGCGGCAACATGGCTAACACTGAGGAGATTATGCTAAGTGAAATAAATTCATCACAAGAAGATAAATACAGTATTTTTTCACTTATATGAGATATCTGGAGTCATCGGGCCAATAGAAATACAAAGTAGAATGATGGTTGCCAGGGTCTGGGTACAGTGGAGATGGATAGGAAGTTTCAGCTTTGGAAGATTAAGCAGTTCTAGAGAACTTTGCACAACAATGAGAATATATATAACACTACTAACCTTAACACTTAAAAGGATTCAGATGTTCAAATTTTCTATAATGACTTTAAATTAGAATGACCTACATAATACCCATTAAAAGACATTTCCAAAGTAGATTAAAAATATATAAAATACAAAACAAATACACAAGATAGAAATCAAATAAACAAGACCCTGCTATATGTTCACAATAATAAATCCACTTTAAAGATTCAGGTTAACAGTAAAAAGATGGACAAAGATATACCATGTTGACAGTAACCCAAAGAAACTGGAGAAGCGATCTTAAATTCAGACAAAGCACACTCTAGATTAAAGAAAATATAGGAGACAAAAAATGATAGATCTACAAGGAGAAATAGACAAATCCACGGTTCATGGTTGGCAATTTCATTATTTCTCTTATAGTAGTTGACAGATCAAACAGAAAATCAGTAGGATGCAATCGACCCGAATAGCACTACTAATCAACAAATACAATTGATGTTTATAGAATACTTTATCCAACAGCAGCACATTCCAATACTTTCCTCTAAAAATCAGATGGAGTATTTACCAATTCAGTCCACACGAGGCCAAACACATTCAAACAAAATTTGAAGTGTAGAAATTACATAAAGTATCTTCGTAAACCACAATAGAAATTAGTAATAAATTATTTAAATTATAAATTATAAAAATAAATAAATAAATAAATAAATAAATTAGTAATAAATAAGAGAAAGATAGCTGAAAAGTCCCCAAATACTTGGAGATTAACTAGCTAGCTTACTCCTCAATTACATATGCATCAAAAAATATTCTCAAAAATACATTAAAAATATATTAAATTAGTGAAAATGAAAATTCAACGTATGAAAATGTGTGGGGATACAGTAAGAACAGTACTTAGAGGCAATTTACAACATTGAATGCATATCATAGAAAATAATATCTAGAGGAGTTCCTGTTGTGGCTCAGCAGTAGCAAACGCAACTAGAATCCATGAAGATGCAGGCTCAATACCTGGCCTTGCTCAGTGGGTTTAAGGATGCAAGGTTGCCATGAGCTGTGGTATAGGTTGCAGACACGGCTCAGATCTGCTGTTCCTGGGGCTGTGGTGTAGACCAGCAGTTGCAACTCCACTTTGACCTCTAGCCTGTGAATTTTCATATGCCATGGTGCAGAGCTAAAAAAAAAAGAGAAAAAAAGAAAATAGGATCTAATTACTAATCTAAGCTAAAACTTCAAGAAACAAGAAATAAAAGAGCAATCAACGCCCCAAGCAAATGAAGAAAAAAGTAAAGCAGAAATCAATTAATTGAAAACCAAAAAAAAGTAAGAAAACCAGAAGTTAGTTCCATAAAAAAGATTAATAAAATTGATAGAACTCTATCCAGACAAAACAGAGAGAGAGAGAGAAGATACAAATTATTGTCAGAAACAAAGAAGTTGTTACCATGCCTCGCCCTACAAACATTAAAAGGGTAGCAAATCAATACTGTGGTAATTCCATACCCACAAATTTGATAACAGATGGAATGGTCTAATTCCTTGACAGACAACAACTACAAAAATTCTCTTAAGGAAAAAGAGGTAATATGAGTAAGACTTTTTATATTGAAGAAATTGAATCAACAATTACTAATCTTCTGAAAACAAGCACTAGGCCCGTATGGTTACACTGGTGAATTCTACCAAACATTTCAAGAACAAATGATAACTATTTACGCCAATATTTCAGAAAATAAAAGCAGAATTAGTGAGTTTCCATCGTGGGTAAGTGTAAACAAATCTAATACCCATGAGGATGCAGGTTTGATCCTTGGCATTGCTCAGTGGGTTAAGGATCCATCATTGCCATGGCTGTGGTCTAGATTGCAGATATGGCTCGGATCTGGCATTCCTGTGGCTGTGGTGTAGGCTGACAGCTGCAGCTCTGATTTGACCCCTAGCCTGGGAATCTCCATATGCTTTGGGTGCAGCCCTAGAAAGACAAAAACAAAAACAATCCAGAAAGCAAAATGAATATATCCTCACATATTCTATGAGCCAGCATTACCTGCATTCCAAAACTAGCTTTAAGACTTATAAAAAAACCAAAGACTAATACATTCCCTGAACCTGCACATAAAAATCCTCAACAATTTATTTGCAAGTCAACTCCAAATGCATAAAAAATTATACACCACAAACCAAGTAAGATTAACTCCAAGAATATAAAGCTGATTCGCTTATAAAGAAATTTTTAAAATTAATGTATTTTTATGCATATTTACATCATCTAGTGTTCTACATTCCTTTTGTATTTGTAAATTTCCAACTGGTGTCATTTTCCTTTTATGCCTTAAAGAACTTCCTTTAATCATCATTGCAGCACATAAGTATCTGAAACTTGGGATCATGGGGTGGAGCAATCTTAGAAACTCGATGGCTATTATACTTTTTCTAGGAATAATCAGCCTATCACATGAGACCAATTTCCAGTTTTACAAAATATTAATCTATATACCTTTGGACATTATATTTGATCTTCCACCTATTATCAGCTAAGACTTACATAACCCCTCTTCTGAATGGTAATTGCCCATCATATATAGGATATTTTGAACTGTGTATTATTCTCTTGATATATCAAACTGTATTCCTTGGCCTGTTGTGAGATTCTTATTTAAATATTCTTTCTTTGGCAGTCATTTACTCAAAAATCTCTCATTAGAGCTAGTTTCATCTTCCCACTCAAAGTACTCATCTATGCTTATCAAGTCAGCTCTGTAACATCTCTTTCTTGTCATAAGCTACATAGCCTGGCAAGGAAGGAATTGATAAACCTGGTTACAGTCTACTGCAAATATTTGCCCTCTCAATGTATTAGTTTTCATTTGCTCTGTGATAAATTATCACCGACTCAGTGGCTTAAAGCAGCTTACATTTATTTTCTCACAATCTGATGGATCAGCTGTCTGGGTACAGCCTCACCGAGTCCTCTGCTAAGAGTCTCACAGGACTGGAATCTCAACTGAAATTTAGAGTTCTCTTCCAAACTTACTTGGTTTGGATCGATTTAGTCCCTTGAAATAATAAAATATATGATGGCTCATTTCTTCACGGGTGAACTAAAAGATTTTCCTCAACCTCTAGGATGTCTATTGAAGGGCTGACCTCATCTGTCAGGACTACTTGGATAATCTTTTTTATTCCCTTAAGGTCAACTGATTATGGACTTTAATTACATCTGCAAAGAATTCATTTGTGTCATGTATACTAGTACACCAGTAGTGAGAACACAGGTACAGGTCCTACCCACACTCTTTGGGTGAGGATTTTAAAATTGTGTGGGTCAATGGGGATTTCCCTAGAATTCTTCCTAATGTATTCCAAAACAGAAACAAAAACCAAAAACCTGTATGAAACAGTTAGGTATTCAAGTTAATTTACAAAAGAGAACTGCATTAAATCATCATGTCAGAGACAATCTATTTCAAGCCTAACTCTCAAAAAAAAAAAAAAAAGTTTCTGATAATCAGATCTTAACTGAAGGTTTAGAAACATTTTTCACAATAAATGTAACTGTCCTTTTTTCCTTCTTTAAAAAAAACAACACCCATCCGCAAAACTTCACCTTTTAAAACATCTTGCTTCTGATATAATGTAGGTACCTTCACATTTTTTATTTTTCTCCAACTTTTCAGAATGACCCTCTCTGCATGGGTTAAGAATATAGCAATTAAAAATATAGGACTCTCAATTTATGAACAAATAAAAACGCCTTTGTATTTTCAAAAGACATGCAAAAATGATGACGTCAAAGCTATCCTCTTAGCAGACAAATAACACATTAGTTAACTGGACTTTAAATGCACTGACGCAAAGAAATTGCAAGCAGTTAGGAAATGATAAGAAATGCACTCAGAATAAAATGGTAAGTAATACCATAAATACATTCAAGACATGAACCTGTAAGTTGGTACAAAACTTTTCTGATTTTGTTTGACTTTGAGATTCTTTCTAATACTCTTTACTTCATGGTGATGTGTGGTAGAACGAATGATTATTTACAGCATAAACTTAGAAAAAAGCAAGCAAGTTTACCAGTGTTTCTGATAAATACTTATAAATATTTATAATGATACTTGGTGGAATTAATTTTTGTGACAATTTCTTGGCCCAAAACCTACTCACAGATCAAGTTGTCAATACTATCATACTGTGTGAATAAAATCTCTAAACTAAATAAGCATGCATCACTAACATTTATGTCAAAAATAGTATTTGGAAATAAAATGGTATATAATTCAGTTGATTAAGAAAAGCAAAATTCCTTTTTAAACTTTTTTTTTTTTTTTCTTCTAGGGCCACCACAGCATGTGGATATTCCCAGGCTAGGGAACCTGGGAACTGCAGCTGCAGTCCTACACCACAGCCACAGCAATGCAGGAGCCAAGCCACATCTGTGGCCTACACCATAGCTCATGGCAATGCCAGAGCCTCAACCCATTGGAGCGAGGTCAGGGATCGAACCTGCAACCTCATGGTTCCTAGTCGGATTCATTTCCACTGCACCACAACAGGAACTCCTTGAATATGTTTTTTAAAGTAGGAAAGTAAAGACATGTTACAAAATTTATTAGCTAGAATATTTTCAAGAGTACCACATTAATAAGATTTGTAATACTAGTTGAAAAAGATTTAAATAGTAATTCAGAAAATGTAACTGCAGAGGAGTTTCCTCTGTGGCTCAGCAGGTTAAGAACTCAACTAGTGTCCATGAGGATGCAGGCTTGATCCTGGGCTCTGCTCATTATGTTAAGGATCCAGCAAGCTGCAGTGTAGGTTGCAGATCCAAATTGGATCTGGCATTGCTGTGGCTTTGGTGTAAGCCGGCAGCTGCAGCTCAGATTCTTCCCCTATCCTGGGAACTGCCATATGCTGCAGGTGTAGCCCTAAGGAGAAGGGGGAAAAAATTGACTATAACTACAGATATAATCACTGAATTTTTTTTTAATGGGAATTCAATGTTTTTTAAAAGTCAAGAAGGATGATAAAGGGATTATAATGATCTGTGATTTTTTTCCCCATTTCTCATTTTAGTTTCAAAAAGCTCTAGGAATAATTAGAAGTCTGAAATACAGCATAAATAATAAAACCATCAGAACATTACTAGCTGCCTAAGGACAAGGGCTTCTGTTTTGCTCACCGCTATTTCCCATGGGCTAGGGCTGTGATTTCAAAGATCTTTTTCTGGAAAGTAAAGCAATCATCAGGAATGCAGATTTATTCCTTAAAGCCATGAGATAAAAGTAAAATAGAAGTTAACATAAGTCAATTATTTAAATTCATTAATTTCTTACTCAGTTTACAGTAATGAGTAATTTATACCTTTGGATTTTGGAAGCATTTGCGCAAATCTCATAAATGTGGTATTAAGAACTCACCCAGTCAAGCCATTTATAGGGTGATTTAGTGCTGTTAACACCTAATAACAGACTTCAGAAGCTGATGTACTCTTTTAGGACAAGGTGTCAGAATGGTCCAATCTGGACTGTCTCTACTACAGTGAAGGGTCCATTCCAACCGTGAGATTCATGAGGCCAAAGCCTCATACACCTCATTCTTTATTGTTCCCTGACACTGCACAGTTGTTAGATACTTAGGCATCCACAGTGAGTCATTTTGTTTGTTTTATGGACACACCCATGGCATATGGAATCAAAACCAAGCTGCAGCCATGCCAGATCCTTTAATCCACTGCACCAGGCCAGGGATCAAACCTGTGCCTCCACAGCAATCTGAGCCACTGCCCTAAGGTTCTTGTTCTTAATCCGCTGTGCCACAGCAGGAACTCCAAACAATGTGTACGGTTTTCAAATGAATAGTTTTACATTTGTTACATTGAGAGGTAGTTGTGTTTCCACAGGATGGGCTGAAGCAGGATATACTTTTCTTTTCATGTATCCAACTCTTTTGATACATCCTCCTGAGATTCAACAGACACAGTAAAAGGATACCATAGGTTAATTATAGGGAGCCTTTCATTCAGTGAATGTATTTATACAAAAACAGTTTATAACATTGTTGTGATGGAAGGGAAAGAATGCTTATTTTTGAGAAAGAAATGTTTAGGCTTAACATTTAGGAGTGAAAACAATAAATCACTTAGTACTGAAATTGAAAATCTAGAATATAATCAATTATATCAAGACAGAAATTTTGTATTTAATATTCTTCAGTTTGTAGAAAAGTAATGACACACTCTAAAGTAGAAAGTGAATTAGGTATTTGGTTCAATATTAGAACTAAAATAAAGGAAGTAGAATCAGGCAGATATGAATTCAGATATCTATGATACAGAAAATCTTGGGTTATCTTTCTGAGTATCAGTAACTATCTCTCTGACCTTGGGCATGCCTTTTGCCACAGGTAATCTTCTGATCAATAACATTTTTGGCAGAGAGATAAGAAATATTTGCTTTTCCTCCACACAGATAATTGGATTTTTCTTAATGAGATTTCACAGCCCCTGAAATATCAGGTAAATAGGAAGCAGACAGGGATTTAACCTCTGAAAGGGATGTTTTGTTTATTAAATGAGGACAAAACTATTTACTGCTTCTGAAGCTTCCTCGTAATACTCAAAACTGGCTTGTAATAGCTCTTAAAAATTCTAACATTAGTAGATGCAAACTATTGCCTTTGGAATGGATTAGCAATGAGATCCTTCTGTGTAGCACTGGGAGCTATGTCTAGTCATTTATGATGGAGCGTGATAATGTGAGAAAAAGCAATCTATACATGTAGGTGGAACTGGGTCACCATGCTGTACAGTAGAAAATTGACAGAACACTGTAAACCAGCTATAATGGAAAAAAATAAAAGCCATTATATATATATAAAAATTCTAACATTGCATGAACTATCTGGACGACACAAAGATGTTCAGACACATGACCAAACTGCTGACTGAACATCAAGATTTCAGATCCTAGAAAGTAGTTCATCTATTTGACTGAAAGGATCAAGCTGAAGTCAAACAATTGATGACCTCACCTATTTTCTAAAAGCTGAATATAAAGCAAGTGAAGTTATTACCCTGTGGCCATTTATCCTATACTTAGAGACAAAGCACTTATATGCCAAATGACGTATTAAAACATTTATTTTTTAGTGAAAACCAAGACATCAAGCAAAGAAGTATGCAGGAGTTAATGAACAATTTTGCTGAAGAGAAGGCAAGGCTGCCACAACCACAAAGAACGTGTGGCTTTGAATATGCTGAATAATATTCAACCCACAGTATCAAGACATTTACTCTCCAACAATCCCTGAAGCCTATGATCTACATAGAGTAACTCTTGAATAGTTTCTAAAGTAGGAGGAAAAGGAAGAAGGTTAGGAATAAATCACCCCAGATCATCACCAGTCTCTATTAACATGAAACAAGGTCAATTTCCTCTGCAAACACTATTCTTCCACGTCCAAACAGTGTGCAAAACTGTTTCCATGTTCTTTTTCAGGTTCATGGAAAATGTGGGATAACTTCTGCTTAATAAATGAAAGAAATCGTACACTTTTAAACATGAGGTTAAAAAAAATTACATTTGAATTCACATTTTCCAGCCATACACAAAAGACAAAACATAATAGCAAAAAAAGCAACATCTATAGAGATTACTACTTCAAGAAATTATTACTACTATGTGGAAAAAAAGACTGCTATTTGCGATTGGCTAGCAGAAAGTTGCAATAAAAATGTTATCAAATTTGCCCCACATACTAGTCAACACTTAGAATTGCAGATCTATTATAATTTTAGTCACTTCACTCACTACTAGTAATAGCTTATTGTGAATCTAATTTGAATCTCCCTATTGAATTAAATTAGGAACATCCTTTCAGCTGTTAGAGTTCTCTGTAGCTCACTTTGTGCCTTGTGTGTTCAAACATTGTTGATTTATGACTACGATGTTGGCCTATTACTGAATTATCAAAGTTTATCATATAATCAGACTCAAGTCCTTGGTCATGTATGTTTCAGATGAATTTGTTTTGCATTATTCTCTTATTGATGACTCGAGAAATTTTAATTATGATGAATTCTAAGTTTTATTTTTTAAGTTTCATATTTTTGCATCTAATCTAAAAATCTCTGCCTAACCAAATGTCAAGTTATTTTTCCATTCTATAATGTTTTGGATAAATTTTGTAGATTCTTTCCTATTTTCTAATGTAATAATTTGATGCTATATATTTCCTTCAAAATACTTATTTAGCTACACTATCACATATTGATGTATTTTTGTATTCATTTTCATTGATTTATATTTTCTGATTTTTCTTACCTACCTTAAATTTTGTAGTATTTATAGATAGATGCCTGTTACTTGCTTTCAGTTTAATTCTGTTGTGCTAAGAGGAAATATTAAAAAAAATTAAATTGAAGTATAATTAATTTACAGTGTTTCAGGTGTACAAAGTGATTCACAAAGTGATTTTTTTCATTGTTCTATTGTAGGTTATTATATCAAACATAGCTGCCTGTACTATCCGGTAGGTCTTCTTTATCTATTTTATACATGTTAGTATGTGCCTATTAATCCCAAATACCACATTGATCCCCTCCTTTCTCTTATCCCTTTAGTAACCATAATTTCTTTTCTACGTCTCTGAGTTTATTTCTAAGTTCCTTCGTATCATTTTTTTATAGTCCACATATAAGTGATCGCATATGGTATTTGTCTTAGTCTTTTTGACTTAATATGATCATCTCTAGGTCCATCCATGTGGCTGCAAATCGCGTTATTTCATTCTTTTTTGCCGAGTAGGGTTGTACTGTGTATATATACCTGTATACACACACACACAGGGATAGACATATACATAAACACACAACCACATCTTCTTCTCCAACCATCTCTCAAAGGACATTTAGGTTGCCTGTAAGTCTTGGCTATTTTAAACAGTGCTGCAGTGAACATTTGGGCGCATGTATCTTTTTGAATTCCCATTTTCTCCACATAGATGCCCAGTAGTGAGACTGCTGGATCATATGGCAACTCTACTTGTAGTTGTCTTAAGTAACCCCCCTCATGTTCTCCAAAGGAAGTATTTTCACATTGAACTATTTTTCAGAGTACTCAGAATTTATACAATCTATTTGATAAGCCATATGGTCTGACAGGTATTACATGAGAACTTTTAAAGAATGAGTATTCTTATGTTACTGATGAGTGGACTGTTGGGTGATGTTTTTGATAGTGTTGTTCAATCCTCAATCTTAATAAAGAGATAATATGTATATATTTACTTATTAAATTTTATGGTTGTACCCATGGCATATGGTATTTCCCAGGTCAGGGACTGAATCTGAGCCATGGCTGCCACCTATGCCACAGCTATGGCAACACTGCATCCTTTAATCCACTGCACTGGGCGGGGATCAAAGCTACAAATCTGGAGCAACTGGACCTGCTGCAGTTGGATTCTAAACCCAGGGCACCACAGCACGAACTCCAAGAGAATATTTAAATCGCAACACTGATTTTAGATTTACCCATGTTTCTTGTCAAGTCTCAGATTTGACTTTATATAATGCCATTCATATTTAAGAAATATGAGATCTTTCTCTCTCTGACTTACTTCACTCAGGGTATACATGTATGAGTAACTGGGTCACCATGCTGTACAGTAGAAAAAATGTATATATCAATAATAAAAAAGAAATATGAGATCTGATAAAGATTCATGGCTCCTATCAATTTATTTCTGGGTCTATTAAATAGACATTGAATTTTAAAAATAATGTTTAAAACATCTCACATTTTAAAAAGGTTTGTCCCTCATTATCTACTTTGTCACTTTTTCACCTGATTTGTTTTTCTTGAATAATTTCCTCAGATAGTCCCTTTAATTCATAATTGATTTTCTTGATGCATTCAATCTGACATTTTACATAAAAATTTAACTCCCATGCTTAAGTATTTTTTCTGTTCTAGTAAGTATTTTATTTTCAAAGCTGCTCATTGTGTTTAACTGTTGTATTTTTAGAGATTTAATATGTATTTGAACACTTTATCGGTTTATACATACTTATGTTTTATCCATTATCTAAATACACAAGAGTCTATTTGCAATGCTTTTAGTATCTGCTGTGTTTCACTCAGACAATGTATTTTTCCAGTGTATTTTGCTATATATTTTTATTTTTTATTTTGACATCACCTCGAGGAGAGTTTTTCTGTATGTTGGTGAACCCTGTGGCTTTCCATTCTCAAGTGTTCGCTCAAGGATTTGTTTTACATTGATTTGCCCGTGGCAATTCAGAGCAGTTGCCACTTGAGACCAATTTTATAATAATTTATTGACAAGGTGGCTTCTGCTTTATACACTACAACACAAGTGGCATTTTGTATTGTGCCTTTTTTTTTTCCATCCAGAATTACAAAAGCTTCATCCTCTTCCCTTGGCTAGTGGCTGCATTTATCAGTCAATCTTACCCTGGAGTTACATTTTAAAAGTGCTCTGGATTTATGAAGGATTTTTACTGTTCACCTCCCCCCTTGTTTTGGCCTAAGGTCTCTGTCTGCTCTGGGATGACACCCAAGCTCCTGGCAGTTTTGTCAGCATTTCCAGGTGCTGCCATGAGGGAAGATTCTATGGCGTGGGTCTCCCTTTTTTGCTGAAGGAGAGTGATTATTCCCTTTTCCTCCCTTATTGGTTCATAAAGCTTTTAAAATGATTTTGCTCCCGTTTATATAACATTGCTCTTTCTTTGAAGTGGAGTCACTGCATAATAATAAAAACAAATACTCAAGAAGCTTGTCATTTAAATTTTCCTTCCTGGACATGGATACAGCACTGGAATAGACTGACACACTGAGGAAAATTTTATAAAGTAGACGGATGCAACCAGAGATTCTCATACTAAGTGAAGTAAATGAGAAAGACAAACACCCTCTGATATCACTTACATGTGGAATCTGAAATATGGAAAAAATGAACCTATCTATGAAACAGAAACAGACTCACAGGCATAGAGAACAGACTTGAGATGGCCAAGGGGCGGGGGAAAGAGTGCGATGGACGGGGAGTTTGGGGTTAGCAGATGCCAACTCTTACATTGAGAATGGATGAACAACAAGGTCCTATGATATAGCCAAGTATATCAAATCTCCTGGGAAAGACTATGGTGGAAAATAATGTAAAAAATAACACATATATATAGAATCACTTTGCTGTACAGCAGAAATTGGCACAACATTGTAAATCAACTATAATTTTAAAATTTTATGAAGTAGAGATGAGCATTTCAAATTTAGAGAATGAATTTAAAATATGTGTACAGTGAAGTATAACGTATTTTCACTATGCAGACATATTTGCTGCAGAACTGGTTACTTAAAAAGATTTTGATGGTAGAATATAAAACTAGAAACTGAGATAATCCAAATATGATCCAAAATGTTTTTCAACCAATAAGAATAAATTAAAATTTTGTTCATGCTATTATTTCATTGTGGTTGATAGTGGTTTTTTCAATAGAGGAATGGCATTTCTTAATTTGAAATTAAACCAAATCTATAAATTCAACAAATCACTTTGTAGCCATGTACATGATGAGAGGGTGCCTGGGTGTCAGGGGGATGTGGCGTCAAGTGAGGTCGATTACTGGGTCCTTTAAAACATTTTTTTACATTAGAGTATAGTTGATTAACCATGTCCGGCCTATTACTAGGTGGTTTCAATGTTCTCAACACACTTGAAGGAAGTAATTGCAACATTTGTACCAATCTTCGAATAATCTAATTTGGTTTTGCTTATTATTTTTTTTTGTTTCAATATATGACATTGGACTTCACATGTTCACAACAAACATCTCCATTTCAGACTTGAATGCTTCCCAAAGTATTTAGAAACATCAACAACATAAACAATTCAGTTTTAAAAGTAAATGTATACTTAGTTACGAGTATAATTAAATAAGGGGAAAAAAACCACAAATCATTCTACTGTTCTTTTTATGATAAACCACATTAAAATCCCAGGAACATCTGGGGACCATAATTCAAGTCGAAACTCAAAGGATAATTTCACTTTTATATATGAATGTGGGTTTCTGATAGTCTAAAGGGATTCTCTGATATTTAGACAATGGGAATAAGTTTTCTCTAGTGAATCTAAAGCTCAAACTTCGATCACCATGCTAAAATTGTCATGCAACTTTGTATCTTAAAACTGAGGGGAAAACACTTTCATGTTGTAAATTTCTTCCTCATGGAACATTCTAAGTTCAAACTTAGTTCATTCATACCAAGTAATTAGGGGATTCCATCAGTTAAAATTAGTACCAAGTAATTAATCACCACATACCAAGAGCAATCTGGAGTCAGAATCCATTTGCCAAGGTGGGGTGAGACACCAATTAGGAGACAAATAGGAATAAAACACTTGAATCAAGCTCAGGAGTCCACTAGATTTTGGGAACAGATTTTTCAACCAAAATCAAAATCAGGAACACATAAGCAACAACTTAACCATGATTCTGAGGACAGATCTAAGTATCTGTGGAGCGAGAAATCATGGCCGTTCAGATTTACAGAAGTGAATTAGCCACAAAGTTTATGAACAAAAATAAAAGACACAGGAGGAGGGGAAAAAAAGCCTGAAATTCCTGTATCAGGATTTGATGATTACGTTCTATCTTTTTTAATGAAAATTGTCCATGGGTCAATCCAATCAATCTCCTTCATAAATTCACTAAGCAGAACTTTTTGGTGCTTTGCAATGTGCTGGAAGGACCCAGAGCTGAGAATGATGACCAGCACTCCTTTCTCACTCTGGCCTTCTTGACATTTCAACAGCATAGCTGCTTCACGGCCTCCAAATTTCAAGACTTCTTATGACTTTGATTTAAAAAAAAAAGTTTTCATCAACTTGAAGTTCCTTTATCTCAGCTCACCATTGACATGAATCATGAACATGAAGCTAAGGTAAACTCCAGCAAATACAGATTTAAGCACCAATAAAAATTATGTCATAAAGAAATACAGCTGATGTATGGGCAACTTTGGGATAAACCCTTGGTATGCATCTTATTTAATTCAAAGATTAACTTTGGGTAACAAAATTTTGTCCAAGTTACCATTATTGCTGCTTGTGCAAGATGAGGGGCTGTCTGAATATACCATCTGCTCAGCTACTTTATCTCAGCTATGTATTTTCTATTATCTCACATTTGCAGAGCCCCTAAGGAAGTCAAAGAAAGATAGAGATATTGCTTATATATAGAATCTAAAGTAAGTCAAACCTGTAAAAGAAACAAACCAACCCCCACAACAGTAAAGTTGTGGTTACCAGAGCATTGGAGGAAAAAGGGGATCAGATTTGATGGTATTTAAGGGTATAAACCTCTTGCAAGCAGTAAAAAAGCCAGAGCAATCTAATACCCAGTATATAATGAATACAGAGAATGATATTGTGTTATACAGTAGCCCTCCCTATCTGAAGCTTCACTTTGCCCAATTTCAGCTACCTGGAGTCAACTGCAGACTGAAAATGCTAAATGGAAAATTCCAGCAATAAACAATTCATGTGCTTTAAATTGCACACCACTCTGAGCAGTGTGATGAAATCTCATGCCATCGTGCTCCATCTGCCTAGGATTCCCCAATCACCACCTTTATCTGCTCCTGATCTTTAACCATCAACTTCACCATTGCTCAGTAATCCAGGATCACCCAAAGCAAATGATCCTCCTTCTGATATTTTATTAGGTGGATGGTAGCCTACTGCAGTGTCATAATACTTCCATCATTTACCTCACTTCATCTCACCACATTAGCATCTTATCAACTCCTATCATCTTGAGATGGGTGAGTACAGAAGAGTAAGATATTTTGACAGAGAAACCACATTCATGTAACTTTTGCCACAGCGTATGGTTGTAAATGTTCCATTATTAGTTACTATTAACTTTTCGTTGTGCCTAGTTTTTAAATTAAACATTATTATAGGTGTGTATGTAATAGGAAAAACAGTATGGGTAAGGTTCAGTATTACCCAGTTTCAGGCATCCACTCATTTCCTATAACATATGGAAAAAGGGAGGTCTACTGTGATTTTGCAATGTGATAAATATTGCTACCATGACATCATATTACAATATATAAATGTATCAAAGTAAGATGCTGTGTACTTTCAACGTTTACAATGTCACAGGTCAAATTTATTCAATAAGAAAAAGAAATGGACAACACTAACAGTGCATGATAACACAATGCTTGCTGTGCATCAAACATGGTGCTAGAAACTTTAAATGCTTTAGCTCACTGAATTCTCATAATAGGCTCTATGGGAGATTGCTTTTCCAATTTTGCTAATGAAGATCCTGAGCCACAGAGAAATTAAACTCATTCAAAATGACCTGACTAGTAAGTGGCAAGCCTAAGAGTTGAGCCAGATGGCTTGGCCCCCAAATATGTCCACTTCCCCACTACAACATATTCTGCTTACAGCAGTTTGGAATCTGGCCTGACACAGAAGCCTTATCTGATAGGAAACTATAATAAAAGCCTTACCAACAGCTACAGGAAATTAGTGTAACACACTCATTTATTCCTTTGTATCAGGACAAGTATTTTTATATCATATACCAGTTTGATTTATCATTTTGTAAATCCTTTTAAGCACCGTACTGGTCACAGAGGCAACATTCCTTCAATAAACCTTTGTTGACTGTGCTGCCCCAAACATCTGAACGCATTATAGAGGCAGTATGGGGTGGCTCTGATCACAGACCCGGGATCTGAGGTGCCTGGCTTAAGTCCGGCTCCACCAGCTCTAAGCTCTATGAACCTGGGCAAGGTACCCATCCTTTTGCTGCTTCAAATTATGACTAGTCTAATGGCGACAAAAATACTGGCCTCATGCCTTCATTGTTCTGAGCATTAAGTGGTAAATGCGTAGGAAGTGTTGACGTCAATGGTTTTCCAAGAGAGGGAAAGAGGGAACGAGGGACCTGGATCAAACCTGAAAAAGGAAAAATGTGCTATAGACCATAAACCTCATCAATGCATATTTCACCATTCTTTAACATTTATTGTTGGTTTTTGAGTAGCCGTTTCTGCTAGAGTTTCTCAGGGAAGGTCCGTTCTTCCAGCACGGAGTTCTAATGCTCCCACTGGTTCCTGACCTCTGTCCACTGTGCACCTTTGTTTGTTCTTTATGCCTGGTATCTAACAATGCTGTCCTTGCTCACAGTGGGACATGGTCTGTGAGTTACAGACTCAAGAAGGGGAAGAAAATTGTCCTGTTCTTTAAGATCATTTCCTAGAAAATTACAAATCAACGCTCGAAGTCTTCAGATAACTCCGTTTGCCAACTCTCTAGAAAACCCTTTTATACTAAGTGATAAGTCTGGCATCAGATATGCAACACGAAAAATACAAGAGGATCCGATTTTATGTAACTATTTAAAATGTTTTATTCTGATGGTAGGATTTAAAGTTATACATTACATATTTTCATGGTAAGTTCCATGATGTTAATGACATTAACTCAAGTGTTTCTGTGAGAACCGTACTTTTAATGTATTTTAAAATAATCTACCTTTAGAGCAGAAAGCTCACATGTGTATAGACATGTTTCAATGGCACTTTCGTAACTGCAATATTGCTCTGTGAAAGTTTAACGGTTTTTTTTTTCTATGTACAAGGCCTTTAAAAACTTATTTTAGAAAAGTTCAAGTATTGATACAGAAAAGAAAAACTCACTTTCTTCAAAAAGAGATAATCTCTACCTTTTTTACAAATCTCAATATCTAAGATATTTATACTTTAGATATACTTTAGATACCTAAGCAAAATAAAGCTATCTAACAATTATGTACAAGGCCTTTAAAAACTTATTTTAGAAAAGTTCAAGTATTGATACAGAAAAGAAAAACTCACTTTCTTCAAAAAGAGATAATCTCTACCTTTTTTACAAATCTCAATATCTAAGATATTTATACTTTAGATATACTTTAGATACCTAAGCAAAATAAAGCTATCTAACAATTATTGTATTTAACTTGAACACAAGGAAAAAACTCTAACATAATAAACACAAACAATGTCCAGCTATTGCTTGCTCTTGAAGCAAAAGAAAAATGAGAACAGAGGGAAACAAGATATATTTTTCTCTGCATAATATATGCATTATCTATGTGCTAAATGAGTAATAGTACATCCTTTATTTCTGGAAGCAGACCACATCTTTAGGATGAAAAACCATAAAATAATCCAATAGACTACGAAAAAATAATTGAGATTGCTAACCTGTTGGCCCTAAAATATGTAGCTTAGAAGTAGCAGATAGCAACTCTTAGTTCCTAAACATTCTACAAAGCCAATGTTTTCACTTAATTTATCTTAAAAAAGACAACATACTGACCAATATTTTAAGATTAGATGATGTCATTTACTTTAAAATTCATAAATAATTATTCCAATGACCATTTTCTCTTAGAAAAATACCGAATATACTTAAACAGAAAAGCAAATAAACAACGGACACCAAATGAAATTCTAGAAAATATCTCCATTAAGTGTGACAGCATGCAAGAGAGCAAGGGACATCCAAGGGTCTTACATCTCTTGTCCTGATAGGAAACTACTGGCATTCCAAAAAAAAAAAAAAAAAGATTCAGTATCATAAAAGCATGCTCAGTTAGAAATTAAGAAAATATACATATTATAAATTTTAAAATATCTTTCTAAGTTAAATATTGGTCAAAGGAAAATCACGGATGAATTTTTTAAGACTTAAGTGCTGAACATTTTAAAAAAACAAATGAAAACCACATAGACAAGCTTGTACAGTGAAGCTTCTGCGATGCTTCCCATAAAGTTTTGTACCTACGTACTTTGATGGGCAAGTAATACGAAAGGTTAAAAATGGTTAGCAAGAGTCAGAAAAGAGCAAACAAAGGGAGAAAGGATATAATAAATCGAATCTTCAAATCAATGAAATAGCAAACAGAATTAGGAGCCAGTGTTTTATGCAATGATAGCCTTTAACAAGAAAGACCCTATTGGATTAATTCCCTGCAGAAAACAGGTATAAAATAGCTATGTAATACCAGAAAAAGCAAGCACGGGAAGCAAGGAACACGCGCAGGGAGGCTGGGGGATGTATGCCCAGAGAAGAACAGTAACTAGTTGTTGCTTTTGTTTTTATTTTCCTACCAGCTCTTAGCCTGGGGCTATATCCAGTTGGCAAATGCCAGATGGCAGCAGGGGAAAAACCAGTCTTTCTGACTAGAAAATGCCTAAATAATCCCGTCATTTATTTTAAAAGAAAGAAAACAAGTACATGCAAAGACTCTTAAATGTTTTTACAAAGATAGGGTTGACTAGCTCCAAGCAACACATCATCTCAATCTTATTAAACTCTTCTTAACACCAGGGTGAAAAATACTATTTCCAATGCAATAGAAAAATCCCTATCATTTCTTAATAAGTATTTTAAAATTCTAAACAAAGAATTAGCAAATAAAATGCAACTTGACCAAAGATATAAGATAAATGAGACTATGTATTTAGAATAAGATAAGAAAACACCTAATGGCAATTTATGACAAGAAAATGTTACAATACAAATTTAATTTGAGTCTCTCAATAGGCATTGAAACAAATGTATGGAACTCATTATGAACTTATCATAAATTAAGTACATTGGGAAAAGATAGCTACCTTATCCTGGCAAGTTGTATCTATTAGAAAAGAGTCTACACACCATACTAGCTGTGTAAAAACATTACTTTAAATCCCAAACAAGACAGGGTTATTGCTCTAAGTATTTTCCATTGTTGGAGCCACGCTGGTAAGAGAGAATAAGAAATTAAATACCTTCTAATTGAAAAGCAGTTAAAAAAAAAAAAACCACAACGTTAATTTGCAAAGAAAAATTGCATTTTAGTAAAGCTACAAAGCATTAGAAAATATAGGAAGAAGATACAATAGGCAGTAGCATAAAAAGGCAGTATCTAGAAATAAATCTTATACAAAACATGGAATTCTTTTACATGGAAAAGCTTGACTGTGAGTTTTTTTTTTTAATGAGTATCCAATACTATCGAGATGACAAAGTACCCTTTTATGCCATGTTCCAAGTACAGAACATAAATTTCATAAGCCTAAAACCTGAAACAATTTTTCTCATTATTCCTTCTTTTCTTGTTTGGGTGTGAAAAAAACCTGGCTTTTGGTTTACTAAGATGATAGAATGATGGTAAAACAAAGCTCACAGTCCTTGAAACACAGTAATTATTATCTTAATTATTATAGTTAATCATCATCCTCATTATTCAATCCAACTCTTATACTATTACTGATATTAAAAAGAAATTATGAAGTTATGAAATAATATGCATATCTGTTATTCATCAAAAAAATGTAAGAAAATGGACTTTTTGGAAAGCTCAAAGCTGAGGGTCAAAACCATGTTTGAAAGTTTCTTGCTCAGTTATTTGCCTCGAGTTTCTAACTTAGTTATTTTTTGTCTTCTGAGCTTTTTAGGGCTGCACCCACAGCATATGGAGGTTCCCAGGCTAGGCGTCTAATCGGAGCTGTTGCTGCTGCTGCTAGCCTACGCCACAGCCACGACAGATCCGAGCTGCATCTCATCACCACAGCTCATGGCAACCCAGATCCTTAACTGACTGAGCAAGGCCAGGGATGGAACCCGCAACCTCACGGTTCCTAGTCAGATTCGTTTCCACTGTGCCGCAATGGAACTCCCTGAGTTTCTACTTTAAAGGGAAGATGTCTCTGCTGAATTTGGGGTTGTTCAAGGAACCACGAGACCCAACTGACCACTAGCATTTTTTAACAAAAGCCTATAGGTTTTTGTGAATGCCTCGACTTTGATGACAACACAGTGACAAGTGAGCTCCTCAGAGCCAGTAAGTCACTTCCTCAGTCAGTGTCACAGCAGCCGTGTGTCAGCATTTGGAACTATGAGAATGCAGGAAACTATGGCATGCCACCTCCCTTCCTACTCAGTGCGGCCAGCTTATTCCCACTGTTTCCAAACTCTCCGCTACAATATCAGTGACTTGATCTTATCCTAAAGTGGGTGCGAATGTGTTTGATATCTCTCACTACAATATCTCCCATATTAAATGATACTAATGGACTATGAAATGATGCTTGGAAAATTACTTCAGGTCATACATGGTGTGGTGATTTTTAAAGACTTAAAGTGTATGTGTTATCTTGGTGGCTTTATCAGGTATGTCATTATGATACATAGTATTTAATTTAATTCAATTTTAACAGAATTAAGAAAAAGTACACTTTTGTTTGAAAGAAAAAAAAAAAAAGACTGCTCCTTCAAAGGCTCTCTTAAGAGTACATGAGGTAAATACTCTTAAAACAATAGAAGGGATTGCTGCAATCTTATTTCTCACTGCTCTTTCCTGACAAGTTGAATAGCAAACTATCCCTCCTACAGTTGCTGATTTTCCCAGAAGAGCACGTGTCACGGCAGAGCTGTGGTTCTCTTCAAGGACTCTTGGAAAGAGCCAGGACACACAAGTGTCATTAACTGAGGAGGCCTGCTAAGTAACATTCTGGAGTAGATAATGCAAAACCACAGGAAGACGTTCAAGAAGAGGGTGATGTATATTTGTCTTCAAGAACAAGAATTTACCCTTTCAGGGATCTTTTGAAAACTCCTACGCAAGAATTGTTCATTATCCAGTCTAGGGCATTTTTACTTTGTCAGTTATATTGGTGCCGAATGTAGAAGCAAATGGTGATGCAGAGCAGCTCGTGATTCACCCTCTACCTCGGACCAGTTACCACGTCTCGCGAGAGCAAGAACACAAAACTGTTCCCAGCCATCTTCACAGGTGTTACATAAAGGGAGACGGCCTCGTTCGGGTCGGTTTTGCCCCAGCCGTTTAAGGACACTAAGGAAATGAATGAAACGTCATTTAAAACTCCAGATGAGGTTTATGTATCCGAAGAGAACTCAAAAGTGGCTCAGCGAAATGTTAGGTTATGCATGACGTCACTATCAAGATCTAAGCTGAAACTACCCGGATTCTATTGGAATTGTGCACCCCTCTGCCCCAGCCATTCTACAACGTATGGAAGTGACCCAGTGCTTATACGATTGCAACATGCCTTAGCAGTTTTTTGAAATAAGGGGAAAGACAACATCAACTTTTGATGGCATCCTTCAGTGCATCTACAGCTCTAACAATAACACTAAATTTAAATATGTTCCCCTCACACAGGGTATGCTTTTTATAAGCTGGTTTTCATCATGTTAGTCCATATAAAACGTCTTCAGTTCATTTCTCAAAATAAAATCATCAAGGTGCCAACAATGTATTTCCACATAAAGTTGATACAGTCCCTTAAAAATACCAGCCTGGGGGCTGGATCGAGACGGTGGAATAGAAAGCTCCGTGGAACTCACCTCCTGCTACAAAAACATCAAAAATACATCTACATGTAGAACAATCCCCTCAGAAGACATGGTGATTGATGGTGTAAGTTCTCATAAAACCAACTCATTACAAGAAAGATCACCAGTTAGGATTAGGATTAAAAAAAAAGGGGGGGGGGGGCTGAGATAGGACCTGTGCTGCTGGGAGGGGCTGTGAGAGAGGAAAGGTTCCCTCACCCTGGGAAGTCCCTTCATCAGTGGGGAAGCAGACTCTGCCCCAACAGGGCTGTGATAAGCAAAGAACAGAGACAAGGCCCCACTCAACACCCAACGCAAGCTCTGGTCACACCGTGGCAATCATCACATCCCCTCTCAAGGGAATAATGACCAACACACACTGAAGAAAGATGTGACCAGCACCCATACCAAAAACAGCCAAAAACACCATCAACATGCCAGCTACACAAGGATGTTCCCACATAAAATCAGCCCTTTAAGACCATAGTTTATAACAGTTTCTTCTAAACTCAGAGAGTCAGAGAATTGTAAGTCTAATGAAGATACGCAGGAGCCACTCCCAATTTAAAGATCAAGAGAATTCCCCTGCAAGAAGAAATAATGAAACAGACACCTGCAGTCTACCAGACCCCAACTTCAAAAAGAACATAATGTCAATACCAATGAAATTAACAAAGGCTATTGACAGAAATGCAGATTACTGTAAATAGGAACCAGAAACTATGAGGAGGAGCCAATTAAAATTAGAAAACTCATTTGCCGAGACAAAACCTGAGCCAAAGCCAATCAAAAGTAAAAAGGATAATGCAGAAGAATGGGTAAGTGATCTGGAAGACAAAATAACTGAAATCTCCCAATCAGAACAGGAGAAACAAAAAAATAAAAGCAATATACAAGAACCATAAAGCATGCCAATTTATGCCTAATAGAACTCTCAGAAAGATAAGAGGAGATCAAAAGTCTATTTGAAGAAACTATGGCTGAAAACTTCTCAGATCTTAAGAAGGAATAGATATCCAGGTGCAGAAAGCACACAGGGTCCTAAACAAGATGAACTCAAACAGACCTACAAGAAGGCATGTTTTAATTAAAATGGCAAAAGTTAAAGAGGACTCTACAGGCAGCAAGAGTTAATTACAAGGGAACCCTCATAAGGCTGTCAGCTAATTTATCAACAGAAATGTTGCAGGCCAAAAGGGAGTGACAAGATATATTCACAGTCGTAAAAGGGAAACGCCTTCCACCTAGGATACCCTACCCAGTAATATCATCATTTGGAATAGAAGTATAGGAATAATTTCTCAGTCAAGCAAAAACTCAACGAATACAGCAATACTACACCTATCCTAAGAGAAATATTGATGGGTCTTCTCTAAATAGAAATGAATCAGTAATCTGTAGAAAACAGAAAATCACAATGGGAAAATAAATCATGCCAGTACACAGATTAAAAAAATAAAAATTTTGTGAAAGCAATGATAACTACAATGAACAGCAAAAATATACACATACATATGTGAATGAGGACATCAAAATCATAAAATGTAGTGGAGGAGAGTAATGAAATGAAGATTTTTTTTCCAGAATGTGACTGTATGACTACTAGCCTAAAGCAAGGAGATAGAGGCAGTGGTTAACAGACTTGAAAAACAAGTAACCACAAATTAAAAACACACAATAGATTCACACAAAAAATGAAGAGAACACAAGCATAATGCAAAAGAAAACCATTAACCCACAAAAGGAAAAACAAAAAGAGGAAGAAATACAAAATCATCTGAGAAACAAGGTTTATATGCAAATAAATAGATATGTATCAATAATTACCTAAAATGTTATTGGACTAAATGATCCAATCAAAAGACACAGAGTGGCAGATTGGGTTAAAAACAAACACAAAAAAGCCATGAGCCTACAATATGCTGTCTGCAAGAGATTCACTTCAGGGTGAATGACCCACATTGATTGAAAATGAGAAAATGGAAAGTGCTATTTCCTACAAATGGAAATGACAGGAAAGCAGAGGTAGTAATACTAACATCAGAAAACTAAATGCCTTTAAAACAAGGGCCAGAGAGAAAGAAGTACACTATATAATGATAAAAGCATCAGTGCAAGAAGAGGATATTACACTCATTAACATATACGCACCTAGTACAGGAGCATCTAAATACATAAAACGAATACCAACAGACAAATGGTAACATTGATGGGGATACAGTATGAGATTTGTACACCCCACTCCCATCAGTGAACAAATTTTTCAGAAAATCAATTGAGACAATAGAGATCCTGAATTACATAATAGAAGAGTTAACACTTAAAAGTGGAATTTTCAAACTATTATACTAATGAAAAAAAAAAAGAATACTTATTCTTTTCAAGTGCACAGGGAGCATTTGCTATGACTGATCTCATGGTGGGACACCAAAAGAGTCTTAACAAATTTAAGAGGAGATGCATTATTTCAAGCATCTTTTTCTGACCACAATGGCATAAAACTAGAAATGAACCACAGAAAGAGAAGTAAGAAAATAAAACTACATGGAGACTAAATGATATGCCACTAAAAAGCCAATGGGTCAATGATGAAATCAAGGAGGAAATTTTAAAGTATCTTGAGACTAATGACAATGAAAACATAACCATACAAAATCTGTGGGATAAAGTTATTAGAGGCAAGTTCACAGCAATATAGGCCTTCTTCTAAAAATAATAAAGATCTCCAAGAACTTAACTTACCATCTAAAGAATTAGAAAGAGAAGAACAAACAAAACCTAAATCCAGAATAAGAAAGAAAAAGATAAGAGAACAAATAAAATAAAGATTACAGAACAACAGAAGGAATTCTCTGTGGCTCAGAGGGTTAAGGATCTGGTGTTATGGCTACAGTAACTTCTGCCACTGCTGTGGTGCAGGTTCCATCCCTGCCTGGCCCAGGAACTTTTCTCATGCCATGGGGCATGACCAAAAAAAAAGAAAAGAAAAAAGAAAAGAAAAGAAAAGAGAGAAAAGAAAAATCAAAACCAAGAGCTTGTTCTTTGAAAGGGCAAACAAAATTGACAAAAATCTGGCCAGGCTCACGAAGAAGAGAGGGAACCCAAATAAACAAAACAAAGATGAAAGTGGAGAAATAGCAAATGATACACAGAAAGTTAAAAAAATCCTAAAAGAATATTATGAACAGTTTACATGCCAACAAACTGCACAACCCAGAAGAATGGACACTTTTCTAGAAACATAAAGACCACCAAAACTGAATCAATAAGACAATAATTTGAATATACCAATTACTAGAAATAAGCTCCACTAAAAAAAAAAAAAATCCCTGCAAACATAAGTCCAGGACTAGATGATTTCATAAACTAATTCTACCAAACATACCAAGAAGGAACTTACACTGACTCTTCTCAAGCTCTTCCGAAAGAACAAAGAGGAGAAAACATTCCCAAAATAATTCTAGGAAGCCACCCTCACCCTAACAGCAAAACCAGACAAAGGCAATACCATAAAAGAAAACTGCAGGCCAATTTCTTTGATGAATACAGATGCAAAAAATCTCAAAAAGTACTAGCAATCCAAATTTAACAACAAATGAAAAATATCATACTCCATAATCAAGTTAAATTCATCCCAGGGTCATAAGGATGCTTCAACATACACAAAATCAATGGAATACACCACACAAACAAAAGGCAAGGCAGAAACCACATCATCATCTCTATAGATGAAGAAAAAGCATTTGATAAAATTCAATATCCATTTGTGATAGAAATTCACACTCAAGGGGGTATTGAGGGAACATATATTGACATAATAACATACCCATACATACTGACAAACCCATAGCCAACGTCATACTCAACAGTGAAAACCTGAGAGCAATCCCACTAAAATCTGAAACAAGATAGGGATGCCCACTCTCACCACTTCTGTTCAATATAGTATTGGTTTAAAAGGTAAAAATGCCATTATATGCAGATGAAATATTACTATATACAGAAAACCCTAAAAATTCCACACACACAAAGTACTAGAATAGATACATTCAGCAAGGCAGCAGGATACAAATTAACATACGGAAATCTCTTGCATTTATTCTGAAAATGAAGTATCAGAAAGGGAAAATAAAAATACATCCACCCCCCCTTTATTTTGGCCATACCCCCGGCACATGGAAGTTCCCATGTTGGGGCAGTTGTGATCTATGCCACAGCTGCACCAATGCCACATCATTTACCTGCTGCCCCACATGAGAACTTCTAAAAAATAATCCTTTTTAAAATCACACCAAAAAAAAATAAATACTTAGGCATAAATGGACTAAGGAGATCCAAGAATTATATGCTTAAAACTATACAACACTGATTAAGGAAACTGAAGATGATTCAAAGACATGGAAAAAATCTTCTCATGCTCTTGGATTGGAAGAATTAATATTTTAAACCGTCCATACTACCCAAAGCAATCTACAGATTTAATGTGATCCCTATTAATTTACCCAGGACATTTTCCACAGAACTAGAACAAATAATCCCAACGTTTATATGAAACCATAGAAGACCCAGAATTGCCAAAGCAATTTTAAGGGAAAGAAATAAATAAATAAAACTAGAGGCATAACTCTCCCAGACTTCAAACAATACTACAAATCTGGACTAATCAAAACAACATGGTATTGGCACAAAATCAGACATCAGGATCAATGGAACAGAACAGAGCACTCAGAAATAAACCCACAGGCCTATGGTCAATTAATCTTTGACAAAGGAGTCAAGAATATACAGCGCAGAGAAGTCTCTTCAGCCAGCGATCTTGGCAAAGTTGGACCCCCACGTGTAAATCACCCTGCGCACAAAATTAAGACTTTAAGCCATTTGGGGTTTAGGTTGACATGATACCATAAAACTCCTAGAAGCGAACACAGACGAAACATTCTCTGACTTAAACTGCACCCATGCTTTCTTAGATAAGTCTCCCAAGGCAATAGAAATAGAAGTAAAATAAACAAAGGAGACCTCATCAAACTTAGAAGCTTTTGCACAGCCAAGAAAACCATGAACAAAACGAGAAGACAACCTATGGAATGGGAGAAAAGATTGGCAAACAGTAAGACCAAGCAGGACTTAATTTCCAAAATATATCAAAGCTCATAGAACTCGGTAACAAAAACAAACAACCCAATTCAAAATGGGCGGAAGACCTTAACAGATCTTTCTTCAAAAAAGACACAGTTGGCTAATAGGCACATGAAAAAATGCTCAACACTGTTAATTATTAGAAAAACGCAAATCAAAACTACAATGAGGTACTACCTCTCAATAGGCAGAATGGCCATCGCTACAAAGACCACAAAAAATAAATGCTGGAGAGGGTGTGGAGAAAAGGCAACCCTCTTACACTATGGGTAGGAATGTAAATTGATACAACCACTACGGAAAACAGTAAGGAGGCATTTCTTAAAAAAAAAAAAAAGAGTTGCCATATGATACTGCAGTCCCACTCCTGGGCATCTATCTATCCAGAGAAAATGTGTGTGTGTGTGTGTGTGTGTGGTGTGTATTAGGGCATTATAAGAAAAGTTGTCACTAACTGAAAGAAGAGGGTACAGACAGCTTCAGACAGGAAGATATAGCAGAGTCTCAAAAGTTTCACTTCTTCGTACTTCTGCAACTCTAAAGAAAAAATATTAGAAATAGAAGGGAGAACTGAGAGTTAAATTGCGTGCAGGAACCTCATCAGCGTTCGGTGTACCGTAGGCAGAATTCTCTATTTACGACTTCCTTTTTCTACGTAACAGCTTGAAGTTCAAACATTCCTCAGCTCTGTTTTGTCTTGAACTGGAGACTTTCAAAAGAGAGAGTAGCAGTAACGACAAGATAAGTAAAACACAGAAACGGTTATGCACATAAAAAAGCATATGAGAATATTAAAAGAAATGCATTCTTACTAGAAGTCAGTTAATATTAGTGACCACAGTAGTTTTAAAAATAAACAGGAATTTATTCCTGTCTTCAGTAAGTATTTCTTCTTATGTACATGGACAGGGTGTGAGCAAAAATGGCACAGCCTATCCCTATGGAGGTTTCCTTAGAGACAAGAGGGTCTTAGTGACACAAATAGAGACATTAGTATCACCGGACAAGGGTTATGTACAAGAAATACAAGCTGCTATGAAAAAAAAACATAACATTTGGAGTTGTCGTCATGGCTCAGTGGAAACAAATCGGACTAGCATCCATGAGGATGCAGGTTCAATTCCTGGCCTCACTCAGTGGCTTAAGGATCCAGTGTTGCCATGAGCTGTGGTGAAGACGGCAGACGTGGCTCAGATCCCACAGTGCTGTGACTGTGGTGGAGGCCAGCAGCTATAGCTCTGATGCGACGCCTAGCCTGGGAACCTCCATAAGCCACGGATGTGGCCCTAGAAAAGACAAATAATAATAATAATATTAAACCCTGACTTAGATTGCAGAAAAGATTTCTTTGAGGACTTTTAGTCCTTAAACTGAAAATGAAAGAATAGTTAGGCAGAACAGAAAGAAAATGGTAAAAGCCATTTGTGTCTCAAACTGGTAAAGAAGCATCACTGAGTGTATACTCTAAAAAAATACATTTCAGTGGCGATAAAGAATTTGTATTACTTTTATAAAAACCTTGTTTTGGGTCAATTGTATTTGCAACTCACTTGCTCAGTTCACCCCTCTCTTACATCGGCACCTTCGAGAAGTTCTCCACTTGACAATCTGATAGATCTTTAATGGAAGACAACAGAAGGCGAACTATTAAATTCCTAAAGAGCCGAGAATGTTGCTAAACGCAGAGGAAATGATCCCGGAATTTACAAATTTCACACTTAGCGTGGGAGACAAGTGCAAATATGCAAGGGTGTGAACACTGAAGGACCGATTACATATGGTCAGGAAAATAAGCTGTTGCAAATGACGTTCTTGGTTAGCCAGGAAGTTCAGGGCTGAAGCTACACTTCAGAATGGCTGGTGCAGCTGGAAAAGGCAGGCAGCAGCGTTCCCCACGCCCCCCCGGCCACCAGTTCCCTGTATTAGGCAGAGACCAACTGTACAGCCCTTCCTAATCCCCTGGCCATGCTGAGGACGCCACCTCCTGGTGAAAACCCCACGTATCATCTCTTGGACTGAACTACAGAGGATGAACACTTTTTCTGGCGAGCCTCATGGCAGGGAGCTGCGCTCCCCACACCAGGCTGCATGTCCATTTCTGCGAAGGTGGCCGCCCAGGACCGACGCCCCCTCAGCCAGTCCTCCTCTCACGGCCCCCTGCACGCCTCACCCCAGCATCTCCCTGCAGATGCCTCCTGATCAGGGGCCGAGGTCCTGCCCAGACCCCTCTGCTGAGACCTCCCCACGGAAGGTAGGAGTGGGGGCTGCATCTCCGAGGCGCTTCGTGCTGCTCTCAGTACTCAGTGCCTCTCCTCTCCTGGCCTCCCCTCCCCCCAAGGACCAGGGTCTGTAATAGGAGGCTTTTGGTGAGAGGTCCCTCAGCAGAGCCCGTCCCATCGGTGCAGAAGCAGCTCAGCCTCACCAGGTACATTCCGTGGGGCGAGGAAAGGATGAGTGGGAGAACGAGCGCTTTCTCCTTTGCTTCTGTCATCACAGGAAGTGATTCAAGGCTCCTGTGTTCCTTTTATTTTGGCTTGTGGTCTCAGCGGACAACCACCCCTACCCACTGCCTTCTCCCTCCAGGGAAGCTCAGCTGTATATATGCGTAATTAATCACTGTACCCCATCGAGTGGGCTTTGGAAAAGGTCTCAAAACTCTAACCACTTCCTACTTTGGCAATGAGCTCTTTAAGGTGGGCACGCAATCAAAATTTATTCTGGATACGTGGAGTGAAAATGAGGTTAAGGGTAGGGTTCAAGAGCTTATTAATGTTTAAATATTTTGGAACAGAAGAATAGGCAGTGGGAAATGCCGTCTTATTTCATGACTATAAACTTGCTGGCAAAGTAACTCCATGGTCATTAGAAAACCTCAATTAGTATCAATGCTAATGACTTTAAACATATGGAGGGGTTGTTTCTTTCTTTTTTTTTTTTTTTTTGTCTCTGCCTTTTCTAGGGCCGCTCCTGCAGCATATGGAGGTTCCCAGGCTAGGGGTCTAATGGGAACTGTAGCCACTGGCCTACACCAGAGCCACAGCATCACGGGATCCGAGCCGCGTCTGAAACCCACACCACAGCTCACGGCAATGCTGGATCCCCACCACTGAGCGAGGCCAGGGATCGAACCCACAACCTCATGGTTTCCAGTCAGATTCGTCAATCACTGCAACATGACGGGAACTCCACAGATATACTTCTGAGATGCTAGAAGTTACCTTTCATTTGTAAAATGAGGATAATAGCTTATTAACAGGACTATGTAAAAAATGAGCAATTACTTAAAACAGTGCATCCTTCATACATTTGTGGGTGTGTGTATATATATGTATATACGTGTGAGAGTGTATCAACTTATGTATCTGTAATACCTGCTATTTTCTTACGGTTGAAGAATACCATAGACTAAAGTTACACAAAATCATATGGCTGCATATTAATGGATGCCTTTGTTTTTTTAATTGAAGTTCCCAGGCTAGAGGTCGAATGAGAGCTGCAGCTGCCAGCCTGCAGCACAGCAACGCAGGATCGGAGCCACGTCTGTGACCTACAGCACAGCTCACAGCAACACCAGATCCTTAACCCACTGAGCAAGGCCAGGGTTTGAACCTGCATTCTCATGAATGCCACTCTGGTTCGTTTCCCCTGAGCCACCACGGGAACCCCCTGTCTGCATAATACAAGTAAGAAAGAGGTATTTAGTGAAAGGATTTGGCAGAGTTTCATAAACAAGGGCCTTTTGAGATACGCTTTGAAGGCAATGCTAATTCATACCTATCGACATCCTCAAAGAGCACAGCACTGACAGATGAGGGAACTCCAAGAGCAGAGGCAGAAATGCTTTTGGGAAGGTGGAATAACAGCATTGTTATTTGCTGTGTGCCTTGTTTTAAGGTGCTTTTTGGTGTTTAATTAAGTGATTTAAGTGCACTATTAAAATTGCCACATAATTCAATTCACATAAGTATCACATGTAACAATAATCTAGATATGACCTTACGTATCTATTCAATGAACTGGCTGAGGCCGTAACATGAAGACACATTGACGGTGTTACCAAAATAATGCCAATTATAGTATCTGTGAAAAACTTAACTTTAGCGCATGTATTTCTTTTAAAAGATGATTTTTGTAAATGAAAATTTGGAGGTGGGTGTTAGTATTATTTAAGGAATAAGGGATTGAACATTCATCATACAAATAATTATTAGACACCCATTTGTTTCCATGCTGTATCTGTTCCTTGCGTGCTTGTTTTTTTTTTTTTTATTATTTTTACTTTCTGTTACCAGGGGCGATTTATCATCTCATTATTCTAGGTCTTTAGTGACAAAATATTGAAATGAAATAGAAAAGTGTTTTTGTTTTTTGTGTTTTTTTTGGTTTTGGTTTGGTTTGGTGTATAAATAAGAAACAGTTCTATTCATCCAGTTTGGGCAAAATCATAGTTACATGTAAAGTATTGATTTGTTGCCCAATTGTTTATTTTTAAAACATCATTTCCTGCTGAGAAGTAATAGCTTTCATTAACATATACTTTACACTGCAACACACAATTTCAATATTCCAGGCAAATTGTATGTTGACAAAATATTTTCAAAATATATTCATATTGCTCAAACAAAACTGGCTGTTTGAAAAAAATGAACCATAGTATGTTCCTTTAGACAACAATCACCTTTCAGATAAGGCTCTGCCTTAAATGCATCGACAATACTCTCAGGGCACCATGTGTAGCACAGCACAGTTAAGCATGGTGTTTTAGGAAAAAAACCGAACGCCTGCATTCTGCATTTCCCAGATCTGTGTCATGTACACCTCAGACGGGACCATCAGACAGAAGCAAAATGTTGGCCGACACACCACACAGTCAACACTTGGCCTTTTACTCCCATCTTTAAGCAAGGTCACTCCTGGAGAGTGACGGGACCCATGGCCATCCTCCGGAATGGCTAGACTGGTCCATTTCTCACCTCAAAAATCAAGTATCAATTCCCAGAGCGGGCTTAGAGACTACAGGTAAAGCAGGAGCTCCCTGGTGGCTCAGCAGGTTAAGGATCTGGCATTGTCACTGCACTGGCTCAGGTCACTGATGCAGCACAGGTTGGGCTGGGGAAGTTCTGCATGCTGTGGGTGTGGCAAAAAAAAAAAAAAGAGATAAAGACAGAGGCTACAGATAAAACAAACAGGAGATAGGAAGCAAGGAGTTGATTATAGGATGGCACGAAGATAGTTAAAGCTAAGATATTTTAAATTTTTTCCAGAGTTGTGCGTGCATTCTGTGTGTGTGTGTGTGTGTGTGTGTGTGTGTGTGTAAAACTAAGTTAGACTCTTTCTCTGAATGAAGCCTTCCTCCTACCCCCGACTCTTCCCAGATGCTACTATTTGTTTCCATAGCACAGTGCCCTCTGGACCACTTTCTCGTTTATCAGCTTAATTCACCTATCTCTAGGAAAACCGCAAAGGGAGGGAAGAATTTTATTCCCTTCTTATTTCACCTCAGCCTCTACTCATTACTTTTCTAACCAAGCTGCTGCCGTGCTATCAGTGCAGGGCCAGTGCCCTTACACGTAGAAAACAAACAAGCATCGGCTTGGTAGGGTTTCCCAGGTCTGGTGCCTTATTAGAACACCCAGCCTTCTCAGGATGTCAGATCAGCTCCACTCGCCTCCTCCGAGGCTCTTATGCGTTGCCTTCTGGCTCCCTGCCACAAACCAGTTGCTTTTCATTCATCAAGCTCTGCAGCCCAGTCCGCTAACTAGGCAACAGCTCCTGTTCCTGCCCAAATCTCTTTATCATGGAATTGGGTTCCTTTCAAAAAGTTTATCATGTTGAAAAGGGCCTGCAATGCAAAAACAATGCCATTTATCAGCTTAGGCAAGGAGACTGTGAGAAAATGATGAATTTTCCATACATGGCTGTAGTTTATCACCAGTTTATTTTAACTTCTCCTTGCACTTGCTGGATACATCTCATGACAGGTAAACTTTAAGTGTCTCGTGCCCCTCTCTCCCCTGATGAATGTGCTTAATAATGCAAGTGTGCATTTATAAAGTTGTCTCCTACCAGCGAGCGTGCAGCAAAAGCCAACTGCAGGTAGTATACAATGTTTTAAAAATACATGCTCTTAGGAACCGCTTCGTTCATGGCAGAACAAAAGGCGAAGAATAACATCCAAGGAGAAATGGCTTCCCCAAAATATTGTTCCATCACCAAATGAGCTGAAGTGGCAGAAAATGTTCAAAGTTCCTGGCATACACCAAGAACAGACAATATTTAGGGTCATCAATGATCTGCCATTTGATTGCGAACAAGAGCCCCGCACGCTCATAATAAGGAGGATTCCTTAGGAGGTGTTGTGTGTAAGTTTCCAGGAACATGGGTGGAGCTGGAGAGGCAGGTTCTCCTATCAGATTCAGGTCCATTGCAGGGGTGGTTCACCATGAGACATCACCGACACTCCCACCAGGCAGTCTCTCACTGTGACACTTCCGAGAACTACAGGTCCCCGAAAGCCCGGTGCCTCTGGGAGGGCTTCTGTGCGCTGCCTTCTTTATCCCACATCATCAGCTTGTCTATTGCAGCTTTGGAGGGTCTACCTGGTACCTAAGACTTTGTCTTGCTGACTGGGCTGAGAAGCACTGAGGCTGCAGGGAGTTTCTAGATTCTATTTTGGGACACATGGATGCTCATGTTGTAAAAAATTACTCCAACTAAATAGCTGTATTTAAAGGAGGCTTGTGTGGGAGATCCCATCGTAGAGCAGTGGTTAACGAATCCGATTAGGAACCATGAGGTTGCAGGTTCGATCGCTGGCCTTGCTCAGTGGGTTAAGGATCTGGTGTTGCCGTGAGCTGTGGTGTAGGTCGCAGAGGCTGCCCAGATCCCGCATTGCTGTGGCTGTGGTGTGGGCCGGTGGCTACAGCTCCAATTGCACCCCTAGCCTGGGAACCTCCATATGCCCAGGAGCGGCCCTAGAAAAGGCAAAAAGACAAAAAATAAATAAAAAATAAAAGTAACATAAAGGAGGCTTATGGTGCAACAATAGCAACCACATTAACGGTACTTCCTGGTTACAGTGTCCCAGGCACAAACTTTTATGTTCACCATTGTTTTCCTAATGACAACTCTTTATCAAGAGATCTAAACCATCCCATTTGTGTATTTCAGCTAAACCAGATTGTATCAGATTATCAAATAAATTCAACAGGAAAGGACCAGAATCCATTCCTCTTTGATGGCAACAGACACAACATCCTATGTTGAGATTTGTCCTAATGAGGCCCATTCTGAATGAAATAGCATCTTAATCGAGCAGCCTGACTTACAAGGAGCTTGTACAATTCGGTTCAGAACTGATTCCTGACACTAAGTCAAAGTTCGATGCGAACTCACAACCATTATTTATCTCCTAATAGAGTTCTCTATGGAGTTGCTGCCTCTGACTGGGCTCTTAGAATTTTGCTTGATAACCTCTGCAATCTATCAAGCAATTAAATGGCATAAATTATTTTCCATAAAAGCTAGTGGGTCAATGTGTCTCAGAGGAAAATAAAGCTATTCTCTTTTCCAAACAAGACAAAAGGCACTTTGGGACTGGTGCAGAAAATGCTAGGACTCAGCAAAGTGCACATTTCAATTTGGGTTTTCACTAAAACCAAAACCTGAGGCAGCTTTATGTTTTTGGGCTTTCGCCAGGCCCTATGACTAAAGGGGCACCCTTTTTGTTTACACTGTTAACTGAGATAAATTTAAGGCAAACCAAAGCCCTCCTGGGAATTTACATCTAGGGGAAGAGGTGGCAAACACGACATTAATGATGTACACTGTTGGAAGCTGCCTGTGTTAGGGAGCTATTTCTAAGAACAAAAGGCTATTAGAAAGCAGAAATGGAAGGGGATAGAAAGGCACTATAAATTCGGGTGCCTGATGGTTGCTAACACCAGATTCTAGTTTCAAAAGAGCCACAGAGGAGCCTGCAAAAGATACTGAGTGACAAAAACCCATTAAGGGGGTTTTGGGGGGGTTTCTATGTTGCTGTTCTTTCGTTTGGTCTATGTGGCTGTACCCGCAGCATATGCCAGTTCCTGGGCCAGGGACTGAGTCTGAGCCAAAGCTGTAGCAATGGCAGACCCTCTAACCCACTGTGCCAGGCTGGGGAGGGAACCCATGCCCCCCTAGGGACCCAAGCCGCAGCAGTCGGATTCTTAACCTACTGCATCACTGCAGGAACTCCCAGAAAGCCAGCAGGTGTTTTACACAAAAGTTCCTGACAAAACTTAATTTTTTTTTCTACCTCAAGTTTTTTCATGTCCTAAGTATCATTGAGTGTGAGGGGGAAAAGATAAGGTGTGGGTATAACTGAGAAAAAAGCAAGAGGAAAGAGAGGGCATGGCATGGCACAGTGAATAAACCCATCAGAAACTTGTCTGAAGAACCTTAGGATCTGTTCATATAACACGCAGAAACGATGAAAATTCACTAGATAAATAGCGTACTAACGTTTTGTGGAAATTGTATTGCCAAATAAATTACAAAGCTGGATGGTAAATGATGTGCTAATAACACACTTACTTCAAAATTAAAACCTCATCTCTTTTAAAATCACTGTTTAAAAAATCCGGGGGTCGGGGGTGGCAAGGAGTTGCCGTTGTGCCACAGCACAAACAGACCTGACTAGTATCCATGAGGATGCGGGCTTTGATCCCTGGCCTCACTGAGTGGAATGGGGATCCGGTGTTGCCGTGCATTGTGGTATAGGTGGCAGACGTGGCTTGGCTCCCGTGCTGCTGTGACTGTGGCACAGACCAGCAGCTGCAGCTCCAATTCCACCCCTAGCCTAGGAACTTCCCTATGTCTCGGGGGTGGCAAAGAAAGAAAAGAAAAGAAAAGAAAGGAAAAAAAGAAAATAAAGAAAGAAAAGTCACGCCACAGCTGGGAGAAAAGATTTGTTATTCCTATCTGCTTCATATCTGATGGATGAATGATAGCCCTAATATAAAACTCACAACTTATCAAAAATCAAGAATTCTACACCTCAATGGACAGGAGACTTGAACAAAAAGCTCAAAAAAGATGATAGCCACGTACACAGTAAGCATTCTAGATGTGCTCAAGGTCATTAGTTTCCAAGGCAAGTTTAAACCACACGAAGATACGTCTTATTAGAGTAGCTCCAATTGCAAAGCCCGACAGGACCAACTACTGCTGAGGTGAGCAGTAACTTGGAGCTTTTTTGGTTCTGGAGGAAATGGAGATGTCACATGGCATAGCCACTTCAGAAAACAACTTTATAGTTTTGTTCTTTCTTAAAGTGAAAAGTACCCTGCAGATCGGACCAAACACTTCAAGTCTTACGTATTCGTCAAAGCAAAATTATACATTCAAACCAAGACTTGTACACAAATACTCAAGGAGTTTTATTCCTTGCATTCAAAGAATGGACGCAATCCTTATTTCCATCAACCACCCTTTGTCTACCCATCCTCTTCAGCAGTAAAAAAAAGAAAAAAATCACGGATACAGGCTACTTCCATGGATGAAAGTAAAAAAACCTAACGATGCAAGAATGATGCCAGAGATGATTCAATTTACCGTAAATTCCAGAAATGATATTAATATTTAGTAACAAAAACTCTACCAGGGACTAACTCTGTGGAGTCAAGGGAGTCCAAGGAAATTCAGGGGGGTGAAGAGACAATTCTTTTTCTTGACTATGGTGTTGGCCACATAGGTATAAAAAAAGATAAAGTTCTTCTAACTACCATCAGACGGCTACATTTTGCTGCATTTTTTTTTTCCTTCTTCAGCTATACCGACACCATATGGAAGTTCCTGGGCCAGGGATTGAATCTGAGCCACAACCGCAACCTATACCACAGCTGCAGCAACATCAGATCCTTAAACCACTGTGCCCACCTGGGGATGGAACCCACAACACCAGAGATGAGCCCGATCATTCACCTACTGGGCTGCAGTGGGAACTCCCACTTTATTGCATCTTTTAAAACTTATTACAAGTTTCCAAAGTGTTGTCAGGTCTCTAAACTTTGGCTGGAAGCATGCTGTGATTATTTACTATCCCTGAAAACTTCTAAGACAAATCTCCCAGAGAAATACAATCAGAAACCAGATTCAGGGCCTGTTTGAAGATTTTCTGCCCCATGAAGTTAGAGCCTTCACACTCTCTGCTCAGATTTCACAGTGACTTTGGATAAGTAAGTCTCTTTTTTCATCTAACATTCCTCTATTTTTGACATGTTACACTCTCATGTACTGTGTGTGTGTGTACGGAAGGTTAAGATCTGGTAGAGAGAACTTGTTACTAAGCTCATCAACGCAAGACCTGCCCCTGAGGGAGACAGAAGCACAGAGGCCAGAGCTCTCGATCTTTGAGCAGAACATGGCTCTTTGGCTACCGCCTTTGATGAAGGAAGAAGGTACATGACAAGAAGAGATGAACAGGTGAAAAGTTAATCTGTGGTCAAGAATACTGCCCACCCCCCCACCCCCCACCTATGTCCTCTCTCTTTCATGGACACAAAGCTAAGGTATTCCTTATACCTTATGCACTGGGGCTTCAACACTGGGTTCTGGTCAACAGAATGTTGGCAGAAGTCATATCCGCAAATTCCAGCTCTAATTTCGAAAACTCATTCAATGGTCTATGGATTGTCTCGACCCCTCTCTGCCCTATGTTGACCCCAAGGTGTCCTTAGGAGTCGCTTATGCAAGATGAAGAGACACAGGGCGGAAGAGTGAGTCTCCCTGATGGATGTGCATGTGGTGGAGGCCGCAGGGGCAATGATACGGCAAAAACCCTTTGTTAGGCTGTGCAAACTCTTCTTTGGAACAGCACTTAGCACTACTCCTTCTGGCACTGTCAGTGCTAAGTCACATGGAATCACACCAAAAAGCTTATAAAAATTATAAAGTATTGCAGTATTTGAAACTTTCCATTCGAAATCCTTGAGAACCAAAGAAAAATTTTTTTAACCTTTCAAATAAATTGCATTTCATAAGGGAAGTTTCTGGAACTGCTCAACAAGAACTTGAAGTACAATTAACCTTGGGTTGTAAAGCTGAGAAAGCTAAGTATCATTGAAAATCTGCATTATTGCAATGGCATTCACTAAATTCATGCCCTAAAAGGTTGGCCTAAGAATCTTTTCTCACTATGGCTCTATGAGCCAAACCCAGGTCCTCATACTGAAGAAAGGATCTAGTTTTACTTCCTTATTTTGAAGCAAAAACTATTTTAGATTAAGATTGAATAGCATACCGATTGCCTCATTTATTTCTCATGCTCTTAGATTAACATTTTCAGTGTTTGTTTTACTGCCGCAATGCATTTTTTTCAATTTTTTTTTCTTTTTTTTTTTCCGGGCCACACCCTTGGCATATGGGAGTTCCCAGTCTAGGTGTGGAATCTGTGCTGTAGCTGCTGGCCTATACACCCCAGCTCACAGCAAGGCTGCATCCTTAACCCACTGAGAGAGGCCAAGGGTTGAATTCCTACTGCCTGAATATATTTCAATCCCAAGACCTTTTCTCATATCCAGACAGTAAGACAAAAGGGGGAGCTGGCTGAGGAGGGATCCCCACAGGGAACGCTAGTGCTGATTCACCTGACCTGAGCAGCCATGCGAGCTCCCCATCCTTTATACTCCACGCAAGTGCCTCCCCAACTCATGTGCTCATTCAGGAAGTACCACCTTCCAGTTACGAGTGGGATATCCTTCCGCCAAGCATACTTGATGGCATCATCCATGCCTCCCCTCTCCCCCAACAAGGATGTAAGTTGGCAGGTCTTTAAAAACAAGTGGAAATCCATGCTTATCCCAAACACAGTGCTCAGTCTACCTGATTTATGAGCTCCGTGTACACAGCTCATCACTTTCTTCTCTTGGGACTGTTTTCTTCCTTTGTCTCTGAGGACACTCCTTCTGTTAAGAATTCTCTATGTCTTTGTTCCCTCCTTCAACACCTCTTTTGCCAGGCTCCCTCCATAGAGTTTTGACTGCTCCAAGGCTTCCCCTTGTACCTCTTCTTTTTTCCTCTTTATCTTCACTTTCTAAACCAATTCGGTCTCATCCCATGAAATGCCTTGCATATGCTGATGAATTAAATTTGTGTATTGAATCTAGACTCTGAAACTCAGACTCACTCATTTCAGTGTCTACTTCAACATACAGCTGGCATCTCAAGTTTACTAGTGTCACAGGGGATGAGGGGAGATAAAAAAGATAAGAGCTTGTTGCTCTCAGAATCACCCTTATCTCCATTAGTGGAATTGCTACTAATTGTTCAGAAGACAAACCGTGGTGGTCATTATTGCCTCTAATATTCCTTTCCTACCTGACACCCCATCGATCCAGTCCTTCTGCTGGTTCTGTCTCCACACTATATCCAAAGCCAGAGCAGTTCTCCTTTCTTCCCTCGCCACCCCTCTGCTCCCAGTCGCCATCCTGTTTCACATGGGGTGTTACAACCGACTTTTGCTCTTACAACTATTTATCCTTTTTTCCAGTTGGTTGGTAGAATTGTGAAGATAGAAGTTAGACCATGCCACTCCTGTACTTCCCAACTGTTCCCTGGCTTCTCATTTCATGAAGAGTCAATTAAAAATTCTCAAGGTGGCACCAACGTCTTAACGGTTCTTTACTCTTTGTCCTTTTCACCCCATGGCCCATCTTGGACCTCATCTCCTTCTAAACAAACCACTTTCTCTCCAGTGGTAGCCATTCTGGCCTCCCTTCTCTTCCTCAAACTTGCTGAGCAAGCTCCTGCCCCAGGGGCGTGCCCCTTGGTTTTCCCTTTACCTGAAATACTCTTTCATCTTACTCCCCCCACTTCTCTTAAGTCTGTGCTCCAACATCCCTTCCTTATCAAGTCTTCCCAGGCTACTTTTTACAAGCTTGCTATCCCCACCTAAACTTGCTCACTTTTCTTTCCGACTTTTCCCCATAGCACACATCAACATTTAATGAAATGTTAATTTTTGCTCATTTATCTTGTTTATTCTGTCTCCAGCTATTAGAAAGTAATTTCCAGAGTTCCCGTCGTGGCGCAGTGGTTAATGAATCCCACTAGGAACCATGAGGTTGTGGGTTCGGTCCGTGCCCTTGCTCAGTGGGTTAACGATCCAGCGTTGCCGTGAGCTGTGGTACACCACAGATGTGGTTGCAGATGCGGCTCGGATCCCGAGTTGCTGTGGCTCTGGCATAGGCCGGTGGCTACAGCTCCGATAAGACCCCTAGCCTGGGAACCTCCATATGCCGCGGGAGCGGCCCAAGAAATAGCAACAACAACAACAACAACAACAAAAAAGACAAAAAAAAAGTAATTTCCATCAGCCCAGGTATGCTTATCTTTTTTCCATCTTGTTCAGTTACAGCAGCTGAAATATAAACATGAGTGCATAATCAATGTGTTTCTTGAAGGAAATCACAAGGTAACAATGGAAATAAAGAACCTCTTCTGTATCCTTTAGGATTTTCACACGCACATATTTATTCACATATCATGTATTTATTGAACACATACACTCTAATAAATAGAGTTCATTGCACACAAGATGAAGAAGAATGGGAGCTGACAAAGCCCCTGCTCTCTGTGGGTTTACCATCTACCAGGCAAAGGGACAACAAAAAACAAGCAAGTCATTTTTTACAGTATGTTTAAATGATAGTAATCCCTGTGGGAAAACAAATTGAAACATTAAATAGAATCCTGTGTTAGAGATGCCTGGGCTATCAGAAGCCTTGTTAGAAGCCTGTGAAGCGGCAGCCTCTTTGGTATTTGAAGAAATGATATTGAAGCTGAGCCCTTAAGGATGTCAGTGAGATAGCCCAGTAAAGGCATCACTGGAGTTCCCACCGTGGTTCAACAGGATCGCTGATGTCTTGGCATCACCGGGATGCAGGGGGACCCAGGATCCTCCCTTGCCACAGCTGCTGCTCAGGTCACATCTGCAGCTCGGATCTGACCCCTGGCCCAGGAACTCCACATGTTGCAAGGCAGCCAAAAATGGGGGGAAAAAAAAAGGTATCATTTTTGCAATGACTGCCAAACAAGGAACAAAAGAGCTCAGGACCCAAGAGACCTCAGGATGGAAGGACCTTGATGAGTGAGGGGAAAGCATTAACCAGGTTTAGGCAGGGAAGGGATCCAATTGATTAATATTGTCAAAGTTCATTCAGTGTGTTCCACGAAGAATGAATTATAGCGGAGCAGAAAGGGAAACTGGAAGGTGACAAGGAGACCACTATTCTATTCAAGGCTAAAGATGGATACTACTAGTCTGCATGATTAAGGCAGTGGTACTGCTGCTAACGAAGAAGAACAGAAATCTGAGATACATTTTCGAAGCAGAGTCTACAGTGCCTGCTGATGGATTTTTACAGGGATAAGGAAGGACGGAAATAAATAATAAAAGTTCAATATTCAGGCTGGAGCAACTCTGAATTTTAGTTATTTCCTTCGGGGAAAAAAATCAAGAATTATATTCGTATGCATTATGCTTGAAATATCTATTAAACACCCTGGTGGAGATATAAGTGAGCAATTACAGGCACTTGGAAGTAAGATGAGCATAGAATGATACCTGCTGGCGATGTTATTTGTTACTTCATCCCTACTGACTGGACCAGGGCCTTGCACATCACTGAGGATCAAAGAATGTCTATTGAACCGAAGACTACTCCTCAATCCTCCCAATTTGCCTGGGGAAAATCTTATGTGTGTTTACAAAACAAAATGTTCCAAAGTATTTAGAGATTTCTAGCATTTCCAATGTTTTTCTTTGCTGTTAGCAATAAAGTGATTAAAATCTAAATCATTAGTTCTCAACTTTTTTTTGTGAAATAACTGAAAATATTTTTCTAAAGTCATGATGAAATTATGCTATGTATGTCTCAACTAGTCCTTTCTCAAAACAGACCATTTGCAAGCTTTAAAACTATGTTAATTAATGCATAGTTTCAATCTTTAAAAATCAGATCGCTCTTCTGAGACTTTTCTTTCCAGACAAATATTTATGTTTTTCTCTTTTTTTATTGTTGTTGTTTTTATTTGGCTGGAGGTTTCACTCTTTTAAATATGATAAAAGTTTCATATAAATGACAACACAGCACAAAACTTCTATTCTGCTTCGGGGTCTAAAATCCAATTATATTTTATTGTGAGAGTTGGAATAAAGTAATAGAAAAAAAAAAGTAGGAAACACCGATACATCTTCTAAGTAAAGGGAAGCAATTTCCCTAGAGACAAGAATAACATACATCACCCAACCTCATCCATCTCTGTATGCAGAGTGCTTTGTACTCAGGAGATTTTAAATAAAGCCAGTATGTTTATCTTTTTCGTCACAAATTATTAAAGCTTAATGGCCTTCCTTAAATATTCTCAGATGTATACAATGAATTCCCACCCCGCCTTCAGATTAGATACGTATTTGAAATTGTCAAATAGTTTCCCTTTCAAGGTACTATTTACTAGCTTTGGCTATGGTGGGCCATGTACTTTTAAATGTGCACATGTTTGGAGAAGGGCTTGTCTAACTGTCATAAGCATTCTCACACAGTGCCATGGTTAGATCATCAACGTGGAAAATAAACTGGCGAAGTAGAATCGATAAGATGAATTAAATGCACATACCCGTTTTGAGTGTGTTTTCTTCACTCTGTTATTGGAAATAATATACTGTTATTGCTAAATATTTTAAGGCTTCTAAGCATTGACGTTTTTAGAAATTTTAATAGGCTAGTGACAGAGGCAGCCTCCTATCATATTATCCACTTTTACTACATTTTGATGAAATAAGCCAATCTGATAGGGTTTATTGTATCATACATGCAAACCCCTATTTTAATTTACCATGAGACACAGGGAAGAGAATGTTCCTAAACCCCTATTTTAATTTACCATGAGACACAGGGAAGAGAATGTTCCTGGAATGTTACAAGAGCAAAACTATATAATTAGACAAAAATCATATGGTTGGATGTAACAGAAAGCTGCATCAAAATTAAAAACATTTGATGGCCCAAGAAATTACTCAGTCATTCTAGTCTGTTTTGTCATATTTGAACGTAATCATGCGTTTGTGTCTGCAGTGAACATTGAAATACGTTTCAGAATCTTCTTAGATTCTTCTATTGCTTCTCTCTCTCACCTCCTCTTTCACCCCATTCCTAGTGAGCAGGAACCCTGTTCTCCAAGAATAAGTATGCCTTTATTTCAATCCTTCTGACCTGAGGGCGAGCAGAAATCCACTGGGCTCTGTCGTGCCTATTTCTTATTGACTCTCTTTGTTCAATCCGACGGCACACTACTTTCCTTATATCCTGTTTTCCAAAAGAATCTTGGACTAAGCGTAGACATAACGATTCCTGAACTGCTACCTCGACGGCTGCAGGCATTCACTGTCCTCCACAGCATCGCTATACATGGATACCGTCAAGGGACCTGAGATTCAGATGGTTTATGCGGCATCCCACTAGTTCAGCAACTTGAAGCCTTTCTCCCCCTTTGCCCTCAGTCAAACTCTACTTCCTAGAGCAAAACATTTATCGCTTCACTCTTCTATAAAGTCTTCGAAAGAAGAAATACTGTATAATCAAACTTGAATTGTGCATGTGCTCAATGCGACAGAGAGGTCTTTGTCTACCTGTGTTTCAAAACATAGCCTCCTATCATCTACCTGAGGCTTCAGGTCATGTCCGATCAGCATACATAGGAACAGCTGTCTTTTCTTTTCTTTCTTCCTTCCTTCCTTTTGGCCGTGCCTGGGGCATATGAAAGTTTCCAGGCTAGGGGTCAAACCGGAGCTGCAGCTGCCAGCCTATGCCACAGCCACGTGGGATCCAAGCCATGACTTCCACCTGCACCACAGGTCATGTCAGGACCAGATCCTTATCCCACTGGGCAAGTCCAGGAATCAAACCCGTCCTCACCGATACTAGTCTGGGTGGTACCAGCAACATATGTATTTCTTGCTTATGATGAACACTCTATTAACATATAGGGCCAATAATTACATGAAACCTTTTGGCTGACCATCACACTGTCATTCAACTGCACTCAACTTTTAATCAGCTGAAATGTCAAAATATTCCTAATGTTTGGTGATACTTCACACTTAATCTCTTAATTCAATTACACAAGCACCTAACTCCATTGTCATCCTATCTTTATCCCAAAGAGATTATAAGGGACTGTCAAGCACTTTGTCCAAATCCAGACCAGGTGTATCCATGCAATTTTCTGGTTTACTAGGATAAGTACAATAGTCGGAAAGGTCTACAATATCCTTAAGAAATGTTCACTGCATGACTGAATCAACGCCCTCCTCTTTTGGGGGTGTAGAGTTCATCCCTCAATGTCTTTGGTGACTGAGGGATTGATAGCATAATAGGACCAAATGCAGGAAGAAGCAGAGAATTTCACACATACCTGCTTCTCTGTTCCTAGGAAACAGGCACCTTGACCTTAAGAGTTCATCACTGAAAAATCCCAATCTGGGATAGAGATTGTGTGGATATTTTTCTCTCCTGGCCCAATGAAAAGTACTGTAAGGGGTATTTACAATACAAGATACCAATGCCTCGAGGTCTCCAAATGCATCTGAAATGTCCAAGGACCTGTGAGTGGAGAGTATCTCCTAGATGTACAACTAGATCCAGTATTTTCTCATGGATGCACTCCTGAGAGGCAGCAAGAAGGTAACATTCCTGGAGTTCATTTGTGGTGCAGTGGTAATGAACCAGCTTAGTATCCATGAGGATGCCATTTTCATCCCTGGCCCTGCCCAGTGGGTTAAGGATCTGGTGTTGCTGTGAGCTATGGTATATAGGTGACAGACGTGGCTAAGATCTGGCATTGCTGTGGATGTGGTGTAGGGCAGCTGCTGCAGCTCAGATTTGACCCCTAGCCTTGATACTTCCATATGCTATGGGTGCAACACAGAGAAAGAAAAGAAAAAGAGAGAGAGAGAGAGACCAAAAATAGAAAAAAAAGAAGATTACATTACTTCAATACCCCGATAAGATGCAAAAATGAACATGGGAACAAAATCATGCTATGAGTTTTTTTCCCTCATTATTTAATTCAAACACACATTTAATTATACACTTAAAAACCAAGCTCTCTTTTCAGATATCGCTGCTAAAGTGAAAGATTAATGGTGAGGGTTGGAGGGTCATAGTATCCTCCTTTTTTATCTTCATGATGCTTTCACTTATGATCCAGTGACATTAAAGATCTGGTTCCCTACAAAATTAAGTCCATTTATAGGATTTGATATGAGCATCTTAGTTATCTCACTCTTTGTGACCTTACAAGAGAAATGATGTATTCTCCTTCAGAAAAAAAAAATTAAACACATGTAATTTATCACACTAGAACAGGTTCTCTACCGTTATTTTCTTAAGGCAGTTAGTTACTAAATATAATTTTCTAAGATTTTTTTTTCCATCTTAGAAAAGTGTGAAGTGTGAGACAGTGTTTGTTTTGGTTTTTTTTTTCTTTTTTCTTTTTTTTCCCCAGGGAATCATATTTTAAAAGCCTCTATGTGGAAGGACTGGAGGGCAGAGCAAATTAACAGCAGAACCGTCATGAGTAGCAGACAACAAAAAAATCCCTTTTAAAAATGGTCCCTCATAAAGGCAAGACTTTCTCCTCTCCAGTCATCAGACAAAGCGTGGTCCAAGGATGTGAAGGAACCATATGCCTTAAGAAGTCCAGGGAGGCAGGAACCAGATCAACTCTTCTCTCTGAAGCGGACATTACCATGTATTATCCCAGCATACACATTTTTGTCCCATTAAGAACTGATATTCTCCGTGGACGATCATGATATGCAAAGCCAGCACTCCTCCCTGCCTTCCAGTTTTTGACATTAAGCCACGGAGGAAGAGAGGCCAGTCTCCAAACAGAGGCAGAAACTCCCATCGGAAGAGAGACCTTCTATCTCAGGTTTTGGAATTTCTGTACTTTGGGGTGCACACTGGATTGAGTAAGGAGGAATAAAGGAAAAAAAGACATAAAGAGATATTTAAAATTCCCATTTTTTTGTGCAAATTTAAGTCGGAGCTTCAGGAGTATTTAATTGCATCGTCTGCGAACTGCAAGGGCATATTAACTGTGTTTACCACAGTGATTATTGATTGTGTGCCTGTTTGTTTTAACTGCAATTTGAAGAAACCGAGGAAAAGATAAAGACAGGTAGTTCCCTTACTATCATTGTGCATATATCCAAAGGATTCTTTTTCTTTTCATAGCCACAACCGTGGTATATGGAAGTTCCTGGGCTAGGGGTCAAATTGGAGATGCAGCTGCCAGCCTACACCATAGGCACAGCAACACCGGATCCAAGCCATATCCGTGACCCATGCTGCTACTTGCAGCAACACCTTAAGGCACTGGGCAAGGCCAGGGATCAAACCTACATCCTTGAGGATATTATGTCGTGTTCTTCACCCACTGAGCCACAACGAGAACTCCCAGATGCTAATTTTTATATAGTTATTAACCTTTTTCATAAGAAAAGTTATAAATGCTAAAATAGACAAATACAGAGGGAACGGATGAAATAAGTGCACAGAGGGGAGGAAGGAGCAAACTTGATAACCATGTTGGTCTTTTATTTATTGTGAAGAAAGTTTGTTTCTATCTGCAGTAACTGAAGTATTCTATGTAAAGAAAACAACTATGCAAACTCACAAAAAGGCAGCTCAGATAAACTGTGACTACTCTGGTTATCTGTGTTGCAGAGATCAATAAACAACAGGGCATTTAACTTTGCAAGTATTTAGAGACTTCGTGGTTTAAATGCCCTGTTTAAGGAAGCGAATTGGACCAAGGCAATACATGAAATGGCAAAAGCTGAGAAATGTTTTGAGAACTGCTGAATTCATACATTTGTGAAACTCAAATGATCCCTAACAGGGCAGAAAAACAAGAACAATAAAAACAGCAGAAAGCTAAGGTTAAAATATCTAGTATTAAAACTGGCCTATACCAAAAAGAGAAAGAAAATCTTAAAACTAGAGGAAAAACAAAGATAAAAAAATGAACTTCGGGAGTTCCCGTCGTGGCACAGTGGTTAACGAATCCGACTAGGAACCATGAGGTTGCAGGTTCGGTCCCTGCCCTTGCTCAGTGGGTTAACGATCCGGCGTTGCCGTGAGCTGTGGTGTAGGTTGCAGACGCGGCTCGGATCCTGCGTTGCTGTGGCTCTGGCGTAGGCCGGAGGCTACGGCTCTGATTCGACCCTTAGCCTGGGAACCTCCACGTGCCGCGCATGGGAGCGGCCCCAAAAAATAGCAAAAAGACCAAAAAAAAAAAAAAAAACTTCAAATTGGATCATCTTCCAAGGACTATCTTCAAAGGAGGGTCAATTAGTTTAACAATTGACCTATCTCAGGAGTTCCCGCTGTGGCTCCACAGTTAAAGAACCCAACTACTATCCATTAGGATGCAGGTTCAATCCCTAGCCTTGCTCAGTGGGTTAAGGATCTGGCACGGCCATGAGCTGTGGTGTAGGTCTCAGAGGCAGCTCGGATCTGGCATTGCTGTGGCTGAGGTATAGGCTGGCAGCTGCAGCTCTGATTCGACCCCTAGCCTGCGAACTTCTGTATGTTGCACATGTGGCCCTAAAAAGACAACAAAAAATAGAAGAAAGAAAAAAAAATTGACCTATCTCAACAATGAAAAGAAGAAAAAGGCACCAGGCCATTTTCAATATGCTGAAAGAAAGTAACTGTGAATCTAGAATTCTATTACCAGTGAAAATATATTTTAAGATACTTATGTGCAAGAGAAAAACTACAAGTGAGCAGCTTCATCACTAGACATACTTTACATTAGAAGAAAATTATAAAGAATACTCTAAGTAGAAAGGAATTCATCTCGTAGGGTAAACTAAGGTGAAAGAGATTAAAGATTTTAGAAGGTGGTAAATATGAGCAAATATACATTGATTCCATAGAGTAATAATGTGTATTGTTGTTAAACTGAGATAATTAAAATACATGGCAACAACAATACAATTTGAAACATAGTATATATTTTCAAAAGCCACTGCATAATCTTGAGAGGGTTATCAAGTATTAATTAGCTTTGGACAATAGTATCTGAAAAATGTTCTACCTGTAATATTGTACAGTCACTTCCACATGAAGATAAACACAACAGGTCATTTATTGGTGGGTGTCATATCGCCCCAGAAATCAACATTTCTGTTCAGACTAGTAGTTTCTTACTTCAGATCTCTGCCTGAGGCTTTTTCTGGCTAAAGAATCTGGCTCACTCAGTGACAAATGGAATAGTCAATAAACAAAACCTTATGCTTGCTGTTGGAAGACAAAACTCAAGTGCATTTTCTACAGTGTTTCGAAGAGGTTCCCACCAGGACTGAGCTCCAGTTGACCTTGGGAGTCTCCTGCTCAGTAGTAACTCACCCAAGTGAGCTTTCTCTGCTTCCTGGGTCACTTCTCTACTATCCACTGGTTTTCCCGTATTACCTCTACCATGAAATGCTAACACATCCGCCTCTTAAAGAAGGATTCTTAGAGAACCCAGCCTAGGACAACATTAATCCTAATAGAGGGAATAATGGAATAAGAAATGCTCAAACACTGAAAGGTGGCAAGTTAAGAGAACAAAATTCATAGACCTGCCTCGGGGTGGCAGCAGGGAGGGGAGGTAATAATGTGGCATGGTAGATGTCACTCAAATATATTGGTTAAACCTACCAGATGGAAACTGACTAAACCCCAATCTAAAGAAAATGTTACCAAAAACAATAAGCAGATACACAGAAAATATATAATGAACTCCATCAACCAATATTTGCTATTATACACTGGTTAATGCCTATAAAATACTGTACTCCAAAACAGCTTTCAGGCCATATGCTGGGCTGTAAAATAAATGTCCTGAAAAATTTCAAGAGACTTAAATATTCTGGAGTATATTCTGTGACTCAAATATTATTAGAAATTAACAACAATGAGATCCTAGGAAAATCTCACTTATTTCAAATGAAACAACACATCTCTAAATAACCTATAGGTCAAAGAAAAGATAATAAAAGGAGTTAGAAAATATTTTGAACAGAATAACAGTGAAAATAAAGCACACTACTTTAGATGCTTACATGATAAAAGAAGATTTTTAAAGAATGATCAAACTAACTGAAGATGGTAAAGAAAAAAGGGGAAATTAAACATAAAATTGAAGGGAATAGTAAAAGTAATAGGATCAGTGAAGTAACAAAAATAAATCCATGCAGAAATGGCGCACAACCAAAAGTTGATTAAAACCAATAAACACTGAGCAGGAGAATGAGAGAACACAAATCACACATGTGAGGAATGTATATTTCTATAGATTCTATAAACATTAAAATTATAACGAAGGAGTATTAGGAATGATTTCATGCTAATAATGTTGACACTTTGGATGAGAGAAGTAAACCTTTTATACAACTTATTTACTATCTATATATGACTTCAAAGTATTCAGGGTACATAAATAGCAGTGTGCTTATTAAATTCCCTTTTTTTTTTTTTTTTTTTGCCTTTTCTAGGGCTGCTCCCGCAGCATATGGAGGTTCCCAGGCTAGGGGTCCAATCGGAGCTGTAGCCCCGGCCTACACCAGAGCCACAGCAACACGGGATCTGAGCCGCGTCTGCGACCTACACCACAGCTCACGGTAACACCGGATCCTTAACCCACTGAGCAAGGCCAGGGATCGAACCCACAACCTCATGGTTCCCAGTCAGGTTCGTCAATCTCTGCACCATGATGGGAACTCCTCTATTAAATTCTTAATTAAAATCATTTCCAAAAAGAAAACTCAAAGTTCAGATGGCTTCACTAGTGAGTTCTGTCAATATTTAGGTAATTTAGGTATCAATAATACAAAAATTCCTGCTGAGGAATTCCTGTGAGGAGAAAACTTTCCAACTCATTTTAAGAGAACCATACAACATAGATACCAAAATCTAATAAAGACACTACCAAGAAAATTAAATGATAAACCAATATAGCTCTTAAAACTAGAAATAAGAATCCTCCCATAATAGCAAAACAGATTGAACAATATATTACAAGTACAATATGCATGAACAAGTGGGGATAATCCAGAAACACAGTCAGTGTAAAATGCATCAACCAGTATAATTTAGCAATTAATGTAATTAAAGAGAACAAAGTATGATTATTTTAATAGAGTCAAAAAGTAACAAAATTCTGTAACTATAACCATTAATGTTAAAAATAAAAATAAATTATTACACTAGATATAAAAGGGAACTTTGTTAATCTGATCAATGACACCTATAAAGATCCAGAGTTACTATCACACTTTAGCGGGATACAGTAAATGTTAATTCCTTAAGATGAAAAGGCAAGGACATTCTCTTTCAGCATTTATATTTATCATACTGGAAATCTCAGCAAAGGTAATAAGACAGGAAAATAAAATCAAAAGAAATACATTAGAAAGAAAAATGCAAAGCTGAGATTTTTTCATAGCAGATATTAACGTCCATAAAGAAAATTCTAAAATAAGTCAATTTAGAAAGGGTTAGAGGATACAAGTTAATGCACTGCATGGGTTCAGAACAGGGCTCTGTCCCCAAGATAAGATACTTAGGCTGGTGGATTTTTTTGAGCAAAGGCATCTGAGTCCCTTGGGGGTCAAGAGAAACCACTGGCCCTAGCTTAACTATCTAGAATTTAAATTGGGAATTTTTCCCAGACAAAAAGTTATTATCAGAGCCAACTTATCTAAGAAGGACCAATATCTAATGACCCAACATGTGTTTTCTTCTTACTGTCCTGTGAATTACCTTCCTGTCCCTAAGAGCTCTCTATACTTCTTTTGACCTTTCTGTCTTTGAACCTCTCATGTATGTGAGATTCTTGTATATACAAAATAAAATTTGATTTTCCCCTGTTCAATCTGTCTCATGTCTATTTGATTACTAGACCAGCTAAAACAACCTCAGCTAGTAGAGGAAAATTCTCTCCAACAACACAAATATCACATACATTCTTTAGCACTTAAACACTTGAAAATAAGTTAAAAAAACTTTTTACAATAGAATCAACAATATGTAATAATTTAACCAAAGATGTTTAAGACTTATAAACTAATAATTATGGTTTGCTGTGAAAAGTATAACATGGACAAGGAATTTGAAAGATGTATTTTAATTCATGGATGAGAAAACTCAATATTGTTAAGACCTAAATTTGACCTATGATGGATCTATAGATTCTACTTTTTTAAAATCTCATTTTTTAATGTAAATTGGCAAGCTGATTTTGAAGTTCATACAGGTATTTTAAGCACATAGAATAGCCATTACCATCTTTAGAATGAACCAAATTGAAGGACTTCTATTTCTAAACTTATTCTAAAACTACAGTAATTATGACAGTGATTTGAAGGAAAAATTACCAAATTCTGTAGAACAGATTAGACTGTAGGATGGAGAAATTGTCGATTGCTTTTGACAAAGCTGCAGACTATCTACGCATAGTTATAAAGTGTTTGTTTTTTTCTAACTAACAGTGGTAATAAAACAGGACAAACATGAGAAAAATATCCTTAGCCTCATACTAAACAACTCATTTAGGATAAATCATGGACCTAAACCTAAAAATATAACACATATATATATATACATACACACACACACATATATATACATACACACACATATACATACACACACATATATATACACACACACATATATATATATATACACACATATATATACACATATATTCTTTTCCATTTGAGTATGGAAAATTTCCTTTAAGAGAGAAGAAAAACATATTGAAAATTAGGTAATTTTTACTTCACCAAAATTAAATACTTCTGCTTATACAATACCATAAAGAAAAGGAAAACAAAATAAACCACAGACTGAAATAGGTTTTTTCCATCTATCTCTATACTATCATGACAATACTTGTGTATAGAATACTACGCATAATTCCCATACATCAATAACACCGTAAGTAAAAAATTAGGCAAAAGACTTAAAAACATTCTCAACAACAATAAAGACATACAAATTGCCAATAAACTCATGAGAAAATGCTAATAACATCATTAGTAATCAGGGAAATGAGAATCAAAGCAAAGCTTGGAAGCACGTGATGATGATGTATGAATATAAAATGACTATCAATATTAAATATTGGTAAGCATGTAGGAATGTCCAAGAATACAATTTTTTTTAAAGTTTTGTTTTTTTTTTCCTCAGAGTTAATATGGAACATCCCTAAGACTTGTCAATTTCACTCCCAGCAATTAAGAAAAATGAAACATTTATTCACAAAACTGTTCAAGAATATTTGTACTGATATTTTTTCTAACATCACCAAAATGGAAACAAGTCAAATTGCTCAAAGGAAAATGTGTAAGTAAATTGTGGTAAATCCATATAGCAGATTACAATTCAGCCAAAAATAAATAAATAAGCAACCATCACATATGCAACAGTAAGAATGAACCTGAAAAATATTTGGAATGAAATAAGCCAGATGTAAAAAGTACACACTGCATGATTCTGTTACGTGAAGTTAAATACAGGAACTCACCTATGGTTACAGAGATAAGAAAGTAGTTGCCTATGATATATGGATATTGCCTGGAAGGTGTTTTGTGTACTATATGAGATGACAAAAATATGCTGCAGCTTGACTGGTGTGCTGATTTGTCAACTCTCACTGAATTGTATCTTGAGATTTTAGTGTTTTACTGAGTTTCCACCTTAAAAATATTTTATCAAGATTGAATCATAATTAACTTAGTCTTATTAGCTACTGAGGCATATAGAAATTTGGAATAAAGAATGTATTTCCCACACCCACAGTGACATGCCAGCATATGTGTGTGATAATTACTCCAGTTTTAGCACAGCCTTTAAGTAAATGTAAAACGTTTCTCTTCTAATGAAGAAAAAAGTTAAATGAAAGTGTATTTGTTGGTCTGTTCATACTTGGATTCGAGGAGCTACCCAATTTTCTCTCCAGCTTCTTAAGAAATACATCACGGTATTCATCACAGTTTTTGGAACTACTAGGGATTCAGCAATAAATATAAAGAATCAATGGCATTTTTCACAGAACTAGAACAACAAAAAGTTTCATTTGTATGGAAACACAGAATACCCTGAACAGCCAAAGCAATCTTGAGAAAGAAAAACAGAACTGGAAGAATCAGGCTTTCAGAAAACAAACGACCCAATAAAAAAGTGGACAGAAGATGAAAACAGACCCTTTCTTAGAGAAAACATACAGCTGGCCCAGAGGCCATGAAAATATATTCAATTGTTAATTTTCAGAGAAATGCAAATCGAAATTACAATCAGGTACCACCTCCTACTAGTCAGAATAGCCATGAAAAGTCTACAAATATTAAATAATGGTGAGGATGTGGAGCAAAAGAAACCCGCTTACACAGTTGGCAAGAATGTACATTGGTACCGTCACTATGGAAAACAGTATGGAGGTTTCTCATAAAACTGGATACAGAACTATCAATCCAGCAATCCCACTCCTAGATATCTACTTGGAGCAAACTGTAATACTAAAAGATACATGCACCCCCCATTGTTCACCAGAGCACTATGAACAACAGCCAAGCCATAGAAGTAACCTAAATGTCCATCAACAGATGAATGGATAAAGAAGATGTATATACACAATGGAATATTACTCAGCCATGAAGAATGGAAAATTCCATTTGCAGTAGCACAGATAGAGCTAGAGATTATCAAGTAAGCTAGACAGAAAAAGACAATTATATGTTACTAATTATATGCGGAATCTAAAAAAAATCCCACAAATAATACAAATGAACTAATGTAAAGAACAGAAATAGACCCACAGACACAGCAAAAAATTTGTTTCCAAAGGGGAAAGGGAGGGATAAATTAGGAGTTTGGAATTAGCATATACACATAATTATATAAGGACCTACTGTATAGCACAAGGAATTCTGTTCAATGTTTATAATAATCTATAAAAGAAAACTACCTGAAAAAGTATATGTTTGGGTGTGTGTGTATATGTATCAATCACTTTGCTATACACCTAAAAACCAAGACTTTGTAAATCAACCATATTTCAATAAAAATTTTTTAAAGAGACAAACTGCACAGCATTTTAGACAATGTCCCGCCCTTGGACATGAAAAAAAAAAAATCATTGACAAGTTCCACACTGTGGGGAAGTGTGTCAAGAATTCTTCTGCAGTGGCTTGGGTTGCTGCTGAGGGGAGGTGCAGGTTCACTCCCCCACCCAGTCTAGGGGGTTAAAGGATGCCATGCTGCTGCAGCCGTGCACAGGTTGCAGCTGTGGCATGAATTCAATCCCTGACCTGAGGAATTCCATGAGAAATGGCATGGGTGTGGCCAAAAAAAAAAAAGAGGAAAAAAGTAATTGGACTGTTACTACACCCAGAGCTTTGGTACTTTTTTACATCATTAGAATTACTTCCAAATCTAAACACATTCCCATCCCACCCACCATGTATTCTCCAAGATAAGTGAATGAGTTTTTGGTTTGAATTAAGTGCTGTGCCATGGTTGGTTGCATGCATGACTTCAATAATACTAATTTTTCTTTCCGTCTGAGGTTATATCTTTGTTTTGAAGAGATGTGGCAGTGGGCAAGAACAAGGATAATATTAATAAATGCAATGGGAACTCCATGAATAATTAACATAAACCCAAAAAGTTTTAAGTTATTCTCTTCTCTTGCATTTATCATTGACATTTGAAAATTAGTTAGTAGGAGTTCCCATGTAGCACTGGGGAAACAAATCCAACCAGGAACCATGAGGTTGTAGGTTTGATCCCTGACCTCGATCAGTGGGTTAATAATCCAGCGTTGCTCTGGCTATGGTGTAGGTTGCAGACGAGGCTTGGATCTGGCAGTACCGTGGCTCTGGCTTATGCCGGCAACTACGGCTCTAATTGGACCCCTACCCTGGGAACCTCCATAAGCAGCAACTGCAGCCCTAAAAAGACCAAAAAAAAAAAATTACTTAGTAATTAGAAGTAAGGCAAAGTTAGGTAGCATATACTGTCTTTTCAAATTTTCTCTGCGATGCTGTTTTCTTCCTGAACACTGCTCATGAAGCCTTTCCTCAATGCCTTCCAATTGGAATATGCAATTTCATCATTTATGGCACCGCAGAAACCCAAGAGTAGTTTTCGGTGTTTTTGCCTTTTTAGGGCCACTCCTGTCGTATATGTAAATTCCCAGGCTAGGGGTCCAATGGCAGCTGCAGCTGCCTGCTGGCCTACATCACAGCCACAGCAGTGCGGGATCCGAGCTGCACCTGCGACCTGTATCACAGCTCATTGGAATGCTGGATCCTTAACCCACTGAGTGCGGCCAGGGATGGAACCCACAACCTCATGGATACTAGTCACGTTTTAATCTGTTGAGCTACAACAAGAACTCCCAAGAGTATTTTAAGTATCCATGTAACTTTACTTAAGATGAACAACACTGAAGTCAGATGGGTTAACATGCAGAGGAGGAGAATGGAGTCTACAAGTCTAGAAATATGGCAGATGACGGTTCATCTCGTCGTGTGGTTTCTCCTCCCCACTCTCTCAAACATCAGCAAGGTTCAACCCATTAAATACTTAAGTCATTGGAGTTACCAAGCAACGAATAAAAGGGCTGTAGAGAATGTCTAAGTTCACAAAGGAAAAAGCAGGTAACCACATTTACGCTCAAGAATGTGGCTTCTGGGAGGCAGAATGTGGAACAGACCAACTTAAGGGAAACAAGAGGTTTTTTTTTTTACTTTTCCTGGAAATGGTTATGAAACGTTGGTTCCAGATGACATTTGGATTAAAAAGCACAACACGCATGTTTGGGAAAAATCAAACTACTTACATATCAGTAACCCAATCTAAGAGTTCAGTATTAGTTTTACCAATTATTGGAGACCTCTCAGGCCAAGTCTACAACTTGGGGGAGGTGGGATTCAGCCAACTGCTGTTGTGTTTCTCAACTCCATCTCCTCCCCTTCTCCTCCCCCTTGTCCTTATCTTGCTGCCTCACTCTTTCAGGAAGTACGTTTATCCCTTATCTGTGCCCTCGCAGGACGCTCTCTTCCTCCCCTCCCCACCTCCTTCCTTTTCTCTTCCTCTCAGTGATGAATCCAATGCAGCCTCTTATTCTTAGAGTAAATGATAGGACCCTGGGAGAAGTCTAAGGTTTCTGTGCTGTAATCCTTTAGAAGATAATCTTGTATGCCCGGAGGGGAAGCAAGAAAGTGGTTGGCAATTCCCAGTGGCATTCACGTACAAGCTTGTCTCTGCCCTGCCACCAACGTCCTCCCCAGGCTGGCATTCTGTTCTAATTATAAGCCCCCCTGAAGACAAGAACAGTGTTGTATTTATCGGGCTCTAGTTCTAAACAATGAGCTAGTTTTTACAACGGCCTAAAAACATCAATAATTAGGTTTCAGATGAACATGTGGGACTTGAGAGGAATTAAGTCCTTTTTTTTTTCTTAAATCATACTCTATGTTGGTGAGCTGGTGATTCCAGAGTTTGTGTATTCTTTATGCATCTTGCCCGAATTAGGCTCTTGAATGAAAAACATTCTCCATCCCAATAAATACCTTTTTCTTTTCTCTCAACCCGTCCAAATCCTCCCCAAGCCTTCATTCCACACTCACTCTTCCAGCTCATTATGAGTCCCTCTCTTCCTGAGCTCCATGGGTCCTGCCTTTACACACAGTTGTGTCGTTTGGGGAGTTCTCTATTTTCTTCAGCCTCTGGTGATTCGCAGAGACAATGGTAAAACGTGTATCCAGTACTCAGAAAATGTTCTAATACCTACACATAAATACCCTGATATTCCAATACATTTATATTCCAATATATCTAGTTGTATGGATCCTGAAACATGTATCAGGATTGAGATACACAGGAATTACTATATATTTCTGTAGTAAAATGTGACGAGCTGTCCAAAATTACTGCACATCAGAATTTATCTGAGCAAATTATATGTGGTATAAAGTATGTAAATCTTCTGGTTCCAACTTCACATGCACAAACAATATTTAAAATTGGGCATACTGCCAACGTTTACTACTTGAGAATTTACTGTTATAATAAATCTAAGAGCCCAACACTTTTTGGTTCCAAGAGCAAGCAGATCAACTTGTGCTCTTTTTCTTCACTCCATCTATGTGCTTTGCTGCATAAGCAAAAAAAAAAAAAAAAAAAAAAAAGTCCCTATTTGGCTGTCAGAGAGAGAACATGAATAGAAAGCCATTAGCTATAGCTGCTCCCAATGTATAATAGGCTGGGATTATGAAACCAACCAAACATCTGTTTTTCCTGTGCGGCTCTGACAACGGAAACGCTAGTGGTGGTGGTCTGCCATTAGCTCCCATTAAAGCCTGAACTGACGACACATGCCACCTGTCATCATGAAGCTGCATGAACTCATCATTTAATTCCATGCCCTTTCTAAATCATGCCCTTTCATGTTAACTTCACAACATTGTTCTAACACTTTTTAAAATACGGTGTATCCTCTATGCTTCTCACACAACAATAAGCTGTATTTGAGGGGAAATAAACGTAGCTTTCTACCCACTCTCCTTTACCCTCTTGGCTTCTCCCACGGCCAGCCCAAGAGAGAGCAACAGTCATCTGCCCTGAGCATCTCATCACAGTAATTGCTCACATGCTCATTTCTAACTGAAATGCATTTGCCTCCCGACCTGCCCCGAGTCTGACTGTATCACGTCCACATTAACTTCCTCTTTTCCTTCTTAAATACAGTCATGTGTTTCATATCCCACTTCTCTTATGAAGTTGGAACATGACTCCTTTTACTGCAAATGTTTGTGAATTTTAAGTTTTATTCCTATATGGGTACAGAGACCACTGAAAGCCAGTGGCCAGCTTTCCCCCAAACATACTGCCTTGTTCTAAGCATATGGTGAATAACAAACGGTGATTTATAGAGAACGTCAATTAAATCTAGGTCACCATAATAGATTATAAAGTAATAAATGATTTGACTGAATACAGACATATGGAAATTGATAAGCCAATGTCAAGACTAACAGCATAGCAATCAACAAGATAAGATTTTCTGAAAAACATTTCACAGTGGAATGCTCCCTCTGCATTATTTTTCTAAGTCAACTCTACTCTGCCTAACAACTTTGTGAGATACTAGATTTATTTTTATGATTCCTGAAAGTGCTCTAGAAAAGGCAAGAAAGCGAACAAATGACACAATAGATGTCAGCTGATTATTTTGATACGTGAACTTAATGACTTCACTGCTATAATGCTGGGTAGAACTGGTACCTCTATTTAAGTCACTGTTAACTTGCTCTCTTAAAAACAGTCGGAGGAAAACTTATGTTGTTTCCATAGCACAATGGATATCAATGTTTACAGCATCTTATTCATAAAATTACGTATCTGCCATAGAGAGAAGTTTGACCAAGAAAATGTGTGAAAGAATTCACAGTCCTGAGAGCGAGTTATTCGATGTGATTCAGTGTATGTCACCTCCTGAGCTAAATAATGGCCCTCGAAGTCAAACGAGTTTATATATAAACTCCTATCCCTCTAAGTAGAGCTTAAGTGGAGACGTTTTATATATGTATATGTATATATACACACACACACATACATATACCATCCTCCTCTTTCTTATTAAAAAGCTGTGTCAAGCTAATATTTTAAATAATTATACATTTTAACTGTTACTTGTTTTCTGTTAGAATAGTTTTCTGCCATTGCTTGTACTAAATAACTGTCTTTAACTGGTACTAAGTAACTTTAATTGGTTAATCAATGAGGAAGGAATTGGACATTTATCCAAAGTATCAAAAATAATGCTTTGACAGAATTTTTAGATAATAAAATTAGCACATATTTTCTCTTCCTACCATCTCTTGCCAATAAAATATGTCATTAATTGTTCTGAAAACATCTACATCAAGAGTCATCATGACCTCCCATCTCTTATCACAACTGCTGAGCTTTCAACTAAAGAAGTCATTTGATGACATATTTCTGGAGGTTTCAAGAATTAATGGCATATTCTTATTAAATGGGAAGATAACTTACACAATTGCTGTCATTTTCCACAGTTTCTAAATGTAAACCTTAATTGAAACAATGCTCCATTTACTTAGCTTTCATACCCCTGGATGTCACTCTCATTTTCCAAATTAAAAGTACATTCATAGAAGGCAGTAGATAAAAAGAACACAGGGAAGGGAGGTGGAGATTATCTCCCACTCACATTGGTCATTACTGATGAAAATGACCTCTGAGAACTCGGGATGAGATATGAATTCTTCTTTCATAATTTACCAACTTCTTTACAACTCATTGTTCCTGCATGTGAGCTTGATTTATTTCTCACTCATTTTTATTCATTAATACATATTTAATTTCACTCTTACTTCCAGGCTAAGATACTTCAGTTCCTCCTTGACTTTTCGCTGTAAATCAAAATAAAAGCAAACAATCTTTCTCTCTTTCTCTCTCTCTCTCTCTCTCTCACACACACACACACACACTCACACACACACAGCCAAAGCCCAGTACCACCAGAAGATGACATCCTACAACAACTTTCAGAGTAGTGTATGCTGCTATTTCCAATGAAAGACACCCAGAAATTGGAGTTCCCGTTGTGGTGCGGCAGGAACGAATCCGACTAGGAACCATGGGGATGCAGGTTCGACCCCTGGCCTTGCTCAGTGCGTTAAGGATCTGACGTTTCCATGAGCCGTGGTGTAGGTCACAGACGCAGCTAGGATCTGGCCTTGCTGTGGCAAAGACCGGCAGCTGTAGCTCTGATTTGACCCCTGGCCTGGGAACCTCCATATGCTGCAGGTGTGGCTCTAAAAAGTAAAAAGAAAAAAAGTAAAAAGACATCCGTAAATTGAGTCAGGTGTATTCTTTAAAAACATCTGCACTTTTGTATAGAGGCACTTAACTCCACAGTAAGAGAACTGCGTGGTACATTGCCTTGTGATCATCCACTTAAGTAGATTTGGTTACTCAATTTATGGAAAAATAGTTAAATAAGACTCAGTAGCAGTAAAACAACAACAACCCTATTAAAATGGATAATGTATTTGTCTAACTTGGCTGTGTCCATCGCTATGTTTCTAAGAGCAATTTCTAAAAATTGACTCATTAAACCTTGATTCATTTATTTTTATTTCTGTTCTTGGAGATCCCACATTTCTTGTTATGAAAATATGTATTTGTGTATATGTTCACATACACATGGGAATTTAACAAAAATTAAATACTTTGGATTACATACACCTAATTTGAGTTTAAAGAAAAGCCTTTATATAAAAGAGGAAAAAGATTCAAAACAGACCAATTATTTAAGTTTATTGCCAATTCTAGAAGATAAAAATTACATGTTATCTTTTGGCACTTAGGGATCTTGAGTTGATAGTTCATACATAGTTACAGTAACATGATGTATTAAAATTTCACAAAAGCCTTATAGACCACTGCCATCATAACAGCTGCTGGTTTTCCATGGTCAAAGAATCTCAGAATCATACACCGGGTAATATTTGCCTAATACTTCTATTGACCACATTACATCAGACAGTGAATGTTGAAGAACACGATGAACTAAAGTCTTTAACGTTCATTCAATAAACTGAAAGAGAGATGGAACTGAAATTACTTGCTACAAGCCATTCAATAAGTTTCGTTGTATAGGTTACTAACCCTAGTAAGTACATAGCCCTATAGATTTCCAAAATTTGTTTCCATCTCTCCAATTTACAGAGAAAAATTAATGTAGAATTGCGCTCTCTTCCTTTTTTGCCATAATGCACCAAGTCCATACTGACCACTTTCTAAAACGTGTAAATACAGTGAGTCATCAGAGATCAGAAGTGATACAGAAGTCAGTCATTTTTTAGCTTCCTTCCTCTATGCTATTTTTTTTTTTAATTTTTTTTTCCGTTTTTTGGCCACACCTACTGGCATATGGAAGTTCCTGGGCCAGAGATCCAATCTGAGCCACATCAAAGCTGCCCCAATACTGCCTCCTTTAACCCACTGCACGGGGCTGGGGATCAAACCAACACCAACACAGGGACACACCAGATCATTAAACCACTGTACCACAGCGGGAACTCCTGTATATGCGATTTGAGAATACATCCACATTCTCATTCGGTTCCCAAATGGTTTCACTAGGGAAAAATTAATTTCTATATTACAGGCTAAGATATTATTAATAATTTTGTAATCAAATTATTAATAATTTTATAATCAAATTATTAATAATTTTGTAATCAAATTATTAATAATTTTATAATCAAATTATTAATTTTATAATCAAATTATTAATTTTATAATCAAATTATTAAAATAATTTTGTAATCAAATTATTTTTATTTGAAACTCACTGTTTTATGCCATTAAATTACAACTGAGTTCAATTTTAGTTCAATACCCTAAATTTGGGGAAAAATGGCTTAAATCTTACCTCATTAAGGAAATTTCATTTGCGACCCATTTAACGTCATACCTAAACTATTGCTCCAATTTTCTGATAATATTAAAAATTCATACCTCTGTTATTACTTTCATCCCAGTGATTACTAGTACATTCTCCTAATACTAAAAGTAGAATTGACCCTACGGGCATGTGGGAAAATGCCCAATGACTACACTGGAGTGTTACTTAATTGGAGATATTTTAGATGATTGAGCTCTAGATATATGTCTTATCATCGTTTCTGTATTTCTCAATAGCTTTCCTCATCAGCATGTTATTATTTCATTCCCCATGTGGTTTATTAGACAAATAAATTGTTCATTGGGCAGTTCTACCCAAATTTGCTAACTTTTGAGAGTGACAATATATGTAAAAAATTCAAATTAAAAAAAAGAGTCATTCTTGGTCAAAATATTGTACTTTTCAAAATATTATCTAGCATAAATTATCCATGACAACAAAATTCTTAACTTGAGAACTACGTGCATCTTCAAGTCATTGTCAGATTTCAGTGACAGCCCTGTGTGGTTTTCCTTGCCCTTGTTTTGGCCAAGATCATCTGGTAAGTACGTAGGACAGGATGGTCAAGTTCAACGTCAAGACTACTGTGCCGGTTTTCACGAGCCACATGGATTCCTCCGCTGGACGCATCTGGTGAGTGTGTGCCCTTCCTTCCTGAGGCATACACAATGAGGGGTTCCAAGAGGAAGAAGCAAAGGGAAAAATGAGCTAACATTTATCACACATCTCCTGTTTGACATGCCCTGTACAGGAGCATTCTGTGTACCTTACCTCAATTATTCTGCCCAGTTAAGAATATGCCCTTTTTATTATTGTTGACATTATAACTTAAATATATAAATATAAAAGATAGTTAATAATAAGAATATGTATGAAACTGGCATTCCCATTCAGGAAGTTCTAGCTTGCTAGCACTGGGTAACGACATTATTACACACTGAGCATCCTGAAACAACGTGTATTTATCATTTCACACTTGTGCTGGTTTGGAGTAGGTGCCTAAAGTGGTAACCAAGGGGTTGACTGGTGTTGGGTTCTCATCTGAGGCTCCCCTGGGAAGCCATCTGCTTCCCAGCCTCATGTGGCCGTGAGCAGCATTCAGTTCCTTGCGGGCTGCTTGCTGGGTGGCCTAAGTTTTGAGGGACAGCCTCGGCTTCCTGGCAGCTGCCTCTGGGAGGCCTCTCATGGGCAGAGCAGCACTCCACTGGGCAGCTGGCTTCCTCAAAGCCAGCGCATCTTCAAGCAAGAGAATTTCTTTGCAAGATGGGTTACAATCATGTAACCGAATTACAGACACATAATCACCATTGCCGTAGTCTCTTGATGAGAAGGAAACCACAAGTCCTACTCACTCGTAGGGCCGAGATCCCAATAAGCCCAAGAACCTAAGGAGGCGGAGGTCATGGCGGCCGGCCGTGCTGTACCCCAAATCCTAAGTTATCCGCATGTTATAAAATATGTCACAACTGAGAGAATGCTGTGCTCTAGTGGCGCGGAGGTCAAAGAGTGTCAGAGAGGAGCTGAAGTGACAGAAATTGTCCTCTTGGGGGTATGTTTTATAAAGCACAGATTTTATTTATTTATTTATTTATTCATTTATTTATTTTTTTTTAGGGTCACACTGGTGGCATACGAAGTTTCCCAGGCTAGAGGTTGAATCGGATCTGTAGCCGCTGGCCTATACCACAGCCACAACAACTAGATCTGAGCCACATCTGCAACCTACACTACAGCTCAGGGCAATACCGGACCCTTAACAAGGGCAGGGATGGAACCGGCTTCCTCATGGTTACTCGTCAAATTCATCTCTGCTCAGTCATGACAGAATCTATGCTTGTTTTCAATCAATGATAACATAAAATTGGCAAAACTCTAGCAAATACACAGTAAAATATATAGTAGTTGAAAAGAGAAACAGTTAAAGAACATTCAGTGAAAGATGTACTTATTACAGTATTTTTGGAAATGAATATTGCTTTAATGTTAGAAAATATCCAAACTCTCAGATAGAGACAGTCAATTAAGTTATTTACAAAAAGGGAGTCATTTAAAGTTAATTTTAATGGGAGTTAACGGAAAAGTAAAGCTGAATTTTTTTTGCGGGTGGAAAGGAAATTTAGACTTACCAAAAAAAACTGTGTGTCTATGCACATATATGTATGCAAATATATACATATATATGGTTCTGTAGCAGAAAAAAAGCCTAATTGAAAGGTAACTTCCATCTCTTTGAGGGTAATGCGCTTTATCATATGAAAATGTGTATTTACTGTTTTAAAAAAAAAAGTAGAATAAAACCAAGTTGTAATACCTGTAAAAGGTCACTATCATGTAAAGTAAGAACACCCAACTAATTTGGGGTTAAGTCCCCATTTTACTCTACCAGGAAGATAAAATCACTCAGGAGAACCAACTGCAGAAGAAAAAGCAATGAACTCAAAAATCATTCTCAAGAGAGAATTTATTTTATTCAATTAGCTCTATGTAATTAAACTCCAAGCTCAACCAGGAATTTATCTTTGTCATTATGACATATTCAAACCCTATAAACCATTATATATATATCCAAAAGGTATCTTTTGAATCTATATAGAGACTTGTCTCCTTCCAAGTGCTATGTTCTAGAATATTCTGGGAATGAGTAGACTTTACAGTTCACCTGCCATTTAATCTCAATTATAAGATTTGGTTAAGAGTTCCCACCATGGCACAGTGGGTTAAGATCTGACTGCAGCAGCTGGGGTCACTGCTGATGGTTCCATTCTGGCCAGGTGGGCAGTGGGATAGAGGATCTGGCATTGGTACAGCTGTGGCATAGGTTGCAGCTGCAGGTCAGATATGGATTTGATCCCTAGCCCAAGAATTCCATATTGGTGTGGGTTTGGTCTTTATACTTAAACATTTTTGCTTTCTAACGAAACAGATATAGATAAATGATTAATGTATATTAATATTAATCTATATTAATAAGCACATCTGAAAATTTGAATTTGCATTCTTTTTTCAAGTTTGACATACATTTCTACTGCTTCTTTCCACTTTTTATTATTTCAATGCTATTTCATTTTTTTTCTTTTTTTTTTAAGAGATTTTGCTTGCAGGCAATGACATGGTTGAGCTGATTTTCAGAAAATACAAAACTGCTATGGAAGCTAAAAAGGATTCTCAGCGTGTTCTGCTATGTCGTTTCTGCTGCTGTTGTTCCATAGCTTTCATTTCTGGTAGTGATGTTCCTCAGTCTTTGAATAAAATTTAAGATGATCAACAACTGCGCCCCATTTTCTCTGGACTCAACTAGAAAGGACCAGGTATGTGAGGATATCAGCTCTGCTCTAGATGACAAACTAAGGAGCTTTTCATGAAAAGAATGATGTGGAAGACATCCGTCAAGTCTTGAGAAGGCACTCCTAACTATTAATTCTCTTGGGTTAAAAAGGAATGCTTCAGGATTTAAATAATGTTTGTGTTACTGGAATTGGGCAAATACTTATTCAGTGTTACCAGAGCTTTTGTCATGCAGACCTGTTGACACTAGGAAGAAAAAGCAAGCCTAGATCTCGCCCAGGGATCCGAAGGTAAGCTCTACATACAGCTATCTCCTAGTTAGAACTTCCGACAATATATAAACACACTGCATTAATTTTAATGTGCGCTTCAAAAACCCTTTGATTGTATGCACTTCGAGAATTTACTCCATGTTTTATGTTGGTACTAAGTCAGAAGCAACTTTAACAGCAAGAATTGGGCTCTAATTCAAGGATAAATCTTTGACAGTTATGATTAACTTTAGAATAATAATCCCAAAGCTCCCCAATCCAACAACCTCTCTGGGGAAATCAAGATAAATCCAAGGATCAAAAAAAGGAAGACTAATTATACTTTCGTAAAGAATATAAATGTATTATCAATGACAGAGTATGGCAGAATCATGAACATTCATGCATCCAGCTTGTAAGCTAACAGGTACAATCTTCATATTATGTCACATCAGACAATGTCCATTTATTTACTCCCATATCTGCTTTCTGTCCTGTGAGACAGAAGGCTGCCGCTATCCTGACTTTTCATGTTTATCTTTCACCTTTGGAAAAAAAGTCATTTGTTTTGTTCAAAATTGTACATTATTAAAATAGTTCCACAATGTGTGTAATTTAAGAAAACTTGTCTTTCACATTGAGTATTCTGCTTCTGAGATTTGTTCGTGCCACATACAACTGTGATTACTTCATTTTTGCTGCTCTAAGAGAGTCTGTTTTGTGACTATACAAAAACAGTCTTTTATTGATGGCTACCTATTGTTTTCAGTTAATTAACTATCACAAAAGATGCCGTTGGTGATACGCTTGCAACATTGACAACAGGCAATGTTTTCTCTGTTATAAAGTGATCAAATCGTTTGGTAGTAGAATACTGACGGTTACACAGATAATGCCAAATTGACTGATATTAAAATTGGTTACACAAATATACACATCAACAAGCAATCTAAGACTTTTCATTCATCCATATCCTTGCCAACAATTGCTAATGTAACAATTCTTAAGGCTTATAAAACTCATTGCAAAATGTTTTCACATTATTTCTTATTTAGGTCTCATTTCACATCTTTTTTGACACATTAGGAATTTCGTCACCTCTTCCATTTGATATTTGATTCTTTTTTCCTTGTTGATGTGTATTATTTTTTCCTTAATGATATGTATCATTTCTTTGTTGATGTGTATTATTTCATCAGCTATGTAGATGAATTTTTGAAATCTTTGATTTCCATTTTCATTATATTTTCATGCCCTCTAATGAAATGATTTTCAAAAAAATTTTTTTTCAACTTTTTCTTTTATAGTGGTATTTTTTTCTGTCTTATTTAATAAATCCAAAGCAATTCTAATGCATTTAGATATTCTCCTGTAGTAGCATCTAATACATTTAAAGAATTATTTCTTCTGGGAGTTCCCATTGTGGCTCAGCAAAAACAAACCCAACTAGTATCCATGAGGATGTAGGTTCCATCCCTGGCCCTGCTCAATGGGTTAAGGATCTGGTGTTGCTGTGAGCTGTGGTGTAGGTCACAGATGCAGCCCAGATTGTGGTGGCTGTGGTGTAGGCTGGCAGCTGCAGCTGTGATTTGACCCCTCATCCTGGGAACTTCCATATGCCAGGGGTGCAGCTCTAAAAAGACCAAAAAAAAAAAAGTAAATGGAAGAAAGGTTTTATTTATTTATTTCATCATTAAGAATTGATTTTTGTATATGAAAATATTATCTGGGTATATTTTATACATGTAAGATGTGCTATTTTTTGAGTAAGTTTTTAAAGAGTTTTTTCGGAGTAGCTGTTTTGTTTCCCAATACCTGTTAATGACAGTTCAGAGATGTTATAGGATTTCTGGTTTGTTCCATTTATCAATCTACCTAGTGATATGCCAATATTGCCAATTTCTATAACTTAATAATAATTTCTGGTAATTATTACCATTCCTCTTCTAGTTTCTTTCAAGTTGACTTGGGTCTCTGTTTCTTTTCCTTCCACATTAAAGTTTGACAAAATATTGAAAAAGGTTTTCAAGACAGGTACTCAGTTTTACTGAATTTTTTTTTTCTTTTGTCCTTTTAGGGCCACACCCATGGCATATGGAGGTTCACAGGCTATGGGTCTAATCAGAGCTGTAGCCACTGGCCTAAGCCACAGCCACAACAATGCCAGATCTGAGCTGCTTCTGCAACCTACACCACAGCTCATGGCAACGCCAGATCCTTAACCCACTGAGCAAGGCCAGGGATCGAACCTGCATCCTCATGGTTCCTACTCAGATTCGTTTCTGCTGCGCCATGATGGGAACTCCAAAAAAAATTTTCTTTAGATTTAGATTAGAATAATGTAGGTGGTATTAATATAGTCATGACATTGACTCTGACTTTTATGTTGTTTACTGTCATATAATGAAGTATCTAATGTTTTAAGTAACGCTTCGCAATACCCCTACAAAACAGCTTAAACGTGTTTTTAGACATGTGTACTTTGAAACATTTCTCTGGCTGTTGCTTACACCGAAAAAACAAAATGTGCAAAGAACTGTCTTCAATAAATGGGCTGGGCCTAATGCAGAAGACTGAACTTCTAAAAAGAAAAATTTAACTCAAGATGGTCAATGATCTAAACATCTATGCTAAGAGTGTCAAACTCAGAGAAATGGATGTAAGTCACTATCTTCGGATGCGGCAATTGTTCTTTCCTCCTGCTGCCGCAACAAAAGAAGGTAAGCAGAACATCATCACAATTCAAACTCTTGTGCATTAAAAGACACCATGAGCAGAGTGCAAAGAGAAGGCACAGAATGGGAGAACGTTTCTCTAAGTTTTGCATCCGATAAGGGACTCTTATCTAGGATATGAAGGAGCATTCCAACTTCATAAAAAAATTAAAATTGTGCAAGTATCTAAATAGGCATTTAATCAGAGAGGATATACAAATGATAATAAGCAAGTGAAAGGGTCAGTAACTGTGGCCAAGAGTAGGGGAATTTCTCAAATGAGTAACAGAGTTGGCCACGTGGTACTCCATTTCCACCCTACATTTATACGCAAGAGGAAACAAGAACATATTCACACAAAGGTTAGGATACAAACTCATTCACAGCCCCATTTTTCATTATAACCAAATTGTAGCAGCAACCCAAATGTCTATCAACTTATGAAGAGTGTAATAATACCTGACATATCTAATTCATTATTATACAGCAGTAAAAAAAAAAAAAAGTACTGATATAAATTACAATGACATATTACAATGAAAGGTTAAATAATGCTAAGGAAAAAAAAGCCATTAAGTCTTACACTTTAAAAGAGTGAATGGTATGAACTTTCAATTCTCTCTAAACAAAAACTCTAGGTATACATGTATGCTTTATTGCATTGCTATTTTGAATAGCACTTCATTTTTAATTACATTCATGCTCGTTTAGAGAGTGCACATATACTTCGTATACTGATTATATCATGATTTGAATTAGTATTGCAAGGATATACTTAGTCCTTCAATAGTGGAAGACACTATCTCTAGTACTTTAATAATGGAAGAAGAAATAGGTTTTACAGTAGGTAAGTATTTGTATCTCTTGTTTCACAATTTTGATACATCTGAAAAAAAAAAAAAAACAACTTTACATTCAAATTGCTTAGAGCAACATTTCTACTTCACTGTGGACCAGTGAGAAAAGGAGATTCCCAAAGCACATCTCATAGTTGCCTATCATCCTATAAATGGTGGTCATTTTGAAAGGCCACTAACTCTGGGGCTATCCTTCCCAGTCAGCAGCCCACCCCCGCGGAGTCCCTACTCCTAATTGTCTATCTCATTAGCTGCCAGGTCTATACAATCCATCATGATCATCTATGAGCAAAACGTCATTAGGATCCCTCCTCTCAAGCCTCCCTTCGTGTTCCTGCTCCATCTCCAACTCCCATCTCCCATCTTTTCTGTTTGTTTTTCCCATAGCAGTGTATCTACAGATGGGGAGACACTCTCCCCCACTTACAGCAATTCACAGACCCACCCTTCACCCCGTTCAAAGAGCTTCCAGCTTTCATCTCCTGGGTCTCTGCCACTCTAACACTGCTCACATCTTGATTTTTGACCACTGCAGTCTTCTCTGCATATCCTCATGGTACACTGACCTCTCAAGCTTTTGAAAACCATTCCTCTAATAAGTGCTGTTTTTTCTCTCTGCCTCAATTACTCATGCTTCCAGTTATCCCCCCAAGTCTTACCATTATCATAAATGTGAGACTTCCCTTAATGCCACTGTAAGCATCACACACTGAGCACCGCGCCCACCCTTGCTGCCGACTCCCCTAGCGCTCCCGCTCCATCAGCCTCTCTGCCTTGATGTCACTTCCCGCCAATTCACCACTGTCCCTCACCCTCCTGCCTTGACTTCCCTGGGGTCAACTGCCCTTCGGGTGTATCCCAGCTCCACGCCTTTGTCCTTTACCTTACACTTCCTTGACTAACTTGAACACAGTACACCTTACAGAAACGTTTGTTTTAAAAAAAAGAATCCCCTGAGAGTCATCCAGGATGTCCAGGTACCCAACGACTCCACAGCAGCATTAGAGGTGTAGTTACCATCCCCCCCGTTTGACTGCAACACTCTCATTTGGTTTTTTTGTTGTTGTTTCGTGGGTTTTGTTTGTTTTTGCTTTTTAGGGCCGCATCCACGGCCCATGGAGTTTCCCAGGCTAGGGGTCTAATTGGAACTGTAGCTACCTGCCTATACCACAGCAACATCAGATCCGGGCTGCGTCTGTGACCTACACCACAGGTCACAGCAACGTTGGATCCTTAACCCACTGACCGAGGCCAGGGATCAAAACTGCAACCTCATGGTTCCTACTTGGATTCATCTTTGCTGTGCCACGATGGGAACTCCAACATTCTCATTTGTTAAGTCAGTTTCTTACTCTGACCTTGACCTCAACAGCTCAGTTTTTAGCCCAAAGTCAAGTGAATCTCACAACGCCTAGATGTGCATTTATCCAAATCAGCTGCACTGACGACTTTCCTTTAACTAGGCCCTCTCATTTAGGTGCTAGAAATACAATGAACACAACCATTAAGTTTCAATGTCTTCAAGTCTAAATCCCAGGGCAAGGAGAAAATTTAAATCCAATAGTAAAAGCTAGTTTAAAACGGTGATGAATACAACGAAGAAAAAAATCAAGGGGATGTGAATGAGAGAACTGGTTGGGAATTGCAATAGGCTCAAGAGTCAGGGAACACTTTTCTGGGCCCTACAGATTTAAGCTGAAACTCCAAAGAAGTGAGGGAGCTCGACATACAGGCTACCTCTAAGTCCTGGGATTGGAGCAAAATTCATAGGCCGCAAAGACCAGCCTGACCACAGCAAGATGCAACCAGGGGAGAATGGCAACAGTCATGAGGTTGTAGGTTGCTGCCGTTACTGTGTCAGTGAGATATAGTCAGAAAGATACACCTATGCATACAATTTTCTTCCGTTTCAAATGAGACTTGTCTTTCTATTCAAACCTGAGCTATAATTGTTCCCACTGTGCAAATGAATGAAATATCAGATTCCCCTCACTTGAAGCAATTTACCAAGCTCTTGGCCCGGCTTTCAAGTTCCCGTATGATCTTTTATTATCCTCCTGAGATTACCTATGGGTTATTCCCTGATATTGACAATATTCTTTCACATTATTTTCTTTTGATTAAAGTTTCTCTTTACACTTCTAATTGAGTTCTACCACTTCAAATATTGAATCTAACAAGCTTAATCTTTTATATTACTTTTTCCTAGGAAAGAGCATGTAATTCCTCTTTTCTTCATGACCCTTTATTTGGAAGCACTGGCTGAAGTATGATAGAAACTACCATTTCATTTGTCTTGTAAATCCAGGAATCTATCCTCCCCGTATCTCTTGTTATTGAAAACAATCTTGTCTCTTGTTTGGACAAGTGAGCTCTTATAGAAAGAAATGCAAGCAATGCAGAAACATAACCAAGAAAGTCAACACCATACTCAATCACACTACGATGTGTTAACACAATGCCTGCTAGGTATGTGTGTTTACATCGAAGAGAACACGCTACACGTGAAGTATGTTCATTCAACATGTATTACAGGCGTATTTCCAAATCATTAGGTATAGAGTACCATAACCATTTTAACACCTACACACTGTAATTGTGGCAACTAAACTCCATATATAATTGGGCTAACGAAGCTCCATGTATATAATGTATCGTGTGTATCATCATAGTATGTTTCTACATGTTCTTTGACTGGTCAACGTTAACTATTATACTGACGGTACACATTCACCCCAATGACCACTAGAATATTTCATTTGCACCTCAACAGTACGCTGGATGTAACTGAACTCTTTTCACAATTTGGCTACTGAAACCTCTTTCATAGTTGTTTTCTTGCCAATTTCCAACATACAAATTATGTGTTCATTTTGTTCAGCACGCTTTTGATGACCAGTGAAGTTAAATGACTTTCCATGAATTGATCATATAGATTTTTTAATACCAATGTTTAATATCTTTGCCTGTTTTCAATTTCAATACTGGGAAAATTTTTATACATTCTTTCACATTGGGGTGTGCTTTATTCTCTTATGTGATACAAATATTTTGCTAGTTTTTGTTGTGCCTTACAAAATTTTGTTTTACAATTTTAATATTAGCATTTAATAACATAGTTTTATCATGAATATACTTTTAAAGAATTTTGAAATTTACATGTAATATTACTCTGTCAACACTTTAATAAATTGCTTTATTTTTTGCATCCACATATTAAAATGAACTGAGACTTACTCTGACAGAAAAGGTGATCTTTGTCTCAAAAGCAGACACAAACATAAAAATTACTTTCTATCAATCAAATTATTTCTAAGTATTACGAGGAAATAAATTCACCCTTTTTAGAATCAAAATTCTGTCTAAGTCTCTTAAAAGAATTTTTTAAAATATTGTGCTAACATCTAAAATAATAAAAGAGCGGTAATTCTCTTTAACTATGGTTCTATTTTTTCCTATCTAATATAAAATTTCATCTTCAAAGCAAACCTCTGAGCTAAGTGGGTAGTTTTATTATCAATTTTGAAATCAAAAGCATCTCCTAAGGTCAAACCTGCAAAATGGTAGATAAAGACAGGAATCAGTATATTCTGTCTTCTTTCCCTGTATTCTGGTTCTGTTAAATTCTTTTATTTTAAAATATGTAATCTAAATAACCAAAAACAGCTCTGTTTTTACATGAAAGTCATTTCTTAATATCTAATTCTGACATTTCCTCCATGTTTTAGATAATCCATCCTTGAATTTAAATCAGCTAATTTATGATTTCAATTAAAGCTAAATAATCTTTGTAAATCCCACCTTGATTTCTAAGATGGGAATTATTAGTATTACTTTATCACTAAATGCTTATTAAGTGGTAGAGGTTTACCTTATTCAACCTACACAAAATTTTTTGAATAAAATCTAGTGCAATTTATAAAAGTGCCAAAAAAGGGTTCCAGTAAGAATGGCTTTTCAAACAACAATTATGTGAGTTTAAGCATCTACTGATCACAGAGTTAAAATGTTCTCCCATCTGGCAGGTACTTGTGGAACATTTGTCAGATGGAACACCTGCTCAAATTGCCATTACAATGATACCACTTTCAATTCAGGATCTGAAGCTGCCAGGTCAGTTTTTCCACCTTTAAATCCTGACCTTGAATGACCACTTTTCTTCAAGAAAAAAAAAAAAAAAATTACCTAGGTCCATTGAATGTGAGGCAGCCTGTAAATGAGTTCGAACTCCTCCATACAATTTTGATTTGATCTCACTTGTCGATTTTCCCCTCTTATCCTCCATCTAAAATCACTATTCATAGTTTAAAGCCAGTGTCTACTCTTCAGTCTTTGCTGTCGCCTTTTGAAATAGCCAATAGTTTATTCTCATTAGAAAAATAAAAGGTATCAATTTCTTGAGCGCCTCCAACAAATATGGTTAATATAAAAAAGTCTGGGTCTGCTCCCTTTTTTTTTTCCCGAAAACAGAAATAATTTCCCTAAACTTAATATTAACATCCTAATATCCTATGATTAAAACATTACAATTACCTGCACCGCTTATGAATTTGGATTTAACAGAGTATAAGCTAAAATAAACTAAATTTGCCCGCATTCATGAGCTATTTCTATAATGATCTCACTGAGCTGACAAATGACCATCTCTGAATAAGTGAAGTCTGATGTCTGTGACCTCTGATTGCCTATAAACCTGGGGAAAGCAGCTGCGAGGCGAGGCAATATATGCTCAACAGACATCCATGTCACTACTAGAAACTGCAGCGAGGCGCCTCTGGGACCAGAAAATCTTCAACAGAAAAGCTAAGGTGACAGTACAATAAAACCAAGTGTCATTTGGCTGCCAGCCACTAGACATGGAGCCGAACCCACTATGGAAGTAAGTGGTTGCCAAAGGGGAGAAGGAGGGAGTGGGATGGGCTGGCGGTTTGGGGTTAATAGATGCAAACTATTGCATTCAGAGCAGATAAGCCATGAGATCCCGCTGTATAGCACAGGGAACTGTATCTAATCGCTGGTGATGGAACATGATGGAGGATCCTGTGAGCAAAGGAATGGATATGTATGTCTAACTGGGTCACTGTGCTGTACAGCAGACATTGACCCAACACTACGTCAACCCTAACTCAAAAAATTAGAAAAAAAAAAAGTGGATCATTCCTAAGTCAGCGGGCCCAACTGGTAACAACTCCAGCTCCAGGCTGTATGTTCTCTCAGGATTCCTTTCCACTTATCTCAGGGAGGCTGGTGTCCCCCAACTATGCTTCCCAAGCTTCCTCGCCTGCTGCCTTCTGGTTGTCAAAGGGAGGCACTGCTGTGAGTGGGAGCACAGACAAGTGGCTCTTTTGCTGCTTCTGTCAGCTGATCCCCTAAGTGGATGCAGACTTGGAAAGACAGGATTCTCTGCCCATGTAGCATTATTCCAGCTCCTTGACCACGTCTCTGGCTCCTTCATTTCTACAACGTCACCGTTACTCTATCACTGTGCTATGCTATGTCATGTGCCTATGTTCTCTGGCTACTTTTCAAGTTTTTGGTTGTTTTCAGCTGTTTGAAAACGATGTGTTCAGGTGTCGTTTCTTTTGCCTTTATCCTGCTTCAGGTTCACTCAGCTTCTCGGATGACTCAGTTGCAGGTGTCCTAATGTTCAAAAATTCTCGGCCAGCGTCACTTTGGCTATTGTTTCCTATGTCACACATGGCCTCCTTTCCTTGTGGGACTCCAATTGCATGCCTATTAGATGAGCTGATATTGTCCTACAGATGCTGTAAGACCATTTCATTTCATTTCTTTCTTCTTTGCTATTTGTGATTCAGTTTGGATCATTTCTATGAACTGTCTATAAAATTCATTGATTCTTTGGTGTCTGCTTTCAGTGTATCTAAGGAATTTTTTTCTTTCTTACATTGCAGTTGTCACTTTTAGCATTTGGTGTTCTTTTAAAAATATAATATCTATCTCTTCCAATGCAATTTCCTACATGCTAGTGTCCACCTGTCGGGTCTCTGCCTCAGACAAAAAAAAAGAGAAATAGAATCTGGACTTTCTTGATCGTTTCTTCGTCTCCTGACACACTTTTATCATTTCCCATCCTTCCTTAGTGTCACATTTTCTTGATTTCCAGGATATCCTATAATTTTTTTAAGAAATCTTATACCAGACATCATATTAAAAACTAGTATAGATCAGTGGTTTGAAAATTTCTGTAAATAATCAATTAATAAATACTTCTAGATTTTACAGGCCATAGAATTTCTATGAACTACTACTCAGATTTGCTATTTTCATGCAAAAGCAGCCAGAGGTAACATGCAAATGAGTGGTGACCTCCAAAAAAATCTTTACATAAAACTCAAATCTATGTCTATAAATAATTTCATCTCATAAGACATTCTTCTTTTCTATTTTAAGTACGTAATGATGTAAAAATTCTTCTTAGCCAACAGGCAGTAACTAAAAGTTTGCCCACAGGCATCCTTTATTGATCTCTAGCATACTTAAAAAATAGCCACACGGAGATGACATGTTCTTTCTTCCCTCAGGTTCCTCATGTGGGAACTGAATCGATTCAATGTTTGAACTGGATCTTGGCTTTGCTGCCTGTTTTGTAAGCTTCCAAGAATACGACAGGTTTCCAGCATTTTGAAGATGGTATCAAGATTTTTCCTTAAGCCATCTGCAATTCTACTACCAGTAAGACTTCAGAAACGCATTGTTTTTCAGCCTTGTTCTAACTATCCCATCTACAGGGTACTTTCTTTTCCTTATAGCACAGCCACAGGTCTTCGGGTTGTTGGGTGACTTCTCTACACTGTCCCTTTCTCTGTACCACAGTCGTCCTCCCAGGTTAGGGAGGCTCATCGCAGTGCACCTGCTGAAGGCCCAGAATGCTGTGAGCAACGTCGTTTACTTTCCCCAGAGCCAACTCCAGCGTGAGGTTTTACCTCCCTCTTCATTTCAGTGGAGGCCTGCAATCCAGAGTGGATGAGCAAGTACCACAGACGGGGTGAGGTTGGAAGTGTTTGGGGCCCTAATGCATCATCGACAGCCATGTGCATTCATGAAAACTTGGTAACATGACTCAGTTTCCCTTTCATCCATCATGTGTCTGTTCTTATTCTCCCCGTCAGCCCGGATGAAAGCCATTACTGATCTCTTGTCCTTTCAGAAAGTTTGTTCATTACGAGAATGGTGTTAATGTAAGTCTCTAAATCTCTGATCTATTTTTTAAACTGTGACTTTTGTCTTTCTTTTTTTCATTTATTCAGCTTCATTTCTAAAGGGGGCGTAATAATCTTTTGTAATTCTCTACATTGTAACAGTAAGTAGAAGTCCACATTTAATGGTTTTATAAGAATCAGACTTTCATTTTTCATCAATACTGGTTAGAGTATAAACAAGTAAGTAAGCAGGCACTGGATTTAACAGAATAGTAAGCGAGAGTCCAAAACTGTAGCAAAAGGGATGAGAAGCAATACATCAAATATATATTCTTAATTATTCAGTTCCTATTAACCAATGTATCATGTTTTTTTCAACAAAAATATTACAAAGCATATTAAAAAGAAGAAAAAAGTCTTATGAGACAAAGCAAGCATCAGAACCAGATTCACAAGTGACAGATTTTGCAATTATCATATGGGGAATTTTAAATATCTATAGTTAGTATTAAAGTCTCTACAATAAAAAAATATCTTTATAAGTGAAAAGATGGACACTCTAAGAAGTCAAAAGGAAATATTGGAAATCAAAAATACTAACATAAATAAAAAAATGCCCTTGATTGCACTCATCTGTAAACTGGACATGGTCAAGAAGAGAATTAGAGCTTAGAGACATGTCAAGAGAAACATCCAAAATTGCAAAAGGCAAAGGAATGACAAAGTTGAACATGATATTGATAACTGTGAAACTATTACAGAAGTTGTAACATTCATAGGGCAAATATCAAAAGGAGAAAATAAAGAACTGAAGAAATACTGAAGTAGTAATGTCTAAGAATTTAAAGTATTTATGAAAATAAAAAAACACAGGCCTAGAAAGTTCAGCGAACACGTAGCAGGATAAATGACAAACAACAACAACAACAAAAAAAAAAAAACACCCTACAGGTAGGCATGTTTAAAGTGCACAAAACTCAAGACAAACACAATCTTGAAAGAAGCCTGAAGGATGAGGCGAGGCAGCCATGTCAATAGGAAAATCTTACTTTGGGGGGAACGAAAATAAGAATTATACTAGATGTATCAGAAACCCAGTAAGCAAGAACAGACTGGGGTGAAACAGTTCAGGTGTTGAATGAAAAAAATCTTAGCAACCACGAACTCTGTATCCAGTAAAGAAAGAAAAAGAATTTAGCAGACAAATACATCTTTGCATATGTGTCACCAGTAGCCCCACTTTATAGGAAATATTGAAAGAATTTTTTCAGAGAGAAGGAAAATGAGGCACTTGAGAAACTCAGATAATTAATTCGTCTGACATTCAGGAAAAGGTAGTATTTTAGGGATAGAGAACAAATCAGTGGTTTCCAGTAACTCAATGCTAAGACACTAAGAAGAGATTGACCACAAAAAGGCCTTAAAGACAATTACATGAGCTGGAATTACTCTGTGTTGACTGCTGACATGGCTACATGACCACGTGCATTCTTCACCCTGTCTCTAGCGTGTAAAAGGCTGAACCGTGCATATCTCTAAGTATCTCAGTAAGCCTTACTCTAACGTCGGTTTTTGACTCTGATACTAAAATTTGAAGTGTTCCGGTTTTTCGAAAAAGCCAATGATCTGGAATTCCCACAGTGGCTCAGGGGTAACAAACCTGATACACTAGCCACAAGGACACAAGTTCAATCCCTGGCCTCGCTGAGTGGGTTAAGGATCTAGTATTGCCCTGAGCTGTGGTGTAGGTGGCTGATGCGGCTTGGATCCCGCATGGCTGTGGTTGGGTCATGGGCCAGCAGCTGAAGCTCTGATTAGACCCCTATCCTGGGAACTTCCATATGCCTCAATATGCTCCATATGCAGCCCTAAAAAACAAAACAAAATTGATGATCTACATATTAGGTAATAGAAAAGTCACTCCAAAATAAAAACAAGGCCTTAAATGAGATCCAAATATGTCAATATTTATGGCTAACTCTTGTTTGTGGATAATACTTGCATTCTTCAAATATCCAATATAAGGAGTTAAAATGTCTTTCCGAAACCTAGGTATTTTAACCATTAAGAATGAGATCCATTTTAACCAAGGCTTAAATTTATTTATTTATAAGACTTAATTTAAACCTATTTTTAGCTTGTTTAGAAATTTTTGCCATCAAATAGTAATGTCATACCACGTTTTCCCCTAAAAGTCACTAAATTTTAATCGTCTACCTCTTAATGCTTCACAAGTATTATTGAATTTTTTTCTGAATCATTAGGTTTAGCTTGAGTCCAGCTTGATCCTAACAAGTCCAATATCCTTACTCTTATGCATATTGATTCAACTGAAATGATTATCGCAACAGAAAAGGAATTTCTATTTCTTACTTCAACATATTACATATTTGGTCTAATATCTTAATCTGTTAATTCCAAATAGCTTGATAAATTGATGACAGTAAACACTAAAGAGACTAGTTTTTTTCCACCTAAAAACGAAGTGTTTACACTATGGATTATTGAAGATTTTGGTTAATTTAGTTTCCAAACATTTTCTACTTGATAGTCAACATTATAATTTAAAATTGTTTTATAGACAGTTTTGTTCACAGTTGTTCAGAAAAAACCCCAAGGCAAGTCAGACTTATTACTCCATTTTATGGATTAGGAAATTTACCCAAGGCAGAAAAATGCCTCAAGTTCAATATTGATTCAGTGGCAGAATAAACTACTTAACTCGCGCCCTCAGGCACTGCTTCTTTCATTATGCAACAAAATCTCTATTTGCTTACATTTTGCACGGCGTAAATTTCGATAATGTATCCTGATATGTGTATATTAGTTTAAGGAAATATTGTTGGAATAAACCCTCATCACACTGTAATGTTTTAAAAATAAATAAATCAGTGTATTGAAATATTTTATCAATAGGCAGATTGCTATAGGATTTGAGAAATTGTAGAGCTGCTCCCCGCACACTTTTTTTTTTTTAAGAGGGAAAGAAAACATATTATTCCAAATTAAAACACCTGGGAACAGCAATGCCCAGAGTGAAATCCCACAGGAATCTCTGACACAGCAGTTAACATAATTTTCTTTAATAATTACTACTTTGGATTAAGTAAACATTATTTACTATTTAGAATTATAAGGAAAGATAGGTTATTACCTATACTGTTGTCATAAACCTTGTCAAAATGTTTTAAAATCCATTTTTAAGAAAATCCTTCAAAATGAATCAAGAACCAGGTAAGTTATATGAAAGAAACTCGGATATCAGTTCTTAAAGCTCATTTTTGTCCATGTACTGTTATATGCCTCTAAAATTAAAGACAGACTGGGGCCAAAACCAAGTCTTTACCTGCGACTTGTGCAGGCTCTCAAGTTTCTTTAGAGCCTGGGTACTTGTCCTTAGTCCCTTCTTTGTTGATTCTCCACAGTCTCTTTAAAACTTTATTTTCATCAATTCTCAAGGCAAACCCTGTCACCTCATCACACAGAGGATGGGAACGTCCGCCAGGATCTCTTTACCATCCCAGGGTGGCAAACTATATGTTCGCCATTGTAGCCTATGGTTCTGTCTTGTTTTCTGCTCCAAAATGTCCATGCCCCAAATCCTTCTCCACTTAAGGCTTGGTTCTACCAATGCCTTCCACAGGCTCCACTGTGTTGCCATAGGGAGTAAAGTCTTCAGAATCTTCTGCTGTGGGCCAACACCATTTCCATGCATTAACTAAAAAACAATCAAAGGCAAGTGTCCCATCATTCTACTGTCTCAGTGTATTTTCACCATCTCCTTCTTTCCCTTCAACTTCCTTTCTGATTTGTTTCAGAAAGCCTGTCTCTTGTTGTAAGCAACAGAGATGAATTCCAGTTCATTTCATGCAAAACTGAGAACTCTTAGCAAGAAACAGGACCTTTCAGATTTGGGAAAACATGAAATCAGTAGCAGAAATAATATGTCCAGAACACTAGCTCTGCCCTTCTCAGCCATGGTTGAATGCTTCCTTCCTCTTGGTGAAAATGCATTTTCCAACACCATGTCTTGAGTGTCATTTGCATTGGTTGTCTTGAATGTGGGCCATGGTCATCCATGCCTTGGCTGCCAGAAAAACTCTCTCCTACCAGGCTCCAGCTGCTAGGAGCTGTATCATTACACTGAGTCTCCCTAACACTGCACATGCTGGGCAGTCCTTCAGATATGAAGACAGGGGTTACCTGGCCTTTCATCAGCAAGTCTGCTTCCAGACTTCACACGTTCCTCACTCCTCAACGCAGTGCCCCGTGGTTCTACCCTCCTAGCCTGCTCATGCTGTTCCCTTTGCTGTTGCCCATGACTTTGGAATTGCAAGATACCATGCACACCTCTCAGTTTGTACATCTGGCCTCTCTGCAGCCATTTGTTAGAAGTGAATGAAAGCCATCTGCTTCACACATCTTTCCTCTGGCTTCAATGATTTTCTTGATTTTTTTCCCCCTCAACTTCTTCAACATTTCTTCAGAATTGAAGTTTTCTCCACATACATCTTCCCTGCTCTGGTTCCTCAGTATTATGCCTTGGCTTTCTGTCCTTCTTTGTGTACTTTATATTCTTGGGTGGATTTGTTCATTCTCAGAATCCCAGGAATATTGAATCACTTATCCAAACAATTCCCAGATGTATATGTATTATATCAATGATAGATGTTATAGAAATGATATTCCCGAATTTTCGTTATTCAATGGCATGAGCCTAATTCTTTAATTTCAGTCTTCGGCTTCAAGTTCATAACCTCAAAGAAACAGTTCCTTATGTCCTCATCTTAAGCTACTGAATTTCACATTTACTTCAATGCCTTTTTCACAATTTATTATGATACATAAGTATTAATTAGATTCACTTATATTTGCGTTCTCACACCATGTATGTGCCTATGAGAAATCTTTTATTTGAAATAAAACCTGACCTGACAAATCTTCGAAGGAAACTGTGCCAATTTGCAACCAGAGCACTAAAAAGCTGGTCAGTAAACAACAGCAATAATAACAGTAATAGATTTCAATCTCTGCTTGCATGCAGACTCAGCATTATACTTGATTCTTTGTAGCCTTAACCCTTGTGGCTCGAGTTTTTCTCCTTTGAGGCAGGCACTTGATGGCTTTTCTTCTCACTACACATCATTTTAATCAAATTAAAATCCAGTTTAGGGTGGATCCAATTGAGGGTGACATCACTTTTTTTTTAATAAAGAAAACAGTCTTAGAACTTCTTCATCTGGGCTTCAGTGACAACTATACAAGCTACTGTTTACATTAAGGTAGGGAAGTTCTATGGGGTTTTCAGTTGTTTCCTTCAGACTTCCTCTCAAGTTGTGAGACAGTGCATCTCTGATCTCTTCCAACCATTAACAGTTGGGGGGAGGCTGAGTTTAAGAACCAACAATACTTTGCATTATATTAACATCTTTCAACTGTATACCAATCTCACATGAGCTAAAGACACTAAAGGAACACCTTTCATACGGAGCAGCATATGCTGTGGTATCTCTCCCATTTGTCATCCCCACACAAGCAAGCAATTTATCTCCTTATTTCCCATTTTTTCTCGGTAGCTTATACAGTCCCTGGACCTCTGAGTAGCCTTTGCATTTAATATTAGGACATGAATTCAGTGAATAAGTGAGCCTTGCACTCTGCTTCAGACAATGGTTTCCTTCTATTGGGCTCTACTGTGAACACACAAATGAATGTCAGAACTTGGAGCCCACAGTCCCATGGAAGCTTGGTCAGTAATCCCTGCGCTACCAGTTTAGTTCTGTTAAACCACATACCATATGGTATCACATGTCTGTAATCTAATATATGGCACAAATGAACCTTTCCACAGCAGAGAAAATCATGGACTTGGAGAACGGATGTGTGGTTGTTGAGGGGGAGGGAGTGGGGTGGATGGGGAGCTTGAGGTTGATAGATGCAGACTATTGCCTTTGGAATGGATTAGCAATGAGATCCTGCTGTGTAGCACTGGAACTATGTCTAGTCACTTATGATGGAGCATGAAAATGTGAGAAAAAAGAATGTATACATGTATGTGGAACAGGGTCGCCAGGCTGTACAGCAGAAAATTGACACAAGACTGCAAACTAGCTATAATGAAAAAAAAAATAAAAACTATAAGAAGACAAAAAATAAATAAAACCACATTCCATTCAGCAGCCAGTGCTCCTCTAAAACCTCCAATCAGGTGGAGTTAAACTTGCTTAGAACTTCAAGGCCCCCTCTGTAGCTGCTGGGTGAAATAGGTATTTTCCGACTGCCGTGACACCCATCGCTGGGAGAGTGTCACTTCATGTCACTTCATGCTTCTCCGTGTTAGTTAATCCTCTGGCAAAAATTAAACGGAGCTTAGATTTGTGCATATACCCTGACAGTCTCCTCTCATCTCCTAGACTTCATGAACTCCATTCCTACTCACTTTTAAGACCTTGACCAGGAAGCCTCCCCACACCATGCCTGTCCCACCAGAGCCCCACAACTGTGTCACAACATCCGGGCTCACACCAGTCCTCATGATGTGTACTTCATACGATCGATAAGAGCATTTACCTAAGTGGGTTTCCCATGATCAAACTATAACATATGTTATTTTTGTACTCTTATGTAAATGCATGACTCTCATACAGCCAGTGAACAGTGTTCACCAACAAACATGAATTAACGATACCCGTTTTTAGAGTGTCCTGATGCTACATCTACAAGGTGCCCTTCTTTTACCCTTTCAAGTTCCAGATTCATATTCCCAATTGCTTCAAGGAATATCTACCAGTAACTCTCCCTTCAAGGCCTGCATTCTTACCGTCACTCATGCCATGTTTTTTCTCCCCCGCACACCCACTAAACTCCCTCCCTTCCTTCTCAACTCTGCTTACAATTTTCTTCAGTATCATGGTCTTCCTTGAATCTCTACATAAAACACCATTCTTCACCTCTCTCTATCCGTTTTAACTGGCTGTATTTTCTACGTAACAATCACTACCATTAATTATTTTTATTTATTATCTCTCTCTTCTCATTAGAATATAAGCTCCATGCAAGTAAGAATTCATTTGGCTGGGAGAGGAATGGCATACACTAAAGTTTGTAAAAGCATAGCCTTAAATATTAAAAGAAAGGCGAAAGTGAGCAGACTTTCCTAGCCCTCTTTTATGCTAGACTTCGCATCAATTTTCATCAGAATTTTGCAGGGAGATGTCGCATACGTGCCCCATATCTAACACCCAATACTCGACCAAGGCATCCATCAGTGTGCCAAGGAGATCGCAAACTTAAGCAGGTCCAGAGTTTCATTAACTCCATTTTCTCCCCTCCTCGCTTGCAAAGGAACCTCCCCTCTCATGCCATCCTTCTAATAAACGTTCTTCTCCAAGGCACACACATGGAAAGCTTGGAAAATGCCCAAGGGGGTTGTTTCTCATCAGGATGGACATGTCATCTCTCAAGAAAGCAATGGCACCCTGCACTTATCCATGGCTGAAAGATATTCATGATCCTTTTATGAAACAGGCTACTAGCTTTTTACAAGTGTGAGAAGAAGTGCTAGTTCTCCTGCAAATAAATCATTTTAATTCTCTTTTAATCCATTGGGCTTAATCGTTCAACCTCAGGACAACCAATACATTGACCCTCCTTCAGAAGAAGAGTCTGGCAGGGAATCCAAGTAGTCACTCTCTACCCCTTTTATAAGATGAACTTGATAATAACTACCACTCTATTCCTTTATCTTTTTCTTGTGGGAGTCATGAGGAGCCCTATTTTAGCTTTTCTAAGTATCTGAAATAGAACAGGCTATGAATGAACTTTAAAGCCACTATGCAATATTGACTCCAAAAGAAAGTCATCTTCTGTGCCAGATTATCTACCACACTTATGAAAATGTACACAGTGAGTCAAACTCAAATAGAAAGGCTGACCCAGATTTAAACACAAACCCTTTCCCATTATTCTATCCCCCAATGCACTGTTTAAAAATCCAAAGAAATATTTGTTCCTTAAGTTCTTCTTCAGTTAACTCAAAGCTAAATACTTCCCCATCCGTTGCCCGGCAAAAGTGAAAATTTTTTCAGCAAACAAAGGGTAGAACGGTGGCCAGCACGTGGTAGATATTCAATCATTATTAGTCTACTACTAATCTGTTGATGAATATGACATTTTACTTTTTCCAAGTTCTAAAACTCACTAGGGAACATAACAGAGTGCCATGATTGTATCAGTCAGAACAGAGAGAAGAGGTTAGATGGCAGTGATGAATAAGCCTGGATCTCGGTGGCTGATACAAAGTATTATATCATATTCATTGCACATCCAACCTATGTGCCTCTGCTCCATGATGTCTTCAGAAACTTTCCACAGGATGCGTGAAATATTCTAAGTCATAGTATCTCTCATAGCTCAAACTATGAAAATTAAATTCATGTATATTTTAAAAGGACAAAAGTGGGGCAAAAACACATCTTGTTACAGACCAGCATCAGTACTAAGTACTTGGTAGTTTCATCTTTAATCTTCACCCTGTGGAGTAGCTAATATTCCTCTCCATCTTACACATGAGAAAACTGAACAGTTTATGGACAGTTTTATAATCTTACATGTAGTATAAGGTGTCTAAACAGAACCTCAGGGGATGAAATGCCACCAACTCACTCAATGCTGGTGCCATTGCAAACACGACTATAAAAGATGTGTAAATACAGATGCATATTTACCATATATTACCAATATCCTAAGATTCAATAACAACACTACTGAACTATTTCCACGAGGTGTTGTACATTTTTTTCAAAAAATCAGATTATATACTCTTTCTCTCCTGCACTACTGCTTCCTCCTTTTGACTCTTCTCGTATCATGTCTGTTGAACTTCATCAGAAGATAAGCAGAAGCCAAGTTCTCTTTATCAAGGCTGAGAAGAGTAGAGAAGAGAGCCTGAGGTACCAGCAGACAAGGAAGAGTCTAAGGTTTTAGGACACAGAGCTCCTCTGAGGACAGGGAGTCAAACTTTCAGGAATGGAAATCACGAAGTTTCAGCCATTCTGACACACAGATTTCAGCAAAATGGAATACTCATTGTCACTGGCCATGAGAGGAAGGCCCTCAGTGATCTCCTAAGAAAAAAATCAAATAGTTGTTCCTTTCTATGTTAGCTTTAAATTCTAGGTCATGGGATTTTCCAGCAAGGTATGCAAAATCCTACAAAAAAACAGGAGGATTTGGGGGTTCCCGCCATTTCAATGGAAATGAATCCAACTAGGAACCATCAGATCGGGGGTTCAATCCCTGGGCTCGCTCAGTGGCATAAGGATCCAGCGCTGCGGTGAGCTGTGGTGTAGGTTGCAGATGTGGTTCAGATCTGGCCTTGCTGTGGCTGTGGAATAGGTGGGTGGCTATAGCTTCAATTTGACCCCTAGCCTGGAAGCCTCCATATGCCATGGCTGTGGTTCCCAAAAGACAAAAAACAAACCAACCAACCAGGGGGATTTTGCCTTTGTATTCCTTCAAATCTGACTTCCTGGTCTTCCAATGCTTTCCTTAGTTCACCGCCCCCATGATTCTATTTGTTCAAAAATATAGATATATATACGTATGTCTTTTTCACAATGTATGTTTCACAATATGTTTCAAATAAAATATTTTATTAGATTTTTATGCATTCTATGTACATTATCAAAGATTGCTAATGTTAATTGTGCAAATAAGCAAACTATCAAAGTCACAGTAATAGTGCTAGAAAAATGAAGGTCAATGTTGAGCTTAAATTTATGTGATGCCCAGTTCAGTTCCCTTTCCGATATACCCACTGAATCTTTTGAGTTGGTTCAAAATTAGAACAACCTAAATAGCTGATTATTACCTCAAATTAAGAGGTTTTCAGGTTTTACACAGTTTCTAAAAATGAACTATCAATTACAAAAAAGCTACATAACTATTTTTTTATTAAATGTCAATTTCAAAGCTATGCACTGTCTTGACATTTCTGAAAATATGCAATTTTATCATGTCCTTTCTCATGATACTGTATATTTTGTTCTCAACAGTATAAGTAAGGATACAGAATCATTCTTTTAATAGAATTTCAGTATCAGAGGACCAAAAAACTGTTGCTTGGCTGCTTGGTTTTACACAAGTGTTTCTTTTTTCCATATTCCATTAAGGATTAGTTTTGATTTCCTTAAAAGAACAACTTTTATGTCTGTGTTTGTTCTTGTTCCTTTTGTTGTTGCTTTTATACCAGAGTTTTGTTTTTTTTTTCTTTTTACCAGATTCCATGAAAGAATTACTTTCATTTTATAAAGAAAGTTTTCTACTGTAAACATGGCAGGGATGTTTTTGTTGTCGTCAATTCCATGGACTTTGAGTAGTACATCTGCTTTCATGCATAAATCCTAAGACTAAATCACAGTTTCCTCCCAAGTGAGATGAAATGGATTTGAATTGGACACTGGAAAAGAGAACCGCTGTGCTCTTTGGTACAGCTGGCCAACTTTGTTCAATTGAAGCAACAGGGATGTGTAGAAAACCTGGCTGTTTCCACAAGGTCATTATGAAGCTCACACATGGAATTGCCAGTGGAAAATATCAAGGGATTCTCCCATGGAGCATGGACGTTTCAGTACAACCACGGTAGCCATCTGTATAACCACAAGGAAGGGTTGCCACCATTTGTTACCTGAAGGTGGTTTTCAGGATTTTGACCTATGTTGGTTATAAATTTGAGATGGTTTTCTTTTAATTCTAGTACTTATTGACAAAGCAATATAAAAGGAACTTTTTTAATTATAAAGGAGCAAATCTGTCTGCAGATCGGTTTACTATCTGACAATCATTGGGAGGAAGTAAGGGAAGGCAGCAAGCATGAGTCAGTACAAAAAGTGAATGAGGTATTCAGAACTTCTAACTGCAAAGCTTTCATTATTGTGCCACCACAACAATTCACCTTTTCTCCATACTCACTGATATTTATCTTGTCCCCAAAACGAAAGTAATCGAAATGTCAGTTAACAACATAAACAAAGAGTTTAGAAATTTCTAGGAAAATTACAGCTTGTTCATTTGGGTATGTCAACTCACATCCACTGTGTTCCATTGGAGAGACTTGACAGTCTCTTGACACTAACACTCCGTCAAGTGTCTTTATGATTGTTTTGACCATATTCACATTTAGACACCGCATAGATCTAATACATGGTCAAAGGTCACATTTTTAAAAAATACAATCAAAAGGTCAATGTGTAAGAAATCAGTGGCTATAATTAAATGAGCACGTTCATAAAGCCTCAACTCCAACATTCCAAGCAAATCTTTACGGCTGCATCTACTTTATTGCTTTTTTGTAAATCCCTCCCAGCACGTCACTCTTTGCCTCTTCATTGCCTTTTAGGTCACTGTTTACAGTAACCAAGCAAGGAGGGAAAAATGGCATCTAGCACTGTGACCAGATGGCTCACACCGCAGCCTCATGTGACTCCTGCTAACAGACAAGTCTGCTCTGGACTACACGGTAAACAGCGTTTATCAGAGGTGGGATCATTAGCCCTTTAGCCCCTTTCATTAGCTCTTTGACCCCTATACTTCAGCACTAATGAAAGTGTAACTTCCCATTTCTGAGGCCTCTGTGCTATTCCAACAGCTCCCCAGTAATGGTGTGTGTGTTTACTGCAGCTCCTTTACAGAGCCTTGTACTGCCTGCCGCAGCATCGGCCCCACACAGTTGTGGGTCTTTGACACACACACTGCTAAAGTTCTGCAATGAACTGTGCTTATTAAGCTCACTAGGAAGGCGAGCTTCCAAGTATAATTAGTTCCCCTGAGAACAATGGCTGCCTACACAGCTGGAAAAGCTAGAAGAAATGTATCCTCAAGTATGGGAAGCGCTGAAAAGGCACCTGTAATTAAATTTCTCTTTTTTTCTTCTTTTCACTTGAATTTATATTTTACTTTTTTATTTTTATTTTTTGCTTTCACGCCCATCCTAAGTAGCCGAATGCAACTGCACAGCCTGTAAATACAACTACTAAAGGTCATGACTTTAAGTGCTATAACTTTAACTTCGCTTTTTTCCTTTGGTGCAAGTTCAGCAGTTAAGTATTACATATACGCACACACGTGTGACTTGTGAAAAAGCTCCATTGTTTAGACTCTTCACTATACAGACACAATTACCGAATGGCCTCTGCTTTTTATACACGGCAACTTTCTGCCATTTCCACTCAAGTATAGCTTTGCTTTTGCTATGAGGTTGTTCTATTACTTCTCCTTTCACTCTGATATTTTCCTATCCCCCCCCCTTTTTTTTGCCTCTCCTCTCCGACTCCAGCCTTCCTGTTGATAACTGACAGTCTGTTGACTTTTGTTATGAATATACCAATTATCATTTTAATGGGTTCTAACTTCTCCCCAGTGTTGGGGGAAGCGGTGTGAGCAACACATAGCAGGTGGCAACAACAGCGTATTAGTGCCAATGTGAATAACCCCAACCCAGTTGACCTGATGGCCTCAGATTACACCTCCCATTCATGTGGGGCAATGAACAGGGTCTTACACCCTTCACTCTAATGCGCAAGTATTTATCTCGTGTGCAGCCATCTCTTGATGTCTAACACTGGTTTATACATGGAACTGGGATTACAGTCAAGATCTAAGTAGCCTGAAGTTCATACGTCCAGACGGGGGAGAAACATTTTTGAAGGTCGTTGGGGAACAGAAAGGTTAATAACTACGGTAATTAAAATTATCTTGCCGTTTCCAGAGTTCTTTTATCAACATCTTACTAAGTCGACTATTAAAACAAAAGAAGGCAGTCTGTTCAAACGGCTGACACTCTAGCCTCAGAATCTCTGAAGCTGGGATTTTTTTAAACATCTACAATAAAGTCAAGATTTTTTTCCTCTCTCATTTTCCTGCTCTGAGGCTCTATTTGCACAACACAATCAACCCTGCTGTTTCAATCAAGTCAGAGAGGGGAAAAAAAAAGTCAGGAGAACCAGATGTTTGGCATTTTGTATATGAAACAGCTGGTTGATGGTCTGAATTTTTCATTTTTGAACAATCTTGCTGTCACGATATAGAAACATCCTGAAAACTGATTTCTTTGCTTGTGAAATGCAAATAGCTTCCTTTAGAGGCATGCCATCAGTTTAGCTACCTTAGAATTAATGGGACCTGGTTTAGATTGGCTAAGCTTGCAAGTACAGACAGTGACGAAGAGAACACAAATGGTGTTCAAAGCGAACTAAGCTTCAATAGCACTGCTATAAATTTTATCTTCAGTTCTATTCAGCTGCATTATCATTATTACAACAAACAATCAATGACTAACTGTTTTGGTTTTCAAAAGGAGACTAAAAAACATCTTTCCAGTTTTGGAGTTCATCATGATTTCAATTGCCAACTTTGACAATGAAATTTCAATCTAATTTTTAAGTAGCTATCCCTTTACTATTCTAATTCTTTATTAACACTGAATTCTTTATTTCCCAATTAATTTTAGAGCATTGTACATTTAGCCCCTAAAATAAAGCAATTCCACCACAAAGGAGGCCTTATTTTAGCAAATTACACACAAGTAAATATGTACATGAAAAAGACACATATAAGGTTAAGTAAATATTCTCACTAGTTTTTCCAACAGGCTTTTGTTAGTCTCTAAACACACAATGCATTTTTTTTTTGTCTTTTTAGAGATGCACCTGCAGCATATGGAGGTTCTCAGGCCAGGGGTCCAGTGGGAGCTGTAGCTGCCGGCCTACAGCACAGCCACAGCAACACCAGATCCAAGCCACATCTGCGAACTACACCACAGCTCACAGCAACGGAGCGAGGCCAGGGGTCGAACCTCCCTCCTCATGGATACTAGTCCGACTTTTCTGCTGCGCCACGGTGGAACTCCTGCATTCTGATTCCTCAGTCTTCAATTATTACTTTTCTATTTACCCTTCAGTATGTACCTGTGGCAAGTGACATAGTGAAATATAACAATTCCCTGGCTATTTCATTGCAGAATTTTGCCTTCATCATTCAACGATTCAGCAATAAAATATTTCTTGAAAAATTCTTATACCCAGGTACTGTGCCAGGCACTTTTAGAATGTAAAGTGCAGTATCATCATGCCTGTTCAAGTAGCGATATGAGATAAGACCTACAAAGTTAGCAATGCCAATGACAACACTGGTGATTTTTAGGGAACGATTACTCCATGTAGAGGCAGAAGGAAAATGTATAGCTAATAAGCTAGGTTATTAAGAGTGAGCAGAATTCTAAAAAGTGGTGATGAAGAGATGACATTCCATGTAGCCCAAATGACAGGACCAAAGGCACACTGAGCAGAGGGCACTGCAGAGGCGAGTGTCACATCGGACCCAGCACCAGGAACACCAGTGACAGTCAGATATAGAATACAGGCTATTCACCACTCGTTTTTGCACTCTAGAGTACATTTAGTAAGCAGATGCAATTTGGTGCAAAACAATTTTTGGTATAACCTAAAGAAGAAATACAGTGAAATCAGAGTTCATCCTTGAAAAATTTGGGGGTTGGAGGTGTTAACTCCCCCACATCGAAAATCCTACCAAGTTGGCCCTCCCTATGCATCTTCCCTCAGACCATATGTACATATTTACTGAACCAATTTGTGTGTAAGTGGACCCATGTTGTTCAAAGGTCAACTGTATACAGGAAGTTCTAATGTTTGTTTTGTCCCCTCACAGGCCAATGGATCACCTTCAGGATGGATCCATCAAAAAATCCCCTCTCCAAAGAAGAAATACAGATGGCCAACAGGCACATGAAAAGATGCACTGCCAACATGCTTAATCATCGCAGAAACACAGAACCACAAGGGGTTCTCATCCCACGCCCATCAGTGGCTATCATCAAAAAGAACCTAAGCAACACACACTGGTGAGAATCCAGAGCAAAGGGCATCTCACACACTGTCAGTGGGCATGTCAATTGGCGTAGCCGCTCTGGAAAACAGAATGGAGTTTTCTCAAGTAACTAAAAATAGAACTATCACATTACTCAGCAATTCCACACCTAGGTATATATCTAAAAAAAAAAAATGCAAACACTACTTTGAAAAGATACATGCACCTTCATGTTCACAGCAGCAGCATTTACAATGGCCAATATATGGAAGCCACCTGAGTGTCCACTGACAGGTGAATAACGTTGTTACATACACACAAAGGAATGCTACACTCAGCCATAAAAAAGACTGACATTTTGCCATCTGCAACGACATGAAGTTGGAAAGCCCTATACAAAGTGAAAGAAGACAAAGACAAATACTGTATGATATCACTTATATGTGGCTTCTAAAAAACTTGTCAATAAAACAGAAATACTCAGGGAGAACAAACTCCAGTTTACGAAGTGGGGAGAGGCAAGGGACAGAGGCAGGAGAGGGGGAGGGGATGAAGAAGTACCAACGCTATGTACAAAATAAATAACCTACAAGGATACATTGTACAACACAAAGAACATAGCCAGTGATTTATATTAACTATATGAAATAACCTTCAAAAACCCAATCAGCATGCTGTATACCTGAAACTTACGCAATACTATCAACTATATTCAAAGTTCTAGGCCAGGAACTGGCAAAATTTCAGTATTTTAAACTCTGTAGTTCACAATACTAGCGCCGTTACCTTTTCTTTGAATTTTTCAACCATCCATTAAAACATTGTAGATCTTGAACTGGTTTCCAACAGGCTGGAAGCCAAATTGGGACTCTGATTTACAGTAACTTCACAACCTCTGCCCTTGACTGTGACTACATAGGGCTGGGGGAGATTCTGATTTTCCACATGGAACACCCCTAACACCTAGCATGGTGAAATTACTGCATAACTAATACTGACGCATAGAACTCAAATAAAAAGATACACTTAGAAATGGCAACATTCCTTCTACTAAATCCAGGTATCGACGTCAACATGTTAGCAGGCATCTCTCATTTCAGAACCCAACTCTAACATGAATCCTTAGAGAAGGATGGTCTAAGGTGGCCAAAATCACCTCGCATGGTCTCAACTGCCTTCCTTTAATTGTGCTCACCTCATTGGACCAGGCATTACTACTACAATGCAAGGATCTGGTTATGTCTTTGAAATGAGACCTGCATTACTTTTGCTTCCAATTATTTTACTACTTTCAATTAATGATGAGCTACATTAAAATCCACGCAAGAGTATGCTGCCAACGGGGTAATTTTTAATTTCATTGTTGGCCACAGGGGTAGCTTTCCTGTTTAAGACAGTGCTCAGTCTGCTTTTCTACACTGGTGTTGTGCTGTTAACCAGTATTCCACCAGCAACTGGACACCCATTTTACAATCAAGTTTTGGGTTTTTTTTGTTTGTTTGTTTGCTTTTTGCTTTTTAGGGCCGCACCCCAGGGTAGAGTTCGAATCCAAGCTGCAACTGATGGGCTATGCCAGAGCCACCACAATGCCAGATCCAAGCCGAGTCTGCGACCTACACCACAGCTCATGGCAACACCGGATCCTTAACCCACTGAGCAAAGCCAGGGATTGAACCTGTACCTCATGGTTCCTAGTTGGATTTGTTTCCACTGCGCCACAACACGAACTCCTAAGTTATTTATTTTTGAAGAGTAGATTCTAGAAACGTTGAACTGTATATAACTTCATTACTGCAGAGAAGTATGAATAGTACCGCACTGTTTTTTTCAAAGAGGAAAGTGAATGTTGCTCCTTTGTTACGTGGGCAATGGAAGATATTTTTGTGCTACCTGAACAAGCAAACGCTGCTTTTAAGGATATCAGAGTCTCATGACAGAACCACCTCCGTTCTCCTTTCACTCTATCTTCCCATCTTCCTGCCAGAGACCGCTGTTGTTAGTATCTGTGTGATTTATAGGGGCCTGGCGCTCTGTATTATGTGCTTGATATTCTTATTCACTGTCACAACATCCTATAATTTCAGACAGACTTTAGTAGCAAGGGGATTCATTTTTTGGCCAAGCATTATTTTAAATAAATGTCAAAAATCTGGTTGTGTGTATTTACAATGAAAATCACCATGAGCTAGAGTTATGCACAGAATGGTTTGATATTCAGGCTGGACATCCATTTCCTTGGGTGCTACACCTCCTACTTGAAATTTCATCCAAATCAAGTTTTTTAATTATAAGAAATTATTGAAGGTGCATGGATACATGGATACTTAAATCTATTTAATTGCCATACTTTTTTGAGCTTCTTACCTGCCATGATGTGTTCCCTATGTGGGACTCTCTACTGCAGTGGTTCCCAGACAGTGACCCCTGGAGCCATAGCAGTGGCACCTGAGGACATGCTACCGATGCAGATTCTGGATCCTACCTCACCATCCACTGAGCTAGACATCTGGGGAGGGTCAATCATCTTTGCAATGCTAAGGCTTTTTTGTGATTCTGATGCATGCTCAAGTTTGAGGACTTCTGTCGCTCAGGTGCCAAGGACATGACCTCTGAATTGCAGCTGCTACTGATTTCCCTCTCTGTGAACCTTGGCATTAAGACAGAAGCACTGTCTACTGTCATGTCATCAATGACTTCTGTTTTGGAGGATCCCTCTGCACTGCACTCAAGATCCTGTGAGAGTGTTAGGGTACATTGTTCCCTTGCTATCATTTTCAAAAGTCTAAACACACAGTATCAAAAAGCTTGTGGGAATGCAAGATACATTTTTCAGCCCCTGAATTATATGCCACAGTGGCTTGTTGGCTTAATGAGAAACAGGTGGTTCATTTTCCATTGCTACCATTTATTCCTTTGACATAAGCTTGCTTCCCTTCCTTTTCCATGACTCTTTAATTTGATTGTTACAGTATTACTCTCTCTGAAGGTAAAACTAGACATTTCCAGAATGGTTAGTGAGCTTTGCCTTGTTGTACATCTGTAACCAAATGTTCTCGATGCCACAGAAATGGAAATGGGCAGGTAACATGGGACAATGAATTTCATATATATATACACACCAAGGTAAAACTTGAGCAAAGGAAGCTGGTGTATTTATTTTCATATGAAAAGTAGAAAAAGAGTATGATTTAGACTAACCCTAGTTCAATTTATCACAAATGGATATGAATGGCATTGTGCTGAAATGTTTATAAGCACGTCTGGGAAATTAAAATATAGAATGCCCATATCAAGATAAATTCAACTTTAATAATATTTACCTAACATAATTAATCACTAGCAATTTCAGGGTTGATTTTAATATCGGGCTGTGGCCATAAATCAACCATGAAGCCTTTCAAAAGAACAAGACAAATGAAGACAAACACAGCACCTTAACTGGACGAGGTGGTCTCCTCATCACGGTACTCTGGCATGCAAATTCAGACAAGGCCAGGGACCACAGGAGAGGCAAACTTCACGCTTAGAATCCAACCAAAGACAGATGTGTAAGAATTTTTATCAAGCTTTTACGTTCCTAAAGAATAAGACCAATATCTTACGTGTTTCTACAGTGCAATGCCTTTCACTACCTGGGCAAATCTTTTACTGCACCCCCCCCAACCCAGGTGCTGGGTAGAGAGACATAGAAGCCAACAGTGCTTGACTGCAAAGGCCATACCTGGTTCACACAAGAAATAAACAATTTGTAAATGACTTACTGTTTTGATGAATCATATTAATTTCTTTGAAAAATGCATTACAAACAGGTTTTAGAGTACATTTCACCTGCTGAGAAGAACTAAGTTGATGCTTACTGCAGATTTTCCATAATGGCTTCAGAATAGATTTTAGCAGTGAAAACATCAACTTTGGAGCATGTTTTACCTTGTTTTTAATTCAAGCTTTTTTTTTTTTTCCGTCTCTCCTCCAAAAATAAGGGCAACCCCATCTGAAGGTTGTGGTAAAAAAGCCTTTCGATGAAATCTAGGCGAACAACATCATGCCAGAGTTAGGTGTTATTTTTGGTCTTAAGGAAAAAAAAAAAAAAACTAAGTCTAATAAAATCTACCTTTGGAAGGGGGGGAACCTTCAATTTCGCATAGGAAAACAAACATGTAAGGCATTGAGTGAACAACTGTTCGACAGGCACACGATACCTTCTGTAACCTTGAAGATCAAGTTTTGTCTTTTGCACCTGTGCTGCAGCAGATCGCAGACTTGAGCATGCATCAGGATCACCAGAAAGCCTTAATGCAAACATTGTTGACCCCCTCCCCAGACGTTTCGTTCAGAGCTATTAAGACTGCAATTGTTGAGGAGTTCCTGTCATGGCTCAACCGTTAGTGAACCCGACTAGCCTCCCTGAGAATGCAGGTTTGATCCCTGGCCTCGCTCAGTGGGTTAAGGATCCCACATTGCTGTGGCTCGGGTGTAGGCCAGTGCTACAATTTCGATTGGATGCCTCACCTGAAAACTTCCATATGCCACAGGTGTGGCCCTAAAAAAGACCAAAAAACAAACAAGACTATAATTGATGGACTATAATTGCAACCATGCTCTCAGTGAACTAAGAAGGGTGGTTAATTCAAAAGACTGGGAAGGGGATTTTGATGATGGGTAGAGAGAGAAGGGAGGAGTCACCAGGCAGAATGGGAGGCTGGGAACAAACGTGTCATAGCGCTGACACCAGTGGTCGTTAATTAAAGTGAGACCTGTGGGCATCGTCATGTATGTCTCCAGCAGGTGCAGGTGCCCAAGGCCACACACAGAGTAGACGGAGAGTTGCAGTGTTCAGTGCTAACAGGGAGAATTTAAGAGAGAAAGGGAGAGACCAAGAGTCGAGTGTCTGTCCTTGAGGTACCTCTATGAAGGACCTTTGAATCAAACATGTATAAAGAACATTTTTGAAGAGGGGTAAGAGCCACGTAGAAGTGATAGGGTTAGTGGATTATACCTGTTCAAGTGGATAGAAAATTAGGGAGTGCTTGTACTAACGGGGATGGCCCTGAAGGATGGGGGGAGATGTTGGGAAGGAAATACTTGGAACTGCACTGCACTTAGGACGGATACAGCTATTACTGGAAATAAAAATGCCTATTCTATGACTTCCATACACTGCTGAGTTCAGATGAGTGAAAAAATACTTTGAGGGGAGGAAGTTGAGTCAGAAGTAACACATCTAACTCCTCTTTCTCTGTGGAGCAATTATTTTAATTAAGGACCATAAAAACCAGAGAAGTAACGAAGAGGCAAAAAAATAATACAGTTTATGTATTTTTTTGATTCAACTTTCATGTACTATCACCAAATCTTTTAGAGCTGGTACAAGGGGTACTAAGGTGAGCACACACAACCCCCCATGACTGCCAACCACTAGGGACTTTCTCTTAAAAACCTATACATGTAGACAAGTCATCATGTGTGGGGGCCCATGATGTACAGCTGGGGGCTCTCTTCATTAGGTCCCACATGGGTTACAATGTTAAAGGAAATGGGGAAAAAAAGTGTGCTCATTTGAAGCAAAATGTAGATTTTATTTTAGAACTCATTGGACTATGATTAGCATGTAGTCCATTAAAAGATTTTTTTTGACAGTCTATTAACACTGGTGTTTAGAAATGCTGTCATATGGTAATAATAAGCAGATCAAATTTCCTCAGTTTTAGTATTTTAAAAGCCTCTATGGATAATTCATCTCTTAATACCTGTGCCTGAGCTCAAAGCTCTCATCAAGCTTGTCTTACTATCACCAAAAAAGCATTAACTCAAAAATGGGATTACTTGTTGGGGCAAATCACCATGGGCAGGGTTTGAAATCCAGGATGGAGAGGGCATTACTCAAGTGTCCCCAGAGATACTGTGACAAGCTCTACTGGGTGGTCTACCACCATGGCATGAGCTCCTAGACTGTGTGGTTTAAGGGAGAAAGGTGCCCTGTCTAGACATGGCAAGGAGAGACTCTGGCTCCATCATAAGGCCAGGTGGTTGGGACCAGAGAGTGACACAGGAGAGGAGGTTACAGAGAAGGAGTGACATCACAACAGAGCCAGGATCTGGCCTCCTTTCAGATGTACAGGATGGTGCTTGCCTGGATCCAGTTACCTAGGTTGTACAGAAAAGGCCTAGTACAGCAAACAGGAGGTGAGTCTCTGATACCGGTCAACACTGTCACCGAGGGCTCACCCCATAGGCGATTTTTCAAGACATCTCACCCAACATAAGAGGTCAGTGTCTGGAGCACTGGGAAGTTTATGTACTCACTTATGATGGAGCATGACCATGTGAGAACAGGAATGTGTGTGTGTGTGAATATATGACTAGGTCACTTTGCTGTACGGTAGAAAGCTGACAGAACACCGTAAACCAGCTATAATGGAAAAAAAAAAATCAAAAAAATAGAAGAAAAAAGATGTGTCTGTGTGTATGTATGTGGGGGGTTGATTACTAACCTATGTATGGAAACCACAGATGTAGGGACGTAAGAAGCAAAGTAATGGTTATTTGGTTTTTTACTCAAGAAATACATTGCCCTTGTGCCTCTGTAGATGCAAAATACAACATCCAAAATCCTTAGTGTTATTTTCACAACTGGCAGTCTTACTTCATCACATCCCAAGGCAGACAAAACTTGACTCTTCCTTTTTATAGATATGCAAGGACAGGTGATGAGTAAGATCGTCCTTGTAGAATATCACAATTAAGTTTTACTGGATTATGTCTCGGTCGTTTGACAGTGTATGACATTCAGGGTTCTGGGCTAAGTGCTTTGAATTGATGATCCGTGGTGCACCTTCCCACAATCCTTTGAGGATGATATATTATTAAGCCCCATTTGCAGACAAAAACCAACCCTGGGAACATCAAGTAAGTTGTCCAAGTTCTTAGGGCTGGCCAAGTGACAGAAGGGGTATTCAAAGGTTTCCCATTTTACCTTAAGAAAAATCAAGGTAAAATTTCACACTAGTTTTCACTACTCCTCCACCATCAGATATTGAGTTCTACACCAGCAACATTTTGAGTACCAGCCAATTGTTCCATTCTGCACAGGAAAGCCCTCAGAGAAAGTGAATGGATAGAAGAGTTACTATAAACCCCACTTTGATAAAACACCAACAAGAACCCAAAGATCAATTTAAAAAAACAAACACAAAAACAAAAAAAAAAAAAACCAGGACTTCCCATTGTGGCTCAGCAGTAATGAATCCAGTGAGTATCCATGAGGATATGGCTTTGATCCCTGGCCTTGCTCAGTGGGTTAAGGATCCACTGTTGCCGTGAGCTGTGGGGTCCATCACAGACGTGGCTTGGATCCTGCCATTGCTGTGGCTATGGGGTAGAAAGGAGGCTGCAGCTCCAACTTGATCCCTAGCCTGGGAAATTCCATATGCCACAAGTGTGTCCTAAACAGAAGAAAAAAAAAAAGAAAGACATACTCAGGATTCTTACTTAGATCTCGCATATTATCAAAATATTAAAGAATTTTTTTCTTAGTAAGCATTCTGTAACTCCAAGATATATCATTTACTGTATTACACAGAGAAAAAACTACTCATTTGCTCATTCCATACTTAAAACACTGTTTCTCCTACGTCATTCTCCCTCCCAAGATGGAGGTCTCAGAAAGTAAAGGCTCCAATGAAATCATCTCCCTCCTTACTCTTTTTCAGCCAGCGATGGGTAACAGCAAGTGATCTGTATTCAGATAAAACTCAACCGGATTCTAAAAAATAACATTGGTGCTGAATTTAAAAATCTTTAGTCATCTCAGTGCAACAAAGTGATTCAAGAGACTGAAACTCGGTTATCCTTTTGTCCAAGTTATTACAACAACTTATAAATTTATAGACATACACTAGTTCATTGATTTCTGTGTGTGATGGGTGTGCGGGCCTCTATCTTCCATAGAATACTCTTGATGTTTAGGGTACAGACTCTCTAAAATCTATCATTTTATTCATATTTAAATGAAGACCTAGCACAGTGCTTCATGAATAGTTGTTTAATATATAGTCACTTATTGAAGTTTAAAAACTTTTGCCAAAAGCTAATTTGTGTTGTCATTCTATTGTAAACTCCATTTTACATGTGGTAGCATATGAAATAACAAAAGGGTAGTATTAGTGTATGTACATACAGAATTAAAAACGGTACAATACACCCAGATAAAAAGTTGTATACAAATTTTCATATTATTCATAACAGACAAAAGGTGAAAAAAATGCCCATCAAGCAATGAATGGATTAATAAAATGTAGCCTAGGCATACAATGAACTCTCTTGACCATAACAATTTATAAAGTACTCAAATATGCTGCAACATGGATAAATCTTGAAAACATTGTGCCAAGTGAAAGAAGCCAGTCACAAAAGACCACATGTTACATGGTTTCATTTATATGAGATGGCCAGAAAAGGCAAACATACAGAGAAAGAAATAGATTAGTGGTTGCCTAAAATTAAGGGTGAGAATAGAGGCAATGGGTGAATGAACATGTCATGAAGGCAAAGCTTTAGGTGACAGTGATTAAAACCTCCTGTCATTGTTTGGGAGGATGGCCATTCAACTCTGAATGTACTAAAGCCACTGAATGGTCCAATTTAGATGAATGAGGTGTAGAATGTATGAATTACATCTCAAAATTTTACCTCATGAAATGTCTTACATAAAAGGGCATCATCTCTTCCATCTACAGATTCCCTTCTTCTGTTGGCTTAGAGCAAGACACTGTTCTAGGATCAAGCGTTTTCATCTATCAAACAGTGGACCTTCATCACCCATTTTACACTCTATGTAGCAAAAGTGCCAGGACAACGCACAAATACAGACAAAGGATAGAGGGAGCCTGGAAGCTAAGAAGAGGTCCCATTTTCATTCGGAAGTCATGGCAGACCACAGCCATGAGGGGGAGGGGCCTCCAAGCTGAGGGTGTTACAACCACGGTTCATGTACACACCGCAGCAGAACCACCCATGACGCAAAGAGGCTCAGTCAGACCCAAACTTTGACCCTTTTTCATAAAGAGGGAAGAATGGACAAATTAATTATAAAAATGACTATTTTTAAAGTTCAAAATGGTTTAAAGATCCAAATATAAGATCAGATACTGTAAAACTCTCAGGAGTCATCATAAAGAGAACATACTCCAACATAAACCACAGCAGTGTCTTTTCAGATCCATATCCTAGGGTAATGACAATAAAAACAAGTAAGTAGGACATAATTAAACTTACAAGTTTTTTGCACAGCAAAGTACGCCATCAACAAAACAAGCCAACACAGAGAATGGGATAAAATCTTTGAAAATGAAGCAACTGACAAGGGATGAATCTCCTTAACATACCAACAACTCATACACCTCAGTATCAAAGACAACAAACAACCTGATTTAAAAATGGATGGGAGGGGAGCTGTTCAAAGATGGCAGAATAGAAGGGCTGGAGCTCAACTTCTCTCCTAAAAACAACAAAATTCACAGCTAAACACTGAGCACTCTTCACCCAAATGGACTGGAAACCTTATAAAAAGATATCCTACTCCAAAATACAAAGAGGAGGACACAAAAAGAGGTAGGAGGGGTGATTTCATGATATAAAAAACCCCATACCTCCCAGGTGGGAAGCTCCACAGACTGAAAACTAACTGGTTCACAGAGACTCACCTACAGGAGTGAGAGTTCGGAGCCCCACATCAAACCCTCACGTGTGGGGATCTGGCACTGGGAGAAAGAGCCCCTGGAGCATCTCGCATTGAAGGCCAGTGGGGCTTGTGCCCAGGAGCTCCACAGGACTGGGAGAAACCGAGACCCCATTCTTAAAAGGTGCACACAGACTTTCATGTGCACTGGGTCCCAGGGCAGAGAGGTCTCCACAGGAATCTGGGTCAAACCTGACTGCAGTTCTTGGAGGACATCCTGGGAAAACAGGGGTGAATGTGGCTTGTTGTGAGGGAAGGACATTGGAAGCAAAGCTCTTAGGAATATTCAGCAGCCCTGCCTTTCTCTGGAGGGGGCCGTTTTGGGAAAATCTGGCTCCACCCATCAGTCAGTGCTGAGAAGCCCCAGGGCAAACAACAATCCAGGTGGGATCACAGCCCCAACCCTCAGTAAACAGGCTCCCTAAAGACCCCTCAGGCACACAGCTGTCTCTAATCCCACCCAGAGACTAAGCCCCACCCAACAGAGGGATTAGAATCGGCTCCACCCACCGGTGGGCAGGCACCAGTCCCTCCCATCAGGAAGCCTACAGCAAGCCCCCATACTGACTTCAGCCACAAGGGGGGCAGACAGATACCAGAAGTAAGAGAGGCTACAACCCTATTATCTGTAAAAAGGTCACCACACCATAAACTTAAAAAAATGAAAAGACAGAGCTATAACTCAGATAAGGGAGAAAGAAAAAACCCCAGAAAACCGGCCAAGTGATCAGGAGATTCTCAGCCTCCAGGAAAAAGACTTTAGACTGTTGATGCTGAAGATGATGCAAGACATTGGAAATAAACTGGAGGCAACGATGGATAACTTACAGGAAACAATGAGCAAAGAGATACTAGATATAAAACTTAAACAAGAAGAGATGCAAAATACAGTAACTGAAATTAAAAATTCACTAGAAGCAGCTAACAGCAGAATACAGGGGGCAGAAGAACAAATAAGCAAGGTGGAGGACAGATTAGCAGATATTATGAATGTGGAACAGAAAAGAGAAAAAAAAGACTGAAAAGAAATGAAGAGAGTCTCAGAGAATTCTGGGACAACGTGAAACACACCAACATCCATATTATAGGGGTGCCAGAAGGAGAAGAGAGGGCAGACAGAAAAAAAATTTCAAGAGATAATACCCGAAAACTTCCCTAACATGGGAAAGGAATCACTCACTCAAATCCAGCAAGGAAAACGAGTACCATATAAAATAAATCAAGAACCAACACCCTGAGACACGTATTAGTCAAACTGACTATAATTAAAGACAAAGAAAATCTTGAAAGCAGCTAGGGAAAAGAAACAAATAACATACAAGGGGACCCCCAATAAGGTTACTGGGAGATTTTTCAACAGAAACTCTGCAGGCCAGAAGGGAGTGGCATGATATACTTAACGTGATGAAAGGAAAAAACCTCCAACCAAGATTACTTTACCCAGCAAGGCTCTCATTTAGATTTGAAGGAGAAATCAAAATCTTCACAGATAAGCAAAAGCTGAGAGAATTCAGCAACATTAAACCAGCCTTACAACAAATACTAAAGGAACTTCTATAGGTAGAAAAGAACAAGAGAAGCAGGAAAGAAAAAAGAGCAGCAAAAGCAAATCCAAAGCAAGTAATAAAATGGCAATAAGAACATACATATCAATAATTACCTTAAAGGTTAATGGAATAAATGCCCCAACCAAAAGACATAGACTGAATGGATACAAAAACAAGACCCAGAGTTCCTGTCATGGCTCAGTGGTTAACTAATCCAACTAGGAACCATGAGGTTGCGGGTTCACTCCCTGCCCTTGCTCAGTGGGTTAACTATCTGGACTTGCCGTGAGCTGTGGTGTAGGTTGCAGACGTGGCTTGGATCCCATGTTGCTATGGCTCTGGCATAGGCCGGTGGCTACAGCTCCGATTGGGCCCCCTAGCCTGGGAACCTCCATGTGCTGAGGGAGCGGCCCAAGAAATAGCAAAAAGACAAAACAAAAAAACAAAAACAAAACCCATATATATGCTGTCTTCAAGAGACCCACTTCACTTCTAGGGACACATACAAATTAAAAGTGAGAGGATAGAAGAAAATATTTCACACAAACGGGGATCAAAAGAAAGCTGGAGTAGCAATACTCAGACAAAATAGACTTTAAAATGAGTATTTTAAGGGACAAGGAAGGACATTACATAATGATCAAAGGATCAATCCAAGAAGAAGATATAACAATTTTAAATATCTATGCACCCAACATAGGTTCACCACAATATATAAGGCAACTTCTAACAACCTTAAAAGGACAAATTGACAATAACACAATCATAGTGGGGGACTTTAACACCCCACTTACAGCAATGGACAGATCAACCAGACAGACAATCAGTAAGGAAACACAGGCCCTGAATGAAGCATTAAACCAGATGGACTTAATAGCTATTTATAGGACAGTCCATCCAAAAGCAACAGAACACACATTCTTCTCAAGCACACATAGAACATTCTCTAAGATTGATCATATCCTGGGCTACAAATCCAACCTTGGTAACTTTAAGAAAGTTGAAATCATATCAAGCATCTTTTCCAACCACAACACTATACAACTGGAAACCAACAAGAAAAAAACTGCAAAAAACACAAACACGTGGAAACTCAACAACATGCTACTAAACAACCAATGGATCACTGAAGAAATCAAAGAGGAAATTAAAAAATACCTACCAGCAAATGACAATGTAGATATAACACTCCAAAACCTATGGGATGCAGCAAAAGCCATTCTAAGAGGAAAGTTTATAGCAATACAAGCCCACCTCAGGAAACAAGAAAAAGCTCAAATAAACAAGCTAACATTACATCTAAAGCAGCTTGAGAGAGAAAAACAGACAAGACCTAAAGTTAGTAGAAGGAAAGAAATCATAAAGATCAGAGCAGAAATCAATAAAGAAACAAAGAAAACCATTGAAAACATCAATGAAACGAAAAGCTGGTTCTTCGAAAAGGTCAACAAAATTGATAAACCCCTAGCCAGACTTATCAAGCAAAAAAGAGAGAGGACTCAAATCAATAGAATTAGAAATGAAAAAGGAGAAGTAACAACAGACATAACAGAAATACAAAGGATCATAAGAGACTACTACATGCAACTATATGCCAATAAAATGGAAAACCTAGATGAAATGGACAAATTCTTAGAAAAGTGCAATCTTCCAAGAGTAAACCAAGATGAAATAGAAAAGATGAATGGACCTATCACAAGAACGGAAATTGAAACTGTCATTAAAAAACTTCCAACAAACAAAAGTCCAGGGCCAGGTGGCTTCACAGGCGAATTCTATCAAACATTTAGAGAAGAGCTAACACCTCTCCTTCTGAAACTATTCCAAAAAAATGCGGAGGAAGGGATACTCCCAAACTCATGCTATGAGGCCACAATCACTCTGATACCAAAACCAAAGATACCACAAAAAAAGAAAACTACAGGCCAATTTCACTGATGAACATCAATGCAAAAATCCTCAACAAAGTACTAGCAAACCACATCCAACAATACATTAAAAGGATTGTACATCATGATCAAATGGGATTTATCCCAGGGATGCAAGGGTTCTTCAATATCCACAAATCCATCAGTGTGATACATGACATTAACAAACTAAAGAATAAAAACCATATGGATCCTCTCGATAGATGCAGAAAAAGCCTTTGACACAATCCAACACCCATTTCTGATAAAAAAAAAAAAACCCTCAGAAAGTGGTCATAACGGGAACCTACCTCAACACGATAAAGACCATATACGACAAACCCACAGCGAACATAATGCTCAATGGTGAAAAGCTAAAAGAATTCCCCCTGAGATCAGGAACAAGACAAGGATGTCCGCTCTTGCCACTACTCTTCAACATAGCTCTGGTAGTCCTAGCCACGGCAATCAGAGAAGTAAAAGAAATAAAAGGAATCCAAATCGGAGAGGAAGAAGTAAAATTATCGCTATTTGCAGATGACATGATACTATATACTTAGAGAATCCTAAAGACTCTGCTAGAAAACTGTTAGAGCTCATCCACGAATTTGGCAAAGTCGCAGGATACAAAATCAATACAGAGAAATCGACGGTATTTCTATACACTAACAATGAAAGAGCAGAAAAAGAAATTAGGCAAGCAATCCCGTTTACCATTGCATCCAAAAGAATAAAATACCTAGGAATAAACCTACCTAAAGAAACAAAAGATCTGTACTCTGAAAACTATTTGACACTGATGAAAGAAATCAAAGATGACAAAAATAGATGGAAAGACATAACATGCTCATGGATTGGAAGAGTCAATATTGTCAAAATGACTATACTACCTAAGGCAATCTACAGATTCAATGCAATCCCTATCAAATTACCAAGGACATTTTTCACACAACTTGAACAAAATATTTTAAAGTTTGTTTGGAAGCACAAAAGACCCAGAATAGCCAAAGACATCCTGAAAAAGAAAAATAAAGCTGGACGAATCAGGCTCCATGACTATACTACAAAGCAACAATCATCAAAACTGTATGGTACTGGCACAAATACAGACATATAGATCAGTGGAACAGGATAGAAAGCTCAGAATTAAACCCACACACCTACAGCCAACTAATCTATGACAAAGGAGGCAAAAATACACAATGGAGAAAGGACAGCTTCAGTAAGTGGTGCTGGGAAAACTGGACAGCCACATGGAAAAGAATGAAATGAGAACACTCCCTAACACCAGTTACAAAGATAAACTCAAAATAGACTAAAGACCTAGATATAAGACCAGACACTATCAAACTCCTAGAGGAAAACATAGGCCAAACACTCTGACATAAATGACAGCAACATTTTCTCAGATCCACCTATCAGAGCATTGACAATAAAAAGAAAAATAAACAAATGGGACCTAATCAAACTGAAAAGTTTCTGCACAGCAAAGGAAACCCTAAACAACACAAAAAGACAACCCACAGAATGGGAGAAAATCTTTGCAAATGAATCAACTGACAAGGGATCAATCTCCAAAATTTACAAACACCTTCTGCAGCTCCATACCAAAAAAACAAACAACCCCATCAAAAAATGGGCAGAAGATCTAAACAGACAATTCTCCAAAGAAGACATACAGATGGCCGAGAAACACATGAAAAGATGTTCAACATCACTATTAGAGAAACGCAAATCAAAACCACTCTGAGGTACCACCTTACACCAGCCAGAATGGCCATCATCTAAAAGTCTACAAACAAGAAGTGCTGGCTGGAGAGGGTGTGGAAAAAAAGGAACCCTAGTACACTGTTGTTGGGATTGTAAATTGGTGCAACCACTGTGGAAAACGGTATGGAGCTTCCTCAGAAAACTAAAAATAGAACTACCATTTGATCCAACAATCCCACCCCTGGGCAACTATCCAGAGAAAACCACAACTCGCAAAGACACATGTACTCCGATGTTCATTGCAGCACTATTTACAATAGCCAAGACATGGAAACAACCTAAATGTCCATTGACAGAGGAGTGGATCAAGAAGAGGTGGTACATATATACACAGTGGAATATTACTCAGCCATTAAAAAGAATGAAATACCAGTATTTTTTGCAACATGGATGGACCTAGAAACTATCGTGCTAAGTGAAGTCAGCCATACAATGAGACACCAACATCAAATGCTTTCACTGACATGTGGAATCTGAAAAAAGGACAGAGTGAACTTCTTTGCAGAATGGATGCTGACTCACAGACATTGAAAAACTTATGATCTCAGGAGGAGACAGTTTGGGGGGTGGGGGGATGTGCTTGGGCTGTGTGATGGAAATCCTGTGAAATCAGGTTGTTATGATCATTATACAACTACAGATGTGATAAATTCATTTGAGTAATTAAAAAAAATGGACGGGAGGCCTAAATAGGCATTATTCTAAAGAAGACATACAGATGTGGAAAAAAAAAAAAAAGGAAAACCCACACATGAAAAGATGCTCAACATCGCTAATAGAGAAATCCAAATCACAACTACAATGAGGTATCACCTCACACCAGTCAAATTAGCCATCAAAAATTTTAGAAGAAATAAATCCTGGAAAGGATGTGGAGCAAAGGGAACCCTCCTACGTTGTTGGTGGCAGTGTCCATTGGTACAACCACTATGGAAAACAGTATAGAGATTACTTAAAACACCAAATATAGAACTGCCATATGATCTGGCAATCCCAGTCCTGGGCATCTATCTGGAGAAAACAATTTGAAAAGATACAGGCACCCCAATACTCATAGCAGCACTATTTACAATAGCCAAGTCATGGAAACAACCTAAATGTCTGTCCACAGATGAATGAATAAGTATCTGGTATGTATATACACAGATACATATATATACACATACATATACAATGGAATATTACTCAGCCAGAAAAATGAATGAAAATCTGCCATTTGCAGCAAGACGGATGGACCTAGAAATCATACTACATCAAGTCAGAGATAGACAAATACACAGTAGCACTTACATATACAATCTAAAATAAAGGATACAAATGAACTTATCTACAAAATATAAACAGACTTCTATAACAAACCTATGGTTGCCAGTGGGGACAGGTGGAGGTGGGGAGTGATGGACTGGATGCTTGGGACTGGCATGTGCACGGTGTGGTACATGGAATGGGTGATCAATAGGGACCTGCTGTATAGCACAGGAAACTCCACCTAGTATTCTTTGATAATCTGTGCGGGAAAAGAATCTGAAAGAAAATGGGTGTGGGTGTGTGTGTGTGTGTGTGTGTGTGTATAACTGTCATGTGATTGTACAGCAGAAATTATCACAACTTTGTAAATAAACTATACTTCAATACACTTTTAAAAAATGAGAAGTATTTTTTGAAATAAATACTAATCACAATAAAAAAGAAATTTTAAAATAGCTGATAATAACAAGTTCTATATATATCCCAGGAAAGCTGTAATGTTTTATTAATTGTCTGGCTCCTTTCCATATAAATTTTTCTGCATTTTTTGTTGCTTACTGTGGAAAACCTCATGTGGTAATGATTTCCTCAAGAGTGAAAGGATTTTTATTCTTTTCTCTATATAACTGATCAAAAAAATCTTTTTTACTCTTCTATTAGAAAAGTCCCTTTTAGAGTTCCTGCTGTGGCTCAATAGCTTAAGAATCTGACACAGATGTGGCTCAGATCTGGCATTGCTGTGGCATAGGCCTGCAGCTGCAGCTCCAATTTGACCCCTAGCCCGGGAACTTCCATATGCCACAGGTGCAACTGCAGAAAGGAAAGGGAAAAAAAGTTTCATTTTTAAAGGAAGTACTATAGATATCATGCAAATATTTAGGATGATTGTCAAACTTGAAAACTTCTATAAGATTCCTTTTATATATGAGCTGTAAAACCTCAGGCTATTTCCATTTTTCTTGTCGTCATAAAAATTCTTTGAACTGACAATAATTAGTCTGTCACAGATGTGGACTCACTTCAGTGCTGTGTTATCAGTTTTATGTTATCTTCATTACCATCATTATTTTCATGTTAAATCAGCAGGAAATGAATTTTTTCCACATTCGATTCCAAACATCCTCCTTTTCATTAATTGCATTATCAAACAACTTGATTCCATTCATTACTTCTTTTCAAAATATATCTTTTACAATGAAATACTGCTTTAGTGGGATATGATTTTCTTTTCCTTTTTGCTTCTTCCTGTCAAAATAATTTCAATTGATTTCATTACTCATTCCTATCACTTTCCTTTCCAAGACGAAATTATCTTACTTTTTTATATAATGAATTTTTCAGCATGAGAAGGCTGTATGTACACTTCAAGATTCTGCAATTTCTCATTTGTCTTCATGAGATGTCACTACACATTTCACCTAAAGCTGATCAAGTTTTTTCAGTTTGTGTGTGCATTTGTAAAATATTACTCTTCCCATATTGCAAAAATGAACGTAACTGTCACCTTTTTTTGGAATCTGGCTACAGGGAGGCTGAGTAGGTGTTACCTTGGTGTACATACATACATAGTTTTTTCCACAGTTACCTCCATGTATAGTCCAGGGATCCTTAAATGCTTGGGTATAGGAATGGATTTCCAAGAACCTTCCTGCTGGATTGACACTGCTGGCCTCTTTAGTGATGGTAAAATAGTGTAAAGAAAAATGGTTTCCTACATATGTGTTCCGAGGCCTCACTATTGTCCCCTGGCAGGAGCAGGTATGTGAAAAGAATGGTGTGAAAAACCTGTGGTTAAAGTATCTTCCTTTTCATCAAATGGACCTATTGTTAGGACCTGACCGAGGGCCTTACAAAGGGTTGCTCCCATGAGAAGCCCTGAAACTTCACTTTCACTCGCTGTGCGGTGAACCCAACGCAGAACTGGAGGCCAGGGGAACTGGAGGCCAGCGTCAGGACGTGCAGATTTGGAGGGAGATCCGGGAGAGGGGGAATCTTGTAAAACCTGACGAGAATTTTGGATTTGATACTCAGGTAGCCATTGGAGGATCCATACGAGAGAAGTAACCTTATCTGGATTATTTATTGACAGAATTGCTTAGGCTGGATACTGGGGAGTAACCTGTTGGGGGTAAGGGGGAATTGTGGGGCCCAGTTAGGAAGCTCTTCAGAGTTCAGGTGTGAGCTAAGGGTGGCTTAAACTAAGGTCTCAATAACAGAGGTTCAAAAAAAAAAAAAAAGCGCTTAAGATTGAGGCAACATAGTGAAGGCAGCATTTGACGTTATTGATGGGTCACGTCAAAGAAATCAGGCATCCGTCAAGTCTACCAACATCTTTGGTCTGAGAAAAGCGATGAGCCATTTCCAAAACTGCGAAGGAAGGATACGCAAAGGTTTCAGGCATGCACATTTTGGAGTAACTGTGGCACATAGAAGTAGAGGAGAGTTTGAGCAGATAGCTGTTTACATGAGTGAGGACACTGGTGGAAAAGTCAGGACTGGATCAAGAGAGTTCGACGCCATCAGCTGTGTCAAAGCTTTGGAACTTGATGACATTCCCCAAAGAGGAGATACCGATAGAGAGGGTATGTGAGAACTCATCTGACCCCAGGACCCATCAGTAAGTAGAAACGGGAAATGGGAGAAAGACGAGCTGGAGAGGGAGTCCAGATGTTGTTCCAGAGGTCTCTTCAAATGTCCTCCATTTTTAAGTATTTTTGTTCAGCCTGGATGGCTTCCGCTGCTGTCTTCTAGTTCACCGATCCATTTCTCAGTATCATCTAGTGTACTGTTGTGTAGTGCAGTATAATATAGTATAGGGTGGAACAGTATCGTGTAATATATAGCGTCCTTTTACAGTATTTTTACGTTTCATTTGTCGTATTCTTCAGCACTGTCGGTATCTTCTTGTCTGTTGGCTGAACGTCTCACTAGACCCTGGGATGATGGACCATACCATCAACAGCAGCTTCCTCCTCCTCCTGCCAAGAACTCAGCCAAGGAGAGACCATCACAGCTCAACGAATCAAAAGCCACTATGCTTCCAACTGTCAGTTCCTCCCATGGACTCTTTTTTCACTATAGGCCTCAGCACTTCCTTTTCCTCCTCTATGCAAGAGTTCGCCTATCCACTTCTGTGGGAGAATTACACTCATCTCTGCATAGCAGCAGCCCACAAGTAATGATTTGCTGTTGATTCCAAGTCAACTCATTTTTGCTGGAGATGTCACTTGTCTATTTAAGATCACAAAACTGTCACTGAACCGTATGAAGGTAAGTGGTGGAATTCATTTAAGAATGTAATTTTTGTTTTTTTTTGTTTTTTTTTTGGCTATTTTGGGCCTCAAGTGGCATATGAAAGATTCCAGACTAGCCGTTGAATTGGAGCTGCAGTTGCTGGCTTACACCACAGCAACTTGGGATCCGAGCTGCTGTCTGCGACCTACACCACAGCTCTTGGCAACACCAGATCCTCAACCCACTGAGCAAGGCCAGGGATAAAACCCACATCCTCATGGGTATTAGTCGGGTTTGTAACCTGCTGAGCCATAGTGGGAACTCAATTCAAGAATTTAAATTTTTAATGTTTTGATTGGAAAAGGCATTTAAATAGAAATCACACACTACAGAAGAGAAAATGTAAATGAAAAGATAAAATTTATTATTTCAGTACCTTTAAAGTCACTTTATTCCTGGTTTTTGCACAAAAAGCCCCCCATATTTTCATTTTTCAGGGCCTTCTATAAACTTTTATGGCCAGCCCTAAAACGATGTCCAATGTTATTGATAGGTCCTTGTGAGATAGAAGTGAGAATTGAAAGATGTGTATTTATGTATTAGAGAAAGCTAGAGATATGCTTTGATAGATAATGTTCACTTCTGTATTTCAAGCACCTCTAACAGTTCCAGCAAGAGAAGGTCCGTGATAAAGTGGTGAGTGAGTAAATCAGTGAATGCATCCATCAACGAAGTTTTGTTGAAATAAAACATGGGCTGTGACTCATAAAAAAGGAAAAAGCTCAATTAACAATTTTAATACTCACTGCATTAGATAGAGTAGCATCTTTTTTTAATTCTTGGAAAAGTTGCTTTTGAAACTTAAACTAGTAATAATACTTATTCTGACTGATAAAAGGCCTACATAGATAAAAATTCATGCTAACTTCTTTATGTGCTATCAGTTCCATGAGAGCAGGATAGGCAAAAAAATAGCAAATTTCTTTTACCATTTTTGTATTTTCCAGTTTAATATATGCAGATTTCCTCCTTTAGCTTTAACCAATAATGAGCTTAGAGGTCATCGCTCCTGTCATTATAAAAAGCTGAACATACTAAAAATTAATGACTTCTCATGGATCCACTGGAGGACCCAGGTTCAGGACTAACTGCTACCCTGAGATGCAGAGACAGGTGAATCAGAGTCACAGCGGAGATGCACTCACTAGGAGCAGAGCTTCGAACTAGCTACACCTTTTTTGTGCAATTCTCCATCTACTGATAGTAACGCTATTGTGCTCGAAATGCCTGAGGGCTCTTACCTCGGGTCCAGGTGAAATTCCCAGGGACATCTCTTTCCAAACTCATGTTTACGACCAACCCTTGCGGTTCTTATTGTGACTGCAAGATCCCCTTCAGCAATTACCATGAGAACAATGGGCAGAACAAGAATTCCAAGCTCTGGAATGTACAAGGTGTGGAGGGACATGGCAAGGTCCTGGGTAGATCCAGTCAACATGGGCCTGGGGTTCTGCTTTTACTGGAGCAGAAGCTCACTACTGATGATTAAGAAGGAATGTGAAGCATGGGAAACGAGAAAAAAATGAAGCAAGCAGCCAGCTCCATAAGTGACTAGACATAGTTCCTAGTTCTACACAGCAGGATCTCACTGCTAATCCATTCCAAGGCAATAGCCCATATCTATTAACCCCAAGCTCCCAATCCACCCGCTCCCTCCTCTCCCCCTTGACAGCCTCAAGTCTATTCTCCAAGTCCATGATTTTCTTTTCTGTGGAAAGGTTCATTGGTGCCGTGTATTAGATTCCAGATATAAGTGTCATCATATGGTATTTGTCTTTCTATTTCTGATTTACTTCACTCAGTATGAGAGTCTCTAGCTCCATCCATGTTGCTGCAAATGGCATTCTTTTGGTTTTTTTTTTTTTTGTGGATGAGTAGTATTCCATTGTGTATATATCCCCCACATCCTAATCTAATCATCTGTTGATGTACGTATGTCTAGCCATTTATGATGAGGCATGATAGATAATGTGAGAAAAAAGAATGTATACATGTATGTGTAACTGGGTCACCATGCTGCACAGTAGAAAATTGACAGAACACTAAACCAGCTATAATGGAAAAAAATTTTCTATTAAAAAAAATAATAGTCAGCCAGTAACTGAAATCCACCAGGATCTCTAAAACAAAGGCGTCTCAGGGTCTGAGGTTGGCAACGTGTTCATTCTAGACACGCTACATTGTGAGGCATCCACTTCAAGGCAGCTAAACCAGAAACTTGCACTACCAAAAAATAAAAAATATAAATAAAAGCCAATTATCTGGGCTCACACCACAGCACACTTAAACATAGAACTCATGGTCCCACTATATACTGTACTCTTACACTAAATGCACCAAAGCATTGTGTATAAAAACAGAAGGTACATACCTTAATTTAAAAATACTTTATTGCTAAAAAAAAATGCTAACCATCACTCGAACCTTCAGTGAGTCATCTTTTTGTAACAGTAACATCAAACATCACTGCGCCTAGATCACCACAGCAAAAACAATGAAGCATTTTCAAGTACTGTGTGAGTTACCCAAGGATGGCACAGAGTGAAAAATGCTGTTGGAAAAATGGTGCCCACAGACTTGCTCAACCCAGGGTGGACACAAGCCATCAGCTTATAAAAAACACTGAAGCACAATAAACAAAGTGTGCCTGTACTGTCTTAAGAAACCTACATGAAGCCCTATCTTATGAATTCAAATTGGACGTATTTTAATTAAAAATGTGTATTGGATGGAAACAACGTAAATGTCCATCGACAATTGAATGGATGAAGAAGATGTGGTACACCTACACAATGGAATACCCACTCAGCCATGAAAAAGAGCAACAGAATGTCATTTGCAGCAACATGGATCGAACTAGAGACTCTCATATGAAGTAAAGTCAGAAACAGAAAGACAAATACCATAGGATATCACTTATATCTGGAATCTAATGTACGGCACAAATGAGCCTTTCAACAGAAAAGAAATGCATAGACTTGGAGAACAGACTTGTGGTTGCCAAGGAGAGAGGGAGGGAGCGGGATGGACTGGGAGTCTGGGGTTAATAGATGCAAAACCACTGCATTTGAAGTGGATCAGCAATGAGATCCTGCTGTAGAGCACAGGGAACTGTATCTAGTCATTTGTGAGGGAACAGGATGGAGGCTAATGTTAGAAAAAGAGTGTCTATGTTTGACTGGGTCCCTTTTCTGTACCCTAGAAACTGCCACAACACTGTACATCGACTATCATGGAAAAAAAATAATCTCAAAGATATATGTATTGGCAACTCAAGGGCAACTACTAAGTGACCATTTTAAAAGAAATGTAATTTATAGGGTAAAGGAGGAGACAATGTGGAGTTGAACTTTTGGCTTTATATCAAAGCAGAAGAACCAGGAAATCACTACAAATGCAGCTAATACAACGTAGTTAGAAATATGGTGTATGTTAATCCAGTGGTATCACACATTCAATGTGTTAAAGTTACCAATGAAGACAGATGGTCAGCAGAACTAAAAAAGGGCCCAAGTGTTTAAAGTGGGTTTCTTGTTGACAGCAAAGATTCTGCTATGATAGTTTTCTAAAAGGGGGAAAAGATGTTATCTTAACCCTAAGAGGAAAAAAAAAAAGTTGGAGTAACTGTTAATTTAAGGTAAAATGGGCTTCAGAAAAAGGAACATTATGAAGAGGAAAGAGGGCCCACCACATAATGGCAGAGTACATTGTTCACGAAGACTCCACATTAAAAATGTTTTGACCTAAATGCAAGTATCTTTCAGATGCAGTGCAAACAGTGCTTCAAGGACGACTTCTACCATGCAGTGTCTATGTGAGCAAAGAAGATCTACAGTAAATATTCTAAACTTGCATTTTAGGTCACTAGAGAAGGGAAGCAGTTTAAAACCAAGGCAAGTCGAAAAAAAATAGAAAATCCAAACAGTAATAGAAAATTCATGACATCAGAAGCTGGGTCTTCAAAAACATGAGTGACATTTGGGAGGCCCTGCTGTAGTACAGCAGGTTAAGACTCCAACTGCCGTGGCTGAGGAGACATAGGTTTGATCCCCAGCCCAGAATAGATGGTTAAAGGATGTGGCATTGCTGCAGCTGTGACTCTGATTCAATTCCTGGCTGAGGAACTTCAATATGCCACGGGGTTGCGAGCGGAGGAGGGGATGAGGTGGCTATACAATTTTTTTTAAGTAATAATTAAAAAATTTTAAGTCTCTGTCAGGACAAATTTTAAAGAGGCTTTTAAATAAAAATATGGTTTTTATTTTAACCTTGATAAAGTAAAAGCCTTATTTTAAAAATACTCTATTTTTTAACCAAACGACTTGGTTAAGACTTTTTTTTTTTTTTTTTTTTGTGGCTGCACCCATGACATGTGGAGGGTTCTAGGGCAGGAACTGAACCTTCACTACAGCAGCAATCCATATCGCTGCAGTGACAACACCAGATCATTAACCTGCGGCACCCACAGAAGAACTCCACAAGTTTTTCTTAAACACTATTTTCTGAGATTCATGAAACTATTTTTAAACACAAAAATCCACCTTGTTCGTCTATGTGCTTGGTATTTATTAAGCTATACATTGAAAGAGACCCATATATTTGGGAGAAGAGCTACTAAATTTACCTAACGAGCAAAGTAAAACTCAGTTTGTACCTTGAAATAGAGATGCTTAGAAAAGTCAGTTGCACCGTATCACTTGTGTGTTGATTAAAACAATTTTTTTCATATAAACATTGTCCATGTTCAAATTAAAACTGAGTTGACAGAAATGATTAAATCCATAAATGGTTGAAATATTATTCATGGTTAAAATCTTTAACAATAATGTTTGATATTCATTCCAAGACAGTTTTTAAAAAAGTATGTTTATGAATGCAACTACTCTAGAATTTTTTTAAAAAGCTTTACACAAGAGAACAGATAAAATTACTTGTGGAAATTCTAATCGTGTTTCTTGTGAATTTAAGGTTTTTAGCAATGAAAATTCTTACAGAACTGTCATTTCATCCTATCTAAATGGAATTTCAACACCCATGTCTTTTAAAAATGTCTTTTCCACATGCTTAGAAATATCCTCATCCAACAGAAGCCATATTTATTTCACACAGGAACTGCAAAGAGGGGCAAGGGTTTTCTAAAACATATAACCATATACTGCAAGCACTGCACATGGCAGAGGAGCCTGGGGAATCCTCTGAGCAATTACAGCTTGTAAAGAAAAGCCATTTAATCTAGCAAATTGTCCTAAGGACCACAGAAATGCTTAGGTTATCTTAGTAATTTCCCCAGAGAGCCTGTTAAACATATCATATTGAAGACAGTGGACCCCTGGCTTATTTCTCCAAGATGACTTAAGGCAATGCTCATGTACACACAGATTCCAGAGGCAGATGAGCCTATATTTCAACTTGGGGGGGGGGGGGGATAAGCAACAGCTCCCAAATCTGTTCTACTTTGATAGGCCAGTCAGGAGTCTGAGTTGCAAGCAACAGATTTCACTTTGAATTGCACAGGCAGAAAATAGTTTACTCACCAAGAGTACCTAGTTCTCATGTCTCAAAACTTTCAGAGCCATGAGAACTAGCTAGATACTATGTGCCTAGAACCAACATGCAACTGCACTGAGATGGATCTATTAAGAAAGAACATCCCCAGTATCAGGAAGACCTGGGACCTCCAGGGCCTCTGCTACTGCTGCTCTTCAAGAGCCTCCAACAAGCAGAGAGTTCTTCTACACTTAGCCCCCTAAACCAAGTTTCATGATGGTGCCATCTGCTTGGAGAAGCTGAGGACACAGTCCATGCCTAACGGCAAATGAGGATGGACTAAGGAAGACTTACTTCTACCTTGGGAGGCACATCTCCAGGTGAAGCTGTATTTGAAATCTGGAACAATGTTCAGACATGGCATGCAACCATTTATATGGTCCCTGTCTACCACACTTGGCTTGTTAGCTCCTTTTAGGTACACTCATTTCACTTGCTAATGCTTTTATAAAATAACGTCTGGAAACCTCTCAACACCACAGCCAAAATAGTCAATACCAAAAATGTCAATATTGTCATTGGTCTACAACACTCCTCTACTTGTAGAAGCTTTAAATACTTATTATATCAAGTACAGCAAGTCCTGGTACCTGTCAATAGGACAATCACTGCTGAATGCTTAGCCTGATGCTAATCAACACTCAAATTACATAACTGGTTGTCTTATTCTAACTATATTACACACTCCCTGAGGCTTAGTAATTGAGATAAAAATCAAAGGACACAACTATCATGCTCAAATTCAAATGAGAGCTTTATAACATGAAAATCTATTTTTGGCTTTGTAAGTTCTTATCATTTCTGCACAGTCAGATATTCTGACTCTTGCATGGAGAGATCAAGCCCTCATATCAACATACCAACACAGCTCTCAGGGAAGAAAAATGTCGATCTCAACTTGTGGTCAGTTTCGAGGGAAAGTCTCACTTTTTGAGACCCAGGGAAAAGGTGGTTTTCCTTACACAGATGCTTTTGTCCTAACTCATGGCATTTCTCATTAACTCATGGCATCTTGTATCCTGAGACCCCTCTAATCTCCAAGGGAATTTTACAAGTTGGAAATGGAAAGTAATGGAAACCAGGTTTTTCCCCCCCAATTATTATTCAAATTATTATTTGCTTCTCATCTCTAATGTACATTTCGTAGGCTTAAAAGAAAATCTTTCAAACTGTCGGTGACTATTTAAAGTAAGTAGCTTTCTAAATAAATGCCTTGTCAGTTTGTATTAGAATTGCTTGCCTGATTAAAAAAGGCGACAGTAATTAAGTGTTGGCCTGTTAATCTGTTATTTACAAGTCATTAATGAAAATGGTTAATGGATTCAAGAGGCATTCCATATTTAAATTAATTCTGTTGCTATAAGCTGGACTACATTTACACTATTTAAAATACTCTTGGGCATGAAGTATTGAATTAGCACAGGCATCAAAGGCTGTATCTTTCAAAGTCAGAGTTACTTTAAAGGAAAGCAAGCAAATCAAAACTATCTAACCATTACTGTTGGTTTGTTTTTGTTTAACAAATAAAATGAGATACTGTTGAAAGTATAAACAACATGAGGAAACATAACAGTCTTCCTTTTCCTGTTCTTGTCCTCAAGTTCACCTTTGAATTCTTTCACTGCAGTGAATTGCCCTTATGCTTTAGCTGAAGAATTTAAACATACTGCCATGAATGCTGTATTTTTTATCTAGAAAACCTGAGATCACTGAAGGTCGTTGAATGCCACAACTCTTAAAGCAAGAGACTCTGGACATCAATAGTGTCAAAAATGCCCCTCTTAACCTTTAGGAACCAGAAGATGTTTGAAACAATACCAGTATTTCATGGAATTAAAATCTAATCCATATGAGATGAAGAATTCAATCAGTACTAGTTACTTCGATGCAATTCAGAGTAGCTTTCTCCTGAGCTTCATCAACATTGATCCTTCCCTCGTTATCTCTAGGACCTAGTTTCATTCGCCTTGTATGTTATATGCAATTTTGTCACTGGACAATTTTTAGAAATACAAACACAACGTGCTCATCTTCCCGTCCAGGCTCAATACTGCACGACTCTGGGACACATGTTGGTCCATAGGTCTAACATCGCCTTTAGGACCTTCCTCCGCGCTCATCAATAAAAGTTTTGGTTGGCTGGCTGAATCTGACATTTCAAATTGATGGAAAATTGTAGTAAAAATTAGCATAGGTGGCAACTGCAACTCAGATCTGATTCCTGGCCCAGGAACTCCTTACGCCCAGTGTGGCACAAAAAGAACAAACAAAAAAGTTTTAATGTTTAACCATGCCACAATGGCAGCCTCATCTCTAGATACTGCGATGGATAAAGAGATGTAGACGACAGATGGATTAAGACGAGGTGGTACTTACACACGACGGAATACTGCTCAGCCATGAAAAAGAAGAAAATAATGTCGTTTGCAGCAACATGGATGCAACCAGATTCTCTCACACTCAGTCAAGTCAGAAACACAAAGACAACATCTATCACTTATATTTGGAACCTAAATATGGCAAAAATGAACCTGTCTACAAGCCAGAAACTGATTCAAGGATATAGAAAACCGGCTTGTGGCTGCCGAGGGAGAAGGGGAGGCAGTGGAAATGGAAGGGAAGTTTGGAGTTAGCAGATGCAAACTATTCCATTTGAAATGGTTAAGCAATAAGGTCCTACTGTACAGCACAGGGAACTATATCCAATATCATGGAGTAGAACATGATGGAAAATACTATGAGAAAAACTATGTGTGTATATGTATGTATGTATGACAGGGTCACTATGCTGTACAGTATAAATTGGCACAACACTAAAATCAAATATACTTCAATTTAAAAGAATAAAAAAATTTTAAATGACCAAAAAAAAAAAAAAAAAAACAAGTGGAAAGAGCCTTGGAATAGAAGGCTGAACCTACATAAATCAGTAGGTCAAATGCAGGCTTGACAGGAAAAAAAAACATCAGACAAAATGACTCATGCTTAAAATCTGAGTAAGATGGTACAGTTTTATTTACTGGGATGATCGGTATGAGATCCCCTCTAGACATTTTATCCTCAAATTTCATGTGAAATTATTGGATGTGAATATATAGACAGCTGATCATATGGGATCTGAAGATTATCAAGGTTACCTGGAGTGATTAAGGTGCAAACAGGCATTCTTTTGTTCGTTAAGTATTTATAAAGCATTTATGTGCTAGGAGTACCATCCTAGCAATCCGAGTGCAGTGCTGACTGTGATAATATCATCTTGACTGAGACGCAAGTGGAGATGAAGAATCCACAGCTAAACCAAAGAGCAAGGCACTAAGACAGGTCCTGGTTAGGGCTCTGAAGATAACACAGGCTATGCTGTTGAGAGTGCCCTGGAGCAGCTGCCTTCATATTTAGCAGTCATTTCACGTGAAGAAGCCCCTGAAGGAAGTATCTCACCCAGAAGGGACAGCATGGTGATTAAGGATGTGTATGCTCAAGTTCGAGACCCAGGTCCGTGTCTCAGCCACGCAACATGGTAACCGGGTGGACGTTCCATGTCATTTAACCCTTTGTAACCTCACTTTCTTCCACTATAAAAAGGGGGTGACGATCAGAATGCTTCTTTACGGAGCAGGGATGACGTGAAATCATCCGCGTCATTAGCACAACTCCCATTTTGTAAGGAGGATACTCACTGAATACTGGGAATAAAAACCATAGCAATTACCTTATTCATTTACCCAGCTCGGCAGGCCAGGAGAACATTGTGGGTTCTCTTATCCACTGATTCCAAGTAGGCATTTTCCCAGTGTTCCTACCTAGGCATTTCATTCGCAGAAGTACAAGGGTGGTAAAATACTGGCTGAGAGCGATGCATCTAGAAATAGCAACCAGCAGGCTCACCTTTAAAGCACAAAGAGGGCATAAAGGATTGGGGACTTAGCATCATATTGTCTGAAAACTGGAACCCCCATTACACATAAATTTACCCGTTATTTTATTTTGTTGTTAAGTAAGCCTGAGTAAATATTTTGATGTGTTTTCTAATGACTTCAGTGGCAATTAGGCTTGTTATTCATTGTTTCCAAAGACCTTTGTGGTACTGGACAATATGAACTGCTTCCTTATTCAGCAGGTTGATAGTGACTTCATTTTCATTTCAAAAATTATTTACTGTTCTCTGCTTATAAACCAAAGTATAAGCTTGGCTTTTATCCCAAGAGGGGAGCACAAGGGCCTTTGATTGTCTAGGCATTGCTGCTTCAAATAGCAGGAAGAAAACGGAAGAAAGTATGTTTGAAGGAAAACACATTTAAGTCTAACATCTTATGGTAGTTGGGAGCATATGTTTATGTCTGTGAGCTATGTGTGTTTACACCCTGGTCAAAATACACATTTTCTATTTTTGGCCCGTAAATATACAAACCCAAAAAATGTGAAGTCGTTCAAATGTCTTGCCACTTCAAGTAAAATCTCAGTTCATTGCAGTTGTGACGTAGGGAAAACTCAATTATGGCCACTCTGTATGTAGTTCATCCCACAGGAATCAAAGCCATATTCAACTATGTATCCTTTTCAGTATAGGAATTTCTCTCATATAATCTCTATGGTATTTAGTCAATAGGCATGATTTAAACCATTTAATAAAGGAAGCTTCAATTTTTCCTTAATATATGCAAGTACTGTCCTCTTGAAAAATAATGGATTTCCCATCATGGCTCAGCAGAAACCCATCTGACTAGCATCCATGAGGATGCAAGTTTGATCCCTGGCCTTGCTCAGGGGGTTCAGGATCCAGCATTGTCCCGAACTGTGGTGTAGGTCGCAGACGTGGCTCAGATCTGGTGTGGCTGTGGTTGTGGTGCAGGCCGGCAGCCGCAGCTCCAATTAGACCCCTAGTCTGGGAACCTCCATATGTCAAAGGTGTGGCCCTTAAAAGCAAAAACAAAAAGACAAAAAAAGGAAGTATGAGTATCTTGAAGTCCTGAGGGTCTCTTGATCAAATTCATCTCTGACTCCAAGTGTAAAAACTAGCCTGTTTCTAACTACTTGCATTTCTTTATAGCTTTAAGTAGGCATGTGAGTATACATATGTTTATATATTTAAGCGTATAGAGAAATGCAAAAGCCAGTTAAAATATGTTTATACGTTACATAAGTTCTTTAGTTCTATACTTTTTATCATTTTTAAATCCATCATACTAGTTTTCTCACTTTTTGCTTAACTTTATGTCCTGTGGTTTATCCAGCTTCATTGGTGTATACCAATGATGCATCTGTGTAAATTCCACAGAGGTATAAAATACATGTAGGCATAAGCCATTATTTATCTTTACAAGTTGGTTTCAAGGTTTTCTTTTGCTTGCCGTTGCCAACAATGCTGGCAGGAACACTCGTCTCCAGCAAAGCTCTCTCCCAGTGGATACTCTCGATCACAGGGTCTGTGCAGCATTGACCTGAGTGAGTGACTTTTTTTGCTACTAGTTTTAACATCTCCGCTCCCGTCATCAGGTTAGTGTATTTCCCACTGTATCTCACTGTCATGTCTTAACACGGTTCCCCTGGTGTCCCTCTTGGAAAACCTTCTCTCTGAGAAGCATTTCCTTCTTTCCTCACAAGCTAACCATGCACTTTGTCATGATAAACATGTATATTCACATATGCTAGCAGGGAATATTATAGATATATATCCTATATTCTACATACAATGATACCTATAGCCCCACTACACTCATTTTATATAGAACAAAAAAACACAGAGGTCAATTAAGTGGGGGTGTTTTGCATTGTATGTGCTCTGCCAGCATGTCCAAAGATGCACCAGCTTTTCAACATGATATAGTTTTCCCCCAATTTAAGGAAACCTCTCTCCACTTTCTGTCACATTTCAGGTATTGCCCTAATATTTTCCTCTTTTCCATCAGCAAATTCATTGAAAGGAACCTCTCCAGTTCCACCTCCACGCCTTCGCCATTCTCAAACCAGACCTAATTCACTATTAATGACTTCCCGCAATTGCTGTGATGCCCCTCAGGGTTCCTCCCTGTGACACTCAGTAGCCATGCCAGCGTCTTTTCTTAACCCTGCGATGATATGACATGTATACACTGTGCTTATTCATACCTGTTTGAAATATACTTCTTTGTGTCTGTGAAACCATTTTCACACGTTTCTCCCCCCTACAAGGCTTAACACAACTTTTTATTTGCTGGCTTATCTTATCCAAGTAAGAAATACTAGTTTTCTTCAAGGCCAAGGTCAGAGTTCCTCTTCTGTCTTCATGCCCACTTGCCAGAAATGCCATCTGTACATGTGGTTTGATTTCATAGCCATAAGCAGCTAATACATACATTTCTATGTTCAGACTTGCCTACCTTACATATCTCCTCAGAAGTGATTCCATGTACTCAGGAATAATGTTTGAAATAAACCCACCTTCTTGTGTAAGAGATTAATCAATTTTTTTTTTTTTTAGGGCCACACATGTAGCTATGGAAGGCCCCAGGTTAGGAGTCCCTTCAGAGCCACAGCTGCCCACCTAGCCCACCTACACCACAGCCTCAGACACGAGGCTCTGCAACCTAAACCACAGCTCATGGCAACAAGGGGCGCTTACCCCGCTGAGTGAAGTCGGGAGGGGGCCCACATACTCGTGGGTACTCGGCAGGTTCGTTACTGCTGAGCCACAATGGGAATTCCCTCAATTTTTTCCCCCCCAACAAGCCTGTTACTCCCTGCTCTGTACCTCGGTGTATGGCAGCAGTGTCCATGCTGTCACCCACCAGCTCCGCAACGGTCCTCTTTTGCTCCATCTCATACCAATCTCTCCTCTCCCACTGCTCCCACTTAAACAGCTCCGTGAGTCCCCTAACTTCCACGTGCATGCAGTCATTCCTTGCCTGTATTATCACAGTAAGGATGGAACCATCACTTTAAAACCCCCAATCAAAGTATGCTCCTCTATCCATACCTTCAATGATTTCCATGACTTCCTATTGTTTGCAGAAAATAAACTTGCAAGGAGATTGTTAAGCTCTGCAGAGTCTGGACTCTACCAGTCTCATCTCATCACGCATTTGTGATGTGGCTCATTTTCCGTCCCCTGGTCCCAGTGACAGCCTTCAAACCCTCAGCACTCTTACCACCTCCAGGGCATGTAACATCTTCTCACCTGTGCATGGACACACCCGCTTCACATGTCACCTACCTAATGCCTGACTCTGCAGACTTTCGCTAAACTGCCTCATTTTGAGGGATACCGCCCTCGGTTTCCCCAATGTGCTATCAGCCCGTTTTATGCTCTAAGACAGCCAGCCATTCATATATACCATTGATACGACCTTTCCATTTTTAAATTCAATAATGCAGCTTCTAACTTCTCCAATATGCTAAGCTCACCATGCAGTCAGGGAGCTGGCGTTATGCAGCCACAGTCCATGTCAGAGTAAATTCCCATCCCAGTGCGACCTGATTTTTTCTTGCTCCCTCCTACCCCCACCTTCTCTCTTTATTCACTATTTAGCCTTTCATCAACTAAGACTGGCCATCTCACTACGGTTTTTTTAGCAGTATCTCTAATTCTATTCAGGTTTTTAACATCAATGAGATTTAAAAGTCCATGTCTTCAAAAATCAATTTCTCATACAGTAGGAATTTAGAACAGCAATTTTTGTCTTCCTGTTCTTCCTCCCACAGCTTCTGTTTGTGTCTGAAGCAAAGTGAACAGAAGATCATTAAAAATAAGTCATGCCACACCCATACACGCACTTGTATTATGACCTAGAAACTCAATGTCATTTGACCTGGTGTAAGAGAAACAATGGGCAGCAATTTGAAGCTGAGTCTATGAGCTACTGGCCAGCTCTACAGAACTAGACTATGGGACCTTCGTTTACTTATCTTGCAATTTGTAACTGCAAGTGTCAGGACCTCATGTTCAATTTCTTTCTGGTATTAGAAGCACTACCACGGTGCTCAAAGAGAAACCTAGGGTTCTGGCTGCAGAGTCTGTGTCATGACCCCTCACTGAGCTGTGTGCCCTGGAGCAAGGAACCTAGACTCTGTGCTTGCACCGTTTTATCTAACGGGAATGGAGTGATTGTGGCTCCTCAGATTTTAGCTTTAAGTTTTAAAACTAACACTTAAGCACAGTGAAGAGCACATACTAAGTACCATGTAAGTTCGAGTTACAATGATTCAACTCTAGCTGGGCTGCCTTGTTTCTGCCGATTGAACAGTATTTATAAATCGCACCGTGTACAAAGTGATTTTATCACAGTGCTTCGAACTTCTTAAAGGTTTATTTTCCATACAGTAAGTCAGTCTTGAAAATTCAGTTCATTTGCGAGTCATTTGTTTTCATTTGGTTCTTTAACAAATGTTGACAAGTTTCTACATACTTTGTTAAATGAAGTTACAGTAATAATTTTTAGCTGTATTTTCCAATTTGGCATTTCCTTTCATGTTGAAAACGAACCTCAAGGAAGGGAATTTTTAATTTTCATCTCTTTGACTTCCATGCGAATTTGGGCCAGCAGGTAATTAAATTCGGAGCATGGTCTAGGCTATTTGAATTTTTTCTTCATTCCTTCTAAAACTAAACTCCAGGATAGCTACAAGAATTATATCAAAAACCCACAGTGCCCTAATAATAGTTCATGATTATAAAACATATTAAGTCATTGTATTGCCAACAATTTATTTCCCCATGTCCTTGCCTTTCTGGTTCTTTAATAAAATCAGCTATTTTGATGCTATCTTTTAAGAGTGAATTTCCTCCCAAAATGCAAGGATATCCATGTTTCATGAATAATTTGACAAGAAACTTTGCATAATATTCTAGGTCAACCTGGCAGGATGAGTATGTATCGAGTAAATGTCCTAGAGTGTGTTTTTAGCCTTTCTCTAAGTACCTTGCATCTCCCCCCAAGGAAGCTATGATATCTGCCATGTGCATAAGGCTACTTTATCCAGTCCCTGGATGTCCTGCCTCATGTCACTTACACTGACAATTGCATTCAAGTGTTTTTTTTCTTTTCTATCTGTGTGAAAGTTTACTTCAGGAAACAAACGCCAGCATTTGTCTGCTGGATTCCATATTACATTTCCAATGTCCATGTTCGGTCTCTCACGATTGTAATAACAATCAGTCTTTTCAGGTCTCGTGGTCCTTATGCGGTAAGTCATACACACTTAACCAAAGATCTGTTCACTTCTGTCTGGGAAAACCTGCTCTTTTTACTTAAGGTTTTGGAAGAAGACATGGGAAATGGTCAAGAAGTCCATGGCTGATGAGTTCAACTGGGCTTCAACTATCACGGCCATTTTCCACTTGTATCCGTTTTGCTATTTCACTTTGAATACAAAATGCGAAAACAATGATCTGAGGCATTCATTTTTATTGGCATAAAAGGATCGAGTAAAAACTTCCCCAATTTCCAAAGTGTTAAAATGTTTTAACAATTTTGAATTGAACATATAATATTTCGTTTTATTCCAGAATATATTTTTTCTTTCTCTATTTTTATTCTTTACAGCCACATGTGCAACATGTTTAACTTCCTGGGCTAAGGGTTGAATCAGAGCTGCACCTGCAGACCATAGCAACACAGGACCCGAGCCACATCTGCGACCTAAGCAGTAGCTTGTGGCAACACCACATCCTTAACCCACTGATCAAGGCCAGGGATCAAAACCCACGTCCTCATGGATGCTATGTCTGGTTAACTCAGCCACAATAGGAACTCCCAAAAATAATTTCTAAGCTTTGAAACATTGGCAATTCCATTTAAACTACATCTGAAGAGTGTGAAGTTTGGGGCATAGTGTTCAATATAAAATGGGAATGTGATCTCGTTTAAGCTGCTGTAAATTATGCTTCCATTTCCACTTTCTCAAAACCCACTATGCTAATATCCTGCTTACACAGAGCATTGTTAAAAAGGTTTTCAAATTAACTTTTCAGAGAACGATACTGCAATAGGCAAACATATTGACACACACAGTAGCAGAATCTTCTGGAAAAGTGCCCTGATCAACTTTCAGCCACTTAATAAGTTTATTTCACAAATTTAACTCAAGTTTTTAAAGTCTAATATACTTCAAATATGTGCTGGCTCCTAGAGAGGTCGAGCCCCTGCCTTCAGATAGTGCATTCAAATCCTGTCTTTCATAGGAAACTACTTGTTCCAATTGTAGAGCAGATCATTGCACACACCCATTATTTGGGATGCTCTTGGAGTTTACATTGTGGCTCAGCAGGTTAAGAACCCAACATTTCATCCCTGAGAATATGGGTTCCATCCCTGGCCTCTCTCAGTGGGTTCAGAACCTGGTGTCACCACTACCTGTGACTCAGATCTCATGTTGCTGTGAAGACGACCTGGGGCTGCAACTTCGATTTGACCCCTAGCCCAGGAACTTCTACATGCCACAGGTGCAGCCATTTAAAAAAAAAAAATCACTTCCTGAAGCATCATCTCCCAAATGGAACTTAAGAGGAGCATTTAATAAGCAAAGCAGACCCTTAAGCAGAGCCATAGCCACCTTCTGTGTTGTTTATATTCACGACAATGAACTCTTCAAACAAAGATAGATGGAAGATAAGCCTGGACTAAACCCAGGTTCCTTAGAGTAGTTGAAGTTCATTTTTGTGTTTGTATTGTAAGGTTAGGGAAATGTGCATAGAACGTTTTGTGTGTGTTCAAAAATGAACAGGGTTTATTTTTTTAAGGAAAATAAGAGACATTAAGTCTTCAGATATATCAAACTGCTCCTTTTGAGGTGTGGAGTCGATGGAGTCTATTTTTCTTTACTCCCCTCTAAGCCAAGCTCTGAACTTAATGCTTGTGTTTATGCGGAAAGCAGTACCATACACATCTCCCCTCCAAGTGATGCAACCATGTCAAGACTGGGAGCCTGCAAAGGGCAGTGTTCTTATGGCCACACCTGGAGAATGTGCACTGCAACATGCACAGAGAAGCTATCATTTGAGAAAATAAACTAAGACAAAATTTTTTCTTTTGGCTGTACCCACAGCATGTGGAAGTTCCCTGGCCAGGGACTGAACACAAGCCACAGCAGGAACACCACTGGATCCTTAACCTGCTACGTCACCAGGGGACTCTGAATGTTTTTATGTATTTTTAAATTTGCATATATGTATTTTATAACATGTGCTTTTATGCTTAGCTGCTGTGGAAATTACAGTGAAATAAAGAGCAAACGCTCCGTTGCTCTCTCTATTGGTAGAATTCGACTTTTAGCTGCATGAAATACTGTCATGTCAAGTAGACAAGTGCAAAACAGTTGTCGCTCATTCTCCCACCTATTGCATATGCAACAACTGAAATTCCATGCCTTTTAAACAGCTTTATACTGCTCTTGTACAATCCTATTTAAACGAATGATAGGAAGCTTCAATTTATTTCTTACTGGCAGTATATTCTCCAGTATCAGATTGATAATGAAGGCGCTTAAAACAAACTGTCAAAAAAAAATCTGGACCCCTCCTCCCATCATGTCAGAAATACCCTGCTTACTTATAATCATCTGAGTGTAGCTATCGGACCAAGTACATTAGGATGACCTGGAGACATACATTTCCGGAAGCCACCTCATGAAGCTACCGAGTCAGGTTATCTGAGGAAGGTGTTCTGGACTCTCCATGTTATCAACATTTCCCTGATCTTTTGCGTCCATTCCAATTTGATTAGCCCTAACTTTTTGTTTTGCATTCAAGTTTTCACATTTCATGTGAAAACCCCAATATTCTAGCAAACACTCAAAGCGTCATCATTACATCTGAAACCTTCATGAATGAATTTAGCCTTCTAAGTAGTCTTCCCAAGTTAGAGATCGAAGCCTGGAGCCATGAGAAAGTCATTACAAGTGGGGAAAAGAGACCATATCAACCCTTAAAAAAAAATACCTATTGGGGTAAAACCTGATTTCTAATCCAGCTCTCAAAGGATCGGGCATCTAATTTACAACACCTCTCTTGACCAAAACTGCTCAAAGGCATTCACGTATGTCTGAAAGAGAGAAAACACGAGTAATAAGCCTTCTATGACAATGCTTTTTCCCAGCTCATGAACACAGCTTCTCCATTCATGCAGGATGAGCTCTCCTATTAGTCTGGTCTGAAAAGAGGAGCAACTGACATTAAGTGATGTCTATTTTACTCTTCAGAAAAAGCCTTAGAGCCCTTGGCATGGTACAGGGTAAAGCAAGGGTGCTCAAATTCACCTACATGACATCCATGGCGCAATCTGAGCTGCACTTACAAAGGAAAATTAGACAAGGCGGTGACGCTGACGTGCAAAGTCAATCACGGTTTTATTTGGTTTTTGTCGTGACAGTCCTGGTCCATGAGGCCATGGTAGCCCACTCTCCATCTTTCAGGACTCGATTAGCATATTCGAACATTTGTTGCACGCGGCGACCGGCTCTTACTCTTCCTTTATATAGAATTAATTTTGTTTGTTCATCACTAAGTCTTTGAATTTTTTTTCCTTTAGAATTTAAAGCTCACTTCCTATCCTCTCAATATTTTTGGCTTCAATTTTTAAATGCTCCCTACTAAATACAAAACAGCGGCAACTTTTCACTTCCTGGTTTTAAATAGAACTTTCCCATAGTTTTGACAGCAGCATTTCATAGGAGTGGTTTCAAGAGCCGTAAGATATACTATGATTAGTTTTGCTATGATATACTATGATTTTTTATATGATTTATCATATACTATGATTTATCATATATGATTTATATCATATATATCATATATATATGATTTATATATCATATATATGATTTATCATATACTATGATATACTATGATTTTTGCTAAGATATACTATGATTATTTCCAGGTTATTTCTATTCACTGATGGTTAACATCCAAGTTGAGATCCCAAGTTTAATTATCTGTAGAAGGACTTTTATTATTTGCAATTTTCTTTAACACTAGATGCCACGTAAGTAAGAATAGAGGACCTTTTGTTTCCAGATTGTAACAAGCTTCCAAGTCTGATGGAAGAAAGCCCAGACTCTGGCATCAGAGATCTTTTGCCCAGGCCTTCTCTCACTAGCTAAGAGGACACACCTGACCTGTAATATACCTCATCTCGGTTTCCCAATCTGTAAAATGGGCAAAGAGCTTTCCATAGGGATAGCCAATAGTAGCTACACCTCACAATGTTATTACAAGATAAAACGTTACAATAATAAAATAGGAGTTCCACTGTGGCTCAGCAGTAACAAACCCAACTAGTATTTTTGAGGATGCACATTCGATCTCTGGCCTCACAGTGTGGGTTCAGGATCTGGCATTGCTGTGACTGTGGTGTAGGCTGATCAATGCAGCTTGGATTCTACCCCTAGCCTGGGAACTTCCATATGCCACGGACACAAGTCTAAAGACAGTAACAGCGACAGTAATCAAGACTGTAACCATCACAGACTATGCTGTGCACTTAGTGTTTGGTTAATGAAATAAAATTAGTCGCCCCCCCCCCAAAAGTAAGATTTGCCATCCACTATAGAAACACCTACAAGTACCTATATTAAGTAACACTGCGTCCCCAAAGCATAATCCTAGCCTTGGCATCGTTTCATTTTGATGGTTAGTTAATTCACAGGAAGGATAACACTGCATTCATATTTCCATGGAATTAGACTCCATTTCTCTACTAAAGGTGGGAGGGAGTAGTACAATGTTTCCTAAAAGAAGTCATACTTACACTGAAAATATCACATTTACACTGAAAATAGTAAGGGTGAAGTTAGCCAGGGCACATACTGCAGATGGAACAGCATGGGCCAACACTTGACACAAATATCCATGTGCATATTCACTTTTAAGTACCATGTATAGAGGGTCAGTCTCAATATGGTGTGGAATTATTATAGGATGAATTCCCACACCTGTTTCAAGAATTGCAACCAGAGCATCACCACGAGTTGAAAGTCACTGAAGGCACATGTTAACCAGTATTTCTCCTCAACTTTTTTCTAGCTTTAAAATATAATTGACGTACTCCACTGTGCACGTTTAAAGTAGGCAAATTAATCATTCGATACATTCTAAAATTACCACAAAAAGCTTCATTAATACTCGGTATAATTAAACTTTGTGTGTGTGTTGGTAACTGCTAAGATCCTCTCTCTCAGCAACGTTTAGGACGTAACACAGCACTGACTATAGTCAGATACTAAGTCACCATCTAACCCATTACTTGTCTTATGATGGGAATATTGTACCCTTTCAGTATCTCTCCATTTCCCCAACATCAGGTCTCTGGCAACCACCCTTCTACTCTATTTCAATGATTTCAGCTTTTTAAACATTCTAATTGAGACCTTCAAGTGCTTTTCCTTCCATATCTGACTTACTATACATTCTATAATGCCCACCAGATCCATTCACATTCACAGATGAATTAGATCCTTCATTTTGATGCTCAATAGTGGTCAATTGTACATGCATACCTCTTTTTCTTTTTAATGGACAAGGGTTGTTTCTGTTTGGGGCTTTTTTGGTCTATTTTAGGGCCCTACCCATGGCATACACAAGTTCCCAGGCTAAGGATCGGCCACAGGAACTCATTGTTTTGCTGTCTTGGCTATCATGAGTAATGCCTCAATAAATCAGGAGTTCAGTGAGGTACATGTATAATTGATATGTTTTCGTTTCTTTTGACTAACCCACAAGTGGAGTTGCTGGATCCCATGATAGTTATTTCTAGATACTCAAGGAAGCTCCATATGATTCTCTATAGTGGCTGAATCCCATCTGCATTCCAGGAACAGTGCATAAAGGTTCCCTTTCCTCCACATCCTCACCAGCACTTGGTGTGTCTTGTCTTATTGATACTCATCATTCTAACATGCATGTGGTGCTAACTCACTGAGTTTGATTTGCACTGCCTGGATTGTTACTGAAGTCGAGCATTTCTTCGTACACCTGTTGGTCACTGAGTCGTCTTTAGAAAACTGTACATTCACTTCCTCTGCTCATTTTTGATTGAACTCTTTGTTGGTCTTTCCATTTTTTGCTCTTGAGTTATATGAGTTCCTTGTGTTTTTGAGTTATTAACCTCTCATCAGATATGGTTCCCAAACACCTTCTCTCATTCCAGATTGCCTCTGCATTCTGCTACGTGTTTCCTCTGCTGTGTAGAACCTTTTTTGTCTGACTGTAGTCTTATTTCTATTTTTGCCTTACTTTGGTGTCCCATCTAAAAAACTGTTGCCAACACCAATATTGAGGAATTTTCCCCCTGTGTTTCCTTCTAAAAGTTTTACAGTTTCAGGTCTCACATTAAAGACTAAGATGTATTTTGAGTTAACTTTTGTCAACGCAAGATAAGGGGTTCAATTTCATTCTCTCACATGTGAGTATGTAGTTTTTAAAATGCCATTTATTGAGAAGACTATCCATTCCCCACTGAGTATTCTTGGCTTCCTTGTCAAATACTATTTAGTCATACATGAATGAACTAATTTCCAGGCAATCAATCCTGTTGCATTAATCTATGTGTCTACTTTTATGCTAATGTATTACTGTGGTGTCAGTTGTAATGTCTCCTCTTTTGCAACTTTTTTCAATCACTTCTCTGTATCTATTACAGAGTAGCTATTATGTATATTAACTGAAGAATCACTATTCCTCACATTGAACATGTAGCATTCTTAAAAGCTTCTTGCCATGTATTTTAAGGACTTCTTATCACTATTGCAGAAGGTCTGTCACATCTATTCCCTGTAACCATGTTTCCTTTTTTTTGGGGAGGGGGGGCAAATAGAGGACCTTTATTTTACATTTCTCAGGATACTAAAACAATGTATGCTCTCTTGACATAGAGTATGCTGTTTAGATATACCTTATAACCCTACAATTCCACTGCTGGGTATATACCAAAAAACAAGAAAAACAAAGCAACTCTTACGGACGAGGAAAGACTTGTACAAATATGTTAACTGGCTTTCTTAAGTTTTAAACCTTTTCCCCCTCTTTTTCAGCTACACCCATGGCTTGTAGATGTTTCTGGGCCAGGGATCAAATTCCAGCTGCAGCTGTGACCTACACCACAGCTGCAGCAATACCGGATCCTCACTCTCCTGTGCTGGGTCAATCAAACCTGCAGCACCGCAGAGAAAACACCAGCTCTTTCGCCTGCTGAGCTACAGTGGGAACTCCAGTTTTGAACTTAAATAGTATAGTAGAATGTGTACCGAAACTGTAGTACTATTTATGTGAGGGAAAACTGCCTATCTGTAAGAGCCTAGTCCACTGCTGAGTGCAACATGGATGAATCCCCCAACATAGTACTGAAGGCAAGTCACACACAAAGCAGAATCTACTATGGAGACAGAAGACAACAGTCATAACTCATCTAGAGTGATAGTCTGCAGAGTGGCACTACTTGGGAGTTACAGAAACATTTTCCGTCTTACCCTGGTGACAGTGACATGAGCAACAGGTGTTAAGACTTGTGCAACAGGTAAGATTTATGCTCTTCACTGTCAGTTAAACCCAACTAAAAATAAAGATCAATGATTGTGAAGCAAAGCGTGTACACAGCAGGCAAGTCTAATTACCATTTTTCCAAGGCTGGTGTCTGAAATTAACCCTCGGCTGGCACCCTGGTACTTGCAAGTGTTATCATTCTCAGCAATGATGAGGGACTGAATGTGTTTCAACTATTTTTACAAGCAGTACAGTTTATGCCGAACACCTGCTTTCCTTCTCGGAGTCTGGCATTTGTGTACGTGCCAGATAGAGGCTGCCTATGGGACCAGCCCCCCATAAACACCCTGGGTGCTAAGTGGGTAATGGGCTTCTCTGGCATACATTATTCTTCTGTAATAAATCATTTCCAAAATTTTAACTGTGTTGAGTCCTAGGAGTCCATCTAGTGAATTACAGAATCAGTGGTTGAAAACTCCACTGGCATAGGATGACAGAAAATTATTTAGGATAATTGGATTTTTTTCTATTTCTCTTTTGCTTCCTATTTGGAATTTACTTCCCTTCCCTTGCAAAGTAAGAACCTGAGCTAGGAGAGAGGATGCCCCATATGTAAGGCCTTCCAGGAATGCATCTAGCAACCTGAATTGGGGGAGCAGGGCCCGTGTAAGGCTCCAGAGATGTTTTGTGGGTTCCGCCCCCCCTTCAAATCTTTTTTCCATTTTCCATTATGTCAGACATCTTTAAAATTTTATTTTAAGCACACTTTGCATATTGTGGTAATTAGGACATTGAAAGATGTGGACAGCAAATAATTTTATACCAACAAGAAAAACACAAGAGGGTCTACTGCTGTTCGTTTTGAAACTCAACTGTCCAACTATACTCTTCCTTTGCTTGTATACCTTGACCACATGCTATCAAAATGAAGAGTTTAAGTCTGATTTTGCTAAGTGATTTATTATAAAAATAAACCAAGAAATGGGAGGCACCCCCAGTTCTCAGTCTTGTTTCTAGGGCTGACTTCACCCATTTACCACAGCTTGTTTTCCCTCTGAGCTTCGACTGAGCCTCAGAACCCTTGCTAACCCCAAGCTCCATGCAGTCCATGGTGAGCTGAGCTGGCATGTGTTGAAACCTCTAGGTCTCCACAGTGGAATGTCGCCGACCCCCGGACCTTACCAGGATGCAGTGATGCCCAGTAGGGGTGGGATCGAGATGCTGTTGGGCTGTGTACCGGTTTCACCAGGCTGTGAGTGGGGATGGAGCTCAGGGAGGGGGGGTGCAAGGATCAAGCAATCGTTTTCAACTCAAGAGGTCAGAGGATGTTCAAGTGGGGGGCTGGCAGTGGCCCCCCCAGCTTGAGAAAGGTTCTCTACAGAGTGGGAGTTGGGGGAAGGATTGGTGTTCATGCCCATGGGGAGAAGAGTGGTTCAACGTGGAGGTCTCATCCCATCACTAGCATAGGAAGGATAAGGGGTTGTGGTTTTCTCACTATCAGATGTCAGTTACAGCTGTGGAGAGAATAGCTCCAAAGTTTTCACACGCACAAAATCTGTATTTGGTGATAGATGTTACTTTACTGTGGTTTACAGTATATACATGCTATCAAGCCATTACATTGTACACTTATCAATGTTATACAATTCTCAATTTTTGAAAACTTGCCAAGTATAAAAATGTAACATATACAAAAAGAACAAATGTACACCCTGTGTGACTGCATTACAACTGGGAGATGACAGTGTAACTTCATCATCTTCATTTCAGTTATGTACTATGAAAATAAGGGTAGCTACACACATCCCCTAAGTCTGTCTCCTGAATATCCAGAGACAAGTGACAGCTCAGTATCTTGTTGTCCCACTAATCCCTTTAGTTCCTTTATCTCCAACTTTCTGGCCTGAATACCTTTGTCTGGAAAGGTTCTCTCTGTAATTCATCTATCTTCTACCTGTCCTTCTGTTCTCCCCCTCTTCCATTCCTCCCACCTTCTCCATATCCTCTGGCTTGGGTCCCTGGAATATATAAACATTTTCAACAACTGCAATTGACTCTACCTTCGTCATTGGTTTAGGAAATTTCAGAAATTGAGAACTTAACCTGATCTAATATTCCTATTCATATTGCCTATTTCATGTCTTCTAATATGCCAGGTTACTTGATATAAAAGTGGCCAAATTAAGGCTTCCTATGCTGTGGTCATTATCCAAGAGGTAAATCCAAGTCAACAGAAGTTTTCAGAGCATCAACTTTTGACCATGGTCTTCAAATGAATACATACACATGTAGGTATATATGCACACAGTTGTTTATTATGTGTATATATGTTTAGTATGTCACACAGCATTTTCACTTTAATAGTAACCAAATATCTCAAAGAAAAATTGTAACTGCTTTATCAGAGACTTCCCAAGTGCCTAATCAGGTATGAGTAATTCACTTTGCTGACAGAGCAAAAAAATTTTTCTATTAAAAGATGGCAGATTGCAAATGGACAAGTTCTACCTATAATACAAGAAATGTTTTTTCACTTTCCTAAATATACTCTGCACACAAAAAAATGCACAAGTGGATTATGAAATAGGCTAAATGAAATCTGAATAGAATGGAAATCATCTAATGAAGTAATTCTTGTACAAAGATTTTTTATTTGCTTGAACAGCACTGCCATGCGATCCACAAAATCCTTTAAAAGAGGGTTTTTTAAAGACACTAGACTCTTTAAAATCAGAAAAGACTGCTCTAGGTATGTTAAAGAGATGTGTTATTAGCTTATTTTTTTATAAGCTACTTTTAAGGTAGCACAGCCCATCCTTCCTGGTCAACTCATCAACCTCTTCAAAAAAAAAAAAAAAAAGTCATTGATAATGCAATCTATCCAACTAAAATGGCTTAGAGCTTCACCACTGTCTTCTGAGGAGGAAAAAAAAAAAGGCATTGCTTCAAGCAAGCATCAATCTCTCCCTTTGAACTTAGGTGGCAGGTTTATGAAGTAGGGTCTGAGACAACTTCCTGGGATTAATCTCGCTGAATCCCTCCATAATCACATTTAACTCTTTGGAGGGTTTCTCTCTTCCCAGAGCTCAGATAAAGTCATCATGACCTGCAAAGACCCGTGGGAAGAAGTCCTCCAGCTCCACTGGCGTATCTTATCTATGTAAAAAAAAAGCTCTGCAGAAAAGACGGACTGTCACTGTGCTGAGAGGCACTTTCAAGTGGTGCAGATTGTCACAGGGCTGTCAAAGTCATGGCCAAACAGCCGGATCCATCCTTCCTGAGGTGGACTTGGAAACTTCAGCTTTTGCCATTGGTGCTGCACTTGGCTGGAAGGTCATATTCTAGCCCACTTATTTCTGCTTTGGCCAACTGTCCTGCTGTCCCCACTCACAGCAGGGTTATTTCAACTACATTAATAACCATCTTTTACTAGCAAAAACATGGTACATGTTACCTCCCGCTTCTTCCGCCAAAGAATGGTTTATCATTGTTACTTCTGATCACCTTCAAACTCGACTCCCTGTATGAACAGATTCTGGATTTCAGAATCCAGCAATGTGATTGACAGAATACACACAGAACCCCTGTCGTGAGTAATTTTTGGTCATCAAGTTTAAGTCACTAATATGCTTTCAGGTTCTTAAGCCCTAAATTTAACACAAAAGTTTTGTTGCTTAGTTTTCTTGGAAGGATAATGTAGGTACGAAAATAATTTAAATAACAGACATGGAAATCTGGCACTTACAGACTTTGGAAGGTGGTTCTAATGGCACTCCATTAACTTTGGGATGCAAAATTCTCAGCCAATCACAATATAGACAGATATACCCATGGAGATTTAGTCAACTGTCATCATTATTGATTTAAATCTAAGATAAAATATATATCTATATATATAAGCTCCATTGGGTGGATTTAATGTGCATTAGGACAAGGCCTATTAGAACAATATATATCAACAATGGAATTTCAGTCTGTACCTTTCGATGGGTGTCTTCTAATATTTTGATACCAGGTGGCCCACGGGTATCTTGCATTTTCTAACTGGGAAAGTTTTTGAGGATAGGCTCTCTGGGAACTATTCTGAATCATATAAATATGATGGTACTTAATGTCTCTAAATGAAATTCAGGAGAAATTTATTGGGCCTTGCAAGAAAAGCTCTTAAAAATTTAGAGCATCAGCCCCCTAGAGTTTAGCCACTCCAAAGGCTTGGATTGGATAAAACTTCATAAAGAACTAACTAATGCTCAGATAGTGAATCACTTGAAAATGTGAGCAATAAAGACATCATGCCAATTTGTAAAATTCATGTATCACTAAGCATAATTTTTGTGCATTGCTCATCAAATATCTGATTTAACCATTCGGCATGGGCACAATTTATTCAAAGGTCATTCCTCCAAGCAAATAACATACTGTCTTATTAAAAATTTAGTCATTCTGGGTTTTTTTCTTTCCCATCATAATTCTGACAATTGCCATGTCTTTTACAGTGGAACTACAGAATATGAGAGAGCTACAAACTTGCCCAGAGAAAGGTGTAAAAAGCAGTGGAGTTAATTAGAAATTTGCATGTTTGTTATGTTATTATTTTATAGCAACCGAAGGAGCAATTTTAAGTGCCAATACCAATCTACAGAAAAAGTTTTGGCTTAAGACCCTCCTCCACTTCCTTAGGACACCTACCTGAAGAAAAATTTTAATTCTTAGTTCTGTCTCTTTGACATTTTTTTTTTTTTTAAAAGCTACATAAGCCTCTTGCCGGTGTGACAGAGCCAGGAGTATCTTTCTCAAGATCTGAAGTGCCAACCATCAAGGAAGATACTTCCCTAGCTCCCCAGTGTCTGCAGGGGAGTAGCCAGGCTTGCTTTAAGTTACAAAACCACCACCTGCTTAACAATGATTTTTCTGTGCATAAAACCTTTTAGCAGACAGATGGTCCTCCCCACAACCAAGTGAACTGGGGATGGACTACATGTAACACATGGCTTCACCAAGGCTCCTTACTTAAGGTCGAGGTCATTGTTGGCCTTGAGAATGTGGATGTGATGGATTCTGTCTGCTTGACGATATCCCAGTATGAGAGTTATTTCTGTCTCTTCCATCTCTGCTATCATATTCTTGTTTAATGCTTTTTCAATAATAAAACTCAAACTTTCCTCTGTCTAGCCTTGTAGAGAGGTTCTGAGTTTTTCATTATACTTCCCCAAAACACTCTGCAAATAGCATCCTGTCATTAAAACTGTCAAGGTCATGAAAGTAAATTAAAGCTGACTAAATCAAAGACAAAAAAAAAAAAGACAACAACTAAATGCTCCTGAGAGTCTAGACTGGCTTCTTGTGAATGTAAACAAATATTAGGCAGTGGTCAAACCTCAGCAGAGTTGAGGTATTAGATGGAAAATTAGCACCAATCCTTTAATACTTGGAGTTCCCATTGTGGCTCAAACCCAACTAGTGTCCATGAGGATGCAGGTTCAATCCCTGGCCTCACCGAGTGGGTTAAGGATCTGGCGTTGCCAAGAGCTATGGTCTATATTGAACATACTGCTTGGATCCTGTGCTGCTGTGGTGTGGCGTAGGCCAGCTCCAATTCAACCCCTGGCCTGGGAACTTCTGTATGTCGCAGGTACGGCTCTTTAAAAACCAAAAAAAAAAAAAAAAAAAACCACCAATACTAATTCTGATGGTTGCACTGAGTATGTTTGGATAAAATACTGACATAGTTATCATAGGATATAGTTTAAGAATTAAGTTCTTTGAACTGTACTTTTCTCTAAGTTTAAGATTTTCCAAAGTTGGTTGGGGGCAAGGAAAAAAGACAGAAACAAACACCCACATACTCATCAAGAAAGATAAAATTTGTTACATTTCTCCCAGTTGTTTTTTTTTTTTTAAAAAAAACTTTTAAACTTCTATTCTGTGCTCCTTATTTTTCTTTCTCTAGACATAATTATTCTATAATGCATCTTTCCCACACATGCTTATGTAATGTATGCTGTTGTTCTGTATTTTAAACTATGTAAGTGTTATCGTACATGCATATACTTTTATAACTTTTTTTAGCCTTGACTTTGAAACTTATACATTGTTTCTTACGTCTTTTTACATCTTGCTAAGTTTTATTTTTAACCGTAGTGTTGTATAAGCCACATTCATCCATTCCCCTACTGAGAAATATGTTGCTTTTACTTTTCTCACTATTATAAGTATTATTGTGGCATTATATACAAATTAAAACTATCTTTTTTCCAGGGAATAACTTGCATTTTTTTTTCCTTAGTACTTGATGTTTGACTACAGGAGGTTTCAATTTTAATATTGGCATATTTGTTGATTTTTTTGTTGTTGTTGTTGTCTTTTTAGGGCTGCACCAGCAGTATATGGAGGTTCCCAGGTTAGGAGTCAAATCAGAGCTCTAGCTGCTGGCCTGTACCACAGCCACTCCAACAGCAGATCTGAGCAGATTTTTTAATGGACACCACAGCTCATGGTAACGCTGGATCCTTAACCCAATGGATGAGGCCAGAGACCAAACTCACATCCTCATGGATACTAGTCAGGCTCAGTAACTACTGAGCCACAATGGAACGCCTGTTTTGTTTTTTTTTTTTTTAATGGTTTGTCCTGGCTTTGTTTTTTGTTTTTTGTTTTTTTGTTTTTTTTAAGATAAATTTTTTTGCGGGGTGGCACATGGAAGTTCCAGGCCAGAGACTGAACCTATGCTAGAGCAACTATGCTGGCTCCTTCCCCTGCTGCACCACAAGTGGGCTCCTAGACAAATTTACACTCATGCATTATAGCTATTTTTATAAGTGCTTCAGAAAAGTGTAATGGATTTTGAGAAAAGCTTATCTTGAAAAATAGACAAGAATTTAACTCACTATGGGTTTGTATATTCGTGTATATATTCCTTTATCCAGATTGACAGGCCTAACTTCCAAAACCCCAGAATAACATTAAATGTTAAATAAGACAAGTTTGAAATTATTCATTTTCTAAGTTTGTGTTTGAGAAAACACTTAAGATAATCAAACTTCTATTATTTGTCTTTAATGTTTGAGCATGTTATCTGAATCTACTTCTAAAAATCATGTATTTATTCATTAATTCATCTATGCCTTCTTTTATTGAAACAGTGATTCTTCCACCCACTATCTGCAGTCCAGTATTTAGAAACAACACAAAGTCTGTAGCCTTAGATTTTGCATTCTGGGGAGCCAAACAGGCAACTGACAAATGAATCAGTAGCTGCACCAAGATGGGTGGTGCTAAGCGCTGCAGAGAACAAGAAAGCAGCAGGGGTGGAGGTAACAAAGTAGCTGCTCTTGAAGACGAGACTTTTTAATGGACTGTTATTCTCTTTCATATGCACCAGTATTAATGACCAAGACACTGTTTAGCAAATTAAAGCAAGAGATGGAAAAAAAAAAAAACAAAACTGAAGTGTTGAATGCCAGGATGGCTGCCTATTCAAACTGTATCACTTGGCAAAACACTGAGGCTTATTATGAAATGAGACTTACCAACAGCACGTAGGAAAGAGATTTACGATCTGAAAGGACTGGCTAGATGTAGTAACAGGTCATCCAAGTCAGGGAAGGGTGTTTCTCAGTCTCTTCCCTTTATCTGTTGCTACTCCTTCTACAAAAGACACCTTACAGGAGGAGAAAATGGTACCAAGAAAAAAAACTGAAAAGGTAGTTCCCTGTCCAGGAGCCCTTCTTAGCCATACTACCTGTCCATGTATCATATTCACTCAATGTCATTAAGACTACTGATTACTGAAAGGCAACACATTAACCAAATCAAGTGACTATTAAATATTCAACATTTACATGAAGGAATGGAATTTAGACATTTTCAAGTGTAGTCTCAGCAGAGACTGGTAAATCATCATTCAGATAGGTGGAGACTTAACCATCGGGGGCTAGGACAGGGGTTTTAGGGATCACAAAATGCAGTGGTTCTTTGTGTTGGCAACTATTCCATCTGGCTTGAAACTTCTATGAGCAAGTGTTCACATGTTAGTGTATCTGCTCTGGTGAGAAAAGTCAAGGCTTTGTCTCATCTGTCTCAGCAGTTCCTTGCCCACAAATGGAATCCTGTATGTTGTAGTAAGTGTGGTGGCAATACCAGTAACTTTAGTCTGTCATAATGAGTAACAGCAACAAACACCAAATGTAACGTCAGTGACACAGAAATAGCAGGTGCCATGGTGCGGATGCCGAGTGGTCCCCATTCTGGATGTCTTAACTAACCTTGGTCTTGAGAAGCCAAGCAATAATAGAAGGAAATAATTAATCTGTCTAATTAAGTTATTAAAATAAGAAGCACAATGTATAGTAATTCCTATAAAAGGTACAAGTTTTGAAAGTGTTCTAAGATGAACCAGTTTGGACATGCAGATGCTGTGGTGGGGGCGGGGGGAAGGATGCTATTAAAAATTCCAAATGTGGCTGAAGAGATTTGGTGGCCAAGTAGCTTTTAGTGGATTTCCTGATTAGTATGGATATTATCACAGACTATATGCTGTCAACTAGGTCATGTTGCTTGTGCACTTTCCATGAACATACTGAGTTCACCTTGTTTTAATTGGCAATGATAAACAGAAACAGGCCTCCTTATATTAGGCATTAAGCAAAACTGAACTCCAGAAGCTAACAAGAGATCATTACACTGTTTAAGCAATTGGTTGACATGTAACTTTTGATTCCTACTTACTTGTAATAATCTGATTTCATTATTAAATAAAGAAAAACGTTCCCTAAAAGCCAACATACCTCAAAAACATTCTGGATTCTGGGTCCTCACTTTCTCAAGTTATTAGAGCCTCAAAGAACTTCTCCTTACATGGATAGTATTTATTGATAGATATTAGAAATTACAACTAACTTTAAAATATTAATTCATTAAAACTAACTATTCTAAAATGTAGTGACATAAATGCCACTTTCCTTTTCAGGAGGGATGTCAGTAAGATGATAATTTAGGAAGACCTGCACATTTTTTCCCTCCAAACACCAATTCATCAACAAATCATCAACTAATCTATAATGGGGGTGGGCAAGTCACTACTCATTCTAGTATGAAAGTTAAAGACAGATATGAAAAATAATTTAAAATTGTGATAAAAGTTACACAGTATGAATAGATCTACATTGTGACAACAGTAACATCGGGACAGGGGAAGAATTAAGTTTGTTTACAAAGACTGTACACTTATAAATTTAACATCACCTTACAATAGCGTCCTAATTGTCCATTACTGTAAGCTCCAAGGTAACCCTAACAACTGGCAACAAAAATAGACCAAAATTCCACCAAGAGAAAGGAATCAAAGCCTCTCAAATTTCAAGCTAACACAAAAGACACCAGGAGAAAAAAAGACTAAAGAACAGTAAAACTAACACTACTATGTATCAATAGGTGAAAGGACCTCTGTGTAGGACAAGGGAAATCTACTCAATACCATGTAATAAATAATGTGACGAGAATCTGCTAAGGATGTATACATGTAACTGATTTACTTCGCCGTGCACCAAAAACAGTACTAACAGCCAAGGTTATCGTGGGAAATACTTCACTACAGAAGATCATGGCATCCACTGCATTCCAGGCACACTTACATGGTCTTTGTCCTCATGGTGGTATCAAGAAACGTACCTGTATTTAACAGAGGACATTAAAACCCATGCACTCATCACTTATCTCGACTCATGAGGCACAAGGGCAAGTATCAAGGGTCAGAAATCAAATACGGGCCTCTCTAACATTTAAGCCCTAGGCTCTTTCCAACACTGGAGCTGATGGTAATGTTGATATTCATTTTAAAAGCTGATGCAAAAACTGGATCTCAGAGTTCTCGTCATGGCTCAGCAGTTAACGAGCCTGACCAGCATCCATGAAGATGCAGGTTCAACACCTGGCCTCACTCAGTGGGTTGAGAATCCAGTATTGGGGTGAGCTGTGGTATAAGTCACAGACACAGCTCGGATCTAGTGTTGCTGTGGCATAGGCTGGCAGCTGTAGCTCAGATCCAACTCCTAGCCTAGGAAGTTCCATGTGCCACAGGTGTGGGCCCAAAAAGCAATATATATATATAAACATATTTATATATAAATAAACATTTATTTATATATACAGAGTCTTTAACAGACACGTAACTAGTATTGCAATTACATCAGTAATAAAAGATCTCCCAACAAAGAAAAGCTCAGGTCCACATGGTTTCATTGCTGCATTCCATGAAACATTTAAAGCATTAATATCCATACTTCTCCAGTTCTGAAAAAATAAGGGAGAACCCCCTTTTTTGTTTTAGAGGGCCAGCATTACCCTAACAAAGCCAGTTAGAAAAACAGACAAAAACAAAAAACAAGAAAAATGAAAAGCAAGAAAAGGAAATAACAAGTATCATTGATGACATACAAATAGCAAACTAGTATCACTGATGAATATACATTTAAAAATCCTCAGAAAAAAATGCTAGTAAACCAAACGTCAACACATTTAAAAGGATCATACACCATGACTATATGGGATTTATCCCCAGGGATGCAAGATTCAACATGCAATTCACCTAAATATGCAAATCAAGGTGATAGAGTACATTAACAGAAGGAAAGATACAAATTCATCATCTTAATAGATGTAAAAAAGGCATTTGAGAAAATTCAACTTTTAATGATGAAAGCTCAGACCAGGAATATAAGGAAATTACCTGAACACAATAAAGGCCATGTAAGAAAATCCAATGACTAACACTCAACAACGAAAAAATGGTAGCTTTTTCCTCTGCATAAGTAACAGGGTAAGGATGCCATTGTCACCAGTTCTCCTCACCATCCAGCAAGTGCTAGCTCATTCAATTAGGCCAGAAAAAGTAAAAAGCCATTCAAGTCAAAAATGAAGACTGTCAAACTGTTCTTGTTTGAGGCTACTATGATCTTATATGCAGGAAACACTTATGACTATTCCAACTGAAAACTAGTAAACTTACCTGCAAGATCATACAAAGTTTACAATATAGCCATCCATTACACTTCTGAACATTATCAACTTTCTGAGATTGAAATTAGAAAAATAATTCTGTTTACAATAGCACCAAAAAGAATACTTAGGAAAAAACCTAATTAAGGAGATAAAAGACATGTACTGAGAACTATAAAACATTGATGAAAAATTATACAAGACACAAAAGAAAGGACTTCCAAAGTTCATGAATTGACAGTTTTGTTAAAATGTCCTCATTACTCAATGTCATCTACAGATTCAAAAATCAAAAAGACATTTTTTAATAGAGAATTTTACTTCATATGAAATCATAAATTGCCAAATCAACCTTGAGAAAGAAGAACAAGGCTGAAGCAGCACACTTTCTGACTTCCAAGTGTATTACAAAGCCACAGACATCAAAACAGTATGGTACTGGCAGATCAACCAATGGAACAGAACACACAGAAATAAATCCACACGTATGTGGTCAACTTATCTTCCACAACAGTGCCAAAAATACATAGTGATGAAATAATACCCTTGCCAATGACTGGTGTTGGGAAAACCAGGATTCCATAGTCAAAAGAATGAAACTGGATTCATACCATACACCAAATTCAAGTTTAAGTCATTAAGCCATTTTGAATTAAGATCTGAAACTACAAAGCTACCAAGAAAACAAAATAGGGGACAACTTAATGTTGACCTTTGGCAAGGGTTTTATGAAATGACACCAAATGAAGAGGCAACTGGGACTACAAACTAACCAAGTGAGATTCCAACTAAAAGTCTGCACAGGATCAGATTAACTGGAAAGACAACCTAAAGATTGGGAGGAAACATTTATAAACCATATACAACAAGGTGTTAATTTTTACTCTGCTGGGAACAATGTCAATGACTATAGCTGCTATAAAAAACAGTATGTCGGCTACTCCAAGAATTAAAACTAGATCATATAATCTGGCCATCCCAGTAACAGGTATATGCCCAAAGGAAGTAGTATCTCAAAACTATGTGCACTCCCATTTTTATTACAGCATTATCCACTAGAGCCAAGATGCGGCAACAACTTAAATGGCTGTCAACAGATGACTGACTACAGAAATGTGGAACATACGTAATAAAAACCTTTAAAATAAAAGCCGCCATTCTGCAATATGGATGAGTCCTGAGGACATTATGGTAAGCAAGATACACCCACTACGTATAGACCAATGCTGCAGGATTTGGTTTCATAACTTAAATTCAGTTTATTCTGGTGTCTTATTTCAGCTGAGACAGAATAAAATTCTGTCTCAAGAGATGTGTTATTGGAAAAGAAGTACCTTGATAAATTTTCAGGTAACTTCCTATTTTTTATTCTCAGCACAACCAACAAGGAGTAGCTTTCTAGAGATTACCTGAAATGCAGATTCTGAAACCACAGTGAATTTAGTCTTTGAACATCCATTTGCCTATCTTTTACTTTTAATGGATCTTTAGCCAGGAGTGACTTTTTTCATCCAAGTTGGTCGCCTGGCAAATAGCCGTTTACTCAGTTCTGCAGCTCTTCCATACGTTGCCACATTTTATTTCTATTAAACATCACACTTTAATACCACTACTGGTATGTACAAGGCATACCTGAAGTGGGAAACAGTCTTCTCCGTGTTACAGCCCAACTGAAAACTATCAGTGGCATGTTACTGGATTTAGGTTAAAACTGCACCATCATGGGGCATCATCGTCCTATCATTAGATGCCCAAGTTACCCATTATCCCATGGGTGATACCAGAAGGACATTCAACTGCAGAGTGGACAATACAGCAAAGTTTACTTATCAACAGTAAGGAGTGTATACAACAATACACTGGACGAAAACTCCACAGAAGTCCGCTGCCTATCTAAGCAAGCTGCTCTACTCCCCATGGGGACCATGAGAGCATGCTTTCCACATGGATCACTCACTGTGCACAACCAAGCGTTATACTCTCCCATCCCTCTGGTTCGCTCATGCTCCATTCCTGCCATTCCCGACTGCTCCCCTACAGCACAAAGTCTGTGGGAAGCATTATGTTTCCCCCAGAGTGATTTCCACTTGGAGGTTTAGGGTACCAATTGGCAATCTCGTGCCACACTCAGTAGTTCAAGGTTCTGATAGTTTTCCAATATTGCAACTATTCCAGCTACATGTAATGGCAACAGGGTATGCTGTGGTTCAAAAAGCACCGATCTGCCTTGGTAAGCATGTTGTAGTGTGAAAGCAGCTTGGGAATATCATAACAAATATGCCTAGAGGCTTCTAATAATGAGGCAAAATTCTTATTGATCCGAAAAGGGACGGTAGAGGAAGCTATTTTCCAGTGACAAGCTGACACTGGAAACCAGCCAAAGGACAATACAATGCTAAATTAACGGAGGAATGAAATAATACCACTAACAGAACCATAACCACCAGCACTGGTACAGCCAGGCTAGTACCCTCTCCCAGAAAGGGTTATTCGATATTCACCATAAAACTAATGTGTAGGAAAACAAGGGTAACCTTATGCAATGACAGACGATCACTGGACAGAATGCCCTTTATCATCTCTTTTACTGACTCTAGTAGCATAGACTGGAAAAAAAATTCTTTCCTATGGTTCAAATGCTTAGAACCAAACAGAAAAAAAAACTGAGAAAAAACACAATGTCATCCTATGGAGCAAAGAAGTGAGATAGATGGGATGGATAGCATTACAGAATGGCACCCAGAAGCCAATGTCTTAACTTACTATAAACTATGTATTACTATGTCCATAAGGCAGACGAAGTTCAGAGTTTACTGAAAAATGATCTCTCCTTAGCTCCTCAAGTCTCTGGGAGTATGAGGTATATAAGGAAATGTCACTTTTAATAGGACCCAAGAGACAAGGACTGTAATTTCAAGCCAAGAAATGTTTCACCACACATGAGTATTTCTACCATTGCTACTTACTGTACCAAAACGATTATAGCTTCATTGACTTCACTAAATAAAACCAGGCTTATATAAATGATCATCTCGAAGAAGAGAATAATCTGGGAATTTAAGTTCCACATTGTTGGCATATGCAAACTCACTTGTACTTAAAAAGCAAGCTGACTTTGGAAAAGTTTACTCAATTAAAGGCCTTCAACAACACATACAAAATATTCAAGACTTGGAAACAAAATCGGAGTTCCCATCGTGGCTCAGTGGAAATGCAACTAATTAGCATCCTTGAGGATTCGGGTTTGAGCCCTGGCCTGAGTGGGTGAAGGATCAGTTGTTGCCCTCAGCCGTGGTGTAGGTCACAGGCTGTGGTGTAGGCTGGCAGCTACAGCTCTGATTCTACCCCTCGTCTGGAAAATTCCATTTGCCCCCAGTGTGGCCCTAAAAAGACAAAAAAAAAAAAAGCTAGTTAGAGTACTTGAGCTGGTTAACAGACTTGCAAAGATCTACACCCGATTGAACCATGGTCATCAGTCTGATTGTCAGTAGGAAATGGTTTATGTAAACTTAATCTTGAAAACTATTACAATTAAGTGTCCACGTCCAAGGCAGCAACGGAGCAAGCTGAAGAAGTCCGGGTGAAGGAACCATCACTTTAAAGGTATGCCAAGGTTATCTTCTCCGTCATTATCACAATCTCAACATTTTTAAAAGCTGAGTTCCTTCAGTACTTTACTTTTTGACAATGAAAAGGTTGCCGTAGTTATTTAATTACTTTATACCCAATGTCACGTGGAGGTCTTCAAATTTTATGGCATGTCACCTTACATAAAAACACCCACAATGAAGTCCTGCTATACAGGACCAGGAACTATAAGCAATCCCTTGCGATAAAACGTGATAGAAGACAATGTGAGCCAAAGCCTATGTATGAATTACTGAGTCACTCTGCTCTATGGCAGAGATTGACCTAACATTGCACAGTAATAAACTCTTAAAAAATCAGACTGGCATACTTCAGATGCAAGTATTTAGAGATATTTTAAGATTTTAACATGAACTTTAAAAAAATGTCCCCAGTCTCTCTTGTCCATGTTCAACCTTGTCACTTCCGATGTGACAATATTGTCTTTTGCCAACAAAGCTACTTTGCTGCCAGTGCTAAATCATCGAAAGCAATGAGCAAATTCAAGTAGAGACCAAAAAAGTTAATTACAATGACCAAGTAGGAGTGCTTGTGGTAGCTCAGGGCTTAACAAACCCCACTAGCATCCATAAGGACCCCACTCCTGACCTTCATCAGTGGGTTCGGGACCTGTCAGTGCCGTGAGCTGTGGTATGAGCGGCACACACTGCTCCGATTCTGTGTTGCTGTGCCTGTGGTGTAGGCCAGCAGCTATAGCTACAACTCGAACCCTAGCCTGGGAACCTCCATATGCCGTGGGTGCGGCCCTAAGGAAAATTAAGTTACCAGGTAAATTTGACCATGTAGCTCTTCACCTATCTGTTGCATTGGTAACTAAGTCATTATAAACTAGGTATCAGTTGACAGTAATTTAATAGAATGCTGCTGCTCCGAGAACATCAAAGATGCTGGGCTTCTGATGATAAATGTACATCATGTCCAATAACAGGTGAATCTCACTCATGTGATCTGTTTATATGAGACAAACTCAAGTTCATGTTTTCCTGGTAACTATATTCTCCATATAGGCATTGCATTTTGCAAATTCTTATCTTTAAGCATATACTCAAGGTTTAAAATTAGTAGGCAGACTTCATTGAGGCCTTTTTCCTTTAAAAAATTAAGTACATTCTATTACATACATAATGGTTTAAATGGTTATTCACTTCCTTAAACATTAACACTAATGAAAACATTAAGAATTAGAAAAGTACTTTTGAATAATTTTTGTATTGTCTTGAAGTAAGACATACTTAGAGCCCATCAATTGTTAGTCGTATTGTTTAAAACAAATTCAATTTTCTAAGCCTCCATTTCTTCCTGGTTACAATAAATAATTTTGGTTTTGTTTTCCTATTAAGGGTTAAACAGTATCTAACACCAAAAACATTCTAGGCATTCAATTATTTCTTGGCTATGGGCTTCTTTCTCAAGTTTACTATACTACATAAAATAATTAAATGAATTTGTCTGAGTGTGATTCTACACATTAAGTTTTTATTATAGTTGATTTACAGTGTTCTGTCAATTTCTGCTGTACAGCAAAGTGACCCAGTCATACATAGATGTACATTCTTTTCCTCACGTTATCTTCCATCATGTTCTATCTCAAGGGATTGGCTATAGTTCCCTGTGCTGTACAGAACCTCATTGTTTATGCATTCTCTGTTTAACAATTTGCATCTACTAACTAGCTTTCCATCTCTATTACATCAGAGATTGTAGGTGCCCAAATTACTAGCATATTGTGTTACACAAAAGAGGGAGACATGGCAGAAAAGGAGCTAAGTAAAGTTTCTATATGGGCACCGAATTGACAAGCTAACTCTCTTTACATCTCTTTGAAAGAAGTAATTTCCCAGAGATGTGATCTGACCAGATTTATTGGTGGATGTCAGCAATGAAGTGAAGCTGAACAGACATCCGGGAGCTTTAACTGAGACCAGTAGTTGCATCTAGAAATAGGCCCTCTGATAAGATACTGGGAGCCAAACTTCTCCATCTCCTCGGGGACAATGTTGAGATATCAGACAGACAACGCTCCATTTCCACTGGGTGATGATGGGGGCCCAGAGTGCGCTCGTCAATTCGCCCATCAGAATTTTGTGCTCCATCTCAACTGCATGACCATCAGCTACCAAAGATTTACTATTCTGCATCTCACTTAATACCCTAACTGCCCAAGATACAATTTTAAAACACATGCGTGTCAAGAATCTGGACAACTTGAATGAGAAAAACAACAATGCCAATGAAATATCTCAGATGGAATGATCTGGTAGGGTGTTTAAAGCTAACAGAAGCTATGAAAGAGAATCAAAGGGGACTTTAAGAACTGAAAAAATGAGACTAAATTTTAGTAATTTTCTCACTAGATAAGCTCCAAAGTAAGGTAGAAATGACAGAGTCAACAATTCGTGAACTTGAAGACTGAGTTATAAAATTACCCAATCTGAACAAACAAGAGTAACAAAGCAATAAGTTAAGGAATCTATGGTATAACAAGGAAAAAACCCTAACATATGTATTCTCAGGGATTCAGAGGGAAAGGAGAAAGTGCATGAGTTCAACAACCTTTGAAGGAAAACGGGCTGCCAACTTTGACATCCTATTTTTATTCAAGATGTCACCATGGTAGGTTCAGTACATGGCGATTTATCACTTCGGCAAACCCTGCTGAGTTTATAATTACTACAACAAGTACATTTTAAACCACAGCAGTTATAGTACACACAAAGGTACAGAATGGATAGTAGACTTAGAAATAGCCCATCACTTTTTTATGTGTATTAAACAGTTGTAAAGAATTTGTCAACAGGTAAGATGAATTTTGGGGGGGAGGTTTTTTTTTTTTTGCTTTTTAGGGCCGCACCTGAGGCATGTGGAGTTTCCCAGGCTAGGGGTCCAATCGGAGCTACAGCGGCCAGCCTATACCACAGCCACAACAATGCCAGATCCGAGCCACACCTGCAACCTACACCATGCCAATCTTTAACCCACTGAGAAAGAGCGGCCAGGGATTGAACCCATTACCTTGTACTTCCTAGTTAGATTCATTTCTGCTATGCCACTATGGGAACTCCAAGACTAAGTTCTTAATACCATGTTCTCAAGTTGGTGACCTGTGACAGACAATGTTAGTAGTTTCCAAAGTGAGTATTCTGTTGCCTTCCCAAAGTACCATAGCTAACTGTCCAAAAAACTTTCAATGGTAATGGGTTCTTTGAGGACTACCTAGTAGCTTCTATAGCCAATAATGTCTCATAAACAGTTTTGTAAATGCCACCTTAATACGTGAAAATTCAACAAATAACCATGATGTGAAAAATAGGCACATCTTATAAAGAGAAACAATATTTAGTACAACTTTCCAAATAGAGTTACTTGTCGATAAAGTATTGAATTAGAGTAACTTTGTAACTACTTTGAAGTATTTTCATTTGCCCAATTCTAAAAAAACATGGAGTAAAACTTGAAACCAATAATTACAGTTTGTTTCATAATTTTAATGTTTACAGTACAGAGCAAAAGCTACCATAGAGGAATTCCTGTCATGGTACAGCAGAAAGGAATCTGACAAGGAACCATGAGGTTGTGGGTTCCATCCCTGGCCTTGCTCAGTGGGTAAGGATCCAGCGTTGCCGTGAGCTGTGGTGTGGGTTGCAGACACAGCTCAGATGTTGCCGTTGCTATAGGCTGGCAGCTACAGCTCCCATTAGACCCCCAGTCTGGGAACCTCCGTATGTGTGGGTGCAGTTCTAAAAGGACAAAGAAAAAGCAAAGCTACGATAGAAATGCAGTTTCACTTCAAAACACAAACATCAACAAGAATTATGGTGCAGCAGGAAAAATGATGCTAATAATGTTTCATTTGAATGAAACAGGAAATAACTGAAGAAGTTAGCGAATATCTGAAGGAAGTCAGCTCTAATCTGGTTGGGAGTGCAGGAGGCAGGATCATCTGAATCAACTGATAAAAATAAAGAGTTTACAAAATAGCCACTACCCATGAGTCTTAACTTCAGAGGGTAAACCAACCTCACTTGAAGTGGATGCACGTCCGAAAGTGTGTGCGGAGTCCCACGTCGCTAGGAGCTGCCAATACTGGCCTGCCCTGTGACTGACCCATACTCAAGATGGTTATGGTGACTGGTTAATACTGCACTTTTGCAGCTTCAACGAATACATCTTCACCGTTCCGCCCACACACACACAAACTCCTTATGTGAAATGGGTGTCCGCTAATTGTGGTTTAGTTCACAAGACACACATCAAATCTCCATCTCTTATATGTTAACTAACACGTCCTTTCGATTATACCTCAACAAAATGGGGGGAACCAATTCTAAAAAAAATCTTCAGCAAGGAAAATGTGCCCAGAAATGTCTAAAATGGAAGACAGAAAGGTAGGCAAAGAAGAATATTGAACATGTAGGTTGCACGAAACAAATAATGTAGTAGTAATAATGCTAACTTAACACAACTAAAATACTGAATAATATAATTTTGTGACAAATGATGTGTTACAATTATAACATGAGACAAACCTAAGTGTAATAAAAACTAAGGTTTTTGTCTAGAAAACTATACCAAGAATAAAAAAATAGTCTATTAAAAGACAGAATGAGCAAAAGATAACACAATTATTCATTGTGAGATAGCTGGGAGAAGTATTTCTCCAACATCCATCATAATGACCAAGTTTAAAAAACTCCACTTAAAAGACACAAAATTGAGAGTTCCCGTTGTGGCTCAGCAGAAAGGAACCTGAGTAACATCCATGATGACACAGGTTCTCTCCCTGGCCTTGCTCAGTGGATTAAGGATCCTGCACTGTCATCACCTGTGGTGTAGGTAGCAGACCCGCCTCAGATCCCACATTGCTATAGTTGTGGTGTAGGCCAGCAGCTGTAGCTCCGATTTGACCCCTAGCCTGGCAATTTCCATATGCTGTAGGTGTGGGTCTAAAAAAACAAAAGACAAAGTACTACTAGATGCATAGATGGAAAAGGGGAAAAAAATAAGAAGGGAATAAAAAAAAAGACTTAAATGAAGTAAGAGTTGTTATTTCAAGTGAGAATAAGAATGCATTTACCTTCAAATAGACTTCTGGGCCAAAAAAAAAAAAAAAAAGCTTTACTAACAGTCAAGAGAGCCAATATGCATTGAAAAAGACAATCAGAAAACGAAGAATTCTAAATGGACTCACCTAATAATGAATATATACACCCCTGTTATGCCTGTGTATACATATACACATGTTATGCAACATACATGTTATGAATGTGTACATATTTTATAATATACACAGCAGATATTATACAGGACCAGGAAAAGAGATTCGGGAAAATTTAATGCATCCTTTAAGTGACAGCAGCATCGTGCTTAACAAGGAGTAAAAGCAAAAATAGAAATAAAATAAACTTGATCTAATTGACCAAGGGATCAAGAAAGAACACTGCATCCTGTAATTGAGTATTTTTGATGAACGGTGACGATTGCTGTTCCATATAAATATACTTAACACTGAACTGTACATTTAAAATGGTTATAATTTTATTCCCTGTATATTTTACAATACAAAAATGAAAAAAGCTATCAAACCCTATGTCTACTCATTATTTGCTTCAATATCGGCGACTTTCCTCCATACACACACGAAATGTAGTTCAATTTAATCTACGAGATTGTTCAAGACGTAAGTCCAATACATGAAAAATTATTAGCAAGAAAGTGGGAAAAGGGATAGAGCACAACTCGTTTTATGAGGTTAACATATCTTCAACTCCAAACTCTGACCAGCGTCGTTTAAGGAAAAAGTTCAGAGTCTGATCTCACATTAAAGCTGACCAAAATTTTTTGAATATTAATGAATTGAGTCTATCTATATGAAAACATTTTCTCTGAATTCAATGATTCAATATTAGAAAATCTAGACTTACCACATAAAAGCTGACAAAAAAAATACCAGTTATCTCAGTGGTAGGGAAAAAAATCATTTAGGCATTAAAAACACTCATACTTGAGAGAGAAAATATTGTTTACATGGAAGAGGATATCTACAGAAATTTCTTCAAAATACCATTCCAGGTGGGGAGACATTTGGAAGCATTCCCTTTGCCAGCAATCTCAAGCCCTAAATCCCAAGTGCTATTCATGACCGAAAAACTTGCCAGAGAATTTCTCCCCCAGAGACAGAATGGAGCATTTACTGGCATAAAGGTAGAAACAAATTTAAGTGCTTTAAATGTAGAATTACGACTACAAAGACCCAATGATATAAGCTCAACAGTAAAATTAGTTATGATTTTTATCAAGGTTGTTGATTACATATGATTAATAACCAATTCTATTTCTGGCTATTCGTGGAAGCCATTTAGGAAGGAATTTTCCAAGAATACTTTTCTAATAACAATTATGTACTAAAATAAATCTAAGGCAAAAAACAGAACCATGCATTTTCTGCTGGATTGAAGAAGAGTGAACGCAAGAATTAAGAGATGCTAGGCTCATGGCAGAAATCAAGGACAAGCTTTTCTCATCTACCCCATTATTCCATTTAATTCATGTAATCCCCATGGGTAGGAGTTGGTGTAAATGTGCGCATGCGTGTAAATTCGGAATCTAATATTAATGCTACTTTTAACAGTGATGAGCCAAAAACAAGAACCAAGACAATTTTGAATTTACCATTAGGGCACTAGCCTGACCTGGACTCAAGGCTGCTCTAGATCGCACTCTTTCAGACAGTGGTGCAGGAATAAACAGACACCAGTCGCACAGAATACAGACCCAAGAAAGCGTTCAGAGCACATTTGGGAATTTGGGGCATCTTTCCTGATAGCTAGATAAAAATCAGATGCTCTGTAAATGAGGCAAAAATAATGAGGTTCATGGTTTATATGGCTTTTCACATTAAAAAAACGAAGTTCAATCCATTCATCATAAAATATATAAAATTTACTCCAGAATTAAACATGGATGATTTTTGGGGTTTTGTTTTGTTTTTTTTTTTTTTTTGGTATATGCGAAGAGCTTTAAGACCTGTCCCAGCTCTCAGCATGCCTTCCTCAGTAAGATTCATCATTTTTATCTTCTGATTTCGAGGGAGATACATTTGGTTCTCATTACCTCAGCACTTAACCACTGGAGGGTCCTTAGTTGGCCTGATTTCAACACCGTTTTGTCTCAAGCAGCAGGGATGCACAAAGAGGGAGAGAGACAACTCTGAGCTATGAGTGAGGCAGTCACACAGAGCATTTATCTTTTAAGTTTGCTGTCTTATAGGAGCTTGAGTTGTGAGGCCCCCCAAAACAATTACTATAGTAACATTCTAGATGACCACCTAATGTAACAAATGTAGTAATGCACAGGTTTTAAGTTTGCCAGCATTGAGCATCACCGAAATGTGACCTAGAGGACAGGAAGTGAGCAATTGCTGCTGGAAAAATGGCCCAGAGTTGCTCCACAGGGTTGCCACAAATCTTGTTGTAGAAATTTCAACACCCTGGACGTGGTAAAGCCAAATGCAATACAACAAGGAGGTCCATACATAAGCACGTGGCAAAACTACAAGAACCACATGGTAAACCGACAGTACACTGTCCCTCAGGTGAACACTGGCGCTTTCCCGTCAGCAGTGTGCCTGGTGTTTTCGGTGTTTTCTGTGTATGATTTTCTATTAATTTCCTATTGCTGTTTAGACACATTACCACAAACTGGGCGCCTTAAGACAAAGCCACTTTCTTACAGCCCTGGAGGTCACAGTCCAAAATCAGTCAGGACTAACAAGTCCAAGGGTTAGCAGGGCTTCTCTCTTTTCCCGAGTTTCTAAGGGCGATTTTCCCTTTCTCAACTTTTTCAGCTTCCAGAGGCTGCCCACATGCCTTGGTTTGTTTATATGCCCTTCCTCCATCTTTAAAGCCAAAGCAACGCCATCTTTTCTTGGACCTCTACTTCCACCCTTCCATCTGTTTTTGTGCTTCCTGGAAAGAGCAATCCTATTGCTTGGTCTCTGCGACTCTCCTGCCCACCTCTTTCTAAGAGCCCTCGACATTTTATTAGACCCACCAGGATAATCCAGGCCATTTTTTCCATCATGAGACCCTTACTTACCACGTCAAGGTTAGGTCCTCACAGGTTCTGGGGAGTAGGATGCCGACGTCTCTGGGGGTGCCATTCGTTAGCCAACCACAGGTACATCCCTTTAACTACACACGCAGTAAACATGGTTTCACACTGTGCCATTTACAGTATAACAATGGCCATTAGTCTGCTTTCTCGGACGAAGCACAGGAGTCCAGGATCGCGTATACTTTCTGGAGTTCAAGTTGGCAGTACAGTTTGAACACTAAGTGACCCATATCCTTTGATCCAGTAATTCCATTAGGAAGTCAGATAAATCCTTCTCCGGAACTTACATGTGATCTTAAGACCATGTTTTGTTTATTTCTTTTCCTCTGAACTTTTGCATTTTCTATTTTAATCATTTTATAATAAAAACCTTTATGAAAGGAGTATATGACAGAAGGCGAGGTATAGCGGCCCCATCCTGCTGGTCTGTGTATCGAAAGCCATCAGGATCGAAGAGATAAAAGGAGGGCTAAAGTGTCATCAAAATTGAAACTTTCCCTTTAAACAATAAGTAGAACACCACATTAGAACTAGCCCAGAGATCAAGACGCAGTAACCTCTATTTCAAGTTGGAGCCAGAAAGAAACGCTACCAATTCCCTTCCCTAGAAACACGTATCTTAGGCCAGCAGGGCGTTCCAGGGCACAGCTGGGCAGCAGGATCAAAGCAGCTGCACAGTGGAGGTGGGCAGCACGTGTGGAGTGCAGGTGGTTGCAGGACGTTTCTTGGCCTTACGTCATCATAAGGTCAGGGGTTTTTTAATCTGATCTGTGGGATGTGATCCATGAACTTCGACTTAACCTCCACCTTCAGTATTTTGGGTTCCTAAGTGCTCTGGTGAAAGCCATTATTCTTAACACCACTTTTCATCACTTACATAGAGGATGGATTGTCCTTTAGGGGCTGTTTTGCCTCCAAAGAACTAGTGTGACCCAGGTGGAGATATCAGCAAGAAATAAAGAGATAGATTTAGGAGATAGATTTAGGATTTATTTATTTAGGATTTATTTTTATACAGTTAAAGAAGTTCTGCAGATTTTTTTCATTTAATTAACAGATATCAACCAATTGTTTTGCTATAACACCCTTTGAGCCATCCTACCAGGGAGCCTGAGCCTCCCAAAATTCTTTGCTGATGGAGGAGGAATTCTGTTGATCCCTAGGAATTGCTAACTGTTTAAGTTTTATTAATGAGTTTTTTTTTTCCACGTCCCCTTACTACATGCGCTCCTCCTGTGGCGTATTTTTTCCTCAAATGTCAGCTGGAAAGAATTACAACTGAAATGTGATTTGTTAATCATCTCTATAGTGGTTTAAACACTCAAGATTGTTCGTGATAAAACACTCACCTTTCACCACCTGAACATTTTGCCTGTTGCCTAGAGGCTAAGAGAGCTGGAGGCTGAAGAAACAGCTTTTTAGATGACTGATTCTCTCTCAGGCTGTTCTAAATGGTAGTTTTATACTATTTAGGAAAAAACCAGACAACTAATGTCAAACCCAACTCGGGTCACTGCACTGACAACAAGTAATTGACGGCATTCATTTAGAAAACACTAACTACTGGCTACTTGAGTTCATTATTTCGCTGCATAGATTTGCTATTATCAACACAGATTAAAGTCAAGGTAACCCAAAATGGAGTTTCACTTTAAAAGCTTTGTGATAGAAACAACTGCAGAAAATACGTGCCGTGTTAAGCCAATACCTCATGAATGCTACATGCATGTTCTACCGCCATGTATGTGTAGTGACATGCTTAGCAGCGATCCATTTATGTGGTTCTGCTTATGTAGTTCCAGCCATTATGCAGTTCTGATTTTTTTCTGGGATTAGAAGGTACAGACAGAAATACTCCTCTCCATCTTTCACCTTTTACTTCTCCCAAATATTCAAACAGAAAACGAAGGTTCAAAGTTGTTACACACAGAAGGACCAGGTTTCTGTGACATTTATGTTCACCATCCATCCACCATCATGTCCACACTCGCAAGAAGTGTGCGACTCCTGCCTGCCAAAGATTTGTATTTCCATCTTGCCAAAAATTATCAGGTGTGAAGATGCAATGTATTCATTTTTATACAATGCAGCACTCATTCCCAAGGATAAAGTTTCTGGGTCAGTGTGAATATGTGACACTGAGGAACACAACATCTACCAATGACCCCTTATTAGGACAATTATACATAACCACCTTAAATAACATTGTATCAAACTAGTTGTTTTCCTTTCTTACTTAGTATTTAACATTATCTAGGCTCAACTTGCATTAAAAACATCAAGCATCACAGCAGTTTCTCTGAGGGTATACTCTTCGCTTCCATCTGCATTTTAAAATATACATATTGCTGTTTCCTAATGATGCTTTCATGAAAAAATGAAATCCGAAACCACACATATCCATTTAATTAACATTGAGATATTTCCCAACCTACCCCGTATGAAAGCTGCTATCTTTTTGGCACATACAATTTGTTGCTTTTAAATGTGAAAATTTAGAGGCTTGTTCACAATAAAATGTAGACAATTGCCATTGTAAACATTACCCTGAGCATGTTTTTTTTTTGGAATTATTTACATTGTTTCCACAAGCTGAATTTCCCCATTAGTGGTGTGTTGGGAGGTGTTTAAAGCTGGCTCTGGCAGTGAGTGGGAGTTCAAACTCTGATTTGTACTAGTTTCCAATTTCCATGGGGTTAAGTACTCCCAAGGCAATTGGAAGTCAATGGTCTTGCAAATTTCCCGCAATTTTAACCATAAGAACTTGGAACCAAAGGGAGCTAACCCCAGCACATCAATTGGAAAAAAAAAAATACTCCACATGTCCTTCTACCTGTAGGTTCAGTTCTTGGCCCCTCAGCACTTCAGGTGCTTCTCTAATTGGGGCCACTCCTGTCTCCATCTTTCCCTGCCTCCTTCGACTTAATGTAAATTCACTCACCATTATTGAAAACCTCTGAGTCCCCACCCAGGCTCGTTTTAACAAGAACAATCTTCATAATGTTGACATTGACAATATCCAACCTCATACTTAGCATGGAACTCAAGTGAAAATTTTGTCCTAATGATTTACAGCAATTGCCAGGCCATTGCTACGTTTGAAGGTTCCCTTGTAGAGTTTTCCCCTGTTCATTTTATGAGACCAGGATGATCCTGACACCAAAACCCAAGACAGTATCCTAAATAGCACAAGTACTAGGCAGGGTTGATTTATCTTTTGAAAAAAAAAAAATCAAAGTAATTCACCATTTCAGCATGCAAAGAACCAAAAACATTTGAGAAAATACAATACTCATGATAAAAACTTTCAAAGTTAGAAAGGAATTACCTCAACTTAATAAAGATTAAAAAACAAAAAACAGAAAACAAAACAAAAAACAAACAAACAAAAAAAAACCCCAAGAACCTCTAAAAGCCAACATCTGGCTCAACAGCACCAGACTAAAAAGCTTTCTCTCTAAACCCGGAAACCAGGCAATAATGCATTCTCCTGACTCTCATTGACTGTAGTACTGGAAGTTCCAACCACCATGACAGGCAAGAAAAAGCCATACAAGAAACATAAATAGTGAAGAAAAAAGTAAGACTCTCTCTTTGCAAGAGGTCCATGATTTTCTACGCAGGGCATCCCAAGAAACCAACAAACAAAACCCTCCCAAACCAGTAGGTGACCCCTGTGAGCTCAACCAGGAGGAGCACACAAAAATCAATTTCTACCTCTACATATGAGCATCAAACAAGGAAAAAAACAGAGTTCTCATATCTTAGCAACAGGTACTGATATATTCATGAATAAGATAAAAATTTCTGAAAGCCCCTTCAAAAGGAGGACAGCTAAACATGTACACCCAGGAAGACTGGTCCTGAGTTGACCTTGAACTTGGTTGAAACACGGTTCTTGGTAGGCACTAACCTCTCTCATTCCGTGGTTCTCCAAGCGTGTGGGTCTCCCACCTTCAGGAGCGGCACTGAAGCTCTCCCTCTCTCCGAACTTGCGAGACGATCCGAGGCTCCCCCCTCCAGCCTATTTATCCCCGCCCATTGCCCATTTACTCCAAATCAAAGGCTCTGCACCTGAGCTCCCTTTCCTCTCAGATTTAACAAGCCCTTCAGGTGATTCTGATCCACGCTAATGTTTCCAAACTGCCGCCTGTCAATTGCTCCCACCTGAAGACTGGTAGTTTTCGTTTTTATCTTTTACGTCACCCAGAATACAATGGTGAAAGATAAGAAAACACCTATGCTGGGGTGTTTCACTGGCAAATTAGAATAACATCTGAAAACATGTAATTCTAATCTCAAACCCCTCCAGAGGACTCGAGGAGGGAATCTGTTCCCTAACTCAGTTTATGACACTAGGAAAAACTCTTAGCCCTGGAATTGAGAAAAGAAAGTATCAAAGCCAATCTCATTCATGAAACTAGATGCAATAATTGTCAGCAGGAATTAAGGAAACCGAATCCAGCAGTTTATACAAAAATAAACAGCAAAAAAACCCTTCGGAAACTAAGTTGCATTCATCCTAGGAAAGCAAACTTGGTGAAACATTTGAAAAACAATAAACGGAAGGCAGCAGGAAAGAGGTTTCTTTATTCCTAATGCATTCTGTTTCTTGCTCCAAATGTTGGCCACCTGGGTATGCTTGATTTTAAAAAATGCATTAAGGTCTATGCTTATGATTGTTTTATTTTTCCAATTATGATAAACTTAAATGAAGGTTTTGAAAAAAAATCTTCAAAAACTTCATTGATTCTCAAAATTCTTGGCCATTATTATAATTGATAAAAAATGGGAAACATAAGAAACTCTATTATCATAATACAATGAAAATGATAATTCTGCAACTTTTCTTCCAGATAATCTTGAGATACTTTCATTTATTGAAACATGATTTTAAAAACCCCAAAACTTCAAGATTATTTTTTAATACTACAATAAGCAAATGTTTAACAGAGTAAATATAGCAATGATTAAAACCATTAGGCCTTTTAAACATCCTAACAAACTGGAAATTCTCATCCTCTCAGAATACAAAATCTTAACATAAATGATTTGATTTTTCAATGTAAATGCTGTTATAAATATAAGAGAATGAAATCACTTTTTGTTTGATGTTATAACACATCATTGGTTTGCAACTGCAGGAGTTTCCAGGGTGAGATCTGAAACGGCCCCATGGCCGAGAAGCAGGGCAGAGAGAGACCAAAGAAAGAGGCAGTCACTCTAGATCGGCAGTTGCAGGTTTAATAAGCAGGGGAACTTGCATTCGTGGCTTCGAGAGGAGAAGATCCCATGAGAATCTTAAAAGTTTAAATGGAATCTTAAATGGGGTTCAGTCCATCTACTGTCCAGATGGTCTCAGCAATACTTTGCTGTCTCAAGGCTGTTTCCTTGGAACAGGTCCTGGTGCGGGAACAGTGGGCATAAGGTACATTCGAATGACAGGGGAGTGGTGAGGAGCCTCCAACTGCCCCATCCAGTTCAAGGGTCAACCTGCTGTCACATCCTCTCAATGACCTCTTCAAACAAGCACAATAAAAAAAAAAAGTTCCTTCTATCATTTGACATACCTTTGGTCTCAAAGTTAAGCAAGATACAAAATGTCAATTAAAAGATAACTGTTAAAAATAATAATAATAATAAAATTGATTTAGCACCAAATTTTGATTTTCTTAAATTATCACATATTATTGCTACTGGAAAAAACTGAAGTTTGGCTTTATATTAGTAACAGTGCATGCATTTCATGCAATTGAATAAATTATATATAGTTTAACAAAAGAGTAACCAAAAATGTGTGTTCAAAATAATATATTCATAATATGCCTGAGAATAATCAAATTATTTTTAATATCTGTAGAGGATTAGATTACATGTTGTCATGGAAAAATGTTGAAATGCCAAAAAAGTTTGCAAAATCCTGATATGTCGTCTACACTAGTGCCTCACTGTAAGAATCTTTGATATTCTTCAGAAATACAGAATACTTGTAATTGCTTGTGTCTTCATAAAAAGCATTTTTTTTTTTTTGCCTTTTTAGGGCCACACCTGTGGCATATGGAGGTTCCCAGGCTAGGGGTGGAATCGGAGCTGCAGCTGCCAGCCTACACCATAGCCACAGCAACGCCAGAAAAGAGCCATGTCTTCGATCTACACCACAGCTCATGGCAATGCCAGATCCTTAACCCACTGAGTGAGGCCAGGGATCACACCTGAGTCCTCATGCTGAGCCATGATGGGAACTCCCACAAAAAGCATTTTTTAACCTGAATATATTCTAAGCATTTCTTTGATCACCCTCATTTTTATTAATATTTAAAAGAAGAGGAAAATACATTAATCCAAGGAGATAATCAATATATATATATAACTTTCAGAGTGATCTCTCAGCATTATATACACACCTTTGATTCTATGTTGATGTTTGTATGATGAAACAATTTCAAGACTGCAAAGATCAAAAGAAAGACAATAATGAGTAAGAACAGTATACACACCTCTTAGTGAAATGATTCATTATTTTTCCTTAACTAGACAAAATATAACCATTTTTAAAGGCTTTTGCATTCACTGTGTATGTAGGCTTTATCAAGGAAAATACATTTATTATCCAAACTCCTTAATTTCAACCTCTGACTTTTCATGCCAGCACTAATTGCATGTCTGCTGCTTCTATGTGTATATGTCTCATTATCACAGCTTTTACCGGGAGGCTTCTTAATACTAGTGACAATCCCACAAAGCACAATGGTGGTTGTTTATTAATTTGTCATCTAAAAATAATCATTCACTTAATTATAAAACACAGACTGTATGTGTTGTATGTTTCCCATTGAATTCTTATTTATATTCCTACAAAAATTACCCACGGGTGAGTATATAATAGGTTTATAGAGACTGGCTCTGTAAAATTGCCATTTTTTGTTTGCTTCCTTCATTTTCCTTTAAAGCATCTGTGTGCAAGAGAAATAAATTGCCTAAAAGTTGGGTGACACATATATATTGGTGAATGTGCTTATCAACACAAAGAGAACTTTTTCTATTTTTATGTCAACAGGAAATAAAGTTTAAGAATCCTTTATACATATATTAAATAAATGGACATGACAATATTTTCATAACCCACACTCTTTACACTCCTGAAACCTATAGTCACTGGTCATTAAAATATTATCAACAAAGCAAGCATCCTTTAAAATGCTTTTATTTCTGAGATGGTAAAAAATAATTTGGTTGCCTTTTGAAATGCAGACTGCAAAACTAGGTGTTGCCTCTTTTTAATCCTTAATACTTGCTGAATGTTTCAAGACTTTTTTTTTCCCCCAAAACTTACCCATGTTTTAGATAGGAGTTTTTTCTCATCGTTTGTTGTAATAGAAAACCAGTTTAAATTAGAGCAATGGGAATTATTTAGATAATTCAAAAGAAAAAATTCCTAATTTATTAAAATTTTAATGTGTTAAGAAATCAAATTTTAATCGGATTTAGGAAAACTTTGGAAAAAAATTATCTTTGATATAGGAGGGCCCGGCATTGCTGTATTCTTTGGGCTAGACGAGTATACATTTCAAATGTTCTTAATTCAACTATTTATAAGAAATATGCAAAGAAGTATCTTTTTCAAAGAACAACTTTTTTATTGTTTACAAAATGAACAGGTTTCCAGTGGCTTTTAAACTATATCATGTTATCCTCTACAGCTCGGTTCTCAGTCCTAGTCCTTAATTGCTGGTGACAAAGACCCCGTGCCACTCCTGTCTCAGGCAACAAGAACAAGGGACAGAATTTGGAAGGTAGTGACAATGCACATTCCAGACAAATCCTGAGATTCCTGAGGTTAATTTACAGCAATATTTCTTTTATTTAATGATTCAAGCCATTGGCTTATTTATTCATCTTTTAAAGAAGTAAAACCGAGCACCAACCATGTAACAGGAAGACGGCTTGGTGCCGGATGTGTAGGCAAATGAAGCTGAATGTCAGCCACCAGAAAACTTGAAATTCAGACAATGCACAAATACACATCATAAAATGTGAAAGGCTATGAAAGATGCAAACACGACTGCTGAGATGCAGAATAACAGGAGAGAGACGATTTGGTCAGGGGACATGCCATGGAGAAAGAAGTATTTATGCTGATCTGATGGATGAGAAACCCTAGCCATGAGCAGTGCCGGGGGTGCCGGCTCACAGGTACAGGAGAGATCATGTGTAAAGACCCTAAGTTAGTGAAGGGCCCGGGATATTTCAGAATATTAAAAAAGCTGAAAGGCAATGAGCCAAGGGGTGAATGGTACAACATTGAATTGAAGTAATAGGGCCTGGCCATGCAGGACTGACCTGTCAGGAGTGTGGCAAAGATTGGTACAGTGAGAAGACTTATAATGGCTTTTGCAATGGAGAAACATGATCTGAATTACTTTTTTTTTTTTTTAAGTCACCTTAGCTCCAGTGTGGAAAAAAAGATGGACAAGGAAGAAGCGGGGGATAGGAAAGTCATTGCTGTATTAGGGGAAAGGTGATAGGCTTGCAATACAGTTTAATGATAGAATCTACAAAATTCATGGAGTAAAGAGTGATCAAGCTCTAATCTAAAAAATTCATGGTGTAAAGAAGGAGAGGTCAAGATTTGGGGTTTAAAAAGCTTCTTATGAACATATTAAAATAATCTCAAACCAGACCATCAGCTCACATCTCTCTTCAGTGCATGTCATACTTTTCTCTTTCCTGCGTCATCTTTTTAAAATAATTCTATGTGCCCAGTGGCATGATTTTCTCATTTTTAATCATTAATTTCACACATGCCTGATGTTTCCCCATCTTTTACTAAAACTGACTTCTGTGTTACTGGTAAGAGTGAGTGCCCTTATTGCCAGACTTGAAGAGTGTTTTCCTGTCCTAATCAACTAGAAGTAGTTCTCAAAGACACTTGCTGCTCTGGACCATTTTATTTTCAAGTTCTGATCATTTTTGGCTTTTTGGAAATATTCCCTCCTCGTCATGAAACTTTCCCCACTGTCCCAGTTTTCTGGCCCCCACAACTATTTATAAAATGTGGTCACTAAGATAATCATTTAGTATACGCAGCTGGTCCCACCGCTGGACTGCGACAGCCTGGGTTCCTCCTTTGCTCAGTACTCAAGAAGCCTCCTCATCAAAGTGTCATGAATTGAATCCATACCAGCCAATTTGTATACAAGTGACATCAGGAAAAGTGCCTAAAATTTTCTAGACCTCAATTTCCTAATACGTAAAATGGGGACAATGAAAGAAAATACCTCACAGAACTGTTCTGCTACTAGAATGCGATGAATGTCACTTTCAGACATAATTTACACTTTGTAAATGTTATTTTTTTCATGATTGTCATAGTTATCATTACAAGCATCCTGACATTGGTAATATGAGCAAAGAAGCAGGGCCCTAGTATACTGTATATTATTGAATTAGTTCAAATGAAAAGTGAATGAATATCACTGGAGTATAACACTCGTGGGCTGTGCCATGTTTAAATTTAACACTGTAAGGACTCCGTCATGTTTATGAACTATACGATGTAGTTAATTAATATACAGAATATTTATTAAGGCATAATACGGCTATGGGATGTGTAGTTAGTCACTTAGTTGCCACTAAGCACATATTTTTAAATAAATTATGGATCAACTGATGATGAATAATTTTTGGAGAGACAAGAGCAATAATGTCGATGGTCAAACGAAGTTTCTGTAGAGATTCAGAAAGAATCCCATGAGATGGCACTTATCCTTATCAGTCACCCCTCCACCATAAAATAATGTTATAATTTCAGCAACAGTTTTATGTCATGCGATCTTAAATATGTATCATATAAATGCAAGTTCACCTTTGTTATATAATTACACATAAATTAGACTATTTAGAAAAGTCTTCATAGATTTACTTCTGGTTTTACTACCAATGTTAAAAAGAATCTCTTTAACTAGCAAACCACCTTCACTGTCTATTAGACATCATATTAAACAGTAAGTTTTTTCAGAGTCTACTTTGAAAGTCAAATCATGGATAAAATTTTAATAACAAATTATTGTAACTATTTTTCTTATTGATTATTATACATACATATAATAGTAATATATACGAAATATAAATATGTATGCCTACCTTTGGTACCAACGCAACCCAGTAAACATGCATTTATTGATCATGATATATTCATAAATAAAATACACAGAGATCTCCTATTATATACGAAGTACTATTATCCACAACTATAGTATTTATTAAATATTGAGAGAAAAACTGACACAGAATAGCTTTCATACACCAAGTAAAAGTGAATGCGGGGTTGAGAAGCCATTTTCAAAGTTCAGGGTTTTCCTAGTTAAAAGCAGCACCACGCCTCCGGTGTCCCCTTTGATGACATTTAACTAGAGCGCTGACTTCCAAACCACGTTCAGGGTCAACAGATGCAAATTATTACCTTTAGAATCGACAAAGAGATCCTACCCTATAGGATCTATCCTACTAAATAGGGTCTGTCCTACTATAAAGGATACTAGATAGCACAGGGAAAAATATCCAATCTCCTGGGATAAACCATAATGGAAAGAAATATAAAAAAGAAGGTATGTATGTATAAGAGAGTCACTTTGCTGCACTGCAGAAATTAACACTGTAAATAAACTGCACTTAAATAAAAAAAAAAGAAAAAGAAAAAACTTCAAAAACAAACAAAAAACCAAGAGTGACATAGCATTACTTACAGCTTAGAAACGGAACAGTTGCCAAAATATTGGATACTAGTTTAAATGAAAATGTGCGCCCTGTGTAGGGAAAACGACAATAACGCATTCATTTTAAGCAAGTAAATTTAGCCCCTTTTTTGTTGAGGCTTTGATTGATAAGTTGCACCTTCAAGCCTGTAACAAAAGTTAATGTGAACTTGGCACAACCATAAACAGCAACATGAAAAGGAGGGAGAAATTTTGAAAATACTCATTCATCCGTCCTCAAACAATTAATTTTCAGAGGAAGTCATTAGCATCAATCTCTTCAGCTAGATTCACCTGAGAATTAAATGCTAGTAATGCATATTTCATTATCTAGCGTTTGAGTTTTTCATCTCCAGTCTAAAAAATAACCAAGAACACAAAAGCAATTAAAACATAGTTCTTGTTTAACAATTTCCTCTGCTAATTACCTTTACAAAGAATCAGTCTTTCCAACTGACATGCATTGTATATAAATTAATCTTAAAGGAACAAGAAAGTATACAGACCTAAAAAAGAAGTATTTTATTTTTCTCAAAAAGAGTATAAATCACAAATTAAAGCATTACCCTTAAGACTAACATTTTTCCCGGGTCCTATTTAGGAGTCAGAGGACATGGATTTATTTTGATTAAATATTAACCTTGCCATATTTTATAGACTTTTAGACAAATCACCCTTCCAGATGTAATTACCTCAATAAAGTTAATATTCCAAATGGTAACTTTTAGATGGTAGAAAGTTACATTTGAATCTTTAAAATCTACTTGAATATGTGTGTTTATTGTTATTTTTGCAACTTCTATCTTACCCATTAAAATGTATTTTATTTTTATTATTGCTATTTGAGCTCACATGAACAATTTACCTAAACAGGAGCATCTGCATAGGAGACAGACCTTTTAGTTACTAAAGTTAATCATCAGTTATAGTAGGTAAAGTACTATAAGAAACAAGCTATTGTAACAAATTCCAATTACAAAATTGTCCCCTCCCAGTAGAAGCCTCCTTTTCCACTTACAAGGGGCATGTTCCTGATGAGGAGTTTCCTTTCCTCCATACATACTGTTTCAGAAAGTCCAGTCTGGTTCAATCTCATGACTTAGTCATTTAAACCTGTAACATTCACTGGTGTTCATTTTGAAATGAAGATGTATCCAGAAGATGTTAACTATTAACTAGCTGGAGTATAGATCCTTTAGCTGGTTTTCAGTGAGCGGATTTTTGAGCGATGGGAAGTCAATTATTTATTTTGTTGACCAGGCAAAGGCATGGAATTGGAGAAGGCAGAAACAAACTAAACCTCTTCAGAGTGAGCTTTTCTATGAGCCGAAGTAACATAAAAATACCTCACCAGGAATACATGTGGGGTATGCATGAAGACTATAATTCTACCACTCTCTTTTCTCGCCTTTCTGTGCCCCCTTTTTCTTTTCTCTTTGCGTTTTAGGGCTGCACCTGCAGCATATGGAAGCTCCCAGCCTAAGGGCTGAATCGGAGCTACAGCTGCTGCCCTACGCCACAGCCATAACAACACCAGAGTGAAGCCAGGGATCGAACCCGCATCCTCATGGATGCTAGTGGGGTTTGTTTCTGCTGAGCCATGACGGGAACTCCCTGTCCTCTTTTAAGGGTGTATATTTAATAGATGATTTTGAAACCTCTTAGAGTACGTCAAACTGTAAGAGGAGATAGAACTCTAAAAATGATCATTTCCTTCCCTCAGAAATATCACAATTCAGTGGAAGCACACATTTTAAAAAACAATTATATGGACATATCTAAAACGCTACCGTCGAAGGATGCCTACAATTACAGGAGCCAGAAAGGGAAATAACAAAACCAGCCTGGGTAAAGTTAAACAGTCTCCCCTAAAGAGTCAAGCTGTTTCAACATATACTCTACTCCAGTTCGACAAACATACCCTAAGTCAATGCCGATCCTGAACCCTTTTTTACCGGTTCATAAAATGAATAAGACTCGGCCTGTGTTCTCAAGCGGCTCGCACTCTAGTGGAGAGGAAAGGCACAACGAGCAGACACATGAAACGTCTTTACAAGACGTGCATCTCAGGGTCTCTGAGTGACAGGAGACAAGCCTGAGGCTCAGCTGGGGTTGGCGACCAGCCCACAAAGCCAGGGCCCCTTCATCATCAATCAGACCGCCAATCATCCCCTGGGGGAAGCTGTTATGACTACCTACCTCTACTGATACGAGATGAAGGGAATTCGGCATCCGCCTCTGGCTCTAGGAAAAACAGTAAAGGGGAGTAGGTCTCCTCTGAGAACTCTTTACACACTCGTTCTAGTTTGGGACGGGAGCAGAAAACCAGCCTGCTCAATGGGCCCAAAACGAGCAAACCCAATGCTTTAGTTTAAAGTGATCTCAAGTTAGCTTCTCTTAGGCACCTGATGTGATCAAAGAAAATCCTCTTTGGAGCCAAGTCTCAACGACTTTTCAGTCTTTGAAGAAAACTTTTCAAGGAACAGAGGTTAATAATTAAAAATTACAATCAATATTTTTGATTGGTTGTAACCATTGGGAATTGGCTCCTGGGAAATGGCTATGGAAGATACGTAATTTTTGGTAAATAATCTTTTGAAAAATAAAAAAATATGAATATCTTGGAAAATATTGTGAGCCAATAATCATTTTGGTAAACAAAAAAGAAGTGTAGAGAGTAACAGACAAAATTCACATGCATGACGATCATAGGACCACCTAACACAATGGATTTTCGGAGGGTAAAAACTGACAAAACAGAAGAGAAAGATATGTACAAAAGGAATGGCTGAGAATTTTCCAAAACAGATAGAAGGCACCAATCGGGGCAGGTGGGAAAGGGCTGCACCTCAGGGTGGCGCGTGCTCTCGAGTTCAGAGGACCCTTGGGAGTCGTGCAGAAGGGAGCAAAGGGCCCCGGACCTTCGCCCTTGAACACTGAGTAGGCATCAGCCCTCGGCTGCCTTCCCTGGGAAAGGGGGGTGATCCAGGTGGAGCAGCTCCTAAGGCCGAAGGCAGAGCCGCAGAGACAGGAACCATCTGTAGCCAGCACCGTGGGAACCCGAGGACGGAGTGGCTCTGAAGGGGCAGTCGGGGACTCGCCAGAGCATCCACCACAATTACACACACTCCCCCACACGAATATTCATCCATCGCAGATGGGGGTCTGGGTAGAATGGCGCCACTCGGGAACTCAGGCTGAGTTACTGGTATGCTGCCCGTACGGCCGTTGGTGTCACTGACACGCCCTGGGTCCAGACAGGTCCTCCTGTCCTCCTGCCGACCCAAGACTACACGGGGCGGGAAATCACTACTTTGTCATCAAGGGCTTTGTAGACAATAAACAGTGTTTAATAATCATTAGGACCAGGTGGCCTCCATACACTATTAGTCCCCAGTGATGAAAACCTCTGCTGACATATTCCTGGCACGCAGTCCCAAACATGTCCCCTCATAGCCAACGTTACCTATAAATTTGTCCCAATGGCCTCTTGTCGGTGCACAGTGCAGCTCTAAATGCTTCCAGATTGCTATCTGCCAGATCCCAGCCCGTGAGTAAGTCACCCTTTAACAAATGGGCCCCCTGATGACAGGAAGCTGCTTGCTTTGTTTTTTGGCCTCGAGATACCCTGTCAGTCTGGTGGGCACTGTGCCTTCTCTGTCCCCCAGCGCTGCCCCAAGTTAGAACAACACAACTGTTTTGATTCCCACACTTAAGAATTACTAGTGGGTAACAACTAAGACATTGTTTCCCATCCTAAAGTTTTAATAAGTGGGGTTGTAAAAATGTATGTGAAAAGGTAACACCTGCCATTCGCTTCCTTCTCCGCCTCCTTCCCTGCTTGAATGGGCGTGACTCCTGCTGCCCACGGAGCATTAGGCCTGGTCCTTGGGAGGACGAAAGGGCTTACCATGCCTGTCTCAGTAGTGGGGACAGCCAGCAAAACACGACCTTCATTTCTCCAGAGAGGAGACGGAGAGAGAACAAGGAGGAATCAGCTGGAGGGCGGTGGTACCTGGTTTGTAAGAATTTGATCATCAGGTGTTAGATGTCTAGCTTCAGAGTCTCCTAAGTTGGCAACTAAGGGGAAGGACGTCGGGAAGGCTACGCACAGGGGAGAAAAGCTCTAGTCTACACCTGGTCGTCAGGTTCAGAGACCTCGTACCCACATCCCTACTCCTCACCCACAGCCCTTTTTAATATACTTCCATCCCAAAGCCAGGAGAGCTCTTTGCACAGACCTATAAGACAGGTTTTCCTGTTCAACACCAGGGGAGGCAAAGAGAAAGCGGCTCGGTTACCTGAAGCCTGGATGGAAAGGCATGGAGAGCAGGTAAGTTAACGTTTTAAAAATTATCATTAACGGGAGTTTCCACTGTGGCTCAGTAGTAAGGAATTTGACTAGGAGCCACGAGGATGCGTGTTCAATCTCTGGAGCCTTACTCAGCGTGTTGGGGATCCGGCCTTGCCATGAGCTGTGGTGGAGGTCACAGGCATGGCTCGGATCTGGCGTTGTTGTGGCTGTGGCAAAGGCTGGCAGCTGTAGCACCCATTAGAACCCCTAGCCTGGGAACTTCCATATGCTGCGGGTGCAGCCCTAAAAAGCAAATTTATTTATATATATATATATAAAAAACAAGTACTCCCCATAGTCTTCTCCGATGGATCTGTGTTATGGACAAAGCGGTTGATTTTACCTTTGACATTAAAGTAACTCTTTAAGCTTTTTTAGGGTAACAAGTCATCCCAAACTCTGTAGCTTAAGCCGTCATTTTCTTATTCCTCATGTTTTCATACTTGGTTGGGATTTTTTTGTCCGTTTCATCTGGGCTGACTTACGCTCTGCATTCAGTAAAGGCTCTGCTGGGCAAGCCATTCTCCATGGCCGCAACTGCACGTCCTACCACGGACACTGGCCATCGGGCTACCTCGACTCTCTTCGTGGGGCCTCTCCTACTTCGGTCAACGTGTTCAGCCTCCTCATCGGGTGGATCCAATCCAGAACCTATAAGATCTCTTAAAACCCAGTCCCCACATTGGCTGTCACGTCTGCTGCACGGTGTGGACTAAACCCAGTCACAAAGCCAGGTTTACGGAGACAGAAACAGGCTCCACTGCCTGCTGGAAGGAGAGATGAAGCCACCTTGCAAAAGAACACAGGAGAAACTGATGCAGGTGTCTTGGAAAAGGCTGATCAAAGCGGAAAGCCTAAGGAGGAGCTAAGAGATCCAGTGGGCTTTCATTGGTGCCCAGCATGAATGGAGCAAAGCCAGCAGGCAGGGCAGTGTCGCGCTGCAGTCCCAGTCTTGGGCGCTTACCAGCAAAAGAAGAGATGGAAGCATTTTGTAGAATGTGTATCTTCTCCTCAGCCATTGCTCTCTTTAAAATCTTTCAGGTTCCAAGGTCGGCCTGCACGAACTCATTCCTCCTCGCATTCTGCATCAGCGCCCTTAAGAGAGCTGAGTCTTTGGAGCCTAAACTGTTGTGACTAGGACAGTGTAAAGAGATACAGTTTTTAAGCACTTTCATACCCGGAGTTGGGGGGGGAGGAGTGGAAAGGAATATATAAAAATCTCTGCTTCATTTTCTCAGTACAAATCTTTTCTTTTTCACAATTGTTAGGATTCTGAGGTTCTCAACTTTGAAATGTCAGTATTTGCAAAGACGATCAGTTTGGGATCAAAGGATAACCCAGCTCTGACTCTTACTCCTGCCCCTGAGAGCTACCGTGCCATTTAAATTATTTTAGGCTGAGTTTGTGTTTCTTTCCAGAGAAACACCTTATAAGGCCTATCAATTGAATGATGGCTGTTAAATGCTAAGCATTTACTATAGATAATACAGAAGCTCTGCTCTGAAAGGGCCACTCCTGCAGATGAGGTTAACTGGCAAGTCCATAGAAAGATAGATCTCACTATTACGTGCATAAAAGGAGCACCTGGTAGATGGGACCACAACTGGTGAGCAGCTACTTCCACCTGGGGACACTGGGGGTGAAAACAATCTTGACAGACAGTAAACTAAATATGTATCCATCTAGCGGTAAAGGAGAAAGAACCCCAGCAAAGGCGGAGAGTATAAACCAGCATCTACTGCACATTTAGGAGATACCTGTGGTTGAACATGGGTTGAGATTAGGGTGAAGGAAAAAACATGAGACTGACACGGGGGGGCCGGGGGGTGCTGAGTGCCCTTAAAATGTTCCCAATGTATTCTCTGCGTTAAAGACACTACTAGCAGTGCTTCTCAGAAGGAGTAAAATAATTAGATTTCAGTTTCGAAGCTGATTCTGGAGCAATGTGGGTGTGAGTTGTCGGAGAGATGAACTAGAGCTGGGGAATTAGTTACAAGACTCTTTCAGGAGAGCACGTGAAAATGCTTACTATTCTCTTCATTCTCTTCTTGAACGAAGAGAATAGTAGAGTGAATGATGCTACAGATGAAAAAGTGGTCATGTGTGATTACCTGCCTGGGGTATCAACTCACAAGTAACTTTTCACATCCAAACATTAAGCATTAATATTAAATGTTACTTAATGTTAAGTAATGTTAAATGACTTTCCAGAACCAGTGGCTCCTCGTGGTGTATTTTTGCTCCTAATATCTAAAGCTGGTTTTATATTTTCCCCTGGTTAACAGTGAAACATCTAGTACCCGGTCATGAGAAAAACATTCCAAGTCTGATCTCATTTACACAGCATTTCACCGTTTCGTAGAACTGAAGCATCCATGACAGCAGGAGATACTGCTCTACATAATCCAAAACCTACAGAGACACCTGCTGACAAACATTCACAACTTTGTCATTCTTTTGGAAACATGTAAAACCAAGCAGTGCGTATTACTGGAAAATGACAGGACTCTGCTTATTTTTACTGTCTAAACTTAAATGAATTATCTCAAACAGCCACCACGGTGTGAAAAACTACTGCGTGGCATCTCCATTTTTTCTTTTCTGAAGCTATTTTCCCACACAAGGGAATGAAAACTTGATGTATCTAAAGCTCCAGATGGTGTCCAAAATGACCTGGTAGAGAATCAAAAATTTCGCAGACTTCTATCTTGCAATAAATTCTTTTCAAATAAGCAGAGCGCAAATTTACTTGTAATTGGATACAGACATCCCCCCACACCCACACCCACAAAGACCTGTGAATACTTTTCAATGTTTTAGTTTACCTTAGGATGAAAATCAGGAAAAAACGATTCAAAGTTTACATAGCAATACAAGCAAATATCACAAAGAAGAATCTAACTAAATGTCAGAGATTTCAGAAGACAGACAGTCTGGTGACTTAGAATGATTACATTCTTTTCATTATACACATCATATATAATTATGATAATTATATTCTAATGTTATAATGATTTAACTAATTAGAATAAGATTTTTAAGAAAAGACAATAATTGATCTGTAAAAGCTATACAAGGAGGTCCCACCGTGGCTCAGCAGTAAAAAACCTGACTAGTATCCATGAGAATTTGATACTTGGCCTCGCTCAGTGGGTTAAGGGTCTGGCGCTGCCATGAACTGCGGTGAAGGCGACAGATGTGGCTTGGATCCTGTGTGGCTGTGGCGAAGGTGTAGGCTGGCAGCTGCAGCTCCCATTCAACCCCTAGCCTGGGAACTCCATCTGCCGCAGGTGGCAGGTGTGGCCATAAAAAACAAAGCTATACTGCAACTGATTCAAGAAGAGAAGTGAGAAATAATTCATGGCAGAAAGAACAGCTTCCGAAAAAGGACTTGAAGTAGGCTGGTGAAGGCAATGACGTGGATGGCTAGAGAGTAAGAGAAGAAGTAAAGGGGACTTGGCTTAAGTATTAGGCGCCCCTGGCTGCTTCAGTAAGATGGACTGGTGGTCACTAGAGATCTGTCTACATGGGGATGCTTCATAACTACATATGTCTCTTATGATGGGCAAAATGCAAGCGACATCCAAAGTACAGTGTTTCTGTTTAGAAATTAGGTCTAAAACGTGACAGTGCTACAGATACACTGGTGCCATAAAGGACCCTTTGGTTACTAACAATAAGGTAGGCATTGTTCTCAACAGACTGCAAAGCCCTCCTCAAGGATACAGACGCAAGTGTTTCCCACAGTAACTCTCTCAAGTGGGTAGGACTGTTTCGCAGCCTCATCATCGTTTTACACGAATAAACAGTCACTCGGAAAAGGAGAACACATTTCTCAAGTTCACACAGTTCACAAGCTGCACAGAAGTCCTGCCCGGGCTTTCACAGAACAAACTTTCTGCCCCGTGCGAGGCCATGAATCTTAATAACTGACCAAAAGTTAATAGAAAAACTGGAGAAAGATAAATGAACATATTGGGTATTGAGGGCATAAGTGCTTTTCCACACACCAGCAATCAAAGTCCGTGGATACCTGTCGATGGCAGAAATCTCAGAAATTCGGGAGACGGGAAACCAAGTCAAGGTCGAGAACAAAAGTATTCAGGTTTTCTGAATGGAGGAAATTTTAAAAATCTCTCAGCATTAAACACATATCAATAAATAAATCAGAAGCACATTAAAGCTCATGTGTACTAACCTCTATTGTGCTTAATTTTCACAGTAAACGTTTATTAGCCAGGTTACACTCTGCACTCAATGAGAAGTAACTGTGGTATATTATTTAACTGCACGACACAGGGATAATTATGTAGCAGGTGTTCAATGTGATAAAAAAAACATATATTTAATAGCACTTGATTAATAAAGTTTAAAGTGATGTAACTAATATTCAGAAAATTTTAAATATTTGCCCCAAATCTCACAGTTGGGCTTTAAAATAACTCCGGCCTTGGAAGAGACTCAGAGCCAGGGAATCCAGTAAAATCACATCCAGATTCCTGACCCACAGAAGCTGTGACTTAATAAAATGTTGTTTTAACTACCAAGTTTTGAAGTAATCTGCTACAAAGCAATGTATAACTAATACATAGGACACAACACAAGCTTCAATAACTTTTTACATCAGAAAGAATGTGTTCTAAGGTCAAAGTGGAAATAAAGCAGTAACAGAAAGATAGCTAAAAGTCACCAAAAGTTTGGAAAACAAACGCACAGCTAAATAATCCTCAAGTCAGAGTAGAAAAAGCAATAAAGATTAGAAATACATTAAAAACATTAGCATCCATGTCCATGAGGACGTGGGTTTGATCCCTGGTCTCGCTGAGTGGATTAAGGATCCGGCATTGCCTGAGCTGTGGTGTAGGTTGCACACTGGGCTCGGATCCCAAGTTGCTGTGGCTGTGGTATAGGCCGCACCTTTGCTCTGATTCAACCCCTATCCTGGGAACTTCCACATGCCCTGGGTACGGCCCTAAAAATAAGACCAAAAAAACCCACTGAAAACATTAAAGGCTTACATGGTATCAATGCATGAGACTTGGATGCCAAGCTTTGCCTGCATAAATGACAATACTGGTCTGTGCCTGCAGATACACACTAATAACACCTGGAATCTTGTGGGAAAAAAAAATCTTTTAAATTCTTGGAAGTGGGGCCGGGATCCAAGGGAAATAATGTGTACACTCAGCCGGACCTCTCTTGTCCTTTTTTGAGGCAACATAACTTTGATGTGGTGTGAATTTTATTATCATGTACTGAATACTATCTCTTCTTTCTTTCCATTTACAAAGAGAAGCACAAGAATTAGGTACGTATAACTAAAAACAAGATTTAAAGACAGGTCACTACTACAGATACACAAAGACATAAAAGCTATTGTTAGGATCCTATGCAAATTAAGCACTAGTTTAAAATGTTCCCACAAAGAAAACATCAGGCACAGATGGCTTTCAGGCTACGTCTACAAAACTTTCACAGAACAGATTGTTCCAATATTATAAACTCTTCCAATAAATAAGAAGAAAAGAAATATTCCCAAACTCATGTTGTGCTTAACTCAAGATCAGAACTAACAAAGACACCATAAGAATAAAAGTTAAAGGCTACTTAATATAGATATAAACATCTTTTAATAATTTGCAGACTAATACGTTAAATAACGTGTGTCAGGGTATATGTGTATTTTATATATACGTATTTATGGATGAATGTAGTTCTAGTATTTAGCTTATACATGTATTTCCAACATCCTAGCTGGGGATACAAATTGAAAATATTTACTTGTAAATATCCACATTCGCCCATGTGCAGACTAAACATCTGTGGTCAAGTCATAAAAACACACATCCGTTTCTTGATATTAAGCAAGGTAGTTGGAGCCATTAAAAAGAAAAGAATAATACTGAGATTTATATTGTGAAATTATGACTAGTGGTATAAATTCAAATTGTTTATAAATACATCTAAACATGCTTTAAATATATTTCATAAGATTTAAAAGCTATATTAAGAGCAAAATTTTGAATAGAGTTTCAACATAATAATTACTAATGAAAAGTAGATATCATTAACAATGAAATCTATCAAACACTTAAGAAATCCAATATTTATTTTGCTCCATCTCTAGACTTTGTCTTTTTTTTTTTTAGGGTTGCAGGTGTGGCATATGGAAGTTCCCAGGCTAGGGGACCAGTCAGAGCTACAGCTGCCAGCCTACACCACACCACAGCAACGTGGAATCTGAGCCACATCTGCGATCTATACCACAGCTCACGTAAACATCAGATCCTTAACCAACTGAGCGAGGCCAGGGATCGAACCCGCATCCTCATGGATATCAGTCGGGTTTGTTTCTGCTGAGCCACAATGGAACTCCCTTGTCTCATTTATTTAATTGAGAACAGCTTTTGATAAGAATAATGGAATAACACTTTTCCAATACTACTAAAATGTCCATGTATGAGTTGAAAGTGCTTGCATAAAATCATGATAGTATTTTTTCTGAAATAATACTCCTATATTTCCAAAACAGAATATTAAAAGTCATCTTCATATAATTGATATATATTGATAAATAACATAATTACAATTAGAAAATAAGTATAATTGACAAATAATTTTTTGAAATTTTAACGAGTCAAAAATACGTACAGGCCAACCTTGGAGATATTGTAGGTTTAGTTCCAGACAGCAATAAAACAAATATTGCAATAAAGCGAGTCACATGAAAGTTTTGCCTTCCCAGGGCAGATACAAGTTATACTTACAGAAACTTAGTGTGCACAAGCATTGTGCCTTAAAAAAAGGACCTATTTTAAAGAATACTTTATTGCTATATAATGCCAAAAGAATTACAACAGTAATATCAACAATCACTGTTCACAAACAAAAAATACAAAAGTTTGAAAGATTGCTAGAATGAACAAAATACGACACAGAGACACAAAGTGAGCAACTGCTGTTGGCAGCCCAATGCTGATAGACTTGCTCTATGCAGGATTGCCACAAACTTTAAATTTCTAAAGAAGGCAATATCTGCAAAGCTCCAAGTGAGGCATGAATAAAGGAGGTTTGCCTGTCTGTGCTCATTCTCCTGCTGCAATTACAGGGAGGAGGATAGGCATTTCTGCTCTACGGGGGAACAACGAGGGTCTGGCCTCTGTTCTTGACAGCCTCCCAGTTTCAGGGCGGTACCACGCACAGCTCCGTCCCTCGACCGTCTCCCAGAAGGAACGGAAGTTGACTTGGGCTTGGGAACATTTAAGGACTCTCGCTAGACCTTATTTTTAAAAGCCTCGTAGTTTTAAAAAGCCTACACAAGACAAATAAACCTCTCTTGCTCTTGGCTTCCTTCTGTTTGTTTTCCCCTTGATGTGATTTTTCTCAGACTTTCTTTTTTCCTCATTAGAATGGAGAGGTACAGAGGACAGCACAGGGGTGAGAAATCGGAGAGCGGGCAGAAATGAACATGCTTGATCTGCTTTCGTTCTGGGCCTCGGGCCCATTTTCTAACCCTGAGCTAAAGTGAAAACTGCCCTGGGTCACGAGTACTAACAGCTCCCTTCTCCCTTCCTGCAGCCTCGTCCTCGCACAGACACCCCTTTGGAGGGGCTCCCAAGTTTGCAGGCAGACAACACCTCAGGAGAGGATTCAAGGAGCAAGGGTTTTATGCCCAGAAACATCCCACTTCACCTCTTCATGCACTTTCATAGCAAAAGACAAATGTGGAGAAGTAAAAACTGCCACGCAGAGGAAGGAATAATATCCGAATAGACTATAAGATAAAGGGAGCACAAGATGGTCTGTGGAAGCCATCAGAAGCACCAAACGGAGCCACGTGGCAGCAATAGCTAACAAAACCCACCTGTAGGTAATGCATTTGGTCTACAGCCAAACAAAACAGGACTTTACGGGATAATGTGGGGCTGGAGGTGGGGGGCGGGGGACCAAAAGGAAGGCAGTAGAATTAGTGCGTGTGTGAGCGCATGCACACGTCAGTGTGTGTACGCCTTTATGATGTTATTGAGTTAATTTGTCTCAGTGCATTTTCTACAGTGAGACCTCATCTACCGGCTTCCGAAATTATGAATGACTTTCATTATCTCTCACACCGGATTCTGCTTCCCCTGTCCCCAGAACTCCTGCAAAGAGCTCAGCGAAAGCAGCTGTTTGCACTGCTACCCTTCCTGTCACCCCTTGAACCCGGCCAGCACCATCCCTCTCTCCCTAAAGCTTCTCCCACGAGAGCCATCAACAATATCCATGCTGCCGAGTCTGATGGTAGGTTCTCAGTGTTTATTTCTCTCAATTCTTCAGCAGACTCTGACACAGTGGCTCCCTTCCTCTGGAAAAGGTATTCCCCACTCCCCCTTCCTATTTCTCCTCAGTGCTGGGGCAACTCCCCCTCGGTCTCTTTTATTTCTGCAGTCATTCTGTTGATCTAGCCACCCCGAGTTTCAGGGCCTCAGACACCACCTATAGGCTGACATTTCCCAAATTTAAGTTTTCCCCTGAGCTCTCTCCAAGGCCACTTTCATACTTGATATTTTTCATCGGATACTGACATAGAAACCTGAAACAGGACACGTCAAAACTGCCCTCGATTTCTGGAACGTGACCTCCCGCAAGGAAACGCTGCTTGTCCAGTGTTCTTCACTTGGACAAAGAGCCCCACTGCTTACACACTGGCCAGGCCTAGAACCTTGACGTTCTTGACTGTTCTTCTTACCCGGATCCCTTATATATTCCCCATAAAACTCCACTGACTCCAGCTTCAAAACAGCTGAAAAACAGCCACCTCTTACAAAGCCCACCACAGCCCTCTACTCAAAGCTTCGTTTCCTGGTTCACAGACTTCAAAACCCTCCAGGATGGCTTCCCTGCGCCTCTTCTTCCCATTCTACATACTTGCTCTCCATGTTTGCTCTGGAGCTGATAAAAGTTACTGAAGAAAATGCATCTAGACAGAAACATCCTCCACAAAAAATAGGTCCAAATACAACACAGGCCTAAACGGAGAAACAACACCGTATTTCGTAATGAAGTGCCTGTGCGGTAGGCTTGTGAACGACTACTCTCCTTTTCTATTTGATCCCCGTTCCTTAATTCCTTTTTCTTTCTGTTCCTTGAAAATGCGTACATTTGATAGCTAATTTTGAAACTTCTTAGGGTGAGTAAAACTGGGAGCACGTGCTGTCTGATGCACTGGCACGAGTCTATGAGGAAGACAAAGAGCAGTGAAGCAGAGTCCCTCACGAATCCCTTCCTAGAGAAAGAGACAATACATACCTACATTAACATGAAATACATAGTATATATATATATAATACATTTTCGTAGTGAAAAAACCGTGGGGGTACGATGATATTGGACACTCCTTCAAACCAAGGAACCTCTGTGGAGATGATCTGGGGTGGAGGCATGAAGGAAGGAAAGAGGAAACTCATGCAAACAGAAAGGCAACCGAATTCCAGGCAGAAAGAGCAGCAGAGGCAAGGGCCCCGAGGAGGGTCAGGCTTGATGTGTTTCGAAAAGGCAGAGACTGGTGTAGCTCAAGAGGCACTGAAGCCGGAAGAGGTGGAAGAGGAGAGCTGAGCCACGGGGTCCGGCACAGCCGGGAGGCGGGGCACGCAGATTTTTCAGTGGGGCACCGACTGTGAGAGCTGTTAAACCAGAGAACATACCGGATCCATTAAAGCAGGTGAGTATATGACTTCAACAGCCTTTTACCAAAATGAACAGGTTCTCTCTTGCAGAGCACTTCAGCTTTACAGGAAAATCACCTGGAAGTTTCACCGTTCCCACCCCTTCTTACTACCTTGCATCAGCGTGGTGCATTAGTTATAACTGATGAGTCAATACTGACAGGTCAATGTGAAGTTCAGAGTGTACTGTAGGATTCATTCTTGTGCTAAAAACTTTGTGGGCTTTGACAATGGATAAAGGCACATACCCGCCATTCTAATATCATACAAAATAGCTTCACTGCCTCCACAATCTCCCATGCTCCACCTCTTCGTCCCTCACCCCACGTCCTGGTGACCACCCATCACTTACCGTCTCCAATGTTCTGCCTTTGCCAGCAGGACGTGTCAGCATTCGAGAGTATGAAGCCTTTTTAGACTGGCTTCTTTTACTCATACTATGCATTTAAAGTTCCTCCATGGCTTTTTGTTGCTTTGTAGCTCATTTCTCTTTATCACTGAATAATGTCCCGTTGTATTATAATTTGCTAATCCATTCATATGCTATGGGACCATTCTGGCTGTTTCCAAGTTTGGGCAGCTATGAGTAAAGCTGCTCTTAATATCTGTGTGCAGACTTGTGTGTGGTCCTAAGTTTTCAACTCACTTGAGTAAATATTAGGGAGTGAGATTCCTACAACATATGAAAATAGCCAAACTATCCCCAAGTAGCTTTGCCAGGATCATCTCATTAGAGTTGCCTTGATTTAAAAGTGTCCAGGATAATGTTATCCCCCATCCATTTCATGTTTTCTTTAATACTCACTTTAGGATCTCGCATTGCACATTCATCTGTGTATCCGTTGTCCATTTCACTAAGAAGGGATTTAGGAAAGAAGACTGTTGTGTTCACTGCTCTAGCTCCACGTCACAGATTTGTGCCAGTCAGTCAGAGAGCAGGCCCTCCCTAAAATACTGGGAGAGGGAGTGATTAAAAGACTTGCAGGGAATCATCTGCAATATTCTGAAAACTTCTATACATACACACAAGTTAAAAAGTACGACAAATCCCCATTTACCCACGACCAGGCTTGAAGAATTGTCCACATTTTGAAGAGAGTCATTAAATACAGGACATCTATTATTTTCATGACAGTTCATTTTATCAACTTCTTTTAATGTGAGCAAATGGTCTGTAGAAAAGACAAAAAAAAAAAAAGTCATGTGGCAAAAAGGCATCCACTGCATCAATATAACAAACCCTATAGAAACAGAATAACCTGAGTCATTATAAAGCACCACATGGAAGGATATTAAAGCGTTCTCACATTCTCCCATGTCAACAACAAATAAAACAGCAGATTAGACACACAGTTCAAAAAAAGTTCTCATGACTTGCTATTCTTCATTTTACACATTTATTTATTCGACTTCCTTTAGGGCAGTGCTTTTATCTTCATCCTTTTCAATTTCTCATATCTCTGTGGTGTTCTGTTCAAAGGCTCCCTGCAACCTGAATCTTTGGGACTATTTCTGCCTAAACAGTTTGACCTCTCAGTCCCAGCTTTTTAGTTTATCTTATCAGCTAAGTTTGTGCCTCACTGTAGCCCTTTCATAATTGGTCTAGAGACTAACAATTTTCTACACTTGTGCCATCTCATGATTTAAAACATTACTGCAGCTTTAAAATATAATGCACAGAAAGAATATATAAATGGCACTCTTTCTACTCGTGTGGTCATGGGACTGTTTCAAGAATGAACTTATCTTGTTACCAGGCCTTGCATTTGCTTACAAAATTATGTTGAAATCATGACTACAGATTTTAGTCAGACATCCCTACCCGTTTTTTCGGAATGATGTTTAACTCAGAGATCCTAATCATAGCATGCTTTTGTCAACAAGCATTTACTGATTTTGTATTTGTGCCAAGCATTCTTCTAAACAACAGACAGAGTAGCACAAGGTATGTGAGGTCCTTGCCTCATATCATCTTATATTCTAGTGGACTACTGTGAAGTTTCACCAAAGTTAAGTAATTAGCCTCAACAGCCTGCCCTCTTACCTAAAACACGAGCCATATAGTTCTTAAGATATTTTGTTTGGCCATTCAAGTGGGTGTGAATGAAAGAAACGGCAAGCTCATTCCTCTTTATGTATCAAATTGCTACCATTTAGTGCAGGCTATAAAGGATTAATTTTAGGAAATCTACACCAAACCATTTACTTTCATCTAAAACCCATTCAATTCGACTGGGGTTTAAGAACTTAAGTCTGAGTTAAAACAAAAAAAAAATTAAGTCATTGCAATAAGGCAAGCAAAAGAAACAAAAGCTATACAGGCTAGAAAGGAAAACTGAATGTTTCTATTTGCATATAAGATTGTGCTGATAGGAGTTCCCATTGTGGCTCAGCAGGTTACAAACCTGACTGGTATCCATGAGGATGCAGGTTTCACCCCTGGCTTTGCTCAGTGGGTTAAGGATGCAGCGTTACTGTGAGCTGTGGTGTCGGTCACAGACACAGCTTACTGCTGTGGCTGTGGTGTAGGCTGGCAGATACAGCTCTGATTCAACCCCTAGCCTAGGACATCCATATGCCACAGGTGTGGCCCTAGAAAGCAGGAAAAAAAAAAAAAAAAAAGATTGTGCTGATAAAGAGTCTTAAGGACTCCATAAAAAGTTATTAGAACTAATATGCAAATTTAAAGAGGTCAACAATTATAAAGTATACAAAAATCATATGTCTATGTATTAATCAAAAACTGTTGACAATTAAAACATAAAATGCCAAAAACATGAAATAATTACAAATAGGTTTAAACAACTATATAGATGCAAGACCCTAAAAAGCAGGAAAAAAAAAAAGAGTAGCCAAAACAACTCTTAAAAGAGCAGATTTTGAAAACTTTTACCACGTGATTCTAAAAGGACAATAATCAAGCCAATACGCTACCAGTGTAAAAAGAGACATATGTATCACTGGCACAAAACAGAGCATCCAGGTGAGGATCCAGTTGTTTTTTGGCAGGGATGCCAAGGCAATTCCATGGTAAAGAATCGGTCTCTTCCGTATGTTAAATGTTGCTGCAACAATAACATGAAAAAAACAACATGAAAAATAAACCTCAGTCCTCATCTTGACTTACACACAGATGTTATCCCCAAATAAATCATAGACCTAAATACAAAAGCTACAACTATAGAACTTCTAGAACAGGGGTTCTCAACTGGGGCCAGTTTTGCACACACACACCCCCCACCACCCCTAGATATTTGACAATGTCTAGAGAAAACCCCAACTTAGAATATCTGGCCCAAAATGTCGGTGAAGCTGAGAATCCCTGTTTGGAAAGAAAAATAACAGGAGAAAATACGTGTGAACTTAGGCATAGGAAATGACTGCTTAAGATGACACACAGAACATGAATCATAATACAAAAAATAATGTATGAAACAATCAAAATCAAACACTCTGGTCTTTAACAGATACTGCTAAGAAAATGCAAAATAAGTCAAACAAAATTTGAAGAAATCTTCATTCTAATATATCTATCAAAACATATGTATCCTTACCATATAAATAACTTTTCGAGTCAATGGATATAAGATTTGAATAGGTATTTCAAAAACAAAACATATGAATGGTCAATGAGCATATTAAAGTGTGAAAGATAATATTAGCCATTAAAGAAATGTGAATGAAAATCATAATGCAGTATCACTAAACACACATCATATCTAAAATAAAAAAAAAGACTGACCATATAAATTATTGGGAGGATATGTAGCAACCAGAAAACTCATACTTTGCTGATGGGATGCAAAATAATGCAGCCTCTTTGTGAAACAGTGTATCATTAAAGTTTCTTATATATTTAAACAAACTTATTTTTACCACAAGACCCCCAGGTATTTATACAAGGCAAACAAAAACATATGCCCACACAAGCACCTGAACAGCAGCTTTATTCATAATAACTCAAAACTAGAAACAACCAAACTTGTCTATCAAAAGCAGAATGGATAAATAATTCTGGTATATGCTCCATATGATGACACTATTCAGCAATAAAGGAAAAAAACTATTCATCAATGTATCAAAGGGGATGAATCTCAAAAACTCTCTGAGTAAATACACCAGTCTCAAAAGAATGCACAGCATAGGAATGTGTTGACATAAAGTCCTAGGAAAAAAGGTAGGTCAGTACTTGCTTCGTGCTGGGTTTTGAAGGAGGTTACCGTTGGTAAGAGAAAACTTTTTTGGGGGTGATGGACATGTGTCCACAGTAGAAACAGATGTCACAGGCACTTAACATTTTTTGCATGTTAAATGGGTATGTTTTATTGCTTTTAAATAAGATTTCGATAAAATTAATTTTGAGACTCCTAGACACTAAAGCTCAATCTTAGTTTTATGCATATTAGAACATTCTTTACTCTCACTCTTGAGGGAACCTACAAAATTGTCAGATAAAAAGATCTTGATCCGATGCATGATGCACAGCGGCTCTGCAGTAAATCTCAAATCATCTTTTCAAAAGGAGGAAATTATTTGCAAATTCCAAACCTAAAAAGTACCGTATTAAAAGAATACCACAAAAAGAATACAGAAGTCAGTGTAAATGGACAGCACCCTTACACGAGGCCTATTACTGCTTATTAGGAGACGCTTTCCGGGGTCTGCCTCATTGTCTGTAAACCAAAGAGCAGGGCACTAAATGCAAGGCTATACTTGGGGCCAGAGTTACTGGCTTACTGATGCGATCCCTCAGCAGGAAGAACTCGGTATTCAAGAACTCCAGACGCCTGTGGAAGCTTATGACTCGTGCTTTTACGGACTGTGGACTGTGAGTGGGGTACCTCCTGCTTTTTCCTTAGAAACCATGTGGAAGGATCAACAGCAGGGCTGGTTTCAGGCAGACGCTCCCAAAGAAAAGGAGAAAGTCAGTACTGACTGGCGTCAAGTCCTGGGCTTACAGAGACCTGGGAAAACATGCGGTTTGGAAGGAACAAGTTAACTCCAGCGCAGGCGCAGGCAGACGTGGGGGAGGATCCCTGTGAAGGGTCTGAGCCTTTGAGGAGGAAGTGCCTCCCAACACAAGCCTCCTGCCTTGGGGACAAACAGAGGGCAAAGCCCTTTCAAACCTCACAGACAGACCGAACATAATCGCACAGCTGAGTTTTAAGCAGCTGTCCTGAACTGGGGGTTACGATACGACTCTATAACGTGATGAAGCTACTGTCACAGGTGTGTGATGTTAGGAAGACGGAGCCATAGGTGTTTACGATTTTATGGTCACAGAGTCCTGAAAAATAATTCTGCTAGGATGAACTTAAGCATTATTCCTACTTGGATAAAAGATTTTAAGGATATTAGCGCATTCCTAAAAATTTGTATTGTTAATCTATAAGTATGCCTTGCTAGTTTTCAAATATCATCAGTTAAGTGTTGATTTTAACTGTATTCAAAATCTTTATAGAATTGCCTTATATAGCTCGTTTCTATTGCTCTTATTTTTATATTTTGTTAGCTATACAGTATAATTCGGTACTTTTCTCTAGCAATACGTCTAATCACAGCAGGAATGGAAGCAGCCTACTAAATATCATCAATCTCCATTAATGCAAATCATAAATACATTAGATATACGATGCTGCTTCCACAGCAAGCCAATTTTAGTATTTTTCAGAACTACAGAACTACTGGAGTTTATAAAATTGACCCATGTGTTTCATAATACACAGCATTACATATAGCTATCTGTCCATATGTATAGCAGGTCATTTAAAAATCACCTTACCTATAACCAATGATAGTCTTTATTTAGCAAGGCAATAATACCCTCTGGTCTTTATACTGGTCACTTCACAAAAGAAGAGCAGAAAATGAAAATCAGATGGTAAAATTTCCAAGAATAAAACAGTATTGTTTTAGACTTGAATGCAAGCAGTATGTTAGACGCAATTTAAACAGATCGAGTGATTAAATAAGAGTTAGGGTTAGGGTCTATGGCTTTTAATTCCTAGTCCATTATTTCTCTATTAAATAAATTCCTATGGAATTTGTTTATGCATTCACTGATTCCTTCATTGTCCGTCCAGCAATTATTTTCTCAACTTACATTTATTGAGTGCCTTCTATTTTTTTTTTCCAGAAACTGTGTTGGGACCTTCATTAATCATTTATCAGAAGTGCCAAATAAGTACACAGTCAAGCACAAGTGCTTCCACAAACAGGACTGTCGGGAGCAGGCAGGGGACACCGCACCTACTCTGAGTGGTGCCCGGGATGGAGGTACTCTCTCCCTCTGGGGTGAGAGATGAAAACTGCCAGTGATGGGAAGGGAACAGCTTGCATCTGGGGATACAGAGAGGCAGGGCAAGTTGGGAAGCTTAGCACCCTGTAGGCAAAGATATATATTGCAATTTTAAAACATACGCAGCTCACTATGGATGGAGTATTGATGGACTTGAGGGATAAGGAAGGGTTATGTCTGAAAAATGTAAAAAGGAAAATAGATCAGTTGTTACTTAACTTTTATGTTTAGGTACATTGTAACATTTTGAAATGCGGAGTTCCCATCGTGGCTCAGTGATTAAAGAATCCGACTAGGAACTATGAGGTTGCGGGTTTGATCCCTGGCCTTGCTCAGTGGGATAAGGATCCGGCCTTGCCGTGAGCTGTCGTGTAGGTTGCAGATGCGGCTTGGATCCTGAGGTGCTGTGGCTCTGGCGTAGGCCAGAGGCTACAGCTCCGATTGGACCCCTAGCCTGGGAACCTCTGTGTGCCACAGGGGCAGCCCTAGAAAAGACAAAAAATAAAATGGAAAAATAAATAAAAATAAATAATGCCAATCCATCTCAAACATTTTTAAAAGGCTATCTAAAACTTTTCATCAAATTTTTAAAAATACAAAGCCAAACATTTCCAGTGTTTATATATGATGATATTTTGAAATAAAATGGTTACATATCAGTAGTACCTAATGTAATCTAAATACTAGGGAGAATCATCCATCATCATTTATTTAGAAAATACATGGACAAGCTCTATTTAATGGGAAGTTAGATTTTATTCTATTTTTCCTCCTTAAAGTTATTTTTCAATTTTATACTTTGCAGATTTTCTGTTTAATATAATATTCTTCAAAGACATCTAATAATCATCTATCACATTTTTCTGAAATAAAAATGAAATCAATTAAGATTTTTTAAAATTATTTCTCTGATTATAATAAGACTACTATATGAAATATAGTTTTGGATTTATATGTTATAATTATCACACAATTTATGAAAATTATAATTATATTTAATTAGATATCCAAATATAAATTATATTTATATTTAATTAAATATTAAATAAATATTACTTTCAAAAAATGACTAAAATTCTATTGAAATTATTTTCATGTGATATTCAAATTTTTCCAATTCAATTTCTATAAATGAATTTTACTGAATACTAGAATAAGATGTAATAGCATCAATTTGACTAATCAATTAAGCTGGAAACAGGAGCATTTTGCATATTCTAACATTCAAAAATATGAAAGAATTAAGATTTTGTTAAATTTTAACACATATTCACCAATACAGTAATTGTTGATAAAATACCTTAACCTTATCAGTTGCTTTAAGTGTAATTTTGTCAGCAACTTTGGAGTTGCATATTCAGCTCTTTCAACTTACATATAATGTCTGACATATCGATTAATTAGAAAAGCAGTCCCCCCGTAAATAAATGAGCCAAATGAGATTTCTGTCAGGAAAAACCTAACCTGATTTTTAAATTCAAATACATGGCGCGTGTTCTCTGTAATAATCTAAAGTCAGTGAGAAGTAAACTATGAAACACCCTTTTAAGAATCTGCTGTAAAAATCAACCAAGTCCAGGTTAAAGCAATATGAAGAAACATCAGTAATTCACTTTCTTTATAAGGAGCCATAATAATGTTTATTCTATCTGCTACTTCCTTCTTTTGCCTTTTTTTTCTTTTCTGGCCACCCCATGGGACACGGAGTTCCTGGGCCAGGGATTACATCTGAGCTGCAGTTATGCCCTATGTCACAGCTGCAGGCATGCTGGATCCTTCACTCACTGTGCGGGGTTGGGGATCGAACCTGTGTCCCAGTGCTCCAAGACAACACAAATGCTGTTCTGTCACAGCAGGAACTATTATGCTATTTCTTATTGCTCATTTGCCCACAAAGCAGTGTAATATATAGCTAAAATGACGTTATTTAAAATGTGAGAAGTTTGACAAACGGCATAGGATTCTTTCAGAAAAGTGTGAGTATACTGAATTCTATACATAATTTTAAAGAAAAATTAAATAAGAATCACATAAGATTCATAATTTTATTAATACTATTATCATGACTAAGCTTTTCTTGTATGCGTAATAAAACAGAAATGCATACACTCTTAAAAGCAACACATCCAACATCTAAAATATAATTTTAGTTTTGATAACAGGGGAAAGAAAACATTAACCAATTATTAAGGCTAACACAATGATGACTAGTACTACAGCAAGAGTTCATGACATGCTGGATACATCAGGCTTTTGGTGACTACCAGTGAGGGTTCAATGAGAAAACTGAGGCTCTAGAAGTAATATCAGAAAGAGGAGCTTACTGTAGGAATTAAACCTCACACAAGGAGTCCCCACTGTGGCTCCGTGGGCTAAGGCTCTGGCTCTGCTGCAGCATGGGTAAGCTGCGGCATGGGTTGCAGATGTGGCTTGGATCAGTTGTTGCCATAGCTGAGGCACAGGCCTGCAGCTGCAGCTACCATTCGATGCCTGGCCCAGGAACTTTCCTACACCGCAGGTGTGGCTGTGAAAAAACAACAACAAAACCAAAACACCTTACATGAACATGGGCGTAGTTTGGAAAGTGAAGGTCCCTGAGAGTCGGATCAAGGTCAAGAAAACCGTCACTAGCCAGTCTTCCTGCAGCACTGAAGTGGGGAGACAGGTCCAAGCTTGCTTTTAAACCCAAGACCCCGAGACAGCTGATCGCCCCACTGACACAGTAAAGGGCAACCAACGGAAGCTTCCGCAGAAGCTGCCAGGTCAAGAAGCTGCGGCCTCCGGGCAGTAGCTGCCTGTGGGCTGCCAGGTCCGGGCACCTTGGGGCCAGGCTCCTGGTGGTCAGCGGAGGCAGCAGTGGAGACGCAGAGCACAGGAGGACGAGGACGAGGTGAGGCTGCGGGGCATCCTCGTGTCACCTTGTGGGACGGACAGCCCTCCAGGAGTGCACCTTCGGCGCTTCCCTTCAGCCTTCAGAACGGTGTGTGGCTTCTTCTTTCGGCCACTCTTACCTTGAGACCCACTGTGAAGGGATTTGCTGAAAGTGTGGTTCGCGGCATTGCCCACACAGGCGTTTCACAACTCGGCACACCGACCAGTTGTGAAATTCGCCGGGAGTCGGTAAGACACCACGTAACAATTTAGTCTGTAGATCTTCTCTGGTGTAACTTGAAATTTCTGGTAGCCCGTGAAAACATCTCAAGTTATTCTGAAATGTGTGTCAAAACAACATACTTCTGGATCTGTTTGAAAGTGCCTTCCTTTCCAATTACAGCACATCTTAGGGGCATGAGTATATTCAAAATAAACTGCACGCATGTCATAGGTGGGAGAAAGGCAATTTTTTTCATTTAATCTTTCTGAAGCAAACACTCCTTTTTAACCTCTTCCCTTAAGATCTCTGCCTTTCTGTAGAAAGTCAGTGGAGGAAAGATGTGGGGACCCCTTAAGAAATGTGACCATCACCCTCCCTGCGCATAAGTACGCTAGTTCTGGAGTATCCAGATACCTGCCAAAGCAGCTCATTTCTAAGCTCAGGCTGCATGAGTAACAAAAATGTTTGAGATACAACTGAAGCATCTGATGGGAAAAAAAACCTTCCATTTTTAGGTGCCCTCAGGCATTTTATACAACTAAGGAGTACACACAATAAAATTTTAGATGAGTGAATTTTATGCTTTTTTTCTATAAAGTAGGGAAAGAGAAATCATGACAGGGTAGGTGAAAAAAAATTTACGTGAAGTTAGGAAAGAATACACACGGAATCTGAGAGTTAGGAAATTGATTCTTTCTATGAATGCCCACATACCTCTTGAAAATCACTTAAAAGACTCAGGAAGGAACTTCATTCTCCTACTGAAATCATTAAGGCACTAAAGGTTTTACTGGAAAGATCATTTGAAAAATTTTGGATTATGTCTTGGGACAATGGATTTGTACAGACCCATTAAACAAGGGATTGACAATTTTATTCCATGGTGGGGAGAATGGAGGGAGGGATTTAATAAGACATTAATGAGATCCAAAATGAGAGATAATGGAGACGGGAAGTGGCGGAGGACAAAGAGTGGAGTGGGAACATGGCAGTGCTGTGAAAACTCACAGAAGATTTGGTACTCGATTTAATGTGTAAATTAAGTGAACGTATCATAGACAATTCCATGTTCCTGTTTTAGGCAACCGAACAAATAATGCCATCTACTCACACAGAAAACAGAAAAATGAGCTAATACTAACATAGAAACCACGGGGCTACGTGAAGGGGCGTGTATTGGTCCCTGTCCTCCAGCCACATGACACTTCGAGGGGAAATACATGTTCCAGGCACAACACCGTAAAAATACGTTGAATAAAATGGTCGCCAAAGAAATGGTGAAGCACAAGCATCATCGGAAACCCCAGTGGGGTCTCTACGGATTTCTGTTGTCAGTAAGTTTGCCAGGGAAACCAGAAGACACACCAGGGTGTTATCTAGGCACACCTTGGTGTGGACTCTACGGCACTGAGAGAACCATGCGAGTGAATTAAAGAGCTGGTACAGTTAAACCTTGCTTTCTCAGTCTTTGTTTTTTTAATGGGAGTTCAGGGTGATCCAGCTTTGAGAAGACCTCTTAATATCGAAGTGGAAATAAAGGCAGGGTTTTTTTTCCAGCTCGGTCGTCCTGTCTCTCTTTGGATGGTCTGCGCTGAAATTCAAAGCATAATCAAGGTAGGCCAGCTTGGCCTGTTTTTTGGAAAGTGTTTCATTAAAAAGTCGTCGAGAGTCTATTTATAAGGTCACATCCACACCACTACTTCACATTTACTACTTCAACATGAATTTTGTTATAACTTGGTATACTTAACTGTCACTAAAGTTTAGGATGGCTGCTGCTGTGATTCTTGTAAAAGATTATTGAGTCAAGCGCTATTGTCTCTTCTCTTACTGGCAAGGAGAGAAAAATCAGTGAAAACACATGTTCGGCCACACCCACCCCAAGCGGAAGTTCCTGGGCCAAGGATCGAATCTGAGCTACAGCTGAGACCCATGCCACAGCTTCAGCAATACCAGATCCTTTAACCCCTGCACTGGCCAGGGACTGAACCCGCACCGCGACAGAGGTAACGCCGGATCCTTAACCTGCTGCACCACAGTTGGAAGTCCTGCGCATTTTATGGTTAAGACCATAGATTACTTGGAAACTAGATTGAGGACTAGCAGAAAACAGCAGAAGCTAACCTATGGGGCCTTCTCGTGCTTCGACTATGCGATGGCCCAGTGTTTCTAGCTCTTGCACAAAGAAAGTTCCCTAGGCAGGTGATGAGGGTCACTGCTCAAAGGAACGGGTAAATACTTAGCTAATAAACTCAATTTCATGGAATACGAAATCCTGGGATTGCAAGAGAGCATTACTTACTGCAGACCGTGTCTGGGCTCCTCCAAAGTTCATGAGCTGAAAGCCGAACCCTGAAAATAATGCTTGGCAGGTGATTATGTCCTGAGGATGGAGCCCTATAAACGGGATCTGTGCCCTCAGGGAAGAGACCCCAGAGACATCCCTTGCACCTTCCGCCAGGTGAGAACACAGTGAAAAGGTGAGAACACAGTGAAAAGGCCGCCATGGAGGAAGAGGGTTCTTACCAGACACTCGTATCTGTCAGCACCTCGATCTCAGACTTCCCAGCCTCCAGAACCGGGAAAAATAAGTGCTGTTTATAAGCCACCCAGTTTACATTTTTATTACAGCAGCTCATACAAACTAAGGCAGGCACCACAGGAGGAAGGAGCAGAGAAAGAGGGTCCAGAATGAAACTCTGAAGAGGATATACGCTTAAGACATGGGCAGGGGAGGTGTGCCCGTGATATCCAGCTACGCGGGAGGAAGACGAGGAGAACAAGATATTGAAAAAGGCCAACGAGAACGTTTTAATAAGGTTTGCCTAATTAAAAAAAAAAAAATCATCCATGTATGATTGGACAGAGCAACAAAGCGTGATCTGTGACCTATGGAGCATGTTCAGTGAAATGGGGAGGGTAAAACCAGACTTCAGGTTTTTGTTTTGTTTCGTTTGTTTTTAAGAAGTAGAAAAGTAGACGCAGGTAATGTGGATAACCCTGCAAAAACAGGTGCACCTTTACGCTAAGAAGGCATAGAGGCATACTTAGCATATAAATATATGGGCTGTGAGCAGTCTGTTGAGGCAGCAGCGTCGTCATTTGCTGCTACAGAAAGTAAGACTTGCGGTCCCTGAACACACGCTGGGGCAAAACAGCTGGTGAGGACAAAAGCACCGCACAGTCCAACGAGGAGGCGTGATGAGTGGGTGCGTTTCCAAGGAGGAGCTAAACAAATTTCGAGAGGATCTGGTACTTGACCTGTCACGCGTGTGGCAGAGTGATGAGTTCTTCTCCGTGATCCCCTCTCCCTCTTTCTTTTCCCGAGTGTCTCTGCGGCAACCTTCCCCTTCTCCAGCCTGAAGCAGAAAGAAACATCCAAAGTGCCACAGGCAAAAGGCTCTGGAGGCTGGCTTACGATGCGAGGGTTTTGTTTTCGGTTTTCCCGAGCTGCGACTTAGGATTGAGTCTGGAGGAAAGGAAAGGTAACCCAGACTTGAGAATATGTTTTAGACGAGAATTTGGAGGCACTGAAGTGACTGAAAGGGAAAATAATAATAATAATAATAATAACCATTGTTTTCCTTCTCAGATTTCTGGGAAAGGAGTAGGAGAAATGTATTGCTTTTGAGTTGACATCCAAATGACACAGGCTAACCTGCCATCTGTGGGCCATCCACCACCTAACGTGCCTGGACACCTGGAAACTCACTGGCAGGGTCAGGGCAAGCTGGGGGAAAGCGCAAGTAAGGACAAGTTCTGCCCTTGACCGAGAGGAAGCTATTCAAAGTCAGGCGTGCTATGAGCTGTGGCAATGGTGAGACACACCGTCACCCAAGAGGAGTCTCAAGCGAACAAGGTCTAGCTGAGCGTGGAGAATGTGCTGGGTCACATTAGATGCCACAGGGCCCCGCAGAGTAGGGGCATGAGTATTTCTGACAGAACGGAATACTTCCAATAGGAACCAGAAGACTTTCTGCAGCACTGAGGGCCTCATCATGATTGAAGACCACGAAGATGCAAGGACCCGGAGAGTGGGCGGTATATTAGGGGAGACAGGAAAGGCGGCACGGGCCTACTTCAGTGCTGGGATGACCACGCCTCGGCCGGACCCGAGTCGGGGCTGAGTAGACTGATTCAATCACATGGCGCATTTTTCTGGTCAGAGGAGGCATTCCTCAGAGGAGGCCAAAGACATAGGACGGTACGGAGGGATGCAGAGAGCCTCTGGGCATCGGGGAACGTCTCTTAATTTCTAAGGCGCGCCAAGCGAAACATGAGGCTTTTCTTCCTGCTGTCTTTCGCTGTGTCTGCGGGTGATCCCCCAAACCACGGCCGCTGTTTTGTGACTGCAAAGCATCTGCTGAGGGTGACAGAGAGAGAGGAAAAACGGGGCCCCGTCTTTGTTGACATCGAGGAGCCACTAAATTAATCAACCCCTCAACCCCTCTGTCCTCCGCCAGAAGACTTGACTTGAGGTCATCAAGTCCTTAAGCTGTTGGGCTTTGCATTTTCTTGCAGAGGAAAACATCCCGGAGAAGTCGTTTTTCCAACATTTTAACAATTGCGGCTTCACAACCCTGTGACTAAAACACTACTATGTGAGGAGATGAAAAAACCATCTCCGTGGATGATTTAGGCACTCGATAGTTTTAGAGGACTTGACCACGCATTTATTCGTGCCTCTCCCCAACAGAGCTATGATAAGGTCAGCGTTTGTCATCATTTTAACCTCAGGAGCCAAGATGAAGAGCTAGAAGCGGGTGATGCCAAGCCGCTCAGCAAATGTGTGATGGCATTTCCTACCCCAGGCAAGAAGGCTCAGAAGGAGCTGCGTCTCTTCTCCTTCCGCGGCTCCACCCCAGTGCTGTCTCCTCCTTCTTACAGTTAGTAACTGGGGCTACAGTCAAAGAGGGGCTGAAATAACTTGCATAATTCAGTGTTGCTCCAGGCTGAACACGCCCGGGACTGAGCCGGCAGCACGGTTTCAGTTCACTTCCCACCCCTACTGAACATCTATATAGGATTCTGATTCCTGGGGGAAAAAAAAAAACACTACCAACAACCCTCACGTCTGCTGACCATCGGACACGTGTTTAAGCAGCTCTGCGAGGGATCATTTCAGCTCTGATGAAACGACAAAGAACTCGGCTAACGGCAGAGGACTCCTCGCATGCTTTTAGCGCTGTGTTCTCTTCAGACGTTCAGGGCTTTCATTAACAAATAGAAATTCCCAAAGAGTAGTTACTACTGCATAAAAGCAGGTTAAACAAGCCTAGCCTTAGATTATACTCGCAGGAGGTTAGGTTATCTCTCTCTTCGTAGTTCCTCATATTTTGGTATTTATTTCCTTTGATGACATGGTCAATCCTAAGTGACTTTAAATGGATTCAGCTCATCTGAATACACAGCTTAAATCCAAATTATAAAAATGCTATTAGAAGTCCTGCTAGCTCATATTTATGTTTGCCAAGAAGCATTTAAAGGGAAAACAAATTATAAACATTTTAAAGTAAGTTCCAGCAAAAAATTAAACATTATTTTTAACTAAGCAAATGGGACAGAGATGGTTCATTCTAAGAGGGACTGCGTTAAATATGTCAATTTAGTGCTGCAGAAACACAAATGCATCAAAAATATCTAAAAGGTAAGTGTACCAACTGACCTCTAAAGACTAAATTCGTTATCAGAAAAAAAACAGTGGAAGAATTCATTGTTAATTTGAGCCCATATCTATATTTTAAAGAAAGCTGAATCCCAGCAACCCATTAGACATTTTTTTCCTGAACTAACTCAGGTGATGATGATAAGATTCCACAAAATACCTGTGTCCTAGTTTCATTACTTATCTTTATCTACTGGTAATAAAAATATCTCGAGCCAATCTGTAATTAATTATAATACACTATAACTATATATTATAAAATAAATCTATATTTATTAAATATACTAAATATGATATTCTATATTATTTTAGTATTATATTAAATATATTATATATTATTAGAAAATAGCATTTTGACGAGTCATGTGCCTAAATCTCTAATTTCTTCTGTGATTTTAAATTTCAGTAGGATATTATTATATATTTTTATGATGTATTCTTCTGCAAATATTCTCTTTTTGAAAACAAGAGAATATAATCCCACAAGTATAGCTAAAACTGAATTTACAGATTGTATTTTTAATAAGCATCACTGCACTATAATCATCATGTTTTCCTATAATTGTAAGTATAATTTGAGGACAGTTCTTGTAATGGTTTTTCTGCTTTTATAAACACAGACTCTAAGAGTTCCCGTCGTGGCTCAGTGGTTAAGGAATCCGACTAGGAACCATGAGATTGCGGGTCTGATCTCTGGCCTCGCTCAGTGGGTTAAGGATGCGTGTTGCCGTGAGCTGTGGTGTAGGTCTCAGATGCAGCTGAGATCCTGCGTTGCTGTGGCTGTGGTGTAGGCCGGCAGCTGTAGCTCCGATTCGACCCCTACCCGGGGAACCTCCATGTGCCTCGGGTGTGGCCCTAGAAAAGACAAAAAAACAAAAACAAAAAACACAGATTACAGTCCAATGTCTTACACGAAGATGGTGCTTAATAAATGCTTATTGAATAAGTTCAATAATAATAATTACAGGGTTTTTGATTAAATATGTGCACATCAGGAGGACTGGTTTTTGAACAGTAACACAGTGGACAGGGAGTGTGTTCTGAGCTGGGACGAGCCTTGGGAGGATCTTAGATCTGCCGGTTGTTACCTCCGTGGCCCCGGGCGAGGTCATGGCATCACCTCTGTGAACCCAGCGCCCTCGTGTATAAAATGGGGGTGCGTAACTAACTCGTAGAGCTGTGAAAGCACTAAAGGCAGGCAGCGTACGGAAAAGCTTCCAACATGCGTCTAGAACACCTCATACGCTTGTTAAACGGTGTAGTTATTGCTTATTATGCACACATTTTAACTTTCTACAAACAGAGGTTGATAGGGAACAAGGAAACGTCCATAGCAGGTGGAGTCAATTTTCAGCTCCTTGTCTCCTATTTCACACCGTTTCTACCTCTCTCCGTTCCCCTGATGTGTGGCTACTCTAACCAGAAGGGGTTGTCCAGCCCCCACACCAGAAGTTGTCCCACGGAGTCATATTCATGTTTCGTCTCCTCCCTCCTTTAAGATGGGACCACATTCAAGAGATGTTTGCATTTCTAAGGCATCACGAGGAAGCTGGGACATCTAATTCTTTGGTACATTTGAAACTCACAACAAATTCAAGAATTCCCTTTACACTGCGTTCTGTTGCTGTGACCTAACTTTCCAAGGGTAATGGCCAGCAGGAGCCTGGCTGGGATGGACGTGTGTCGGTATGGAAAGAATCCTGAAAGAAAAGTTAATAGTTCAAGTATATTAAACTTCCAAACATAAAAAGACACGGACTATTCACACAGTAATGCTGATCTGTTGTTATTAGCTGAAGGAGCATTTTAGAAGGAGAAGGGGCTCCCACTGGTAGAGGAACTAAAACCAGACTCGGATGCATCAGAGTCAAGTCAGGGAAGAACTCGGCAGTTTGAAGGGCTCGTCTATGCCACTGCTGCCTGCCAACCAAGGGCAACAATTAGGCCCCCACCATACCCGGACCAGGTGGCATCTGTCAGGTGAGGGACCGGTTTCCTCTACCTCTGGAGCCAGAACAGGTCAGGAAAAAAAACAGAAGAAAAGCTCTTCCTGGAAACATAGTATATTACCTGGAAAATGTGTCATTTTTTCTTGCTGGATTGCTCACCTATTACCTGCAGTGTTACAACCCAAAATTCGGCTGGGAAATTTGAAGATCTAATAGGCATCATTAAACAACTCTTGCATTAGAGAGCAGCCCGTCTAGCAAGGAGAAGGGCTCTGCGGGGCTGTACAAAAACGGAAGGTGTTACAGGCAGAGGAGGGCGGGGCAAGAACGTATTAACAAAGGAAGAAGAGAGGGTGACTTCTTTTTTGGCAGGAAGGGACCCGCATGGAGTTTATCAGGCGGATCGCCTCTTCCTTCTCTCGGGGGAATAAAGAGGCCCACGTGCCAGATGAGATGACCTCACTGGTGTGGCCCAGAAAACTCCAGCCTGGTGATGCAAGTTATATTTGTGGGAGTCCCCATTGCGGCTCGGCAGGTGAAGAACCTGACAGAGCATCTGTGAGGATGCGGCTGCGATCCCTGGCCTCGCTCAGTGAGTGAAGGACCCAACATTGCCGTGAGTGGTGCTGTAGGTAGCAGACCTGGATCCCGAGGGGCTCTCGCTGTGGTGAAGGCCAGCAGCTGCTGGCTCTGATTTGACCCCGAGCCTGGGAACTTCCACATGCCAAAGGTGTGGCCATAAAAAAAAGAAAAAAAATTATATTTATGGAAGAGGTAGAAACTGCAATCAGATCAAGTATTAACTCTCGGTTCCACACCGTGGGCTTTAGCACACATGATGCCACTATGGGCCCGTGGTTTGCTTTTTGATAGTAGCTTGAAGACCCACTGGCTGATGAGTGAATATTATATAGTTTGTTCTATTGGGGGTGCATGTTACTGTTCAATCATACTTTTGCATGTGTGTTTTCTTAACAAAACTCTAAGAAAAAGTAATTCTAGAACCTCAAAAAGACACTCAAAGGCAAAAGTTAACACCAGAATTTAAGAAAATTATTTAATAAACCAACTACAAAGACATTAGAACAGAATACTATATGCTTTTTACCCAGCTCTGATTTGTTTTTAAAAAAGGTAACAGACTGCCCTGTTGTAACATGAACCATGGATCACCAGCAAGCTTAGGAATCCTGCAGAACCAGGAAGAAGAATGGACATGATTTAGGACAGACAATGTAACAATAAAGCTAGCCTAAATTTCCCCAAAGAGTCTGATAAGAAGGAAGTATCTGAGTTCCATCAGAAGAGCAGACACAGAAAAAGGGGTCTGAATATGGATCTATCACAGGAGCTATACCTGAAGCCATTGTGAGCCGGCACATCAATCTATGCAGGTTATTGTCTGTGGCTATGACTCTAGGTCAGACAGACAGCAGTTAGGGAATTAAGTGGAAAAGCTGAGACTTGCAGGGACAAACCGGGTGCCCTGAGAAACCTACACAGACATATTTATGTCTGTCACCATCTACCACCCTGATGCTACGGTGGCTGCAAGAGAGCAAGGCACCCTCGACCGTGTCGGTGCTCTGTACGTGGCCCATAACTTAAAGAAACAGGAGACGTGGCGGGAGCGGAAGAAACTGAGGGTCCCCTGTTGTCCCCCTCCATCATGGTGAGCCAGGAGGCCAGCAACAAGGTGAATGAGCTTCCACGATGTCTGGAGACGTACATCAATCTTCCCAGCTTAGGATCTGCCTTCCAGATCTTACATAAGATATCTTTCGGCCAATGCCTTACAGAGAAGGGAATTCTGGAAAATACCATTCCAGTTTGGGAGGGAGACACAGGACAAAGTTACCACAGACAACTAACAGTAAAATGTTACTTTAATTGTGAACTTGTATAATTTATAAGTCATTTTGATTTGCGTTTGTAAACGACTTGAAACTAGTTCATTTCATGATGTGCATAACAGCAGTGGCAGATGGTAGGAAAGCAAGGGATATGCTTAGGACGTGAGCAAAGTGGAGGGACCACAACGAATAATTCTGAACAAGTCTGAAATAATTTGATATTTGTAAAAGTGGGACAAAATAAACATCTTGGATGTTGCTATTGTTCTTTTATAGTTTGTTTCATGTTGAATTGTGTATCACTGGAATTGTGTATCACTGGAATTGTGTATTACTAGCAGGTAAAGACATACCTCAATATTATCAGTTCTTAAGTTCTCCAAAAGGTTTGTTTGTTTTCTGTTTTTTTTGTGTGTGTGTGTGTTTTGTTTGTTTGTTTTTGCTGCACCTGCAGCATGCAGAGGTCTCAGTAGAGTCCCTTCTCTAAGTGTGATGAATTCTATTTATCTAGTAGAACTAGTTATTTACTTTACGTCATCATTCAGGAACTAAACATATCAAGACCAACCTTAACATAGAAAATGCAAAGTCGGAAGTTCCCGTCGTGGCTCAGTGGAAATGAATCTAGCTTCCAGGAAGACTCAGGTTTGATCCCTGGCCTTGCTCAGTGGGTTAAGGACCAGCGTTGCCATAAGCTGTGGTGCACACAGACTTGGATCCTGCGTTGCTGTGGCTGTGGTGTAGGCCAGCAGCTGCAGCTCTGATTGCACCCATAGCCTGGAACCTCCATAAGCCATGGATGCAGCCCTAAAAAGACAGACAGACAGGAAGGAAGAAACGAAGGAAGGAAGGAAGGAAGGAAGGAAGAAAGGAAGGAAGGAAAGAAGGAAGAAAGAAAGAAAGAAAGTCAGTCCAAAGTCTACTGATATTTTTCAATTTATAAATAAACAAAACCAAGTGGTAAAGTGCCATCTCTCACAACTGCATTCAGGCCCCATAAATTGATTTGTGAAAATTTAAACTGATTCCAAATCCCTTGTATAAATAAACTGAAAGCTCTGGGACTAAGGTTGTTAGACAAAATAAAGGACATTTAGCTCAATTTAAATTTCATATAACAACACTTTTTAGTATAAGCGTTGTAGGGACTTATTCATCCTAAAAAAAAAAATGTATATCTGCTCTCTGAAATTCAAATTGAACTGAGTGCCTTGTATTCTTTTACTTTTTTAGCAACTGTACCCCAAGCATATGGTAGCAAACTAGTATCAAAAATGTTCACCTGGGAGTTCCTGTCATAGCTCAGTGGTCAACAAATCCGACTAGGAACTATGAGGTTGCGGGTTCGATCCCTGGCCTTGCTCAGTGGGTTAAAAATCTGGTGTTGCCGTGAGCTGTGGTGTAGGTCGCAGATGCGGCTTGGATCCCGCGTTGCCGTGGCTGTGGTCTAGGCTGGTGGCTACAGCTCCAATTCGACCCCTAGCCTGGGAACCTCCATATGCCACGAGTGCAACCCTAGAAAAGCAAAAAAAAAAAAAAGTTCACCTGAATTGTATGAGTGATTCCATATTATATGAGAATGTCAGAACAGTTATCAGAAGGCTAGAAAAATCTCCCTGGAGATCACATGCAAGTTTTCATGATGGGGAGGAGGTCTCCTGCCTCCTTCTCCCCATTTCCACTACATCCCAGAGAAGAGGTTATCTTCTAGCCATTTTAGCCGGAGGGGCCTGCAGGAGTCACTAAAAATGAATTCAGCTGGCGCTGTGTCTCCCCCAGTCCCCAAGGAAGTGTTTATCATCGTTGTCATCTTCCCCTTTCCTCTCAATGCTTCTTAGTAACAATCTCAGCTGCTAATGTCAAAAGGAACAAAAAAGATGCTGTTGTCATAAAAGAGGCTCTAACATTGTTTATTACTCGCCATGGTGATATGACTAGCTTAAAAAGTAATCTTTCAAACCATCGCAAGAGGAAGGAAGGGCTGTTGAAACCCCAAAAAGACAAAAATAGAAAGAATGTTAAAACTACAACTGATAGCATTCTGATGCTTTCAACAGCTTCTTTCCTCTTAAGAGTTCTGAGAGCTTAAGGTTTAAAGAAGTATCAGGGAGATGAATGGACAAAGGCTTACAAACAAAGAAAAGTCTAAAGCTACATAAGGGATGAATAACAAGCAACAAACAAACAATCAACAAACAAATGAGTTGCTTTTAAGCACTGTCCCCTCTCCAAGCCCCCCCCAAAATCATAAACTATTTAAAACAAAAGTAACCTGTCTTATTGCACAGGTTTGTTGTCAATGTTTTTTTTTTTTTAGTGATTTTTTTCAACTAATTTGTGTTGACACCCATAGTTTTAATTATAGCGAGATGATACCAGGAGATTTTAGGATAAAATAAGCACAGCGTAACTCTGGGGAGAGTAGCTTTTATAATTAAGTAGCTTGAAATGAAACATGGATTCTGCTTCTTACTAGCTACAGGATGCTGATCAGATGAGCTACTCAACTTCTGAAGCCCTGGTTTGGTTTCCATCTGTAAACCGGTGTTATTAACAGTACCTCTTTTCTAGGTGTCTGTTTAAGGATTAGGTAAGACAATGTTTGCAAAGTTCTTAGAAGAGGGTCCGCCAAATAATTCGCTCTAGAACAGGTGTTGCTCATGTTACAGCTCATTTTTCCTAATAATTTTATTGCATAAATTGTCAAACCGAAGCACGCAAAGTTATATCCGAGTCTGGTGAGAAATCTTGAAAGAACACTGCTCTTAAGGGAAGGAAGCACAGCATTTATTCAGCAAAATGGTACTGACAACAAAAGTATATGTGGTACATGTTAAAATATTTCTGTATGTAATTCAACAAAATGATACTATGTACCAAGCACCATGGGCGATCAGGTTACAAAGCTGAATAAAGTATCCCCTGTCCTCAAAGACCACATAATCTAATAACGGAGGCAGCCAGGGCACAAGACACTTCAGTGTGTTCAGCTCAGTGATGCCAACAGCTCATAGGGTGGAAGGCACTTACCAACACCAAAGACCAACAGAGAGAGGTGGCATCCTTGAGCACAAATGTCCTTGTTCGGTCTTGAAACATGCAGGTGAATGAGTCAGTTAAAGCAAGGAAGATAATTTAAAAGTGGATTTTATAACAGAACCATGGATTGGCATTTCCCTGTAAGCAGAGTACAGGATCTACAAGAGCTACAGGGAGCTACAAGATAATGTTTAAAACAGGACTGTCAGGATATTAATCTGGAGTGGAAGCCTCAGCCAGAGAGTAGAAGGTCTCACAGCGGAGAGTTAGGTGTTTAGATTTTATCATGAAAGCAAGGAGGCACCATGGGAGGATTTTAATCAAGAGAGAGATCTAATCAGACGTTTCCCATTTAAAACATGACTCTGAAGCATGGAAAGATTGTACTGGAGGGAGATGAGTACAGAAGCAAGAAGATCACATCTGCTGCAGTAAAATCAAGGTGAGATTTTGATTAAAACATGGAAATTGAAGCAGAGATAGAGATGAAGGAAAGGAATCAAGACACGTTGAGAAGAAAGAGCAGGTCTGGAGTATGAGGAATGAGGGAGAGGACGAATCCCTCGTGATTCCCACACAGCTGCTTCAGGACACAGGTTAGAGTTAGGGGCTGCAAGAAGGGCAAGGCCAAGCTTCTCGAGGTCAGTAAGTAACTGGCTACATCAGCCAAAGAACCCAATTGCGAAGCACTGAACCGATATCAGAACCACACTATTTTAACATGTCGTCACCTGTTAGGCTTTTAATACTTTCCCCAAATCTAAAAGCAGTGTATTCGGATTTTAAAGTTCTTGGCAAATACAGGGCTTATATTCGACTGGCCCTTGTTCACTTCTAAGGAGACTTTCGACTGCAAGTATATCCCTTCCTGCAGTAAAGAGCAGAAAAAGAGGAGCAGTGGTCAGGGGAAGGAGGCCCTTATTAAATTTTGCCTTTTGTGGACAGCAAGACCTATGTCAAAAACCCATGCATATATGCATGGAGTTACTTGAAAGAAAGAAATACCTAGATATTTCTAAAGCATTTCACCTAAAAATGAAATGAAAGCAAGAATCCCAGTAAAAGTCGATTTAAACATGAAATGCGGTCAAAACATACATGGGAAGAAAAAGCTGCATATGAAGAAAGTTAACAGTATAAATCATAAAATATAAATGGAATCTAATGAATCTCCAAATGACTAGACCTAGGAGTCTTTTTCTCTGGGAAGTCTAACAGTTACCATATAAATGTTATAATAACATCAACATTACTTATTAGACTAAAGATTTTTATGAGACACTGGTAGAGTATATTGAAACGGCAGATTAATGCGAAGCCCCAATTTTCGGTTGCTTAGAACTTTGGCAGAACATTTCATTTCAAATGGAACTTGGCATGAGTTTACTCTGTCAGACTTTAGTCCTTGCCAAGCTTGACAAACATCCAGTTCAGCTGTTTTGGGGCTAATGCGAATATGCCAAAGTAAAGACTTTTTTTTTTTCCTTCACACTCAATTCAACAACATTTTTCATTATAAAAAGCAGAAATGAGTAAATGAATGTTTATTGTCAGGCTCCTTAATTAATGTAAAACAATTCTCACACAAAGCAGAACTGCAAAGTGATTCAGTGAGCAAAGTAATGGACTGGGGACTTCACAGGAGTAATTCCAGTTTTGCCGCGGATTCACTATATAAACTTGGAAAAGTAACTTCACCTCTGTGTCTCAGCTTATTCAACAGTAAAATTAGGAGATTAATACAAATCAGCACGGTCATAATGAAAATGACAGCAAAGCAGTTTTCAAGTTTAAACATATAATAACTCCTCTTTTCAATATGGCTTTATTATAGGGAATTTTACGGAGAAAAATAAATTTGTGCATGCAATGATGACCTATCTAAAGTTGTATAAAAAGCGAGTCTAGCAAAATATAAACTATACCCTGGGATTTAGTTAGGATCTTTGGGAAGCTATGTTTGGTCTTTTGAGTCACTGGATGTCATTTAGCAAATTAATGAGTTGGTTCACCATTTCGAAATTACTGCTTCATTACATAAAACAACACCCAGGTGGCTTGAAAAGGTTGGTGCGCTCTTCTTCAAAAAACATCTAGTTTTCTATTAAATTAAAGATAGTTTGTGCACCAGACAAAAGACCCAACTCTCCTGATAGGTCAGTGTAAAGGATATAGGTCCTTCCTGTAGGTATTTTCTCGGTCACACTAAGGATCAGTACGTTCTTTAAAACAGCACAGTCGGTTGGCTGACAGCTTGAACTGCCTTTTAGGACATCGCAAACAGGAGAGTACTGGCCAATGATTTTAACGCCCCAGACATAGTAAAAGATTGTATCCAACAAATTTTCCACTCCTTCACATTTGGTTTGCACAAGGGCACACAGCAAGGGAAAAAAGATATTTAATTATGTAACTGTCCACAGCCGTCTAGGTATTCACTGCTGTGTAAGCATAAACACAGAGACTGATGCCACCAAGATGGCAGAGGAGGCGCCCCCAGCCTCCATCACTGACAAAGATCAACAGTTAGCAATCAGATAGGCCACTGAGAACTATATCCAGTTACTTACGATGGAGCATGATAATGGGAGAAAAAGGAATGTATACATGTATGTGTAACTGGGTCACTATGCTGTACAGAGGGAAAAAAAATTGTGTTGGGGAAATAACAATAAAAGAAAAAAGAAATCAGACAGCTATCTACAAACTAAAACATCCTTGGGAGAATTGGAGTTAACATAAGAAACGTCAGCAATTCTGTGGAACAGAAACCATGCAGATAAATCCACAAAAAGGGAAGGAAGAACAGCTTCATTCTGCCTGCATCATCCCACCTCCCAAGACAACACTGCTCAGTGCTAAGAGGGGACAACGCAGAAACAGGTCTCCTCGGAAAGAAAGGAAAAATGGGGTGAGTGACCAGCTGCCTCGGCCTCTTAGAGCAGGTCTTCCTTTGGTTTCACTCCTCCAAGAGATCAGCACAGCTGAGATATATAGAAATGGCTGGAGGAAAAGCAAACAAAGCAACAAGAAAGGAGATTGCATCAATAATCAAAACCCTTCCAATAAAGGAAAGTTCAGGACCAGGGGGAATTTTACCAAACATTTAAAGAACTGACGCCAATTTTTCTCAAACTCATCCAAAACACTGGAGAGGGTGGAACCCTTCCAAACTCGTTTTTTGAGCCGAGCGTTATCCTGATACAAAAAGCCAGTTTCGAGAGTACAAAAGGAAACTGTAACCCAATAATTCTGATAAATAAAGATGCAAAGTTTCTCAACAAAATATGAGCAAACCTAACTTAACCATACATTAAAAGGATCACTCCTCGTGACCACACAGAATTTATTCCTGGAATGCAAGGATGATTCAACATATGCAAATTAATACCTGATATACACCACATTAATAGAAAAACAAAATCATAAAATCATCTCAATGGATTCAGAAAAAAAATCATTTGACAAAATACAACATACTTTCATGGTAAAAACTCTCAACAAATTGGGTATAGAAGCAACATAAGTCAACACGGTAAATACTACATATGACAAATCCATAGCTAACATCTTGTACAATGATGAAAAGTTGAAAACCTTCCTTCTAAGCAGAAACAAGAGAAAGATGTTCATTCTCATCAGTCTTATTCAATATAATATTGGAAGAAGGCCTAGCAAGAGCAATTAAGTCAGACAAAAACATACCAGGCATCCATATCGGAAAGGAAGAAGTACAATGTCTCTGCTAGTGACATAATTTGGTTAAGCACAAAATTTAAAGGATTTCCCTCTAAAAATGATGGACCTAAAAGCAAATTCACTAAAGTTTCAAGATATGTGCATAAAAACAGACACAGAGACCAAAAGAATAGAATCGAAAGTCCAGAAATAAATCCACACGTGCATGATCAATAAATATTTGATGAAAGGGCCAAAAATACTCAGTAGGGAAAGGCTATTGTCTACAATAACTGGTGCTAGGAAAACTGAACATTCACATGCCAAAAAATGAAACTGAAATTCTAACTTCTATCACTCAAAAAAAAAATTAACTCAAAATGGATTAAGGATTTAAACGGAAGACGAAACTGTAAAAAACTTACTGTAAAACTCTTAGAAGAAAACATAGTGAGGAGTTCCCTGGTGAACTAATGGTTAAGTACTCAGCATGGTCACTGCTGTGGCTGGTGTACGATCCCTGGCCTGGAAACTCTGCATGCCCTGGACATGGAAAGGAAAGGAGAGGAGTGGGGAGGGAGAGGGAAGGGAGGGAAGGGAGGGAAGGGAAGAGGAGGGAGGGAAGAAAGAAAAGAAGGAAAAGAAAGAAAAGAAAAGAAAGAAGGAAGGAAGGAAGGAAAAAAAGAAAGAAAAGGGAGAAAGAAAGAAAGAAAACATTGGAAAAAATCTTTTATATACATCTTGACAAAGATTTTTTTTGGATATGACACCAAAATCACAAGCAATAAAAAAAATAAATAATAATAAGTGGAACTAATTCAAACTAAAAAACTCCTGCACAGCAAAAGACACAATCAACAAAATAAATAGACAACCTACTAAACGGGAGAAAATATAGCCAAACTCTGTGTGTGTGTGTGTGTGCGCATAATATATACATATAAAATAAAGGGTTAAGATTTGACATATATAAGGAACTCATAAAACTCAATAGCAAAAATTAAACATTCAGACCTGTTAGAATGGTTATCATTAAAGAGAAAAGATAAATAGCTGGCTGGGATACGGAGAATTAGGATTAATGCAATTGATCATGTGGTACAATATAAGTATGAAAGAATATTAGCTTGATGCATCAACCGTCCCTGTTTCAAGGATATTTCTACATTGTCCAGTGGTGATTTGCAAAAGTAATCACACCCCAGTTTAGAGTAAAGAACACATTTGGGTGATGAGCATCTCATGGTTTTGTTTTCCTTTTTTTCTAGTTTCTAGTATAGCTCCAACCTTACCTCAATTTTTCAGTTACCAATTTACTTCCATCGGCTACCACGCTTTTCTTTTTAGGGCCACAGCTGGAATACATGGAAGTTCCCGGGCTAGGGGTGGAATAAGAGATGCAACAGAGGCCTGCACCACAGCCACGGCCACATGATCCTTCCTAGCTGCGTCTGTGACCTACACTGCAGCTCGCCGCGACTCTGGAGCTGTAACTCACTACATGAGGCCAGGGACTGAACCAGCATCCTCATGAACACGAGTCAGGTTCTTAATGCACTGAGCCACAACAGGAACTCCCCATCAGCTACATCTTGAATAATTTTTGAGAATGGCAGAGACTCTCTCTGCATAAACATAGCATTTCTCAAGTTGCCTTTGTTGTTATTTTTATCGTATTCGTTTTATGTTGATTTTTCATCAAGTTCCATTACAGAAAATGGCTTTAACTCAGTTTACTCACAAAATCTGAAATTATGTTTTGTTTTGAGCCAGTGGTTTTCTAGTCACAGACTACGACGGTAAATGAAGTTTTTTGTACCTCTAAAGTCTCACTCTGCTTCGCCTGGAAACAGCATCTGAGGAAAGTTCACCTAAGCTATCTTGGAGGTGAGTAATAGGATACCAACCATAGAAGACTGTCTGTGAAATCTCAATAGGTGTTTGAGACATAAAAATGTTTCCTTTTTTATTTTATAAATGGTTTCCTGAAAGTGAAACTGATGCATAGGCAGGCAAATGCTTAGCACTGAAAGCAGAAATGAAAAAAGAAACAAAATTAATGATTGTGATGTTTACTGTTTCGACTTCAAATATCAGCCAGAGAGAAATTACTGGCCTCAAGGATAAATGTTAAATGGAGACGCATTTTCAAGCATCACAGAGGTTGCAAATTGTCCCCTATAAAACATAATGAATTTGTAATATTTACATTATTAAGGGAAGCGAGGAAACTAAATCAGCAAAGCATAAATTAAGATATAAAACATAACCAGGAGTTCCTGTCGTGGCGCAGTGGTTAACGAATCCGACTAGGAACCATGAGGTTGCGGGTTCGATCCCTGGCCTTGCTCAGTGGGTTAAGGATCCGGCGTTGCCGTGAGCTGTGGTGTAGGTTGCAGACGCGGCTCGGATCCCGAGTTGCTGTGGCTCTGGTGTAGGGCGGTGGCTACAGCTCTGATTGGAACCCTAGCCTGGGAACCTCCATATGCCGCGGGAGCGGCCCAAGAAATAGCAAAAAGACAAAAAAATAAATAAATAAATAACCATATTAATAAAAAAATAAGTTAAACTCCTAGAGTTGGTAATCTAACAACAAAACATTTTGCCTAATTTTTATTTCTATCCCAAGAACAGAGTCAGCACCCTACAAAAATTCAAAAGCCTTTAAACAAATCTTTTAGATTCTCAGCATTTAAATTTTGGACTCAACGTATTGCTACAAGGCTTTGCTGTTTATCTCTTAATCCTTTACTGTTTAATAATCTTTCTTCACAGATGGTGACACGTAAATTATATTTTCCCAGTGTAAATAGCGCTGGGAACGCAGATTTAAACCTGAATAAATCAGATTTGTTTTAGGTGGCAATGACAATGAAGAGAAGGACACAGAGAGATGCCAAACAAACTTCTTGATTCATCCCACTCCTTATGGCCTTTTGGTTCCTAAGCAGATAGAAAATCATCCAAACAGATTGCATCTCAGTATTAACACAATCTTATCAACCGTTTACATTGAATTAGGAGTGGGTACTTGTCAAGTCACATAATTACTTGACGATATCTATGCCTGCATTGCTGTGAGGGAAAGGAAAACTACCTGAGCTTTGCCGCAGTTAAATATGCTGTATTCAACAAAATCCTTCTTAATGAACCATCGGCTCCTTTCCTCTCCCAAGTGACGTAGGTAATTCTCTTCCCACCATAGTCTGGAATTCCTCCTCCTGAGTTATACATAATACTCTCGTTTAACTCAGTGATCATATCCAAATTATGCACATAATATAAGGCTAGGATGCTAAGAATCTATTTAAAAAAGTAAGAAGTAAGAGGAGGGTTTGGCAAAGTCTTAGAACCAATGCTGCTATAAATGTATATGTATATGTATGTATATGTCACTCCTAAGAGCAGTTACTGTGTAAATATCCCAAACAGTATTAGAAAAGAAGAGATTTGGCACTTCAGTCCACACTTCCACTCAAGCGACTCTTTCAAATATGGTTTTGGCTTAATGAGCATTGGCAGGTAATTTTAAAGCTGATTTGGACACATGGTATGAGTTAGATGCCGAAAACTATCTCCCCTCAATTTCCCAAACATGTTTTCAGCATAATAACTGTGGTGCTTTTTCTCTACATTATTTTTGGTGTTCAAGAAGCAAAGAGTAAATATAATTAGAGAAAGGTCTAGATAAAAGATTTGACGGCAGTTTTTGGGACAGTTTTACATTCAAAGACCTTGTTTTCTATAGAAACAGCAGGTGTCAAACCAGGAAAGCTCCAGCAACATATCTTCAATAATTCCAGTTAGATGACCTAGGCAGGATAAGACCAGCAGGTATGAAGACTCAAAAATCAGTCATGGAGAAATAAGCAAAACCTGCTCAAGTGTGCAGGAGCTATCACGTAATAATTGTCATGGAACTGGCAGAATGGCAGAAGTCAAAGAGAGAAAGGACAAATGCATATCCACAGAACAGAGGAAAAACAGATTTGACGTCAGATCAACATTCAAAGCCACGTTGCTAAAACCTCTCTTCGATTTCCTACATGTGGCAGCAAAGGGTGGTTGTTTGAAAGGTATCAATTCTCTGACTTTGCCACTGTAGATTTTGATCAATTGTTTACAGCAGTATTGGCTTTGGTAATTTTTTTAAAAGCTCCCTGAGTGTTTTTAAATTGCAGCCCGGGCTAAGAAACATCTGTCTAAAAGAAGATACATAACAAGAAAACCCGAATCAGAAAAACAGAACTGTTTACAGACTGGTTATGAGTTTAACATTAAAAGACACTGACAGATCCTTACTGAGAAATAGGGGATCTATTATGGCAATCTAGCTTGTTGGAATGGGTGATAATGTGTTTTATCATACATATCTGATCTTCATCCCCATTTCTGACGGAGAGCTCCTAAACCCTGGGAATTTCCTTAGTGATGACAGAGAGAGAAAGATGTCTTTTGTTATTCATAACAAGCCCTTTCAACCACAGGAGGCCATAGGTGAAGTCTTGAAAGCCCCTGAAGGTGGAAGCTCAAAGCGGGCTGCCAGGGGAACAAACCCTGCAATACAATTTTCAGCCCCATTCTATTCCCACCAGATTGCTGGGCAAAAGAGGACTGAAGGATTAATGACTCATCAGTGGCTGATAACTTAATCAACCATGCCTATGCAATCACACCTCCATAAAAACCCAAAGGAATGAGGTTTGGGGTCTGGGGTCGGTGACCAGATCAGGCCCCAGGAGGAGTTGCTCAGGCTAAGGCTGTACTAGCACACCGCAACTTACAGTGGGGCTCTCCCAGAAAAGGGCAACTTCGGCCAACTGATCAGCACTTGCCTGCTCTGAACAAGCCACCCAACCCAGATCCAGGGCTTCCTTTTGCTCCATGTAAAAAAAGCAACCCTGCTTTCATCCAATCAGCAAAAACTCGGCAAAACTTCCTGCTCAGTTTGATCTACAAAAACCTCTTGCTTTGTAGCTTTCTGGAACTCCTTTCTCTCTGCTAGACTGGCTCCTGGCCGGTGCATGAATTGCTGAATAAAAGCAGACTAGATCAGTAAATGGTGGAGCTGAGAAGGAGAGGGCCTGGAGAGGGGGCACCAAGCTCTGTGCCCCTTCCCCCACCTCCCTACGCATTCCTTTCATCTAGCTGTTCCTGAGTTCCTTTTATAAGCCAGTAATCTAATGAGCAAACTGTTTTCCCGAGTTGTGCGAGCTGCTACAGCAAATTAATTATAAACACAAGGAGGGGGTTGTGGAACCTCCGATGTGTAGCCAGTCCAGATAACACCTGGGATTCTCGGTTGGCATCTGAAGTGGTGGTGAGAGGGAGCGAGCTAGTGGCACTGAGCCTTGAACCTACGGGGTCTGACACCACCTCCGAGTAGTGGAGAATTCTAGGACACCCAGCTGGTGCCCAGAGAGTTGGATAATTTCTTGCCAAGGGAGAAAACTCACACACATCTGGTCAGAGGTATCAGACGCTAAGCTCGAGAGTGGAGGAGGAACACAGCGTGTTTTTCCTTTACCAGGGTCTCTAAAATTACATCTCCCCCCCCCCCGTTGCCACACCCCTCTTTCAGGGTCTCCCAGTGAGGCCCAGAAGAGGTAGGATGCACATAACCCAACCCAAAGTCCTCTTCAGGGGAGCTTTGGCCCATCATTGCGGCTTGTGACTTCCTTAGGGAACCATTGAGCTTTTCTAGTATTGCAGCTGTATGAATTCGCTAAGGCTACCCCCCAGGGGACCCGATGTTTACTAATAAGACCGAATTTACATATGGTAAAAGTCACAGGTGACTTTTTAATTCCACAGTTCAGAGAGATCTGATGAAAGTATATATACCAGAAATCGCCAACACGACCCATATACAGACATTCCCATAATCTCAGATTTCATCACCTCATGGACCTCCTTTCCTTCCATTAACCTGTTCCGCGGGCAACTCACTTCTTTCTGTCACCACAGATTTGCTCTGCTGCTTCCTGCTGTCTGGATTCTTTCATTAAGCTTCATGTTTTTAAAGAATCGTCTTTATTGCTGTGTGTATCAGCAGTTCATTCAGGAACGAAGCAGTATTCCATGGAAGAAATACACCACAATTTATTCCATTTTCTTTTTCACGGCCCTTGGACGAGTGTCTCATTTGGGGCTGTTATGAGCGACGTTACAAACATCGGTAAGTCATCCTGTGGACTTAAGTTGAAAATTCTCTGGGGTAAATGAAAAGTAATGAAATTAGTGTACACAGGTAGGTGAATATTTAACTAAATAAGACATTTCCCAAGAGTTTTCCAAGGGAATTGACCACTTTATACCCCAACAGTGGCAGAGAAGTGTCTCGGGTGCTCCAGCTCATCACCAGCATTTGCTGTCAGTCTTTTCAGCCACTTCAGTCGGTGAAAAGTTAGCTTTCCTTGATGACCAGTGATGAAGAGCAGAGCTTCTAGAAATGTGACTCCTGGATTAGCAGTATCATTATCACTAAGAAACTCATTAGAAAGGCAAAATTTATACTCCGCCCCCCACAGGCTTAATGAATCAAAAACTTTGAAGTTGGAGCTCAGAAATCTGTTTTAACAAAAGCTCCAGCTGATTCTGATGTGTGATTAGATTCATTCACATGCTCAGGTGAGTTTGGGTCTCAAATTCTACAACATAAAGTGTAGATAAAAGTTATAATATCCTAATTTTTTTTTCTTTTTTTTTGCCGCCCTGCAGCACATGGAGTTCCTGGAGCCGGCAATCAGATCTGAGGTGCGATTATGACCTATGCCACCACTGTGCCAACGCAGGACCCTTTAACCCATTGTGCCCAGCCAGGTATAGAACTGTGTGTCCTAGTGCAACAGAGACACCACCAGTGGGAACTCCTAACTTGTATTTAATAGGAAGGATTTTACACAATAGAAAACAGTTGTCCTTACATAAATAATCTCCTAGGTTACTCCTACAGAGCAAATTAGAACTCAACAATTTGAATCTCTTCAAAAATCTAATGCCTACATAGATTTCCTAAACATAAAGTTCAAATAATTCCTCTGAAGGATAAACGAAGGATGAGGATTTGCCTTGTGCTGCAGCAGGTTAAGGATCCAGCGTTGTCACTGCAGTGGCTCGGGTTGCTGTTATGAGGCGGGTTCCCTGGCTTGGGAACACCTGTGTGCCGTGACATAACCCAGGGGGGAAAGGGATGAAATTTTAAGAATATTACAGCATCTTAGACATCTAGGGCCCTGAAAATACTGTTACTCCTCCAATTTAATATCATTATCTTCAATTAAAACTCATTGTTTTTATTAAACTATGATACACAATATGTATAAATTTTTCAATTAGCACCTACATTAAGTTTCAAAGTGTCTGATATCTATGAGAATATGGCACAATCGTAGGCATATTACAATCTTGTCACTAATTTGAACCATAATAAATCAGTCACGTATCCATTTTCCCTTGTATTTTAAGATTTTAATAAAAGTTGGCAAAAACAGTGTAATTCGTGTTTTGCAGAAAGCCAAATTTCTGCATGCTTTTCCCAAATTCATAAGGTTTCAGGGCCTTATTGTTTGAGGGTGTTCCATGTTATTTTATCACCTACTCTTGAATTAATTTCTGTTCCACGTCTCTTCTCTCCACTTAAACACAGTCCAACCTATGCAGGGAATTCCATCACTGAACTCTGCTTTGCAGAAAACCACCGGCAGCCGGGACTTAACATGTGACAAGTTCCCGTGAAGGCCTGATCTCCCATCATGATAATGACTCCTCCTAGATAACAGACACTCTCATTCTGGAAAGTCTCACCCGTGCCAAAGCTGAAATTCCTTACCACCCACGATTCGCCACAATTCGCCAGTCTCCCATTTCATGGCAAGGCCTTTGCTTCCCTTTCTCATCTTTTCCAATAAACCTCCCAGTCTAATTCTCTCATTTTCCTTCCCTGACTCTCCAACGTCTCATTATTCTTTACTACCATGATATTTCCATCTTTTTATTCCATTGTTCTGTCCAGCGCATGCCTTTGAGGGTCACCGACACCAACCCACGGAGCATATGAAAATATCAACCTACTTTATAAATCATCTTGAGAAGAAATCTTACACTGGCTATTAAAATTATATTTGTGGGAGTCCCCATTGCGGCTCAGCGGAAACAAATCTGACTGGTGTCCATGAGGACACAAGTTTGATCCCTGGCCTCTAACTTCAGGATGCGGGCATTGCGGTGAGCTGTGGTGTAAGTCATAGACACGACTGCCGTTGCTGTGGCTATGGTGTAGGCCAGCACCTGCAGCTCTGATTTGACCCCTAGCCTGGGAATCTCCACATGCCACAGGTGTGGCCCTAAAAAGTCAAAAAAAAAATTATATTTGTGTATCTACAGAATATATAATTACCTCTACCATATATAAGTATGCGATGTGATACACCAGCAGCTTCTTTCTTGACAGAGAAGGAAACTAAGGATCAGAGTAGTAAAATGTAAAATAATGTATCTTGGAGCTCCCATCATGGCACAGCGGAAACGAACCCGACTAGGAACCATGAGGTTGAGGGTTCGATCCCTGGCCTTGCTCAGTGCGTTAACATCTGGTGTTGCCATGAGCTGTGGTGTAGGTTGTAGACGCAGCTTGGATCTGGCGTGGCTGTGGCGTAGGCCAGCAGCAACAGCTCTGATTAGACCCCTAGCCTGAGAACCTCCATATGCTGCGGGTGTGGCCCTAAAAAGACGAAAAAGACAAAAAATAAAAAATAAAATAATGTGTCTAAAATGATCATACAGGAAAGAGCAAAGCCAGAATTTGTTTCCGAAATGTCCCATGCCGTCTCTATCACAGCGAAGTGTCCTGTAGATGATTGTGCTGAACAGCACAGCTAAAAGCTGCCTCTCTATCAACCACCAAACACACTCACCTGCAGGACAAGCGACATAGCTTTCAAGGCTTGCTGCTAAACAAATGGAGGGCCCCTTACTCGAAAACGGAGAATTACAAGGCAGCACCAACTGAGCCTCGAACGAAGTTCAAGGACCTTTTAAGCAAGTGGCCCTGCGCCCACATCATCTACCTGGGAATCCGCTCTTTTCCTCCTACGGGATGTCCCTCGTCCGTGCACACTTCACCTGCCCTCAGAGGTGTTCCGTGTCCTGATGTCAGCGTGTGGTGTGCACGAACTTTCTACATCTCCTCCTCTTCGGTTCAGCGCACAGCTCTGCTAACTGGGTCCAGTCTCCTATCTTGTTTGCCTCAGGATTCCCCACACATTTTCCCTCTTTCTTCAAATAACCAAGTATCTGAGGGGCCCCCAGCACCTCAAGGAAGTAAGCGCATCACCTTTGCTGTATTTTATGTAAGTGAACCAGGCCTGTGCAGCTCTGGGGCTGCTCCACAAGCTCTACTCCGTGCACATGGATCCACACGCGACTGCATTAAAATGCAGACAGCGGCTTATCCCAAGTTCCTGGTAATTCTATGGAACATATCTTTCAATCACTTCACTCTAGATTTAATAATAGCTTTTGGGGGGAAGAAAACACTTTATTTTTTGGTTTTGGGAATGAGTAATTGTATACTTTTTAATCGTATGATTATCTACTATTTTTACCTTTTACCATAACAGTAAAAGTTTAAAATTAAGACATTTCAACAGTTTAGAACCTAAGCATTCCAGTGACTCACCATGGGGCTCAGTGATTTTGCACTGCATAATTTTGGCAAGCAGCTTTTCACTAAAGTGCACGCATGCTATTGGAATAGTTTAGCTGCTTTCGAACTGACTATGTAATTGTGAGGCATAAAAATACAAACAGGGTTTTTCCTACCTGGCTAAATTTATAGTCCCAGGCTTTTATTCTTCAATTAATTTACATTGCTGCAATTTATAAATCTATCAATAAATAGCATCATTTTCTCTGCCTGAGTTCTGACTCAAGATAACAGCAAAAAATTAATGCAACACAAAATAACCCCTTGGCCAGGCTGGAGCACGTGACATAGCATTCGGATACAGTGACCCTCCCGAGTCCTAGATTCGTGCAGACGGCTGACACATCTCCGGGGGAGGCCCCGTCATGGAGTTCCAGTTATCTAATGCTCTGTCAGAGTATTATCCCAAAACTTTGTAAAGTGAAACAATCAATTAGTATGGACACAGGAGACAGGTTTCGGTTCTTTTCATTCCATAGATCTATCCTATCCATCCAGGGTTGCAGCCTACACTCCCATCACCTGGGAAATGAGATTAACATTAGTTTCTTGCAAAGTCTTGTACCAATACTGTACCTAGTTCTCTAACGGCAATCACTTTTTCTTTGGGAATACTCTAGGGACTAATGATGGACAGATCAAATTTTCCACTGGAAGTCTCTGAAATAAGTCAGCATAGAGGTTTTTTTTTTAAGAAGAGACAAAAATTACAGCAACTCTATTTTATTACTCATCCACATTTTGATATTCCCTATAGTTAAATATAAGCTAGCATAAATTTTGCAAAGAGATCAAATGGCAAGATAAAATGTCTTCAATAATAAAGAAGCGCTTCATAGAGATGGTCAGAATTTACATATAAGCCCTATACTACACAGCTACCGTAATCAAAACAGTATGATACCGGCCCAAAAACAGAAACAGATCAAGGAAACATGATAGAAGGCCCAGAAATAAGCCTACACACCTATGGTCAGTTAATCTGTGACAAAAGAGGCAAGACTACACAATGGAGAAAAGACAGTCTCTTTTCAGGAAGTGACTGGGAAAATTAGACAGCTACATGTAAAAGGATGAAATTAGAATATTCTCTAACACCATACACAAAAATAAACTCAAGATGCATTAAAGACATACACATAAAGATGGATACCATAAAACTCCTAGAGGAAAAATAGGCAGAACACTCTCTGACATAAATGGCAGCAATATCTTTGGGGATCCACCTCCTAGAAAAATGAAAATAAAAACAAAAATAAACAAATGGGACCTAATGAAACTTAAAAGCTTTTTCACAGCAAAGGAAACCATTAATAAAATGAAAAGACGAGCTACAGAATGGGAGAAAATATTTGCATGTGATGTGACTGACAATGGATTAATATCCAAAACATACAAACAGCTCATACAGCTCAGTGTCAGAATAAACAAACAACCCAACTTTAAAAAGTGGGCAGAAAATCTAAATAGACATTTCTCCAAAAAGAGACAGATGGCCAAAAAAGCACATGAAAAGATACTCGACATTACTAATTATCAGGGAGATGCAAACCAAAACTACAATGTGATATAACCTCAGACCAGTTAGAATGGTCATCATCAAAAAGTCTACAAATAATAAATGCTAGGAAGGGTGTGGTACAAAAGGAACTCTTCTGCACTGTTGTTGGGAATGTAATTTGGCACAGCCACTATGGAGAACAGTATGTGGATTACATAAAAACTGAATATAGGACTACCACTAGTATATATGTGACCCAGCAATCCCACTCCTGGGCATCTATCTGGAGAGAACCCTAACTCAAAAAGATACATGGACCCCAATGTTCACTGCACCACTATTCATAATAGTCAAGGCATGGAAGCAACTAAATGTCCATCAGGAAATGAAGGGATAAAGAAGATGCAGTACACAAATGTGATGGAATATTACTCAGCCATAAAAAAGAATGAAATAACACCATTTGCAGCAACATGGATGGACCTAGAGCTTATCATACTAAGTGAAGTCAAGGACAAATGTATATCACTTAATATGTGAAATCTAATGAAATGGTACAAATGAGTTATTTATAAAGTGGAAACAAATTCACAGACATAGAAAAACCAAAGTGGACAGGTCGGAGGGAGGGATAAATCAGGAATTTGGGAGTAACACATACACATTACTGTATATAAAATAAGCAAGGACCTGCTGAATAGCACAGGGAACTGTACTCAGTATTTTGTAACAACATCCATGGGTAAAGAATCTGAAAAAGATCACACACACACACACATAGGTATCAGTGAGTCACTTTGCTGTATACCTAAAACTAACACAACATTGTCAATCAACTATACATCAATTTTAAAAAAGCTTTTTTATGAAAAAGTTTCCTATAAGCTTACTCCCATCATCGAATTCCCTTCTCTCTAACACTCACAACCCTGTCTGAGCCCATACTCTGTCCTAGAGGCAGAGAAAGAAAAAGTCACAAATCAGACGTCTTTATATGGTGGGGGCTAAAATAATTAGCAACATCAAAATCTCTTTCACCCATGGGTTAAACGTCCAAGGAAATAAAAGCCAGAAATATCCTCTTCCATTTCACACTGGATTCTGTCTTAGCTAGAAGATTCTCAAATGTTTGTGTGGGCTCGTTAGGCTCTCACTGGAATAAGATTTATTATGAAATTTTTATGGCCTCACAAATTGAATTAATTTCATGTCATGTTTCTGATGTACCTCACTTCTAAAGAACACTTAAAATGACAGCATTTGCAAAATTAATATAGAATTAGTCCCATAGTCGACCAATTTAAAAGCGAGCCAACCCTTTTCCCAAAAGCAGTTCCTCAGGCGAAAACGCGTTCCTATGACCGGGATCTAGTGCTGCCAAAGCCCAGGGGAGAAACGCAGCAAGAAGCTTAGGAGCATCAGGCAGCAGCCCAGTCCGCGCCACGATGGTTTCCCGCGACGATGCTCGCGAACGCCAAGGTGAGTGGGAGAAAGAGCCTAGCGGGATTTTAATTTTGCCAAAACGTAATAACCATCTCTGGGAGGAAAACACCTAATGTGACATAATGTCTTCTAAGTGCCTCAATGTAGCTGACTTCTTGCAAAGCTTAAAAATATAAAATAATGGCAGCCCTTGTCACCAGGTCTTATCAGATAAGCGAAAAACAAAAACAAAACAAGACAAAAATGCAGTTCCTGTGTCACTACACAACTTGAAAAGGTTTATACAGATGGACTCTAAGAGTGATTTTTAGGCGCTCAGTGTGGGAATCGCTATGTCACATGCAAGGGCTGCTGATTCGCAGATGAAGAGCCAAGTTGTTATTTTTTATTTTTTTATTTTATTTTATTTTATTTCCCCACTGTACAGCAAGGGGGTCAGGTTATCCTTACATGTATACATTACAATTACATTTTCCCCCCAGCCTTTCTTCTGTTGCAACATGAGTATCTAGACAAAGTTCTCAATGCTATTCAGCAGGATCTCCTTGTAAATCTATTCTAAGTTGTGTCTGAGAAGCCCAAGCTCCCGATCCCTCCCGCTCCCTCCCCATCCCATCAGGCGGCCAAGTTGTGACCACAGGAGAGACTGTCTCCAGGAGCCGCCTACACACAAATTTCCAGTAAATAATGCCTTTCAATGTGCAATTGTTTATTTTCCTTGTTGTGTGTCTATTCAAATTAGTTTTATTGGCGCACATATATACTTTCGATTTGAACAGAATCAAAATATTGAGTCTTGTATCTTACATGAATGGTCATTCAATTTTTTAAAAATAGTTTAATGTGTGTATTTTACAAAACTGTCCACCCAAGATGACTGTGTAGTTAAAGAAGAAAATAGGAACCAAAGCTAAACATTCGTTCACCAAAGCTAGTTTAGAAGCCCTGCCCAAGAGGCTGTGTGCGAATGAGCTGCCGAAAAAGCAACTCTCCTTCAGCTGTGCCTGTAAAGTTCCAGGCGCAGCCGCAGTGCCTCGTCCTCTGAAGCTGTGTCCAAATCGGACAGAAACTCTGTGTTCGCCGAGGCCTGCACCAGGCTGAGCACCTCCCGCCCTTGTGGTGAGCAGCCAGCTGAGACCCAGCCACTCCGGCCGAGGTCTGTAGCTGCCCTGCCCGACACCCCCCTGCCGCCCTTCAAGCTGGAGCTGGAGCGGACGCACCCCAGGGGCAGTACTGAGAGTAAGGTCGCGCGTTTTCAGAGAAAGCTCTGTGTTCCTGGTCCTCGCATCTCTAAAGCCCATGCCCCACCCTAAATGGGTGGTCCTACTTCGTTCTTTTTCTCCGACAAATTGGGAGTAATCATGAAAGAATGTCTCCTTCCACCACGAATCCACAAACCCAATCTTATTTTTTCCTTTGCAGAAGGGATGGTCATTTTCCAAGGCCACTCTCTGTGCAGGTCCAGAAATAGCATCCCTCGCCCCTCAGTCACATTTCATCAGACAGGGACGCCTTTTTCTCTTCCTCTTCAATTCCCCTCGTGCTACTGGAGGGAAGACCGACTGGCTGTCAGGCTTCGCTCCTTCACGCGGCTCCTCTCTTCCTTGTTCTCCAGCTCGTGTCCCTTTCCCTGCTCTGCTTTCTCTAAAACCAACTTAGACTCAGCTTTTCTCCCCACCGTTCCAAAGCCTCTGCTTCTGTCAAGGTTACCAGTGGCCTTCCACCCAATGCCCTGCTCTATCCTTGGCTCTCCTCGGACCTGCAAGACCACGCATTTCTTCTTTCTTGAAACACTTTCTTTTTTTGGAACTTAGGACGTGCCAGTGTCTCAGTGTGCATTCTACTCACTGACACGTCCTTTGTAAACTTCTTTGCCAGATTCTCTAGACTTCCTTCTAAATGGGCGGAATGGCCCAGAGTTCTGCCTTTGGCCCTGTTGTCTTCCCGAGCCGTGTACAATGCCCACTGCACGCATCTGGTCCTGCACCTTTAAATATCCTCCACGTCTTGATGGCTCCTAAATTGAAATCACCAACACTGGCCTTACTCCTAAAGTCCAGACCTGCGCATACTTAATTAACATCTTGACTTGAATGCTTTTAAAGATCTCACACTCGAGAGGCGTAAATTGAACACTTGGAACCCTACGCTCCCAAATCACTTGATCTCAGCCAGTGTGTCTCATTTAATTAAACGGTGCTGCAATTTGCCCAGCTTTTCTGGCCAACAATTTTGAAGTAACATTTGACGGACCTCTTTCTCTCACAATCTCATCAAGTTTAGGCAGAAGCCACGAACGACACCTATAGATACGCCTGGATCATTCAGAGCAGTGAGAGGATTTTCCACACTCTCCCTACGGAGCCACGCTGGAGGCACGGTGCACTGATCTAAGACTCACCAACCTGAATGGAACGTCCCATGTGGATCATTCATAAAACAAACATCAGGCTCTTGTGTAAGTGAAAAATGAACATGCGTTGGGTTAAACCAGTGAAATTTTGGAGTTGTCACTGCCATGGCCTGATCTTACGAACACAGAAGTTCCATCTTAGGATGGTATCACTTATCAACCAAACCAAAACTGACCTTGTGCTGCCCTTGGTTTGGTGGTGGGAGGCGGGAGGCAAGGGAACTTCAAAAAGCCAACTGGAAGGCTGGTGAGCCATATTATTTTGTGAAGACACTTAGTAAAAAGTCACCTGCAATAACTTGAAGTGAAGAACACACACTTACTGAGCCAATAATTTTAAGGAGCCTGGAAAGGAGTCAGGTGACATCATCCACCAGCTGTCATGATTGGTTTTCGGAAGTCGTTACAAGAATGGGAGATGCCCATGAAAGAAGCAGCTGACTTTCAGGGAAAATAGAGATTTCAAAGGGACTGGAGAAAGCCCACCAAATAAGGACATGATACATTTAGGAAAGCCAACTGCTAGGGATCATAAGTAGTCAGAGACAAAACAAAAAGGAAAAGGAAAAGGAAAAAAAAAGCAAAGGGCCTTGAGATACAAATCAAGAAAGCTTTTAAATTAAACTAAGTGACTCTGTTGGGCAGGGAAAAAAAATCAGATTAAGAAGATTCCCAAGACTCTGAGTGTCTGTAGCCTCAAGGTAGCTGCAGTCCCACAGAAAGCATGTGGGTAGAGATAACAAAGGAGCAAGTCAAGCTTGGGAAATCGTTTTAGGTACAAATTTGTGTTTATTGCCACATGGAACTGTCTGGAAGCAAATAGATAAAAAGCTTCCTAAGTTTTTGAGGAAATTGTATTGCCAAAGAAACTGTAAGCCTAGTCTAAAAACAGTCCATGACTGCTTGTGGAGTCTTAAACCCTCTACCGAAATAACCCAAGGGTATTTGATGAGGCTCCGACAAGACGCAGGTGCCACAGCTATGCTTCCCCAAAGAAGACATGCTCCCTCATCTGTGTTAGCTTTAGCCACGGAGGAAAACCAACAAAAAAGGACTCTCTGAAGAGCAGAGGAAGGGACCACGAAAACCTTGTTTAAGGGGGGGTTATTAGAGAACAAAATCAGTCTATAGGACCTTTTTCTCCCAGCCTCCCCTCCGCCTCACCCCAGTGAGGAGGTTTCCATGACGCAGGCCCAGCAGACTCTCGTCACTGAAGTAGGGATTGCTCTGGATGCTCTATTCTGCCCTTTCTGGGCAACATTTACTGTAATGGTTGGGTCCTCGCTCTGTCATGATATATGGAGTCCTGAGATGCATGTAACCTTTAATAATGTGTGTTTTCAGTTCACACCACAAGCAACATCCAGACTGGAGAGAAATGAGTGCTTATTATCTGGAGACCATGAGCAAGTGGCTCAACAGGGTTACTGGAGAGGACTTCTGAGTTACCTCGCTTAGGGAGGAGGTGATGGGTCCCATGCACGTAGGAGTGAAATGGGTACTTGCTGGCCAAACTGGCACAGAGTAAGAGACTGGCTAGATTGCAAATGCTTTGCCTCTTTCTCCTGGGCCCCTAACTTGACGGCTCACCACAGTTTTGCTGGCTGGAATAATGAGACTGTGGCCAATGGAACAGGTGGAAGCAATGCACACACTCTCCCAGGCCATGAGACCCTCCTTCGTCTCTGTCCCTGGCAGGAGCTGCAAGCACAGGGTGCCGGGGTTCTCCGACTGAATCAAAAGATGAGGGAACTTAAAATACTGCATAACAAACAGAAACCAGAGAAGACAAGCTCTGTGTTCAGGAGACTGGCCTAGCCATGAACTGGGCTACCACTGGAATAAGAAACAGAATGTTATCACGCATTCCACCGAAATGCCGTCTTTGCGATATAGCCGCGATCATTCTCTGCTCATAGGGGAGGAGGTGTTGGTGTTATTACTATTTTATACGCCATTCATTGTATTTTTCAACCACCACACGACTAGCAGTTACTTGAGGGCAAGACGGAGGCTTAGTACTTAGTCTGATGACTCATTAACGTTTCTTCCAAAACACATTCACGGGGACCTCACTCTTAAAGCAATAACATATTCTATTACACCAGAGTGGTAAGTTCAGAAGCATTAGAAGATTAAAGTCTGATACGAGAGAAGATTTATAGCTCTTCCTTAGAGATTTTAGAATCAGGACTGCCTGCCCAATATTTGAGCAAAACTTGATAGCTTTTGGTGTGACGGTGGGGAAAAAAAAAAATCTCAAGATCAAGGTGATGTCAGGTATAACAGAGATAAAGCCAATTTCAATTTATTTAATGGAAATGTCTAGCATAATTCTTATTCCGAGAAGCAGCAAAAACATTAAATCCTACTGATAAATCCTGAACTTAGCTTTTAAGATCAATAATTAAGTTAAATTCTCCAATGATAGCTATTGCAGCAGCCCCTATTCTTCTTAGTGCTACCACATGCAAGACAAATTCCTCTGTGTCAATTCATTCATAAATATAATCCTAGTTAAGTCACCTGATTCCTAGAAAAGCAGCCAATTGAAATTAACCTCTATGTTTAAAGAGCTTTCACATATTTTCTCAAACCTATGTCCCCATTAAAATTTTGAATAATTTCTAAAATTATCTTCTGTAAAAAATTTTTACACAATCTACATGTTTAGAATACTTTATAAGAGAAAAACATGAATTTACTTCAAGTGATTTATTATTAATGACATATACTTTCATCTAATTGAGAAACTCGCCTAAAATATTTTATTGTAGCATAAATAAAGGCTTGAAAACAAATGAGAACTCCTAAGGCAATTATTATGAACGATACACTTTCTCTTTAATTGTGTTACAATTCCCCATTCAAATCAGAAGCATAGGATGAAATAACTTTCAAATGCTTTCGTAACTTAAATTCCAAGAAGATGAGTTTTGGGGATACAGAATACAAGCGACCTGTGGTTTTAAGTTTTGTGTGAAAGAGACGTATCTAGAAATGCAGTGGGCAGATTCGGAAGGCAACAGAGAGGCAGTCATGTGGCCTCCGGAACAGTGAGTATTGTGAGTCCACCTGGGCCACGTGAGATCATGGCCCTCGGCCCACAGGTGACATCTAATTTCCACCCTGTTGGCTGGGACGTGCTAGCTTCATTCTAAGTGCTCTTCCTTTAACTCCCCTGAGCCCTTCTGAAAATGACCTTGGAAGCGGATAGAACCATTATTCTAAAAAGGAGAAAATGGCTGAAAACTATCAGTTTCAAGAAAGTCAAGTAGAATTATGGGTATAAACTTTCTCTTCAGTGTTACTGAATCAATAAAGTCTGTAGCTACTCTGGAACCAGGGACTGGGAGGATTTTGTTCTTGCCACTGGTAGAGAGCTTCATCCCAACCTGGTGTTAAAAACTACAAAAGTAAAAAATAAGTCAGCTGTTGTTTAATCTAAGCAGGGACGGGGCGGGTCATCTCATCGGGACTGGATTCTGAGTGCCAAGACAGTCAAGGATCCAGAGGCTAACGCCGGACAGCCAGAGGAGGAAACTCGGCTGGGGTTTGTTCAGAGAACCGGGCACCCAGACCGGGGGAAGGAAGGGAGGGCCTGGCAAGTCCTTTAGGTCAAAAGAGGACCTGGAACGGGACGTGGCAATCAATCGGCCTGGGGTGGAAACCGGGATGCTGAGAGAACATTAGCTGCGGAAGATCAGGAAAAAAACAAGCCCAGACGCAACTCCTCGAGAGCAAGGCCCAGCGTTTCCTCATCTTTATGTCCCCAGTGCATTGTAAATTGCCAAGAGGCTTCTGACGGAATACGAAAAAGGACTGGCATCACAGAGGAAGGAGGCCAGAGGAGGGTTCAGGGTGGGGCTTCTAGGGGCAACCTCACGCTGGTAGGAAGTCCTCTGTGATCAGAAAACCTCTCCTGAGAGTGGAACTTCGGTTTCAACAGAGCAAACTCTGCATTTCATCCTCAGAAACCCAGTATTTCCTTACCATGCAGAAATGCACTTATCAAGGTCAAAAGAAATCCTCACCTTTCAAGGACAACTAAAGGAGGCCTGTAAGTCTTTGCACAAAGAGGAGACAAGGCTTGGGTAGTAACTACACAACAGATGCGCAGGATGAAGCAAAGCACTGGCTTTCCGTCCCTCTCTCCCTCTCGCAGCCTGTGCCTGTGTATGAACGTGTTTCCTTGTCGTTGCTGTTGTTGTACAAAGGGTGGGGGGAGAGAATAAAGCAAACTATTAGCTCAAGTGACAAAAAAAAGAGATGTGTTTGCTCAGGAGAACAAAGCTGGAGTCCTGTCTGGAGGTCAGTTTTCTTAAGAGAATCTACAAATAAATTACACTAACATTTTTGTTACACATGCATTTTTTTGGGGGGGTACTAGGATTCTTGAAGGATATATAAGGATATATCAGGTAGAAAACAAGTAAGGGAGATAAATCAATTTTTAAAATCTTCATAATACATAAAAATTACATGATTTTATAATGTCTGATCTAGCACATTAAAGACAATACTAAATACATTTAAGTAAAATTGAAACTAATTTATAGACTGAAAATTACATCTACAAAAGCAAACGAAATACCTCCTATAATAAAATGTGTTCTTTGAAGAGTGAATTATGGGCATAGAATAGTAGCATATTACTACATGATACAAATTTTAAAAAGATTTGTTAGTTGAACTTAAAGATTACTTAATTTACATTGGAATCAACCACGCAGAAAAGTGATAGATAGTAGAGGTTATCATTTAATTCATTATAAGGCCTACAGATCAAGTAAATCTGTCTAATCTAACAATCATTACAAGGATTATTCTTCTTCCATATGTTCAATATTATTTAGGATCATCCTTTAAAAATATAATCCCAGAGCTCCCATCACGGATCAGAGGAAACAAATCTGATGAGCATCCATAAGGATCTCGGTTCAATCCCTGGCCTCGTTCAGAGGGTTAAGAATCCAGTGTTGCCATGAGCTGTGGTGTAGGTCACAGACACAGCTCGGATCTGGCACTGCTGTGTCTGTGGTGTAGACCAGCAGCCTGGGAACCTCCACATGCCGTGGGTGTGGCCCTAAAAAGACGAAAATGAAAAAATATATACATAATCCCTTACAAAAAAATCTGTGCCATTTTAATCATTTTTGAAATGAATGCTGCTGCCTAGCAGTCAAAGACTATGTAATGTATCACTTTCCAAAATCTTTTCAAACAAAGGTCAAAGCCACTTCCTCAATTTCAATTAAAATTGAGAGAGTTTAAAGTTGCCTTTTATTTGTTCTTTGCTTAAGTTAAAGTAAAAAAAAAAATTAGCAGGTAAATTAAAGTTTATAAGAGTCACAAATAGTTGCTGAAGTATCACCTTACATTAGTAGCACTGAAAAATGCATGGACACGTCTAAGTTCAGAGCTAACAAATTAAATTGCTAAGTTTAACTTAACACTGCCCAATTCTTGCACATTTGCCTGGAGAAATACAATTCCCATCTTTTATTTGGAAACTTACAGTTTGCATAAGTGCAGACAAAACATCTGAATGAAGCGTAAAAAACACTATGTCCATCATCCATCTAGTCCAGTTGCATAAATCATAATATATATGGAAGTTCAGATATTTTTCAAAAAGCCAAGATAAATATAAGAATGTTCTAGATGTTTTAAGCTAGCTGCATGAAACATTTGCTTTTCGGATACCTAGATTTGTGGATTCCCAGGTGGACTTTCTCAGTTTTACCCAAATATTGAGATATTAGTCAAAACTTAATGATTCTGAAAAACAGACAGCAAGGTAATATATAAAGTCAGAAAATTTTCCTCCCATTTGTTAGTGAAAGCTGCCTTACTCTGTAAAAGACACCTGTAATCCTTTATGTCTTCCAAAAACCATTCTAATTTTTTTAATTTGCTTGCTGTTTATTCAACAAAGTCCCTTGGCTTCCATGATAGCATATTCTCTTTTCTCATCGACTGTTTTCCCTGTTTATTCTCAGGCATCTGCACTGCCTGTTTTTTCTCTGCTTGCTTAACTTATTTTTTCAGCATTTTTCCCTTGGCCACATTGATTTGTCTCACTCTATGTCTTTCAGGCAGTTGTTCTCACTAAACATGGTACATTTTGTGAGTGTGTGTGTGTGTGTATGCTTTTTAGGGCCAAACCCATGGCATATGGAGCTTCCTAGGCTAAGCATCTAATCAGAGCTACAGCTGCCAGCCTACACCACAACCACGGCAATGCCAGATCCAAGCTACATCTGTGACCTACACCACAGCTCATGGCAAGGCCGGACCCTTGAGCAAGGCCAGGGATCCAACCCGCAACCTCAGAGTTCCTAGTTGGAGTCTTTTCTGGTATGCCACGATGGGAACTCAACATGGTAGGTACATTTTGAAAATCTGTTGGGGCATTATTTGTTGTCTCGTAATGAGCAGCATGTTTATTGGGCAGCGACCAGGCACGCTTGATGTCCTGCTGACCGAGGGAAGAAGGGCCTATGAAACAGGCCTGGAAAACTTTTTAAAAAAGCTTCACCAGACGTTCACGGTAGGACACTTGCTTAAATACCCTGCAGTGAGTATCTAACTTCAATCCACATAAAATCCAGCTGAGGTGTAGGCTAGGATACAACTGTAACTTCTTTTGCTGGGAATTTCAACAATCACCTAAAATACCTAAAGTCTCCTTCCTTTTCCTCTTTTGCTCCCTGCAATGCAATTCTGACACTAAACACATGGAGTTGGATCAAGCTTCACAGCAAGGAGCACAGCCCTCCATAAATCTGCCCTCATTGCAGACACCGGGGGGGTCCCAGGCTCCCTACCCTTCTGGCAAACTGGCAATAAACTTGGGGGTTCCCACTACCCTCGAGCTTCAGTAATTCACTGGAAAAACTGGCAGAATTCAGGAATGTGCTACACGTACAGGTTTTATTGTAACAGAAAAGGATACAAACCAGGAGCAGCCAAAAGCAGAGATGCTGAGGGTCAGGTCTGGGTGGGTCCCGAATGCTGACACCTGTCACAGGAGCCGGAACACTACACGTGGAGTGCTATTAACTGGAAGCTATCCAAGCCTCCACCTCTCAATTTTTCATTGGAATTTCATTACACAGGGACACGTGAAGGAATCAATAGCCAGGTAGTTAACCAGGTCCTCCCCTGCCCTCACCCAGCCTTCTTCCCTGAAATTGGTCACACATCCAATGGATCAAAGCCCTAACCACCCAAGGCTGGGTCTTTCTCATGAGGCCAGCTCTTATCCAGAGTCATCTCATTAACATAAACGATGCCCCCGCCTCATTAGCATAAACTCCGGACCAGTCCAGAGGTTCTAGCAGGCAGAACAAGGGCACGCTTGTCATGCTTGAAATTCCAAGGATTTGGAAGCTCCCTCGCAGAAACCAGGGGCAAAGGCCAGACAATTCTTTGTTACACAATATTCTCTATTATCTTTCCTTAGGTCAGTCTCTCCTCATCCTTCCAAAGTGTTGCATTTTCATCTACATTATGTTTCTACTTGCAGCGTGGTTCTGCTCCAGATCCGTGCGCTCCAATCCTGCCGGAGTCCCGCAGCTGAAGCGGTGAAACGCAACCCAGGTGACGTCAGTCCTCTGTGTAAAGTCCCTTAACAGCGCCCGGAAGTTAACAAGGAAACCCACGTTCCGCAGCATAGCTACCGAGAGCATCACCGCTTAGATCTCGAGCCTTACGCACAGCTCCCATGCCTTATTTTTCCATTTAAAAAGCTTATCGAGTTGTATATCCCTAAAAAGTAACTGACATTTCTCTCTCGGTGCCTTTGTTCATTCTACTTTCATTCTCAGAACCTTCCTTCCCCCCCCCCACTCCTAACTGAATGCGTAACTCACGACAAGACTCAGATAAGGTGAAATTAAATCTTTCTGGCTCCATTCACATGGGGTAAGTTTCCTTTTTTGTGTGTTCTCCTGGCATTCTGTACATTTTTTGGCAAATCATTTCTTTTCTATAAAAAATTATCTATGCAAAATGTCTAACCTGAGAAATTGCCCCTGTGGGTTTTTAGGAGAAACCCACATATTCAGGCAGCCATTATGGCTTCCAGCTCACATCATAAGTGACCATGCCATGTGACTAAGTTCTGATCTAAGAGATATAAGAAGTGCTATATAAGACTTCCAAGAAGTGTCTTTAGGACCCATCCTGTCTACCTTCTTTTCTGCTTGCTAAAGTGAGAATATGCAGACTGGACCCAAATGGTACCAAAAGGTATTGATCATCTTTGGACTAACAACCCTGACATATATTTTCTCATAAGGGAGACACAAATGTCTCTCTCTTTTTTTTATCATTACTTTTTAGGGCTGCACCTGTGGCATATGGAGGTTCCCAGGCCAGGGGTAGAACTGGAGCTGCAGCTGCCAGATTACTCCATAGCCACAGCAATGCCAGATCTGAGACCTACACCACAGCTCATGGCAACACCAGATCCTTAACCCACTGAGCGAGGGTAGGGATGGAACCCACATCCTCATGGATACTAGTCGGATTCATTCCCGCTGCATCACAATGGGAACTCCTAAACGTCTCTCTTCTAAAACAGCTATTATTTTGGTCACTCTGGCCAAGTCCAATACTGATTGCTATTCTTCTCACGAGTATAAGCTCTTATTATCTTCTTAATTTTCAGGAACAAGAACAATAGCTAGAAGAGGATGTACTCTGTAACTAGTCACTGAGTTGAAATAAAATGTAGATAAAAACCAACTGACTTCTATTCATGAGATAATGAAGCATTGGTCCAACAGTTTTTAATAGATTAAGTCCACTGAAATAGGTGTTTGGATAATGACAATTTTAGGATTCAAATATATATAAAGTAAGTACATGAAATTGGCCAAATGAGTAAGTAGCTGTTAGATAAAAATCACGTTTTAGAAAGCTGACCAAATACCCAAGTGGCAAGATGCATTGTAAAATTATACCATATTTGTATATTTAAGTGGTTTATTTACTTTCGTATTGGAAAGTTTAAGGTAAAAACAGCATCCATCAATATACAAACAAATGAAAAACATTTTGGTTTATTCTGTTTGCACTCAATGGGGTATGTCTTTGTCGAGATCAAATCTAATTTTTACTTCTTTTGGCTTCCGTTCTATCACTTCCTCCCTGTTTTCCTCCACTTCACAGACCCTTTTCTCAGGCGCATTTGACGGTTCTGTTTCTGCTCAAACCCCAGGTGTCAGAGTACCCAAGGTCCTGTCTCCACGGCTGGGAGTCTCACGTGGGCACGTGGCTTTAGTTACCACCTACCTACATCTACCAAATCAGTATCTCCAACCCTGGACCTCTCCCTGAAACGTCGGACCTGTCTATCCAAACTTCCACTTTAAAAATCTCTATTTCCATACCCAGACTTACAATCTGAGACGTATCATGTTCAAAACAGAATTACGAAGGTCCCGCATAAACTAGCTTTTCCTCAAACAAACCTGCTTTTATACATCAGTCTCTTTCAGATAGATACCTATTCCCTAGCTCATACCAAAAACTATATCATGGTCTTGACTGTGCTTTATTCATCATATTCGTTTATACTTCATGCCAGATTTAACCCCCCAAAATATCTACATCTCTTGAATATGTCTGAGTCATTCCATCTAATCTATAACTACCCTAAATTGAGCCAACATCTCACTCACCGGAACCAACACAAGAGGCTCTTACACGGCCTCATCTTGCGATTCTTCTCTAGGGTTCCTGGTTCCCCTTACAGACCATTCTCCGCGTACCAGACAACATTATGGCTTCTAAGTGTATAAAGGAACGTGTCATCTCTCTACTTAAAATCAGACATTTAACAAATATTCCAAAAGAATAAGTCAGGGTGGGAAAATAACTTCAGTGTACAAGATTGGATTGGGTCAGGTTTGGGCAAAATGCTATTTTGATATCACACAACCACACATTTTATGTCATAAAGCCACAGAAAGTTTATTATCTCTTTGAAATTTTGGTCTTTATTGGGTACATAAGGTAGATATTCAATAAGTAATACTGAATAAATGTACCAACATCACACCTTCGAGCAAAAAACCATTCGCAGATCTCACAAAGTGTGAAAGATTAGGTTGGCTGTAAAAATCAAATCTATTATAATGTCTTACAAATAGAGTGACTATTCTAGTCTTGATAAAAGATGAGAAGAATTATAATACAGTTGAGTTTTAAAACATCAAAAATCCCTTATATATCATTCATATGTATTTATAACATTATTTCAACAGCAGCAGGAAAGTCATACAACTTTTAAATCAGTGGAGTAAGATGGTGAATGGTGGTACATTACGACACACAAAAGCAATCCATCAAATACAGGTTGTTATCAATAACAGGACAATAATACTTTCCAGCATATGGTAACAATGAATGAGACTGATGACTGGATTTCTTATTTATTGCTGCCTTATTAGTTTAACACAGTTCTCATTCAATTCTAGTACTAAAATTTACTACACTTGGATTTTTTTTAATGAACTATTGCAATAAATATAAAGAATTTCTTAAATACAAAGTATTGGAAATTTTACTTTAATTTTGTTTCATACCAGGGATTGACTTCTCTAGAGGCAGTATGCTTCCTCTTCCCATATTATCAGGTTATCCCTTGATTAATCAAAGAACATCAACAAAGAAAGTTACCTAGCCCTCTATTTCTATGTCAACTTATTATAGAAAATTCTTTTGTTCCCCACTATATTAGTTTCCATCTGCTACTGTAACACCTTTCCACAAATGTAAATGGCTTAGAACAACACAAATTTCTCATCTTAACATTCAGTAACTCAGACGATTAAAAAGGTCTTACTGAGCTAAAAACAAGGGGCCCACAGGGTGGCATTCCTTCTGGAAACAATAGGAGACGGTCTGTTTCCTTGCCGTTTCCTGCTCCACGGGCACCTGCTTCCCTTGGCTTCTGCCCTCTTTCTTCCATCATCACAGTCAGTGCCATCCGGCCAAATGCTTTCCATGCTGCCACCTCCCTGTTCTCTCTTCTGTCTCCATCTTTCACTTTTAAGGTCCTTTGTGATTATACTGAGTCCGTCTGGACTCCTCTAGCAAAACACCACAGACTGGGTGCTCATAAATAACAGCAACTCATTTCTCACCATTCTGCACACTGGGAAGTCCGAGATCAAGGCCCTGGCAGCTTGCCATCTTTCCACTGTTGCTTCACTTGGCAGAAAGGGCGAGGGGGTTCTCTTGGCCTCTTCGACAGTAGCACCAATCCAAATTGTGAGGGCTCTGCCCTCAGGCCCTAATCCCCTCCCCAAAGCCCCCTTCAACACCATCACACGGAGCATTAAACCCAACATATGAATTTGGGGGAGAGGGGCACAAACGTTTGCTCCAACAGTTGAGCCAAGAGGATAAACCAAGATAATCTCCCTAATTGAAGGTCAGCTGAGGAGCAACCTTAATTCCATAGGCTACTAATTACCCTTTGCCACATAACCTAACATAGTCACAGAATATGAAATTGGGACTTGGTCATCTTTGAGGAGTCGTTATTCTACCTACCACAATCACCAACTAGTATACTACTCCCATTGTGTGGTAGGGGGATGGGGAGGTATTCTTTAGAACGTAATTAATCTTAAAAAGTGTAAAACGCATGTCAAAAATTAACTTCCGCATTCCCAGATGAAACCCATTTGTATTCATCTAACCAGTTAGTCACCAAAACATCTAGTAAGTACCTACTGTACCCCAAACACTGAAGATTCCTTACAAAACAAGACAGACAGAAGCTCACTTGGATGAAGTTCACAATTCTTTGGAGGAAACGGGATTCCGGAATTGGTGTGAATGTGACAGTTAGGCTCAACGTGATGGGATTGACTTGGAGTCCCCAAACAGCCGTGCAGTGGTGGGTTCATTAAAAGAGGTAGAAAATTATTTCAGCTAAAAGAATCATCTCCCCAAGGGTGAAATATTAGACAGAGAGGAATGGAGATGTTATGTGGAACCTCCCGGTACAATTCAAATCCTATCATGTAAAAACAGTCTGGTCTTAGCACTTTTTGAGGGAAGACTCAGGGTCTTGAAAAATAACTGGAATGTTTGTTTTAACCATACCAGATAAACACTCAGATTGTTACACCAGTGATCAGGATGTTACAGGCACAGGGAAGCTGTGAAAAAAAGAGTAATGGTGGTTTTTACTACAAGAACAAAGCAGTATAGCGTAGAGCCAATCTAGAGAGCACATTAAGCTCTGTGGGAGCAGTGCTAGAGGATGAAGCCATTTTCTCTGTTACTATAGAAACAGCAAAATGTCAACTATTTTTAGAGCTTTGTTCCAAGATTCGGGCAGCCATGCTAGTTATCAGGATGTTTAAAGATGCCAGAAACATATGCCAAGTAATATAGCTAAAAATGTAAGTTTGTAAGGTAATTTATTTCTTCTAGAACATTTTAATAATATTCATGGCCCCTGCATTTAATGTTATTTATGCAATTAAATATCCATACTTTATAAGAAATTATAGAAGCAAGCATTATTTTATAAACACATAGTTAATAAGTTACTTCTATGTATGGTTTTTCAAGGGTGAGTATAACATTACACTGTTCATAGCTATAAACACTATAATTAACTTGGTACACAGACACGCAATTAGTTGGCCTGTTATCACTTAGCTAATTTCTTTCACCTTCAACAAACAGCTACTGCAAGCCAGGCACCCCACTAGGTTCTAGAAATATAAGGATGACAAAAGTGCCATATTTTTCCCCAAGTACATATTTCTAAACATGAGCTTGACCTTAAAACACACTACGTTACAAAACCTGACAAAACTTTTAGGACAAACAAATGTTAATTAAAAAGACTGCCTCCAAAAATAAAACGCTGGTTCTTAATTTTTGCCAAGAAGCAAAAATGAAGAATGGATTCATATTTAGCTGCGTGATTTCCTTTGTGTTTGATGCTTAATGAAGCTCCTCTGGCAAACAGAAATCTAAAATCCATCTGTGCACTACACTTTACATGTCTGTATATAACGGAAAATTAGTAACTTTTATGATTTTATGGGCAAGATATAAACCATGCAATTAGCAAAAATGATGCAGTTACTGAAATTGTGCATTACCAGAAACGGTGTTCCGTCATTACCATGTATCTGTGAAATGTTTATTATTCACGACTTCCATCTCCTACACGCACCTTTTGGGGTTTTACAGACAAATGTAATTACTGAAAGCAATTTGAGAAGAAAGTGATCTGGCAAAGTATTCTCACACACATTTACTTTCTTAGATTCCTACTGATGCTTCCTGAGCTCTATAGACAGAGACGACTAACTGAGAATAACACAGGCGGAAGACATTTTGCAAAAAAAAAAAAAAAACAAAAACACTATCTTCTCATTTGGAGTGGCTTAGATACCACTGTTATAAAATCCTTACTGGCAAGTTAAAAGCCAAGTTATTAGGCAAATTTTTCTAATTTAAAATCAGTAAGACAGCATGGACCACCATTGAACAACTTGGGGGGATTAATCCCCGTGTAATTTATAGTCAGTTCTCCCTATCCAGGGCTCCTCTGCATCTGCAGAGTCAACCAGCAAGGATCGTGTGGTACTGTGGTGTTTATAACCGGAAAAACATCCACTTAGAACAGCGGACCTGTGCAGTTTGAATCCCCATTGTTCAAGGGTCAACTATATTTTGAAATCAGGATAACAAATCATTGTATTGATTAGTTCATTACAATTGGTGTCCACTGGTAAAGAAGTGATAGGCAAGCCTTGACAGCAAAAAAAAAAAAAAAAAAAAAAGAAAAAAAAAGCGTGTGTTGGACGGGGGCAGGAAGGAGTGGTACTGAAATGAGCTAAAGCTGCTATCTTTCTGAAATTGTAATATGCAAAAAAAAACATTTTATAGTATTTCGAACATACTCATACAGATACCTGTATATTTTAAAATGACATGTGCTGGTACTTTAATGAGAGAGTCACATTACCTTACTGAAGTAAAAAGCTAACAGAATTATCCAGATCATTGCATTTCAAACGACTTAGATATCTCCAGCAGAAAATAAACAAATAGGAGTTCCCGCCAGGGCTCAGCAGAAACGAATTCGACTAGTACCCATGAGGATGTGGGTTCGATCCCTGGCCTTGCTCAGTGGATGAAGGATCCATCATTGCCATGAGCTGTAGTGCAGGTCACAGATGTGGCTCGGATCTTGCGTGGCTGTGGCTGTGGCTGTGGCCAGCAGCTGTAGCTCCAATTTGACTCCTAGCCTGAGATCCTCCATATGCCACATGTGTGGCCCTAAGAGGACCAAGAAAAAAAAAAAAAAGAAACAAATAAATGAATACATACATAAATAAATATAATTAAGTAAACGTTTTACTTTAATTTCCAATTCTTCTTTTCCCTTTGGGTTAGAAGATGTGTCTCTGTGTAGTCAGCTGATCCCTAAAGGTGAAAGCACAGAAGCACTACCCACTTCCCAGGCTGAGGGGACTATGGACTCTCCCCGCTGGGGACATGTCTCCTGTGGAAGGGAACCGCCCCGTCGCCAGCCACACGCACTCCTGGGGCAACGTGCTTCCCGTGATGCAGGATGTACAACACCTTAGTCCTCTCATCAACACCCTCCATCATTTCCCGTGGTACCTGATCGTGATTTACACGACCGTCCAGGGTCGAGGCTCCCTGAGGGATCAACTGATGCCTCTGTTAAAATGAGCTGCTCTTCAGCCTCTCCCTCTGCTGAATCTCGGCCCCTCATGCCACTACAGGGGCTATCTTCTAGAACTCTCCCCCGTAAACTTTCACACGCAAATCTCCATCACGGCGTCTGCGTCCAGGGAACCGTAATAAATCCCTTCAAGCTGTTGGGAGGCCTAGACATAAGCCATAGAGCAAAACAAGCAGAGGGTTGGAAAAAAGTAGGTTTTCAGCCCATACCTGGTTACTCTCTTACTGGTGATTACCACCTGCAGGGCTCACACACTGCCTGTCTTCCTTATTAAGCATCATCCACAAAGATGAGCACGTTCTTTTGCACACTTGTTGCTATTAAAATAGGAAACGTGTAACCAACTTCATGCTCTTTAGAGCTTATTTTTCTGCACTGATCATCTACGCAGGTGACACCGTGGTACTGCCTTATTTATAGTGTCTCTTTCTTTAATTTATTTTTGTCATGTTTGAAGTATACATAACAGAATTTGTGCATTACGGAGCCAAGAATGTCCCTCAGAGAGTAATTCACATTTTTCCTTTAATAATCAAAAACCTGTCTATAAAATATGAGTTAAAGATGTACAATCTGTCCTTACTGTGTAACTGCTGTTATCCCCACTCTAAGAGACCATATGTTTCTACATCCTCCTACAGCTTCCCAGCACCTCGCACAAAGTACACCGAAAATACATGCCCTGATGGATAAGGGTTAGATGATTTTTACAATAACCGGAGAACAGGGTCCGTTAGCGCACACTAACATTTATGTATTACCTTCTCTGTGCTGCGTCTCACGGTAGACAGTGGAGCAGGTTAGTGCCTAAGAAAGAATCCGTTTGCAAGCTCAGATCAGGCTGAGTTCAAACCTCAACTTGGCCATTTACTGAGGTGGCTTTGGCAAGGTATTGAACCAGTTCGTTTGTTTTCATCTTACTGGGCTTTGTGTCTTCATTTCTTTCTTATTCTCCTCCCTCCCGTCACCCCCTATTTCTTCTTTCCTTCCTTAACCAATGTTAAGTGAGATCTACGCACTGTATCAAACACCACGTGGGCACACAACCTAAGTTTTTATCATCAAATTTATCACTAACTGGACTAACAAACAAAAACAGAAAAGGGGGGTGTGATAGATCGTTCACTCAATCTACATTTGTTTGGGGAAGACTTCCCAAGACAGACATTCTCAAAGATAAGTTCAGAAATATGACGAATGGGTTATTTTGGCAAAATGTGGAGACAGAATCTGGAGAGGAAGGAGAGAACTGTGCAGAGGTATGGAGGCAGGAGAACACAGCACGATGGGAATGCTGTATATTTCAATTGTGGGAAGTACTTACTATGAGCAAAAGAAACTCAGGTCTAACAAAGAAAGAGAGATATGAAATAAATATCTAGGGGTGTCTAACAGAACCCAAGACAAGGAGGGCAGCCAGGCCCTATGAGGGACTAGAATCTACCACAGGCAAGCCATCACGAGCCGATTCTGTGTCTTTGGGACCCCACGGTGTTTTATCCCTGCTTCCTTCAGCGTCTCTGTTTCAATCTTCCCTGCGATTTCTATTTTGCTCTTTTCTCTTTTTTACATATTGTGGAAACACTGCTCTCCCAGCCCCACATCTACACCACTACTCATTTCAGAGACCAGCAGAATCTGACAAGAGGCCCTTTCCCCCAGTGCAGGTTACTGCCAGCGGAAACCCCCCTGGGATCAGAGGCCCTTGTTAATCCAATCCTACTCGAAGCGAGATGGAAAGGGGTTATAGCTTGGACAGTGTGGCCAGACCTGAGAGCTTGTTTCTGTAGGAAGTGGTTATTCAAGGAGGATCACCTCTGTGACTAAAGCACAGAAAATGCCAGTGGGGTGGAGCAGGGAGTGGGATGGAGCAGGGGAAACAGAAAATATCCATTATCTTGTAAGTTTAGTAAGGACTTTGGACTTTACGTTATTGGTAAGGAAAAGAGTGATTTGAAAGGGACATGGTGAGAGTTTCATTTTTTTAGAATGTGTACCCTGCATGTCCAGCACAGTGTAGGGAGACCTGTGTGGCCCAGGTGAAATATAACTCACATGTGGCAAAAGTTACATAGTTCATAGAGACCGGAAATAAATCCAGGTCACAAAGAAAACTGTAAGGAGCCTAAAGGATTTACACTGTTCTCAGGGTTACTATTAGGGTATTTATCAGAGTGGATCCAGGATTTGGGCACCCAAAGCACTGGTAATTTGGAGAGTCCCTTTAACGAAAAATACAGCATTATTTTTATATAAAAATAAAATAAAGAATTGCAGATATTTATTTAGATCAGAAAAGAGGTAAGAGTGAACTGAGATAAATGGCCAAATCAGCTTTCCCTTGGCCAGACCCATAAATGCTTGAGACAGGCCAGTGTCACCCAACAGGAGGGAAATCACAGCAGAGGAGAAGTTCAAGTCAAAACACACGGGGGTCCCCTGAAGGCAGTAAAGACATTTGACCTGCACAACATTTAACGGACATATGACCATGTGAACACATTGCTGCGGTCCCTTCTACAGGCATTGAAGAGTGAAGGATACTGAAGTTTAGATTTCATTAAATTCACTGTGTATCCATCTCCAATTACTAAACATCACAGATCAAAATCTCCCAGGAAAGCTGAAAATGCCAATGTGCTTAGAAAAGCAAGAAATATGTTTGTTGGAATCAAGACAGTCTATCAGGGAGTTCCCATCGTGGCTCAGTGGTTAACGAATCGAACTAGGAATCACGAGGTTGAAGGTTCGATCCCTGGCCTCACCCGGTGGCTTGAGGATCTGGTGCTGCCGTGAGCTGTGATGTAGGTCACAGATGCAGCTCAGATCCCACATTGCTGTGACTCTGGCGGAGGCCAGTGGCTACAGCTCCGATTGGATCCCTAGCCTGGGAACCTCCATATGCCGTGGGTGTGGCCCTAGAAAATACAAAAAAAAAAAAAAAGATAATCTATCAGGAAGAGAGCAATGTTACTCCACAAAAGCTTAGACGTAGCCTTAGAATTCATTTAAGGCTATACTCAATGACTTACTATTCTTCTGTACGGAGCTAATAGAACTTTTTAAATGCCTAAATGTCTAGTGACCCATGCCCTGAAACTGGAGAAGGCATCGTCTCTCGGAACTATCCACTGTTTGAAAACCTTCAGGGCTCAGGTTTACTGAGAATAATCTATCTCGCTCTAAGGCACCTTTAACTTTTTTAATTTTTAATATCCTGAGAACACTTAGAGAATGAAATGCGCTCCTTCACTCGCTGTAGTGGACTAAAAAGGAAGAGAGTCACATTCATTGGCTGCACGCATGCTCTCCAAAGGGGAAGAATCTACATTTAAGAATAATTATCCTAAGGCTTTTGCTGTCCTTTGAAAAGCACTATTTAAGAGACACACCAGGAATTCTTACCTTACAAGAGTATTCAAAACAGGCAACTTTTGAAGACGAGTTCAAAGTTTATTTCCACTGAATGGATGACAAGGTCTTTGGGGTTAAGTGAGGAAAAAAGAGTCAAACGTCTTGAATTTTAAAATAGAGGCTAAAACAAACATTAGGACACAAGAACTTTAAAAATGGATAGACTTTATATCATCCTTGACTTTTTACCCATCCAGATATCGGAAAGTTTCCTGTTACACATTTCTGAGCAAAGTCATGTCATTACTTGGTATTTATAAAATACGTTCATGTAGAGCATATGTTTTTATTTTTTGTAATTTGGAGCATCGGATGCTTATGAAAAGTGTCAGACTGACATCCCTAGATACCAAAGTCCTCAATTTGTGCCTTAGATGAGGCTCCGGGAAGCACAGTCTTCTCAACGATCCCAGCCAGCACAGTTACAACAGAGCAGTTTAAGCAATAACGGGAAGGCTCAGTGCTTGGCCTCTCTGCTGAATCTGTCAGCCAATGCACCAATTAACTCAACTACAATTTTTATGATGTGTACCAATTTCACTGAAAAGTGAATACATGGCTGTAGGTTTTGCAGTCGCCTCAAGAAACAAAGAACCTAAACTAATTGCAAAAGCTGTCACTATTGTCAATGAGCCACTGAGTTGAAAGGTTTACTGAGTGATCTTTTACGGTCTGCTTTGAACCTAAAGTCATGATTTTACCTAAATTAGACTATTTGCCTTGGAGCCACACATAAAACAAGGAGAAATTCATTAAATAATTATATAAATGCAGACCTTAAGTGTTTTATTTATAAGGCCATAAATTCTAGTGTAGCTGTTGAACAATTTCATTCTTCTCAGTTATAATGCTTAAGAAATTTACTGCTAAAACTCTTTCTTAAGCAATACTGTGACTTCGTAATGTAATTTTCATAATGTAGTTTGCAAAATGTATATGCATATTCTGTGTAAGATCTGTTTGGTAACTTTCTGATGATTCTTGAAAAGACTTCTTCATGGGCGACTGCCCTCTTTTGGTTATGAAAATCAGAGAGTCTGTTGGATCTTTGAAACTGATATAAAAATGAGAAACCTCTAAGAAAACAGAGCTGAGGCTGAGAGGCCATGTCCATGCTCCTTCCTCACGTCCGTCCATCTGTCCGGCCCTGGGTGGGTCATTGTCCACAAAACAGTCCCTGGAGTCAGAACAGCAACGGTCAATCAGATCAGGCTCGGATCAGAGACCGAACTGTTGACAATGAGAACTGATAAAACAGGCCTAGAAAGGCAACACGAAACTTGTCATACCTCATCCTCTCACAGGCTGGGCTGGAAGACTGTAACTTTGGAGTTAGAGATGTCTGGGAAAAAAGTACACCCAAGTATGAAGACTATTTTGAAGGCAAGGTCACGTTCAATTGGTGGAAGAGGTCTCTTTGCCTTGAAGCCTTTTTTCTAAACTCTTCTCTTGCATTCCAGGAACAGCAACTAAAGCCAGACTTTTAGTCTCTGTCTCCTCCACAGCTATCTACAGGGAAATGGAGCTCATGGGTGGGGAAAAAATAAGAAATTCAAGGAACAAAAATGCACATAAAACTACAAACTGAATAGTTTATACTATATGAAACAGATTTGGGGTAACTGAAATACAAAAAAAAAAAGTAGGTCTAAAACACCCTAAAAGCATTAAAGGTAAATAATGGTAATAATAAGCAGAAACAGAATCATCTGTGGAATAGAAGATATTTGAATTTAAGAAATTAGTAGCCTGGAGAAAGAGCCAAATACACATAGTGGAAAATCTTAAGAAACTCCTCAAAAGAAAATAAAATGGATAAAAGTAACTGCCCATGCAAAAGAAAAACTAAGACATGTGGACTTTAATAACAGGTTTATCAATATCCTTTTATATGAAGTTCTAGACACAGAAAAGTAGAGAAGGGAAAAAAGTATTGAAAAAATAGTGACTGAGAAAATAGCCCAACAACACCATAACCTCAAAATCACTTTAAAATTAAAAAGTAAATGATTATATACAAAAAGTAAACTCTAAAAGCATCCTAAAAAAGATATTATACATTCTGTAAACAAAAAAAAACCAGATAGACAAACAAAAAAACCCCATTAGAATGAAACTGACACTGAAGCCCCCAATACTACGTGAAAGAAGAGTCATATGAAAGTGTCAGTGGCGAGGTTCTAATTTAGTAGGTTTTACCCAGCCCCAGTTCCACGTAAACGGAACGGTGCAATGCATGGCCTGCTCTCCAGGGCTGCGCTGTCTATGGAGCTTTGCTCAGTCATCACATGAGGATACTGGTTACTGCCTTGGACAGAGCAGTCCTCTTAACTTCTATTCCACCAAAAAGAGCATTTTCAAATTTACTCTCAGAAAAACAACTCGAGGAAGAAAATCACAAATCAAAGGGGATTCTATGAGATATACTGCAAGCATAAGTAATTTAATAGTTTAATATAGTTTACTGACATATAGAAAAAAAACAACAAATGTAATGAGCATCTATCACAATCAGAACTAAATTACAGAGGAGTTCCCAAAGTGGCTCAGTGGTTAACAAACCCAACGAGCAGTATGATGATGTGGATTTGATCCCTGGCCTCACTCAATGGGTTAAAGATCCAGTGTTGCCATGAGCTGTGGTGTAGGTTGCAGACACGGCTCAGATCCTGAGTTGCTGTGGCCCTGGTGTGGGCTGGCGGCTACAGCTCCCATTGGAGCCCTAGTCTGGGAACCTCCATATGCCGTGGGTGCAGCCCTAGGAAGACAAAAAAAAAAAAGAACTAAATCACAAAAAAAAATCAACATAAATGGGCAAAGAAAGAAGAGAGTGAGGTATAAAGCGATGAGAGAGCACTGTATTCAGAGAAAAGACATAGGTATGTATGAGCTTATCAAATTAAAAAAGAGAAAGATAAAATATGTCTGCATATAAATGTAAAATATAGAACTTTTAAAAAAGCATAAAATGTTGATCCAGCGAATGTAAACCAAGAAAAAGAGAAAAGGAAAAGAAAAAAAAAAGAAAAGATTTGCTTTACTTACACCTGAAAATAACACAACATTCTAAGTCATCTATATGCCAATAAAATTTACTAAAAAAAGAAAAGAAAAATGTGATACAAGAAAATGTAAATTGCAAAAGTAAGTCCTAATACAACAGTACTGTCAATGTAGTTGAATTAAACTCATAAATAAAAAACACAGGCTCTCAGATCACATTATAAAAAGCAATCCAACAATGTTTTATCTTGCGAGATAAATTAAGAGGACATGTGAGCGTTCAAAATTAGAAGTAAAAAGAAAGGTTCAAAGAGAAGGAAATTAAATGATATTTGTTAAACAAAGGAAACGAGAGATGGCATCAAATAGGTACAAGAAACAACAAATGAAACAGATATAATAAACATAATAAAGAAATATAAAATAGTAGGACGGTAAGAAAAATAGTTATGTTAGTAAACTGTACTCTGAAATATGCATTTGAGAGACGTATCAAACTGGCAGCAAAAATAACTAAAGGTACAGAAAACCTGAAGTCTATCACCAATTAACTTGAAATATGTGTGCATGCAGGTATACACATTTTTACATCTCAAAAAAATACATCCCTTCTGAGCATATTTGGAAAACAAACAAAACTGCGCCTCTATTATCCCAAAGGAAACTGCAACAAATTTGACAAAAATCAACAAACTTACAAGTTATGTCTGCTGATGAGATAAAAATGCAAATCACCAAATATAAGCATATATTTAAATTACACATAAATTACATAAAGGTAAAAGATAAATATATACTTATATGCTTATGTATATACTGTTACTAAATACGTATTATTTCATAAATAATATTATAAAGTGAGTCAAAAATACTTAGAACTAAATGAAAATGAAAACCCGACATTTTAAAAGCATAGGGTGTAGAAGATAAAGCAGGACTAAAAAGGAAATAATTTTATACATAAATTTAGGCAAAAGCAAGATAAGTTATAAAAGTTATTAAAATATTCAATTTAAAAAGTTTATGACAGATCACAAGAGCAAACCCAAGGGAGGCAGTGGGAAGAAAATAATAACTACAAGAGCTGAAGTCAGTAACAGAAACAACAATAACCAGGAGAAACATCAATAGAAAAGATTAACCGAAAAGAGCAGTAACTCAGCCAAATTTCTGCAAAGAGTGATAAAATAAAGGAGATCATGCAAATAAAATTCTGAATGTAGAAGAAATAAACTGACAACTCAACAGAAGATTTACTAGCTTAATGAAAGAACACAGTGAAAAAATATACACTAATAAATTTGGAAACGTATGGAACTTAAAAGGAAACAAAGAGCCCCTTATAGTTTGATGTTTTCTATTTTTCCACTTACTTTGACTTTATTTACCTCATGGTGCCTATTTTTAAGCTTCACCTTAAAATCTTTATTTGAGAATTTGAGCATCTGGGATATCTTGCAGCTGACATCTTTTGGAAAATAACTTACATTTTCCTGGTTTTTCAAAGGGGAGTGGTTTTGATGTTGATCTTGTACACACATCATACACATCCTGGGTTCAGGTGTAAACTTCTGCAGAATATTGTGGCTTTTGTTTCAGAAAGTAATCAACACTGTTAGTCTCACCCTGGAAGTTCTGTGTTGCCTTTTATGTTGGCGAGAAGCAACATCAGTTGAGTTCTCCAAGCCTTCGCCACACTGCTTTGAATCTGACCCGGGCACGTGTAGGTCAGAGGTTCATCTGGAACTTGCGAGAGTTCATACACAGAACCTGGGATCTTCTTATGGGCTTCTTGCCTGCTTTCATCATTTTTCAAGCTTTAGGGGCTCCCTTTCCTTGTTCTTATGGCCCAAAGGATGGCATGATTTTTGTCGGCACTGTACTCTGGTGGGGCATGGCTTCCTGACTGGGACCTATTTTTGACACACGCCCTTGAGAAAAACTAAAAAAAAAAAAAAAAAAAAAAGTGCTTTACACGTTCCTCCACAATCCACCTGCTTTTTGTTCTGTTCTCAAGCTCTCAGGCGTTGCTTTTGCAGTTTTGCAGAGTTGATCTTTGTAATCCGCAGAGGCTGGGCTGAAGGCCATCACTGGGGGAGACTGGGCTGGGTTTTACATCCAGATTTCTGGATATAAATAACTCAAGAGGATACTGGTCTCATCCCCACTTCAAATGCCTCTAAGTTTCTCAAGGGGAGGCCCCCAGTGGGCCCTTGGTGAGATGCAACTAGAATGAGGGAGATATGGGGGTCATGCCATTACAGAGGCCGTGGCACAGGGGCATATCGGAAATGGTTTCTTTAGAGCACATGATTTCTCAGAGAAACCTCTTCGACTTAAGCGATTTGTTTACTTGATGATCTCAAGCGAGCTGGGAGGCAAATGCAGATAGAATGCGTTTACATCGGAGACATTAATACTGTACGGCCCTGTCTGCTACCCATGTGGAAAAATACTGCTCTAGAAAATAAGAGGCACATATGCAGATACCAGACGTGACTGACAAGGTTGATTTTATTTTGCGAAATCTCCAAAGAGAAGCTTTCATTCCTGCTCAAAAGGCATGTTTAAATCTCCAAGGATAACGACGATGAACAGAAGGGAAGTTGGGAGAACCAGGAGCAATGATGAAGGAAGGGAACTCTGACTAAAACCCAACCTGAGAAACAAGTACCTGAACTGGATCACCTTTAAGAAAGCAACATGTATGAAAAGAGCCTCGCAGAGAAACTCGCACCGTAATGAGCTCCCACTCAAGCAACTGTAGTTTTATTAGTTTAAAAACACAGCTACTGAGGCTATTCCTACAGTGTTCATTAGCATGTGAAAGACTGTTCTGGAACTAATGGTCTAGAAGCCAAAAAGCAAAGAGCTTTCCAAGGGAGACAGGAGTTACCCAGGTGTGCAGTTATCACCTGAGGATAACTTTCTTGTTCAACAAGTTTCCTCTTGCAAATAAAACAAAATATTACCATTGGGGAAGTCACACTTTCCCTACAAACGCAGGTGTGTATTTCCCTACAGATAGCCAGAATTTTCCCATGTAAGGGAGAAAAAATTGCCCACCCCAAAGTGTGTCTCTTCCGCAGGAGAATTTAGGCTGATAATGGTTAAGACAGAGAAGACTCGGGAAGTTTTTATTAACTCCCTCTCAACTGCCTAAAAGAATTTCGATGGCAGGCCCTGTTCCTGGAAGAGAGCTAGTGCCGGAGATATCTGCAACGAATACGGGCCAGCATGGCAGGGAAACTCAGCGGGGCTTCAGGATCAGAACCCACCCTGTGTCCTCTTGTCTCTGCAGGGCTCCGTCTGTTCACCAAGCATTTGCTTTTACGTCTCCACATGAACTGCCTTCCTCCCCTTACAGTCCCAGGCCACTATCCCTGGCAACCTGCTTTGTCCTTAGCTAAAGACAGTATCTTAAGGTGAAGGTTCTGGCCACTCTGGGTGTTCTTCAGTTTTCCTGGTCTCCCCCATGTACACATGCTATTTTATTTCTCTGGGAGCCCGTCGTGGCTCGGTGGTTAACGAATCTGATTGGTATCCATGAGGAGGCAGGTTTGATCCCTGGCCTCGCTCAGTGGGTTAAGGATCCAGAGTTGCCATAAGCTGTGGTGTAGGTTGAGGACTTGGATCTGGCAACGGCTGTGGCTGTGGCACAGGCCAGCAGCTACAGCCCCAAGTCAACCCCTAGCCTCAGAACTTCCATATGCCTCAAGTGCAGCCCTAAAAAGACATAAATAAATAAATAAATAAATAAATAAAATTTTTTTGGATTGTATCCTTTTAATCGGTCTCATGTCAACGTAATATTTAAACCAGCCAGAAGAACACAGAAGGGCAGAGGAAAATTTCTTCCTCTACGACACCCATAACTTCCAGAAAACCAGCTCATGGATCAAAGCGAGACATATTTTCGCTATACTAACCCAAAGGTACTGCAGAAATTGCGCAGATGAAGAGACGAGACACATTCTCACCTGTCAATATAACTGAATCTGTCTTCATCCTCTAACCTAACTTAATAATATAAATGCTGTGACTATTCAAGAGAATTTTGATCCAGTTGTTTTTATCACTGTGAGATGAAGAGTGGTTAAATGGAACTTCCTTTTATCTTGATTTCAATAAATGTACATTATACTTACAGTGATGAAATCCATAGGTATGTGAAAACAGCAATGGAGCATGAAAGTGCAGTTAAGCTGCTGAAGTCACTCTGTCACACACTCAGGTGTCTGCCAGTGAAGCACTGCCCTGCCACGAGGCATGCTAACGGATAGGCTGGCCAGAATGTTTCTATAATGGTGATATTTGCCGGCAAGTCTGTGCTAATGAAAAGCAAAACAAGCAAATGACAAATAACAGACCTTAACCCTGGTAATTACCAGCCTGCAACAATCTGAGCATGAACACATTTTAAGTCCCATGAATCAGATAGGAGTCCGGATTAGATGGCTCCTAGGGGTCCCTTCGACTCTAAGAAGCTATGATGCTGAAAGCTTTCCAATATTATGTACAAACTCCTCTCTGGCCCTTCAGAAAACTCTCATTCCCCAAATCCTGTCAAAATCTCACATTCAAGTTAAACAGAAATTGTTTTTCTCTCCAGATCTTATAAATGTGTACCCAATAAATCAGTTCCTTTATATTGACTGAGAACAAGGAAACTCTAATGAACGCTCCTTGAGGGAATCTTTGGATATTAACTCTCTACAATTACGACTTTTTAAAATTTCTTCAGCAGTCAACACAATATTTGACACATATTATCAATACTTGCACATATTAATCATAGTACTAAATTACAACCAACAAAGACAAGCAAGCCCCAGCTGATTTATGCAAGAACGAAAAATACTGCGTGAGCTTTAAGTAGCTTACAGAATTTCTGGGAAAACTGGAAAGTTAGGGCACAAGAAAGGGAAGCTATGCAGCCAGAACCGGAGCCAGAATCATGCCAAAAGATATCAGCCCTGGGTTGGCACAGCTGCCTGCTGCATCGCCACACACACTGGCACCTGAAGCAGGTGTCACTGACGCTGTTGGCACCAACTGCAGGATGCTTGCCCTGTGACTGCTGGCCCGGCCACCCACAGAGGTGGACACTGCTGCCTCTCTCATCATGTTCAGAAGCAATTCTTCACTGTATTTGTTTGAATTCAGTTCTTCAGATTCAAAATCTGAGGAGACACATCTAATCAGCCAGCCTCAGGTTAGGCAAACGTACCTCAGGTTCCAAGGTACAAAAGCCAAATGGGTGGCCTTCCTCCTGGCCAGGTAAGTTAAAGACTCTTCTCGGCAGCACGAGAATTACAAATGCCTACAATGAAACAGCCCCATGAACAGCTTCAGAAATGAACAGATGAATGAATGAGTAAACACAGCCAACTCGCACAAAAAAAAAGTACTTCAAGTTAACAAAGATTTATGCTATAGAGATGTGAAAAGTCTGTCATGAATAGTAAACTTTATTTTTTGTTAGTAAGAAGACACCTACAAGGAGCATCTTCCTCTACAATTTGAATAAAGCCAGAGCAGTTAGTAGTGTGCTGAAGAGGAGGAAAGAGAAGAGAGACAAAGCTGCAGCGTTACGAAAACGCCACTGCATCCACATCCTCTTCTATTCCATTGCTTTAGAAGTTTAGACCAAGTAGAGACATCAAACTGCAATCACTGGCATTTACTAGCAAGGCTGGGTTAGGAGATGTCCCTCAGAGCAGGAGTCAAATGGACCTGATAACTCTTTATGGTCTCTGTGTAAGAAAGAAGAAAGAGAAGCAAATGCCTCACGTAAAGGACATTTGCATAGTTAAAACACAACTCACCTTACTTTTATAGAAAGGAGCAGGGAAAGAATATCACCTAAGGAAATCTCTTACAGAGTCAAGAAAAATTCATAAATAGGATTATCATTGATTAACCTTAAACTTTTACGATTAATACTAATAATTAACCATGCCATCACTATTCCATATTTGGGTTGAATCGTCTCCCCCCCAAATTTAAATTCCTAACCCTTCAATATCTCAGAATAAGACCTTATTTGAAAATATGGCCAATGCAGATGTAATTAGTTAAGATGAAGTCATACTTGAAATAGGTTAGGCCCCTAAGTTAGTATGACAGATGTCCTTATAAAAAGGGGACATTGGGGGAGTTCCTGTTGTGGCTCAGTGGTTAACGAATCTGACTAGGAACCATGAGGCTGCAGGTTCAATCGCTGGCCTCACTCAGTGGGTTGCCATGAGCTGTGTTGTAGGTCGCAAATGCGGCTCGGATCCCGCGCTGCTGTGGCTCTGGCGTAGGCCGGCGGCGACAGCTCCAATTAGACCCCTAGCCTGGGAAACTCCATGTGCCTCAGGAGAGGCCCTAGAAAAGACAGAAAGACAAAAAACGGGGGCGGGGGGGACAATGGGACACAGGAGCACACACAGAGAGAATGCCATGCAAAAAAGAAGGCAGAAATCTGGGTGATTCTTCTACACACCAAGGACAGGAAAGACAGCCAGCAGGCCACCAGAAGTCAGGGCGCAGATGTGGAAAAGATTATTCCTCACAGCCCTCAAACAGAATCAACCCTGCCAATACCCTGATCCCAGGCTTGCAGCTTCCAGAACTGCGCGAGAATAAATTTCTGCTGTTTGAGCCACTTAGTTCGTGGTTCTCTATTACGGCAGACCTAGCAAGTTCACACACAGCTCTAGGGATACCAGCAAAGTCGGGACAGCTTGTCTCCTAGTCACTGCCAATGACAACCACTGTGCCTTTGAAGGCTTAGCTTTGGTCCGAATGTCCTTCTTTCTACTTTTCTATTTATCTCACTCTTCAGGGCCAACCCCCTTCAAAGCGGTATATGCACTTACCGTCTCTACTCTTGCTTCCTACCGACGCCTCGAGATAGAGCCGTCTAACCTGCCACTCACCTCTTCACCGAAACCGCCTCCCTGAAGGTCATGAGGGACTCCTAGCTTTAAAGTCACTACAGGATTTCAGAATGCTTTTTGAATGTTGCCTCTGGCAATTTTAGTGACTTCTAAAAATCTCGGTGGGCTCTTACGACAGGTTCTCCAGCAACCGCACTTGGCCTTTCTGGATGTGAAGACACAGCTTCCTTCTCCTTCCGGGAACCCACGCGGAGGTGAGCTGGCAGATACCACCTCCACCCCGACCGCATCAGCACCTACCTCTTCAACGGCGACAGCCCTTGTGGGTTCCAGACACGAGCTTCCAAACTTTTGGTGAATCTCCCATCGACCTTCCTGGCCACATGCATCTCACTCAAGCATGAACTTACCACCTCAGCTGTTCCTCACAAACTCCTCCACAGACAATTCTGCCAGAATCTACCCCCACGCCTAGGAGTCATCCTGGACTCTTCCTTCCCATTCCACACCCAGCAAAGCCATCGAGACGGGTAGACAATTTTTCTGCACACATAAAATTTCAGACACTTTCATTATCAAACACATGATAGGCTTCAGCATATACAGCAACGTCTGACCCTCTCTTAAGCATTCCGGGCTAGAGCAAATATATTCTTCAACCAATTCAAATTGAGCAAGCTTTCTTCGTCTGACTCATTTCACGTGTGTGTGTGTGTGTGTGTGTGTGTGTGTGCTTCCTGGACGTTCCTGTAATAAGTATTCCACCACAGACAGTAGTGAATTTTAAACTCTCTGTTCATTTTTCCATATGGCCCCTCGGTTGTGAGCTCCTCCAGAGTAAAACGTCTTAAATCTACGGCTCAACAAAGGAGCCAGTGACTGCAAGGTTGACCGACTACATCTGCGAAATAACTGGAAGCCACAAAAGCGTATGGAAGCACCTGTTACTTCCAATGATGTCAGAGCCCTAAAGAGAAAGGGGGGGAGAGAGAGAGGCCTTTCACATCAATGGACTGTACTTGAATTCTTCGGGCTGTCAGAATTTCCCAGGGAGAAAGATATCACTGACAGAGGCAGAAAGTGTTCTAATTTATCCCTGGGCTTTGAGACATGAAGCAGCAATAACCTAGATGGTAGCATCTCTCTCTTTTATAAAGAACCCTATTCTAGGGTTCTCCTTCTCCATCTGTGTACATTACTGGAAACAAGGCAAGTTAAGTCCCCAAAAGGAAAGCTGAGTGTTGCTTAGGGCATATAGGTGATTTTAGTTTAGCAAAAAAAAAAAAAAGCAAACAGAAATCCACCACATTCCTTCCATCTCACGAATTTGGCTTTTTATGAACAATTCCATTTTAACAAAGGTTTCTTTACACACACACACACACACACACACACACACACACACACGCACACACACCACAGCCAGAGTAGGCAAATGCAAACTGTCATCAAAACCAAATTCCTGTGCAAGATGCACCATGAGGCCAAACAAACCAAGAGCGTGGAGTTTGGAGGAGAGAAAGGTTTGGTTTTGGTTTTGTTGTTTGTTTGTTTAGGAGACGGGGGGCCTTGCCTGAAGCAGGCAGAGGTTCCGGGCGAGGGATCAAACCAGCCCCACAGCCCTGGCAACACCACATCTTTAACCTGCTGACTCACAAGGAAACTTGCTAGAGAGAAAAGTTAGTGCAAGGCCCAAGTGAGGAGAAAGAGTGGCTTGTCCTCAAAAGACTTAACGCCCTAATGGTTTTCATGGGTAAAATTTGGAGTGAAGGTTGCAGAGGGAGTGACTTTCTTCGGACTGATGGGTGATGAGCTGACCAGGCGGTGCTTAGAATCCTGTGCTCAACCTGAAGTTACCATCCCGCCTGGGTGGGGCCTTAGTGCCTGCAGAAGAACTCAAAAGGTATTTTCTTACCCGGGACCCTGTCCCATTGCTGCCCCATGGTTTTTGACTGCCTTTCCTTTGTTTCTGCATTCCCTCGCTCCTCTAACTAGGAATTTTGGACTCTGACTTTTGGAACTCAAGGAAGGTCTAGGAGGCTGAAGTCTTTTTCCTGCAAACAAGACACTGGGACATGGAAGAAGGGCTTTTGTACCTGGAAGGGCCCCACAGGGTCCGGCTTGATTTCAAAATGATGAATGCAATACGTGGATGAAGAACTTCAGAATGCTGGTGAGGGCTGCATGACTCTGGCGAGGAAGGTGATATGGCCAGTATAAAAAAATTACTCCTCAAAGTCCAACAAAAGATGTACAATTCTTCCCTGACAGGAAACTTTCTATAAGCTACTGAAATGGTAAACTGCTAAAACTGAAGTAACAACAAAAGTCACAAAGTGTAAAACATCAGATTACTGATGGTTCTAGCTCGGATTCCAGTTCCTTCTTGGACACACTTAGAAAACACAGGCGTACAACGGAAACCAAGCAGGCCCCAGCTGCGTCCTCCCAGTGCCCTTTTCTTGTTTGTAGGAAAACGGCTTCAGCCTCCTAGACCTTCCTAAATACCTAAACACCTAAGGGAAGATTCAAGCAGTTTCAAATCAGGGACGGGAGGGAATGCAGAAACAAAGGAGCGATCAGGGAGCCAGAGTGCAGGTACCGGGTGGGGGCCTAGTTCTTCCTTGAGGAATATCAAAACCACATCCCGGAGTTCTCCCGCAGGAACCAAGGCCCCCATCCAGGTGGAGCACACTAATTCCAGCCCCAGCGCAAGATTCCCGCAACACCGCCCTGCTGCCTCAGCACCAGCCCACCAGAAGAAAGTCCCACACCCCGCAGCCCTCACCCCAAATTTCACCTATAAAAACTTCTCCCAGAAAACCATCAAGTGTTGCGGGGGGGGGGGGGTTGAGTGTCAGCCACCCATTCTCCTTGCCGTGCCCTGCAATGAGCCTTTCTCTGCTCCAAACACCAACGTTTTGGTTTGGGTGGCCTCACTGTGCGCTGGGTACACAAACGTGTTCAGTAACACAACGCCCGCTCTCCTGTCAAAAACCCACCTTCCTAAAAACCTCAGTGCTCTAATTGTGCTGAAACAGGAGACCCAAGACACCCCCGACTTTTGTAATAAAAAGATTAAAGGAAATATCAGAGTTTGGAGACACCTTTTGTTAGATGAGCACTGCTGGGGAGGAAACAATTTTCCCTGTGCCTTTCGAAGTTCTTCCGGCGGACCTAAGAATTCCCCTGATGTGAGTCAGATGAACAGGAGAAAATCACACTGAACTTTAATGACACACACACATGAGAGGAAGTCACCCAAATGACCTAAAACCTCACTTTCAAAACCATCCTTGGCTCAAGACAAAGGAGGGTGTTGTGGGTAGTCATTTGGGACCACAAAGGAGAGGAAGGCAGTTCACATGCAGCAAATGTTGGGAAAACAAATGCTGGCTGGGGCCCTGCAGACGCAGTGGGCCAAAGAGCACTCTGCCCTCCAGGTTCTGCTGCGTTCCCCCAACATTCCCAGCCCATATTCCTTGCAAATGCCTCTGAGGTTGACGCTGTTTCAGAAACAGGTCGTTTTAGGCAGCTAAGGGGAAGGAGACAAAAAAAAGAAAAGGGAAAAATAAAGGCTTCCTACATCTTCTGTTTTGTGAAAAATAATCAGCCTAAACAATCCTCATACCAAAGAGACATATTTTGAGCTCCCCTACAGCCCCACAGCAGTGAAATCAGATGCTTTTAAGGAACATAATAAAAATGAATAAAAATGGGAAAGCATCAGTACCTCTCAAAGTGACAGCCATTGGTAATTTCTACCAAAAAAAAAAAAAAAAAAAAAAGGCTGATGAAAGATGTCAGGTTTTCTGAAATTATTTTTTAAGAGAAGCAATAAAAATACCTTCGATGTAAAATCTTCAATATTTAAATATTGATCCATTCTTTTATAACAGTGCAAGCAAAAACAAGTCTGCAGCTCTGCCTGCAGGCAGCCAGTTTGCCACCTCTGGTTTACAAAAGTCCTTGCTACTCTCCTTGATAACAAGAGAAACAATTTATGGTGGCTTTTTTTACACAGGGATTTTAATTCATTAAACAGCTTAGCTTTTCACATTATTTTGTAATGTTTTGTGGTCCCTCATGCGTGGGTCACTTCTCTCCAACTGCTGCCTCCTTGAGGGTAGAGATAAGCTTATATTTCTTTGTTTTCTCTCTCAGAAATAAATGCACAGTAGGTATTCAGTACCTCCTTGCTGGTGGGATAATATAATAAGCATCCTGAGAAGCCCAGTTTAGCCTGGCTCTTGTAAGCCCTTTGAACACATAACGACTAGCAAAAATATTTCAAAAAATATCCTGCTGGATGCATGACTTAGTCTATCATCTGGCTTTGACATCAAAAGCAAAAATGGTAAACAAATCCCTCTCTAGCTCTACCTCTGTGTTTCATATTGAAAAGCTTAAATTGTGTTAAATGCAGGCTTAACCTTTTGATTAAATTCAATTTCACTGATTCATTGACTTGAATTGAATGTACTGAGTTCCTACTAAGTGTCAGACAAGTGCTGCAGATGAAGCATTTGATAAAGCAAAGCTCCTGCTTTTAAGTCAAGTACATTTTTCCAAGGGGTTGTGCAAATAATATGCTTTCAAGATCCCTTTTCACTGGTCTTTATTTTAATCTTAGAAAATAAAGAGATAAAATTTTTTGATTTATGCTCTCTTCTTAAATGAATAAAAGAAGTCCTCTTACAAACTTTTAAGTAATTATACTCAATAATTAAACGATCAAGAAAGATCCATTCTATTTTGTTTAAATGATTCAAAGGGAATTGAAAGTAATGGCCTATCTGGCAGAGTTGAGTGTAATTATTTTCCATTAATATTTGCAACAGACCAGAACTTAAGCTTGGAAATATACAGTGCTATGGGGGATATTACAGAAGAGTCTAGAAACTAAGTAGGCTTGTATAATGTCGTTCTAAGTGGCATTTTATTGTTGCTATGTGAAATAACATATTGCTGTTGCCATTAGTGCAGCTAGCCTGAGATTCAGACCCCGGGGAATAAACCCTGATGGGGTGATCACTGACTGGGGTTAACATTTTGCTCTCAGCAACACATGCTTGCAAACAAAACAGCATATATTTGCTGTGACCTTGGGGAAACATCAGTTTCCTAAAGATAAACTGACCCACACATATCACAGGCACGGAATCCCAAACTAATCAAACATAAAACAGCTTAAATAACTGGCATTCGGGAAATGAGCCTAATAAAAAGGAGTGACGAATCATATCCTTATCTTGAAGGCCTTTTACGAAAGTTGCAAATGTTGGGGGGATGGCTACTGCTTGCACAAGACCTTCAGTAGTTTATTTATTTCTTTTTCCCTCAAGCTGTTCTAAGGCTCCAGGCCTCGCATGAAGCATCAAGTTCTACTGCCATTTCTTCTGATGCTGCCCTTCCACGCCTGTCTCCGGGTGAGTGTGGGAAAGAAGTCTATGGTGGAGCCAGGGCTTCTTGGGAAGCCTGATAAATGAACAGCAATTAGCAGAGTTTCCTGCAAGGCAAGACTCAAGCAGCAGTGGGTGACTTTTTGATCTCCAGCTCAGTGCGTGCTTCTCCCCACTGTAGCTCACCCACGGGCATAATCCTCCTGCTCCTAAAAGTGCCTTCCTGCTTTCCAGATCATCAACACCTTTGCAAACATGGTAGCCGTCGGTCAAACTTAATAAAACACCTTTTGATAATTTTTTTCCTTAATATTGATAAATTCATACAATTGGTAGATGTACTTTATCTTATATAGAGATAGGTCTTGAAAAGGAAAGGGCACAGCATGGGAAATAGATTTGTTTAAGATGTGACTTTTGGCTCTTTCATCTCCAAAATTACCATGAAGAATAATGCATATGTTGAGAAATTTGGTGATTAGTTCTGGGTCTGGCACTTAACAATCATCTCAAGAAATAAGTTCCCCCTTAGGCTCAGAGAACAGATTTTGTGTTTCACAGGGTTTAATGGGGGAGACTGCCAAACAGAAATTGTTACAGGCTTCAAGGAGATGAAACATCAAAGCCTCTGGCCCGGTCTCATTGCAATGTCCCTTCCCCCACCTTGCCCAGCCCGGGCTGCTCACTCCCTGATAGAGAAGGAATGTCACCCACTTCTCCCTTGGCCACCATGTAACCTGTTCCCTCTGCAAATAAGGTCTCCTGCCCAAGGCCAAGCAGAAGATCAAACTGTGTCTCCACTCAGGTCCCTTTGTGGGATATAAGGACTATGGCAGAGTGAGTGGGGCCCCGCTTTTTAACCTGCAAGCACATGAGTCCTCTCTCCCGCTCTGAAAATGTACCCACAGCATAGGAAGATTCCAAAGCTAGGGGTCGAATCGGAGCTGTAGCCACCATCCTACACCAGAGCCACAGCAACGCAGGATCTGAGCCCTGTCTGCGACCAACCCCATAGCTCACAGCAATGCTGGATCCTTAACCCACTGAGCGAGGTCATGGATGCTAGTCGGGTTCACTAACCACTGAGCCATGATGGGAAATAATACCGAGAGAGCCCTGGAAGCCATCTTTGCCAACTTTCTTAAATTTCCGAGAGAGAGAGAGGATCTTTTAGCCTTTCCGTGAAAACTAACTGTGAGATGCTCATTACTATAGTACTGCATACTGTGGTCAGCTTTATTCAGCACAAAGTTCTGTGCAAAACCTGCATTTTGCAAATCCACCCCTTGGTTAGAGTTCTGCCTGTGCCCTTTACTTATTTTTGGCTGCGCCTGTGGCATGAGGAAGTTTCGGGGCCAGGGACTGAACCTGTGCTACAGCAGCAACCCAAGCCACAATAGTGACACCACCGGATCCTTGGCCTACTGGGCCAGCAGAGAACTCCAGAGTTCTGCCCTCTAGAGTCATGAGGAGACGCCGATTATGTCTCTATACGTAGATAAAATAACACACATTCCACATAGGGAATATTTAGGGAATATGTAGTCAAAATTGAATGGGAAATTCATATGTGGGGACCTTAAACTTGGAAGTACTGCAGGAGACAGTTCAGTCATGCAATGACATTTATTAAGCTATGCACCACGCTGGGCACTGGAAAAATGTGTTAAACTGCATGAACAGCTTCTAAAGTACGCATTTGGCCAAAGTCCACACAATTCTTTCAAAGTTTACGCAGTTTTTACAAATGGTACATGCCAACTTGTATTTCTTTACAGTTTGTAATTGTGTGACTGACGTCAAGAGCCCTCAACCTTCTCGAGCCACACTTCCAGACCTACCTCCAGCTACTCTCACCCACACACTATTTGCTCCAGGGGACCTGAGCTGCTCACCCTTTTCCTAACCTTCACTTTGGTTCGACACATCTATGGTTCTAATTTCTTCCTTCTAACAGCTTCTTCTATCCTTTGGAAAGACCTGTTACAATTCTACTCCCATAACTCCTGGTGAAGCTGTCTCTTGACTATAGTCAGAGAGGAAACTTCATAGCGAATTTATAAACAAGCGACTTTCCATACTGCACCTTAAGTGCATCCCTAACAAATGCCATTTCTAAATAATGCTATCTTCTCATGGGGAATATATACACTGGGTGTGTCCAGGTTATGCCTGGAGAAATGAGTGCATCTCACTCTAAAGGTCCTCCTAAAAGAAGCCCTGAGCTCAGCAGACCTATTGCTTGACAAAGAGACACATGAAGAAAAGGGTCAAAATATATGCCACAAAAGAGGAGGCTGGAATGAGAACGGTGAGAGAGAAAAACATTTCAGAATGATAGAATGTATAAATAAGTCTTATCTCTGGTTAAAGCTCTTAACTTAGAAATATGTCAGGAAATTTTAGGTCAGGACTCAAGACTGGAATACTGACAAAAACACTGGAATTGTTGTAACTGTCACATGTATATCTTTTTATAAAAGCTTTTAAAATTAAAAAAAAGCAACTTTTTTAGTTAAGCAAGGTCTGTCGGTCAACAACAAGCACCTATCACGCTCAGTTCTCACTCTCCTTCCCTTTCATTCCTCTTGACGCTCATCAAAAATGTTCCACTAATGAAGGATTTTGATTGAGTTTGATCCATGGAAAAATCCCACCCTGGTTTTAGCCCTGATGACTGTCTCAGAATCTCATTCAATTGGCTACTCAGGACCCCCTGCCACGTGTGCAAGTCAGAGAAGGTCGCGTGGCGAAGTTAACGGGGAGGGGTGGGCGTGTGGACGGGGGAGGCAGGGGCCTGGACTGCATCGGAGAAACCCAGAGGTCCGTGTACAGAGAAGGGAGGGGAGAGGCCTGGAAACACGCATAGCCTACTGAGTAAGAGGCAGACTCTCTAACTGGATGCCAAAGCTCATAGCTTCCCAATACCGTAAGCTGCCCCGAGTCAATACTGCTGCACGGCTACAACAAACGCCTTGCTAGAAAAAGTGAAATAATTGATTTTGTTTTTAAACATTTAACTAAGATGACAAAAAAAAAAAAAAAAGGGAAAAGGAATAGCCGTAGGGGTTTTGCGGGATTTAGGGGCATCAAAAAAAGAAAAATAGGACCACGAGGGGCAGTTACCACCCACGGTGTTGTCTCGGTGGCACATGGACAGGGCTGAATGAGCAGCAGAGCCTCACAGCATGAGACGGTCCAGAGGGTAACAGTGAGGAACCAGCATCCACAGGGGTGAGGGCAAGGGGGTTCCCAAGAGAGCAGGGCCAGAGAGGCCATGTCACTGCAGCACAGCTGGGCGTCTCGGGGTCAGACTGCTCCAGAAGGGCAGCAGCACAGGCCTGGGGTCTCCATGCCCTGGGCTGTCTTACCTACTATTATAGCAGATGGCCAGCGAGATGCTGCAGGGGATGCAAAGCAGGCAGGCCCTCAGTGGCTAAAAATCTGCTTATCTGGGCTCTTTTTAAATAATTGGATTATAAACATCTGTGTTTGGCACTAGCAGTCTTTTGAGATCACAGGTCTCAGCTTGCAGTGAAGAAACAAACAACACAGGGCCCAACACACAGAAGCCATCTTTGGCTTATTTATATGACAAGAGGAAATAGGGCAGCCTGCACCTCCTTTCTGGAGACCATTTTAATAGGACACGGACACAGCATGAGAGTCAGGAATGTGTAATATAAGACAACAATGAAGAATAGAGGGATTGGGGGATCTGAGAAGCTAGCTGAAGGCTTAGTTAGAGTGGAAAAGCCTTAAAGTTTCCAATAAAACCCTGGAGTCAGCAGCACCCAACAGGAGCCAGGGATTCTCACCGAAGGGTAAATGCCCTGTGCTTTCCGAAGCCTTCTCCATTTCTTCTTACTCCAATCTCACAGGGAGAGTTCCTTTACAACAAAAGTAAACCAATCTCTTATCAGGTGAAAGCACTGTAATTTGTCCTCTTTACGATGTTTTACACACTTCTGCAGATGTTAACCTCGGTAAAACCGCTGACACGACGCTGCACGAGAGCTTAAGCGTCATATTCTACCTAAAACAAAGTCTATGTTATTTTGTTCCTTAGATCATAACTTTTAAAGGCATTTATTTAAAGTGCCTTGTGTTTCAGTTATGAACCAACCTTGGGAGCAAGGCTTGAGATCAAAGGTCCCATTTCTGGCCTCACAGAGCTTGTGTTCACGGGTCAGCAAGGACTCAGGTATGTCACTAGACTGTTTATACGCAGCTTGAGCAGATGAAATAACGCAGCTCCGATGCATTCTGGGAGGGCTTTAGGGAAGTCTACAATAAGTTAGTTCCTGTAGCAACTCCTATTGTCCAATGGCAATAATCTTTCTATTACACACTTTGGGTGTCTTTGAGGGTTTCCCGTGTCTGGAGGGAACGCAATCTGGTCCAGGTTACCTCTATACAGGTAAGCTGACCACAAGAAAGAGGAAACTAAATGTTGAGTGATGCTCTGCAAGGGGAGAATCTGGCCGAGTTCCTGGCTCCTACGAAGTCCATATGTGCCAAAGCAGAGTCTCTCCTTATGTTAGGAAATCACAGGGGGAAGGTAGCCACTGCCCAACGGAACCTTTCTGGAAGGTTTCACATTTAATTAGGATCTCTGAGTTAAAGATCTTTCAAATTTCCGTTGTGTCCTAAGGGTGTCGTTGAAGAGATTCAGGCTGTATGTTATCAGGGCCATTGATGCCTAATGACTGTTTCTTAAGTGTGGGGAGCCTCAGAAAAGGGGAAAGCGCTGTGGCTTCTTCCTAGGCCAGCAGGGGCTGCCTCCATGAATGACATCTTAGCAAAGTATTAGGTCTGTGCCCAGGAGGGTATGACTTTGCTAGGTCCACCATAAAAGCACCATGGACTGGGTATCGGCAAAAGAAATGTATTATTTCATTTTTCTGAAGGATAAAAGCTCGCGATCAAGGTAAGGGCTGGCTTCTCCTGAGGCCTCCCCTTGATTTGCGGATGACCTTTTTCTCTCCTCAGTTGTTACTTGGTCTTCTCTGTGTACGTCTGTGTCCTAAACTCTTTTTTTTTTTCTTTTTCTCCTGTTACAGCTGTGCCTGCAGCATATGGAAGTCGCCAGCCTAGGGGTCGAACTGGAGCTGCAACTGCCAGCCTACGCCGCAGCCACAGCAATGCCAGAAGATCCCAGCTACATCTGTGACCTACACCACAGCTTGTGGCAACACCAGATCCTTCACCCGCTGAGGGAGGCCAGGGATCGAGCCTCAAGGAAACCATCTCGGGTTAAGGACCAGATGAGCCACAGCAGGAACTCCCAGAATGCTTTGTTTAAAGAGCCCAGTCATGTCGGATTAGGGCCCACCACTGTACCCTCATTTAACCTCGTGTTCAGGTGCTAGGGATGAGGAATTCAGCACATGAATTTAGAGGGGATATAATTCAGTCCGTAACAAGGGTGGCAACTGAATCCGTCAATCCACGGATGCCACATTTGCTTAGTAAGAACGCTGTGGATAATGTGCCTGAATCAAACTCAATACAGAAGCCTCTTCATCTTGAATTCAATCACTGGTTTCAGTGTATTATTTATATCCAACCACTACATGAGAGACAAGAAAGCCTCAACAGCACTAAGTCACTGTTGGTTGGGCTGTCGCTCTTTCACAAAATCATCAACCCTACTTTGAGTCACAACAATCTATTCTAAAGTAAATGGCACCCCTTCCTCTGGAGCCAGGGACGCTATCTTCTCTAATGCCAAATGGTACAATTCTCCAAAAACTGATCCCCAGAATCGTAAAGTGCTCTCCTGTGGCTGCTTATCTACGCTATAATTATCAACGTCTCTCATTAAAGGAGAGAAGGTCACGTACTTAACGTCCGTCGGGGCCAACCCCCTGTATGCACACAATTCACATGCAGCTGAAGACAGGGGTAGGTACAGTCTATGCAGATGACAGCAGCTACAAGAGGACAAGCAAAGAGAGGAGGCGGCTGACAAGGGATGACAGCATTCAGTATGAACGCAGGTTAGGGAAGGCGTGTCTGGTGGCAGAAGCTAAGATGGCAAGAAAGGGAAGGAAATTACAGCGGATACATGGGACATAAAGGCTAAAGAATTTCAAGTTTATTCTGAAAGCTTTTCCACTGTTCTTTTTTTTTTAAAGAAAAATTTAGTTTTGTTCTTTCATACATGATCCATTACTCAAGAGTACCTGCCTCTTTTGGAGTTACATGGAACGAGAGAAGTCCCAGGCACTCAGAGTCACTGTAATATACTTCAAGCGTTAAGTTTATGAAAATGCATTATGCAGGTACTCTCCATGTACGATGGATTACAATGCACTTAAAACTATTCAGCAATGTAACATATGCACCAGAGGGATTTGAGCTAAATGATTAAATTTTCATAAACAAGAAGACACTGAAAACAGAAATGATACTTAAAGCGTTATATAATTTTAGCTGTAAAGGTCAAGTGAAGGTATAATTAATTGAGGGAAATTCTTACATGCTTTATTAAATTTATTTTAAATGAAAATTGTCTTTGAATCCATCTGGAAGACAGTATCATCTATTTGGAAGATGTTTATCATACTGATAAATGAAAAACTCAAATTCAGACACCGAATCAAACTATGGGTGCTAACATCTATGCCTTTATAGAGTATTTATGGCATCACTTTATTCCTCATGAGTGACATGCTGCCAGTTGAGTTTTTACTCTTGGATTTAACTAGGAGTTCTGGAGACAAGGCATATTCCGTAACAGGCCTGAGAACTCCTGGGGCTTACTTTACATCCTCACCCATGGCTTCATCCTCACTCCAATTATTTCAACACAATGCTGACATTTGTCTACTATTATTTTCAGGTTACCCCTCCCAGGCTTTTGCCCTTTCATCCTCCAGGCTGAAATGTCCTTTCCGTAAGTTGTCCTGTGTCATATACAGAAAGTCTCTCTTCGGTGAAACACTCTTCTCCCCATAGTTTCTCCATATGGGCAGCTCTGAAACATGAGAGCGTCCTATCTGTCAACTTATCAATTTACTTCATCATCTGTCTCCTTTATTTTAATGAGAAAGTATTACATGATGCAAATAGTTGCATAAAATACTAAAGAAATTTTTTTTTCTGACACTTGTTAAAATGGTAAGGAACATTTCATTCAGAACTACTGCAACAGGTGTCAGTAAAACAGAGGAGAGAGATGGAGCTCAATTCCAAATACAAGAAGAAGTGGGGACTTAGAGCCAATGAACAGAAGAAAGAGGATCAACGAAGGGAAAACCAGTAAGAAGAGACACCAAGTGCAGGGGAATTCTTGCTAAACCCACTAAACGGGATCCTTGTCGAAGGCCAGCCAGAGTGATCAAGGCTGCGAAACGAAGAATCGGATCAGAAATCAAGGGCAATCAGATATCAAAGGTGAGGTCACTAAACTGACCAGGATTCTTGCTAAAGCGGGGATAAGCAGGCTGAACAGAGGCCCAAAGACAAGGGCTAGTTGACCAGGCTCAGAGGAGACTGACCAAAGTTCGGCCAAGGAGAGAGTCTTTGTCAGCAACCTAGAGCTAGTCTTCCTTTTTAGAGGAAATGTGAGTTATCTCACCTTCTCCTCTTTCTCCCCCCCAGTCCACAGGCTCATCAAAGGGATATGTCAGCTAAATAATCAATGCCTTCTCTGGAAACTCTTCTTCAACTGCTGCAAAATAAAGTTAGGAACAGTAAACGTATGACATCTTACCCTGGATTCTGGTGAAAATTTCCCAACCCAATCTTTGCATATTCATCTTGAAGCATTTGTTTTCCACTTTAAAAAAATATAATATTCTTTTCCAAAATGTGTGTAAAAGGTTTTGTGACTAAAAACACTAATCCTACTCCTTCCATGTTGTCAAATTTTAATTCTTCTCCCATTTAACTATTCTTTTTGAACTCTTTCCAGGTTCTCTGACACATACATACATATCTGAACTACTGAGATGTGTCTGAAATTCACTGCTGACCCTTTTTTTATCTTCACTATTACCACAGACACATGCTATGTCTTTGTGAGGAGAGGCTTTTGGCACGAAATCCCGTAAAGAATTACACTGACGTCCCATCTTTATTTATCATGATATTTTAAGTTCTTTCCTCATTCCCCTTCCTAAACCTGTGACTAGTACTTTAAGCATAATATATTTGCCTTTTCCCTAGCAGTTTATTTTTCGAAACGTCTACTTTTGCATAATTAGAAGAAAAAAATCTTGACTCGCTTGACCAACAGTACATTGTTTCTGCAAAATCAGAAAAATTATCCTAAACTTCCTTCATATTTTTACTTATTTCTCCAAAGTTCAGCACATAGCCTGCCATTTTCTGGCTTGTTGTGAAATATACCATTGCTTGGCCTCTGACATTCTTGTCAACCTGTGTAGTCGTGTTTTTGTAAAAATTTCCTAAATCAATTCTGAATAATGTCAGAGGCTGCGTCCTGATGGCCTCCCTCTCCTCCTGCAAATGCCACAGTGAACACGCTGTGTATTTTGTGTCACTGTGCTGGTCCTTTCATCCTCTCATACATCCCTAAATTAGCAGAGAATTTTTTTTTCCCCAAAAAGTCCTAAAAGTCTTTGTTCACAAGCAAGGTCATTAGACGAAGATGCATTTACTCCCTAAGAGCTTGAGTTAACCTTCGATTCTTCTCTGTCTACTAAAAAAAGATGTTTCATTGCGTGTGTGTGTGTGTGTGTGTGTGTGTCTCTTGTCTCTTTAGGGCTGTCCCACAGCACATGGAGGTTCCCAGGCGAGGGGCTGAATCAAAGCTACAGCTGCCGGCCTACACCATAGTCAGAGCAACACCCAATCCGAGCCGCGTCTGTGACCCACACCACAGCTCAAGGCGAGGCCGGATCCTTAACCCACTGAGCGTGGGCAGGGATCAAACCCGCAACCTCACGGTTCCAAGTCGGATGCATTTCTGCTGAGCCAGGACAGGAACTCCCCAAAAAGGTGCTTCTTTATTTCTTGCAGCTGAACAGTCACCCACATAATTCCTCCTTCATCTAACCTTCCTTCGCAGGCAACCATCCTGAAAAAGTAGTTGTTTTCTGTTCCATGTCCATTACTACAGTTGGCTGTGTACGACGCAAATCATCCCAATGGAAACAACAGAACATATTAAGTAAAATTTTAAATTCTTGGAGTTCCTGCCATGGCATAGGGGGTTAGGAATCCACTCAGGTCACTGCAGAGGTGCAAGTTCAACCCCCACCCTGGCGCAGTGGGCTAAAGGGGTTGGCATTGCCTCGACTCTGGCTCAGATTCAGTCCTTGGCCTAGGAATGTCCTTATACCCCAGGTGTGGCCATTAAATTAAAAAAAAAACCTAAATTCTTATCATATGTGGGATCTGGGTGAAGCTCTCACATGGAGATCTTCCATGAAGACAGGAACATAGAGAGAAAGGCAAAGTGTTAACGTCAGCTTTCACCTTAAGAAAATTCAGTGTGCACGAATCCCCCTGCTTGCTGAGTAACTTCTACAAGTATCTGCAGAGTTGCTCTTGATCAGGGCTGGATACTTGGTTGCAATCCTGACCTTCTCTGATCACAATCACAAAGCCTTCCCACAGTCCCTGGTCCTGAAACGCCACGTGTGCAGCTTTCTGCTCCAACAGCAGGTTTTCCACTGCATTGACTGCTTTAGGACTTTTGAAGAATTCCCAGCTGCTTTCGCCACACCATCTAGGAGAGGCATAGGAATCTGCAAAGTTGGGTCTCGTCTCCTTTCCCAACAGTTACTACTCTACCAATCCCACGGCGTTTGAACTTGGTACAACGCTAAACATGAGAATTTTCTGAGAAGCTTCCAGGAGGAAGGAAGGCATGGAGGGAGGGAGGGAAGAAGGAAAATGAAAGGAGAGATTGCTCATGGTTTTAGATTGTCCCAAACCTATCTGGAGCCTCGTAGCCATGCTGTACCTCAGGTTTAGATTCCAAGAGAGGAATACGAGAACTGCGTCTTAAAAATTCCCTTCCTTGTTCTCTCCCTCCTGATGGTGTCCATCTTGTCCTCATCTTCGCGTCTCTGCCGCACACCTCGCCGTGTGTTTAAACTGAACACTGAGTTTCTTTCTGCTGCGAGCGTCTCTGAAACATTCCCTGTTCGGACTGGATGTAGCCAATCCTACAAGTCAACAGTCACTCATTTATCAAATATATGTTAAGCATCTACCATCAGGCTTCAGACCATTCTAGAACCTTAGAACTGAGAAATAAATGAAATAGACAAGATCATTGCTCTAACACAGCTTACTTGCTAGAGAGTGAAGACAGATAATACACAATTTTAAAACAATATAAATTAGAAAACAGCACAGATTTTAAGTGCTCTGCACATATTTAAACCAAGGTGGGGCGTTTCCGCTGTAGCGCAGCAGAAATGAATCTGACTAGGAACCATAAGGTTGCGGGTTCGATCCCTGGCCTCACTCAATGAGTTAAGGATCCCGAGTTGCCGTGAGCTGTGGTGTAGGTCACAGACGCAGCTCAGATCCTGCGTTGCTGGTGTAGGCTGGCAGCTACAGCTCCGATTAGACCCCTAGCCTGAGAACCTCCATACGCTGCAGGTGTGGCCCTTAAAAAAAAAAAAGATAAAAGCCAAAAAATAAAATAAACCAGGGTGGAAAATAGAATAACTGAGTGGTAAATAAATACATAGTAAATAAATATATAGTGGTAAATAAATATATAGTAATTACACCGTATTGAGGCATCAGGGAAGACTTCTTATAATGGTGCTATTAATCTGAGGCTTTAAACCTAAGAGGGAGCTAACCACATAAAGATAATGAAGACGAACAATCTAGGCAGAAAGAGAAAACTAAGGTGGTTGAGGTTTAATCAGCAAAGAGGAAAGTTTATTAAAATTTTGCAGCAGTCAGAACATACGCGGCTGTTCAGGGAAAAGCGTCTAATTCGTGGTGGAATGAAATCACGGGGAGACTGACATCTTAAAACACCGGCTTGGCTTGTGCCTCGAGGAGGGCTCCTTAAACACTCTGGTCTCAACTCTCCTTTAAACTGCCATAAAGTTTTAAGGACCTCAAAGAGCTTTTGTTTACGAAGTGTGTATCCATTACTATTTACGGTAACAGCAGTTAAAATTCAGATATACGGCAACATTTCTATTAACTCACTTAAAAATAATAAGGTCGGAGTTCCCGTCGTGGCGCAGTGGTTAACAAATCCGACTAGGAACCATGAGGTGGCGGGTTCGGTCCCTGCCCTTGCTCAGTGGGTTAACGATCCGGCGTTGCCGTGAGCTGTGGTGTAGGTTGCAGACGCGGCTCGGATCCCGCGTTGCTGTGGCTCTGGCGTAGCCCAGTGGCTACAGCTCCGATCGGACCCCTAGCCTGGGAACCTCCATATGCCACGAGAGTGGCCCAAGAAACAGCAAAAAAAAAGACAAAAAAAATAACAATAATAATAAGCTCATTACATGTCAACAGAAATAAGATTTCTATTGAAAGTAACTATTTCTCGAAACCTAGAAAGAGAATGTTGCCAATGCTTTATATTATTGAAAATAACTTTAATATGTCTTCATACAAGAGAGCTATATTCTTATACCTGCTTCTGCATTAAAGCTATTGCAATATGCTTTGGGGTTAAATGTACGAAAAAATTGGGCCGCCCACAGATACATGACTGGAAAAGGAGAGTGTGTTGTGCTACTCGCAGATAACTGTGGATGCCCTATGAGACCCCACCAGAACTTCACCAGTGATGGTTTCTTTCAAATTAGTTGCAATGTGGAATCTGCAACTATCAGTCATCTTCCTATACTTGGTTATTGCATACCTTACTGATTCTCACATTTAGTAACAGACCCACCCACACATGATTCGGTAAAGCAAATGTCATACATTACTAAAAAGGGACATGATGGAGGATAATGTGAGGAAAAGCATGTGTATATACGTAAAACTGGATCACTCTGCCGTACATCAGAAATTTACAGAACACTGTAAATCAACCATAATAGAAAAATTAAAAAAGAAAAACATCAGTTGCATGAGCTACTCATCTCTTCCTCATATGAACAGACTTCACTAAACAATGTTTTTTAAACCCCATGTGTTATGCTTACCACTCATCTCACCAGACAAGTGTTTAAATGTTGGAAACTTGTCAATCTCATAGTAGTAGATCCAGTGTTCGAAACTTCCCATTTTTCTCTCGTTAGCTCCATTTTTATCACTGGCAGGAAATACTGCCAGTTGTTCTCTTTGAAGTGACAATCCTGCTTCGTTAACTTTTGAGAATGTCTGAATACCTTCCTATATCTGAATAACTTCAGGTTTCTATCTATAATTCTTTCAAGTAAAAATGGTGTGCCATGAATAAGAAGCTGCTGGTGCATCTCCCAGCACACACGACGGCACAGGTGTTTTGCCTACAGAACCGTCTTGTCTCTGCACGGAGCAGTGCTTCGTGTGCACTTCCCATTTGGTCACACATACTTAAAAGTCATACGTTTATTAGTTGGTATGACACATTTAGTTTTTTTCACTTTATCAAGGACAATTAGAAATTAAATTGACTTCTTTCCAGCTGTGAGGGTGTGGGAGCGACAAATACAGTAACTAGTGGTGGTTTTGTGTCGCTGCTTCATTTGCACTAGGCACCAGGTGTTTGCTATCACTTTTTTGCATCATCCGTGCAAGTGTTGACACAGTGAAAAATGCAAGTGGTATATTAGTGTTATTATAAGAACAGTTCTGACCTGAAGGACTCCCTGAGTCTACCGTCTCAGGGACCTCCTGGGGTCCACAGACTTAACTTCAAGAACCACTAGGCTCACGAACAACGAGGGAAGAGGGGGAAAACGGAAATAGCCAGGGAGTTTTTTGCAGTTTTGGAAGAGACAAACATGGAGCTTACGTTCAACGCGGCAGTAATGACACTATAAATAAGTAAATACACTTAGGGTATGTTTTGGTGATAGAATCAACAGAGTGTGCTGCTGGATGTGCTGTGAAGAACGCAGTGAGCAAAGGCAGATCACGGGAAGATTCTGCTCCCAGGAAACAGAGACGCTCCAGAGACACTTACTATGATGACGAAGATGGGGCAGGGGGGTAGATTCAGAGTGAGGAGCTTATGAGCTTCGCTGCGGGAGTTCCAAGGAACCCTCTCCCACATCCTTGAAAACGTGGCTTTTTCTTTCTCCATCTAAAAGGCCTAGTGTCCAGTTAAAACCTGAACCTGAACAGTCCTTGTTTCAGGCATTTTCTTCCACCCTCACCCCCTTTCCTGTACGCTTAGTTGTCGTGCCTAAATGGCCAAGTAAATAAAACACCCCTCATTTCCTGATTCCCTGTCCCAAAAAGAAAGCTTTAATTTTTCCTACCTTTGTAGTACAACGTTAGGAAACAGTCCTCTAATCACCCTCGCTGCTGACATCCGTTGCAAGTTCAGGGGTTTCCAAGACCACGCGCACTTCTGAGACCAACTGCAGATTCAAGAGGTCCCAACGCCACGCTTAGGGTTTTGGGGTTTTTTTTTTTTCTTTTTTCTTTTTAGGGCCGCACCTGCAGCATACGAAAGCTCCTCGGCCAGGGGTCAAATCTGAGCTGAAGTTGCCAGCCTACACTCATAGCCAAGGCAACACCAGATCTGAGCCTCATCTGCAGCAACATCAGATCCTTAACTCACGGAGCGAGGCCAGGGATCAAACTCGCATCCTCACCGAGACAAGGTGGGGTCCTTAGCTGCTGAGCCACAATGAGAACTCCCCACACTTACATATGACACCAGTTGCAAGTTTCGGGGTCCTTCAGACCGTTCTCAGGTTTGACAACCCATTAGAAAGACTCAAAGAACTCACCGAAAGCTGTTATGGGTAGGTGGACAGTTACAATTTACTACAGTAAAGGGATAGAGATTAAAATCCACCCAGGGAAGAAACACAGGGGACAGAGTGCAGGAAAGTGCCAAGCGTGGAGTTTCCAGTTGTCCTCTCCCAGGGGAACTGAAACAGAGCAGGGCCCTCTGGGGCTCCTGGGCAGAAAAGCCTTTGTGTGTCCCTCATTTCTTGTTTTTAGGAAATAGGCCTCATTCACCCTCCGTGACCTTCCCTGAGTTCCAAAGGGTAGGTTCAAACAATGGCTTGTTGGGCAAGGGAGAGGATGCCGAGAAGAGAGGAACAGTCGAGAAACAATAGCACAGCTTTGGGGAAGGGTCCCGGTTCCCCCTCAAGGAAGACACATAACAACGTTTTTGAGTTCTTCTGCAGAACTACCCTCCCCCACCCCAAATGTAACATGTTAACTAGCTGATGAAGCTTTCTTCATACCAAAAAGAAGGAGTCTGGGGGCCACTAAACACTAACTCTGGGGACCTCCATAGGCCGCAGGTTCAGCCCAAAAAAGACACACACACAAAAAAGAAAAAAGATATTGCTACAGTCCTTGGCTAACATTTTGAGAATTTGCTCTGTGCTAGGTATTACAATTTTTTTTGGCGGAGGCAGGGAGGCTGCGCCTGTGGCATATGAAAGTTCCCAGGCCAGGGATCAAACCCTTGGGTCACCATGCAGTGACCCAAGCCACTGCAGTGACAACACTCCATCCTTAACCCTAGGTACTGCAATCTTAAGTTTCACAGTCTTATAAGCAGTATTCATATCCTAATTTTATAGATGAGGAAACTGAGGCTCAGAGATGTTAAGCCATTTGACACGTCACATCTAGGGAGTACGAGGCAGAGCCAACGCACAAATCCAAGGATGACTCTTCTCCTATTAAGTTGTAATCTCAAAAAAATGGGCAGTATGTGTCTGTCTTACAAGCATAATTATTTATAATCATGCTCAGTCCCTTCTCCTACACGCCTAAATTTATATAATGTCTCCTTCATCTAGACACAATTCACTTCTGAAGATTTTTATTCTATTTAATTCTGAGCACTTGACTCTCTTAGCAGTGCCTTCCATATTGTACGGCACTGTCTGTGACAATTTGCAGAGCTGAAAGAATTTCTCATCACAAAAATTCAAGGTTACATAGCATTACCCCTCCTCTAAGTGTAAAAACCTCAGATACGCTTAATTTTTGCTCTCCTTGGCTACTACAGTCTACTGACTGCATGTTACACTCGGGACGTGGAGACCTCCGTGACACACCCTTAGCTCTTTCCTGTATCACCCATCATTTCTCTTTCTCTGCAAAAAGCACCTTGCAGGTGGTTCGCCCATCTCCCCTTGGCACAGTTGATGCCACCACATTTCCCAACTATGCCTTTCCCTGTACGACTTTCACTGAAATCACAGAATAACCACAGGACTCGGTGAAGCACTTCTATGACCTTGTCCCTTGCCCCACAGTTTAGTTTCAATGAGAATCATTATTAGCATCAACGTTCAGAGACAAAACACCAGGAAAGACCTTGAAAAACATGTTGCCCTCGCCTTTCTATTTCTACCGTCTCCAAAACAAAGCCATCCTTGCAGCAGATCTTGAGGGCGAACAGGCTTCCTTATTTCCGGTCATTTCACACACAATACATCATCAATGGCTCTCCACGAAAGGAACTAAAAAGTGGAAAGAATAATAAATGCCCCCTCAAAAGGTCTCCAAAATTATTTATCTAGGTACCTTCCCTACCTTCCTGTTCAGCTGTGCTCTCTTCCTTGCCTTTTCCCTGTTGGGTATTTTCCTTTATCAGGCCATTCTGTCAGCCCCACCTTCATTCTCTTATTACATCCAGGATAACACTGGGGGGAGGGGGGGGGGTGGCTTTTAATGTTTTCCACTATCCCTCCACTTAGAGTTTCCAAATGTATCTGAGAAGAGACGTTCTTGGTGTTCGTACCTGGAGCTGTAGATATGGTCAGAGTTCAGAACACGTCTCCCAATTTTGATATATCTGCTTCTGTTGCACTCACTTTACAGTGATTTCTTCACCGAGTTCTCTATCGCTTGTAAACACAGTCATTTGTTTGTTTTCTCTGGTGACAAATAAGACGATGCTATGTGGGTTCTTCATGACAATCATATCCTAACTCTACTTCTCTGGACTAACGTAACGCCTAGTGTAACGGGTTCTTCTTTTTTTTTTTTTTAAGCAAATGCTATTTACACACCTAGGTAAAATTTCCTTTAATTTATAACACTAAGTTATCCCTTTTACAAAGGTTTAAAGAAGAAAAAGAAGTCAACTTCTCAAGGTCACGGAGTCAGAAAATGAAAGGCAAGCCTTGCAACTGAAGTTCTTTATTTAGAGAATTACATTACTTCTAAGTTCCAATATAATGCTATATTTATGAAGATAGCATTAATATAACATTATAATGTTAATTATAACAAAGTCAATATATTGTATTAATATGGTATATTACATATTAATATACCATATTAATACAATACAGTATATTATAATAGAGTCTATTATACATTAATATATTAGTGATATACTAAATGTTAGTTTTAAAACACAGCATAGTTATTTAAAAATCAAATCACCAAAACATGATTTTTATAAGGATTTAACCAAGGAAGATGCTATTTTTGCAAAATGCTTTATTGCAACTCAACTATCATGATCTTTCCTTTTATATAAAGTTTCCAAAAATTATTTTTGCCTTGGAACTTTTTGATGAGACAAACATAGGCTTTCTCTGGTGACAAATAAAATGATGCTATGTTGGTTCTTCATCACAATCATATGATCATAAAAGTGTTGGCACAATTAAGGTTTTTAGCGGAAGTCAATCTATAATGAATATTCATGTGATTTTTGATAAATTGCTGAAACACTTCCTATGAGTAGTAGATTTAATTCATAGGTAAATTCATTCAAAACATGTAATTTTAACTTTCAGGACTTCGACTTACATTGCAGTTAAAATGGAATATTTAAGCCCATCTTTCTTAACATTATAAATAGAACAACTTACATCAACAAGCAGTGCCTATGTTAATTCTGGCACTACCAACTTCCGCTTCATTTAAATATATTTAAGAAGTATTTCACTGTAGAACTTTTAATAGGATGATAACGATAATTTCTTGTGAAAGCGAATTTAAAATTAAGTATGAAAATTCCATTCTGAATTTTGAAGGATCTTAACTAATGGGTAGATCCCCTGATATTTTTCCCCACAAGATGTATCTGAAGAAGTAAGTGAGGCTTCCTTTTTGCATCATTCAGGAGGTTAAGTTACGGTAACAAGTAACTCCCAAATCTCAGTGACTGCAGCCTAACATGGTTTGTTTTTCAGCTTTATTATGTTCACTGAGGGGCACAATTTGGGACTCGGCTCATCGTAGTCACCCTAGGTCTCATCTCACCACGACTGGCCCCAGTATCTGAAAATACTGCCTGACCAACATTCACCTATCCTTCCCAACCTCCAAGAGAATTCAAATTTTTTTTGAATCATTTTATTTTCTTTATTCTTTCTCATTCTTAATCTCATAGTTCCGTCAACTCCCAACTTAGAATTTGTTGATTTATTTGTGATCTCTCCTTTTTGAAGTTTCCAAATGCTGTTGATAATAGAGGCACACCACAACTTTGTCTGAAACTGGGAGGATACAGAAACTTCTGAAATGTGCTGCAACACCTATGCTGACTCCTAGAATGGCATATGTCACTTCTGCCCATAGCTCATTGGCTATAACTAGTTATTTGACTGTACCCAACATCAGTGAGCTAGGAAATACAATACTACTTTACGCCTGGAATGCAGAGAGACAGAAATATTTAGTGAATGGAATTTACACCAGACAGTCTACTTTCTGCCCAACTACTTGGTTATTTTCACTTCCATGTCAACAGACATCTTCCCCGCTCCCAAAAGGAAGTAAATCCTAAGTCCCACAGAGTCAAGCCCTAAACTTCAAAGTCTAGGATCACTTAGTGAAGAGTTCCTAAGAGATGAGTTCTCTAAGAAACTAAGCAAGTCTAATAGGACCCTCCCCTTATTCACAGATAGATCAGAAAATTGTGTGCTCCACCTCCAAAAAAACCCGTAAGAATTGAACAAAAACCATCAAAATTAGCATTCCTATTCACAAATGGCAAGAAAGGAAAGTGCACAGATATCACTGGTCCACAGCAATTCTGAAATCCCATGGGCGCTGCAGCTGTAAGTGCTTGTGGCAAACGTATCTCAATCAGGCCCAGATTCACGCTCAGGAAGTGTTAGTCTTTGGCCTCTTTGATCCTTGGCTCTGCCTCCTAACCTCCTCTCTTCTGTGTCTCCTGTGACCCTGGGACATCTGAAGGAGACAGGGAGCCTCTCATGTCCTCGGGGGCTCATCAAATCTTTCAACCTGCTTCTTCTGTGTAGGAAGTTGAAGAACCAAGAGCTAACTTTCAAATCATCACAGGTGTTTGTAGCCCAGGTTCATGGTTCCTTTTGCAGTGTAACTTTCTCAGGAAGCTAGCTTCAAATCTATCTGACTCCAGCCAGTTCCAGGTGCCCTGAGCTACATTCTGTGTTTATTTTGAAATATGCCTCTCTCTTGACTCAGCTATATGTACCTTGTTCCTCTTAGGCTTCATGGGAGAGTCATACCTGGAATTCTTCTCCCTGAGCCATTCTGTCCAATCAAATGGATATGCATCCTATCACCTAAATCCATCAAGAGTTTTACAGTGCATGTAGCAGCCAACCCCCTGACTGCATTCTTGCTGCATGGCTGAGTTTTTAATCAACCTTTGTTGTTCAGAAAACTTCTCAATATTATCTTCTACTGGTCAGCATTAAGAAGCAACTGTTTTTTCCAAGTGTACAATTTCTCACATTTTTAGACTCTCTAGGCTCTTTCATTTCTGCTGACAAGTTGGCCAATTATTTCTGAAACTATCTCTTCATCTTTGCATTTCCCAAATGCAGCCAACAGTAACCAACATTCTATTTTCCAAACACTTCCCCTAAAGTTACAGAGTCAGAAGATACATTATCTGCATTGTGAATAATCACATTTGACAGATTTATCATGTGTCTCTCCACTATATAACACAGATGAACCACCTTCTATAGTCTCTAGTAAGTTTCCTCGCCACCTAAACAAACTTCTTAAAACAGCGTAAAATACATTGTTTGGTTATTATGGCATTTGGCTTCCAGTGCCAAGTTTGTATCAGTTAGGAAAGGCTACTTTAGGCAGTGGGTAAAGGAAGAGCAGAGAAAGGGAGGGGGGGCATGCAGGAGGGGAGCATCAGGCCAGAACATGGAAGAGGAGGAAATCCAACCTCCCCGAGGTTAAAGAACTTGCCTTTGACCATACGAGGTGCTGGTAATACTGCCCGCATGTAACCCAGTTTGGCAGTGCTCTGTCCGCTGCATCAAGCTCTCTTCTGCATATGCGGACTGCACAGAATTGCCAGAGTGCTGGAAATCTGAAGTCGAATTTTTTTATGCTTGTTGAGTAATCATCATCTAGTTTTTCTTATTTACTTATCAAATAGTTACTGCGTCACCCACCACATTTCCGTCATCAGCTTTGAAGTGAAAACTACACGAAGACACAAACCAGCATTTTTTTCATTAAGCCTATAGATAAATGTGCAGAAGACTCTGCTGAAGTTTCATACTAAATAATAAAGACAATGACACAAGGACTTATTATCTCCCTAACACTGTGCTCTCTTTTCTTCTTAGTAAGTGAGCGCCTCTGTTCTGCAGCGACACAGCTCTGGTGTGCCTGTGAGATGCAAGTGGAAGCATCTCTCTTCTGATGCCCCATCTCCACCGTCACAGAAAACAACGCCTGTGAAGATGATCTGCCCAATATCCTTGCTTCACAATCTCTTTCTTGGACTTATCGGCTCCTAAGATCTGTGTTTTCTACCTAACCTCACCTTGTCACACACATCCCTAGCTTGATTCATAGCCTGAGTTTATTTCTTAAGCTTTTTTTCCCACTTACTGTCCAAATGTGACACTACTTCTTCCCTGTACCTTTCTCTCGACTAACGACTTGCCATGCTCACTGGGCCTTCCTGCTCCTGTCCTCTCTGCCTGGCTGCTCTTCTCCAGGCATGTGCATGGCTGGTTTCTTCTCAGTTTAAATACCCCTTTTTAAGAAAGGCAAGTGCCCTATCTCCCTGATTAAATTTCTTAACAATTTTCATTATATAAAATCATTTATGTGTTTACTCCCCATTTCTCCCTTTTTTTTTTGGGGGGGGGGGGGTCCTGTCATCTTTTTTTCTATTGATATATGCCAAGGACAGAGAATGGTGTCTTATAAGTATAAATTTAATAAATACTTATCAAACATACATTATTCTATGGTTTCATAATGTATCTATAGAAAAAAGCCCTGCCAGAAAGTTGTTAATTAAAGAACTAGTAATGGGCCAAAGAGGTGAGAAAGAGGGAAGCATTCCTTTTTGATATATTATAGCATAATTTCATAAAAATTTAAAGATAAAAGTTTTAATAATGTTAAAAAGTTTGAAAGCATTACAGGGAAGGTATTTATTAAAGAACAATGTCTTTATTAACATAACTTTTTACTTATTACATAACGATTTGTATTTTCATTAAATTTGAGAGAGTATTTTGTACTGCATAATTTATGTCACATATACAAACTCATTCTTTTTTTCTTTTTAGGGCCACACCTGCAGCACACATGGAAATTCCCAGGCCAGGGGTTGAATTAGAGCTGCAGCTGAGACCTACGCCACAGCCACAGTAACACTGGATTCAAGCCACATCTGCGACCTATGCTGCATCTTGTGGCAACACTGGATCCTTACCCCACTGAGCAAGGCCAGGGATCAAACCTGCCTACCCATGGACACTTCGCCCAGGTTCTTAATCCGCTGAGCCCCAACGGGAACTCTACATATATAAATTCATTTTGCACAGACTTGAGAAAGACCTCAAAGTGACAGGAAATTGCTAGGCAATTATCTGTCATGTAAAATTAACACTGAGGTTGGATTTTTCATCAAATAACGAGGGCATTTGGGGTGGAACACCATGAAACATAAACCACACAGCACACATACATGTCTTGACGGGGTTCTGGAGGGCACTGCAGAGAGATGAGCCAGAGCAGCTGCCTTGGAGCCTCAAAGAGAGACTTTTGTAATTGCCGGTTGGGACAGATGGACTGGACAAGCTCAGAAGCTGTGGACAAAAAAATGAACAGTGGTTTCGAGAAGAAGCTCCCAATCTGAAAGCAGAGGGCAAGTTCTTCTCACAGCAGGCGGGGCTGTTAACGGAACTCGACTCTGCGACAGTCTGCAGAGGTGACCACAGGGAGAGAAGCAGCAGGCATGCACGGAACGATGCCCCTGCCGGCCCAGAGGATCGCACAATAGACAACGTGAAATAAAAAATGGCTGTGTATTTAGATTTTTCATACAAATACGACTATGTGTACATAGTCAGTGTACAGCAGGTTGAAACCTGCCCACAAGGCCAGTGAAGGGGAACAGCGGTCTGGGCAGGACCGAGGCATCACTGAGGGAACCGTCCCAAGAACCGAGAGGGAGAAATGGCACTATGTCCATACAGAAAATGAAGTTAAAAAATGACGCAACCAGGGAGTTCCCACTGTGGCTCAGCAGCTTAGGAACCCAGACGTAGTGTCACCAGGATGCAGGTGTGAACCTCTGCCTCGCTCAGTCGGGTGAGGATCTGGAGTTGCCACAAGCTGTGGCAGAGATGGCAGACGTGGCTTGGATCCAGCGTTGCTGTGGCTGTGGTGCAGGCCTCAGCTGCAGCTCTCATTTGACCCCTAGTCTGGGAACGTCCACGTGGTGCAAGTGAGGCCCTAAAAAAAAAAAGAGAAGGAAAAAAAAAAGCCAAGAAAACCCCTAAACAATGCAATGACTTTCTTACAAACTAAATGATGGTTGAAAAGGCCACAGTGTAGAAAGATTGAGAAAAAAGTTTTGGAAAAGGACCACAATACCTACTCTCCAGCAACAGAGGTGAGCTGTGTGACTTCCGCTAAGATTATATGACACACTATAATACAAATATCAAAAATGATATAAAATTATATTTATTTACCTAGAAAGAGGTCTCTCTCTGCTACAGTGCTACGAGAAAACATTTATAGAAATGTATATAGTATACTCTTTCCTTAAAAGGGGGGGGGAGGAGCATATTCCAATATTAAAACTTGGTAACATGAAGTGAAAAAAATAGGGGTGTTTTATTCACTTTTCATGTCGGAAACTTCTATTTTGATTCAGACTAAATATATTAATTACATAATAAGTAATCACATACTCAGGACCACTGGTGTGGAATAAATCATTCAAACGATCTATTCATATGATTACTGAATATGAAAAATATATATTGAGATGCCCCAGATGAGAGGGATAGGTCAAGACAAAGCGTAATGACCCCACTGAGGGCATCAGTGTATCTGATAAAAAAGAACATCCATGGGGCCACCCTGAGCCATAAGGAAATGGCATTTTCATTTTGTACAGACTCCCAGAAAGATTCACAAGTACAATGACAAAATAGGCATTTTCCTAAAAGCATTCGGTAGTCATTTTTTTCATTAAAGCAGAACATAAGTCTGATAGATCATAGTGTTTTAGCTTTTTATACCACCCATTCAGAGAGAGAGTCTGCTTACTGTGAGGTATGTTTCATAGATGTCCTCAGAATCCAAAAAAATATTATATTAAAATCCTGTTTTTACCTACTTAATCTTTACTTATATGCAGAAACAGTATATCCATCACTTTTTTCAATATGATTATTTACAGGCTACCTGGAATCTAGACTCTTACCGGGAAAGAGCATGGGAACAAGACAAGTGGATGAAATGTTACAGCCGGAATTGCTGACCTGGGCATGTCACTTGTATAGTCACACAGGGTCCAGTGTTGGAAGCGTCCCGGCACTTGGTTTAATGCCCTCATGTTGCCATCTTGAAAGTCTTCATCAATTTTGAACAAAAAAACAATTTTATTTTTCACTAGTCGCCACTAATTTTGGAGCTGGTCCTGCTTAGGGTATAGCCTGTGATCTTTGTCTTGGGATGAGAAGGGAAAAGTCACACCATCAAACACAAAAGAGTGAGTCACTGGATGTCAAATGTACCTGTCACAAAACAGAGCCAAATGTCCATCTGGGTATTGAGTACAGGAAGTATTGGTTTGAAAGATACTGGGAAGCTTAGTTTTAAAAGGATTGTAAGTTAGGGTGTCTGGGCAAGTATTATTGCTTAAGATCTGTACACAGCCAAGCGGAAGAGCCATACCTATGTGTGTGGTGAACTGCTCTGAAAGTCGCTTTAATTAGTTCCTGATATAAACGAACTCTCTTGTGAAGGATGTAAATAACAAAATCAGGAAAGAAAGGAGAATTTCGTGAACTGGAAAGGTCAACGGAGCCTGACCTTTCCTAAGTCGGGATGTGTGGCCCTCAGAAGAGGACACGCAGAGGCAGCCCCTGGATGCTGTGAGTGTGCCAAGAAGCAGCTGAACAAGTTCACACTCATTCACTACAAAAAGGATTTCCCCTAGTTTGTTCTTGCTTTCTTCGGCATTTTGTACAAAAGGTTTATAAAGGCAGGACATACGCCGGCAATGGCAGCTTTAAGGGAGAGGCTTTTTCTTGTTGTTGTTGTTTGAGGTGTGAAAAGAAGGTCGGAGGGAATAGATTCTGTTTTCCTAAAACAGCACAGCTTGGTGAATATGATAACTTCTCACAAACCCATAAAGAACTGAAAGTTTATGTGATTTTAAAGTACCTCAGGAGATGCTCATGAATATCTTTTAATTCCAAGTCATTTAACTTGCATTTAAACATGCTAGTCTAGCAAAATCATATTGGTAATTTCATTGGTACAAATGAAATAGATCTGAATGGAGAGGGATTTGGGGGGAAGGAAGAAAATTAAAATGACTGCCTTTAGGAAAATAACACTTTTATAACATGGGAAAATTTTGATAACTTTATCTATCCAAAAAATATTTCTAAGAGTTTGATTTCAAGCAATTAGCTCAACTGGAGAGACTAGTGCGGGAATTCTCATTCCTTTGCTGAGAAGCCCGCACAGGGCACGTTACGTAATCTCTCAGGACACTGCTCGTCTGAAAACTGGGGCGGATGGCAGCTTTTTTCTTTCACATTTGTTTGAAGATTAAATGTGAAAATACGTGCAAAGTGACTGGCATATTGTTGCTGCACAACGGATGCCACATCTCCCTCTTGATCCCTATTTTTATTTAATAAAATCATACACACATACGCCGCATGTATAAGTGTTTGCCTAGTAGGTTTTTTTCATCTGTCTTTTCAAGTGACATAAAAGAGAGTCCAGGATACCTCCCCCCACCCCGCACTGTGTCCGCCTCTCTGCCTCTCGCTCTCCTCCGCTTTCCTCAGGATACCCTGCGTCTCTTAACTCAGGACCCTTCCGGGACCTGACCTGTTCTGCTTCTCAGCCTCTGGCCTCGGTCAGTTAGTCCCATGAGGTTCTGGAAGACACAGAGCGCTTCAAAGATTCCAGGTAAAAGAGGAAAGAGCAAAGACCACCTCTTCCCTGTGCAACTCCGAAATGTAACAGCCGCAGAGGAAACCCCCCCATAGACACAACCCAGACTGTCCCTTGTGGAGTGTTAACTTGGGTGTGTGACTGTGCTAAGAGGAGTCTTGTTTTCCTTGTCCAGCCATCCTTGAGGCTCCCTTCGGGGAGCTCCCTCACTGCTCCTCCCAGGTGGACGGGGCTACGGTTAGAAGCTGGAACAGGGTGGGGCCTGTTCGGAGGAAGAATCGTGGAGGTCAGGAGTTACAGAAAAATAAGTGTAGAGAAGAAAGCGTCCATATAAGCAGAGAGTATATTTCACGCCATCAATCAGCTGACAGTTGAGACACACCCTGAACATTTAGGGATAAAAGGACTTAGCGGAAACGTCTGGATAGCTTGACCGCAGGAAGATTAACGAAGCAAAGCAAGCTTCGAAGCACTGATCTGAGGGCAAGAGACACAGATGCCACACAAGGGAAATCTCCATAGGCCCCCACCTCCCACTAAAAGGACAAATTACCTACACTGGAATATCAGACAAAACCCAGCAGGAAAATCTCTTATAAAAAGAACTGAGGCAGCCTGAACGACATGGAAAAAGTGGAGTGGGAAAGAGTCGCTGGTGGTCAAAGCATGTAAACAGGAAGAAATATATTGGAGAAAAACTCTGCTCCCTCTGAAGTTTTAATTTGTCCAACATGAAAAAAAAAAATGCAAGCAGTTGTACTGTGTTAAAAAAATTACTTGAAAAAGTTTAAAGAATAAAGAAGGTCAAGATGCTTTTGTCCTCAGGACAGTACAGCTCAGACCACACGTCAATGACAGGCCTGGGAAACACTACAGCTCAGGGAGGTTCCTTTTCGTAAGGTCACGCCTGGCACTGCCATCGCAATCTGCTCTTCTGTCCGTGTGCTGTTCACATTATTTTACATGTACTTTATATTTTAAAAAAACTATACTTGAACTGAGTCTATGTGGTGAATTGTCCTGAGATTCCTGAAAGACAAGTCTCTGTAAGGAAGCTCCTTCTCCTTCTTGTACATCCGGGATGGCGCTAAGCTACCTGGGCCCCGACAAGCTGGCAGCCCTCCATTCTCCATCTTAGCAACACCGGGTGTGTCTCTGAGTTCGCAGACTCAGACAGTAGCTTCCGCCCCACCTCATGGGAATACAGAATATGTATGTCTTTCCTGGTCAAAGCCTGATGGTTAGTGAGCGCTCAGCACTTAATTGAGACAATTAAAAATAATATCTACTTAGAATCTCTTAAAACTGGGAGAAATGGCCAAAAAGTGCAGTATCTTCCGAAGTCCGAAGTGTGTACCTCTCTCGTAGACACACCCATTGACAAATACTCCAAAACCCTGTGTATACGCACTGCAGATGCACAGTTAAGTGGGCTAACATCTTTCTCTAGGAAGTTTACAGCAGCTACCTTGGATGTTAAATAGAACCCATCTGATCTAGCTAAACAGACTTTAGCTAACATGTTCAGCCTTATTCTAATTGATGTAGGTACGAGTTCCCCATGTAAATTATCTCCACCCCAGGAAATTACTCCATGTGGTTAACGCGCATGTTAAAAAATGCGGACCGGAAATACAGAGAGTGACTGCCCTCAAAAGAATTTCCATTTAAGATCACAAAGCAATAACCTGAACGTTGGTGAAACAGTTACAATGTAACAATGTTAAAGGGATTGTCCACAGACGTTGGAAACACTGAGTTAAAGCGACTTGGTCGTATTCTTCACAAATTATTCCTTTGTTTAAAAATCACTTTCAAGTCAATTACTCATTCATTAATTCTACAAAATTGCTGGCCTGTATCAATATTAAATTCTGTAATGGATGCTATACTGTCTAGAAATAAGGAATGTATGTTCTATCACTCATCTCCCTGGAGCGTATTCCCTGAGTGGGGCCAAACAGGATCACACTTAGAATGAACATTGTGGAACTGTCTAATTCTAGAATCTAAATCTAGAAGAGCATATTGTTATGATCCAGTAATTCCACTTCTGTGTACAGAGCCAAAGAAAATGAAATCAGTATCTTGAAGAGATAGCTGCACTCCTATGGTCACTGAAGCATTACTCAAGGTAGCAAAGATACAGAAACAGCCACAGTGTCTGCCAGCGGACGAATGGAGAAGGAAGCTGTGGCATATACACACCATGGAATATTCGGCCCCGAGAAAGAAGGAAATCCTGCTCCTTGAAACAGTACGGACGGATCCTGAAGCCATGACACTAAGTGAGCTGAGTCACACAGAAAAGGACGGGCACTGTATGACATCGCTTACAGGTGGCATCTAAAAAAAGCTAAACTCATAGGAAGAGAGTAGAATAGTGGTTACGAGGGGACGGGGAGGAGAGGAAGTGGGGGGATGCTGGTCAAAAGACACAAACTTGCAGTTAGAAGATCAGTAAGTCGTGGGCATCTAATGACGGCGCGGTGATTACAGTTAATACAGCTGTAGTGTATATCTGCAAGAGAGTAGATTTTACACGGAAAAGAAACGGTCGTTTTACGACTGGATGGAGATGCTGGTTAACGCCGTGGTGGCACTTGTTTCCCAACATACAGGCGCATTGAGTCAACACGTTGAACACCTTACGCCATGTCATGTGTCAACTATATTTCAGCCGAGTTGGAACATAAATAAAATAGCATACGGTCATGACGAAATTTGAAAAGCAGACTGCGTTTGTTAGTTATTACGCACAAGATTCCTTAACGCGGTGGCGCATCTTTACATTCTTAGCCAGTAGGTGACATCACGCTTGATAGAGACTGAGAAAATTCTGTAAATATGTAAAAATACGTACATTTCAGCCTACACTATAAAAACACTGTGATATACTTAGTCTTTCACCAAGTTAAAATACGTTCAAAAGTAAGTTCAGTTTGAATTAAATTACAATACAGAAATGAATGCTAAGTCCCAGATCTCCATGTGTGGGGCCGAGAGCCATTCTTAAACCACGTTCACAAAGCAGCTAAATTTTTGTTATTTTCCAGTTGAGGATAATGTTTACAATCTAAGACAATGGTCCAAAATGCAAATTGAAGGAGTTTACATGCTATGATAACCACTTTAAAGGGCTTCCTTTAGAATAATAAAGGACAAACTGCCAGCAGGACCTGGTCAGTGAGAAGTTCAAAGATTCCTCCTTTCCCTGTTTCTCCACCCCTCTCTCAAGTCTCCAGGCAGCCCCTGCCTCATTCTTCTCACCAGGGGCCACAGAATCAAATCTTCAGAGGCTGACAGCTCACCGGAACGTGTGCCGTCGGTGGGCCCCTCCTGCCCAGCTCCAAGTCTCCCCCGAACCCCCTGCAGCTGCAGGAGACAGTTTAGAGAATGCTGACCGCATCCCACTCAAATTGCATCTCTGCACGAGAGCTCATTCTAGCTCCACAAGAGCTTGCTGACTAAAGGCAGGAGCAGCTGAGGATCAGGAGAGCGACTGCATGGAGGTGAAACCTTCCACCAGTGGGGTGTGTGAAGGGGTGGAAAGGGGTGAATGAACACCCAGGCTCCCCAGCCTCCCCTGGAATGCTTCAGAAGTACGCTCCACACATTTTCTGAGGACTGCCAGTGGGACTGAGCTCCAGTTGCCCAAAAGAAAAACCCGCTTATTAACACACACCTCATTTGCTTCTCTGTCTGTTTCTTTTTCAGCACTTTTTCACCGGTGCGTCCCAGGATCATTTCTCAAGTAAAGGACCTGTTCCCAAGTCCCTGTTCCCAGGTCTGCTGAACCTAAAAGGAACGGTGTGCCCTGTGCTGCTCTGCAGACTCCATGACCAACAGAAAAACATTTGATTTCTTTTGATCGGACCAAGGCAGGAGAAGTGGGACACCGGAGGTGTGGCCCCACGATGAAGCTTTCTGACTCGGAATCACTCCAGGTTCCCTGCAGACATCATGGTCGCTCATCCTTCGGCGTCTGCTTTCACGCTAGGTTTCTGAATGAAATGCCCTTGCCCAGCTTCTTCACGTGGACAACGTCTGATCTTCAATAAGCAGCTCAGATATTCCATTTGCAAACCCACAAGCAAACTTCTGCCATTGCAACCAGCATGGGTTTCACCTCTAACCCTGAACACACCACATGCAGGTGATCTGTACACATCACTGCCGTGCAGTGCAGGCTCTTTAAGAACAGGGCTCACAACCTACTCCTCTTTGAGGCTCCAGCAACAGTACCTGGGATGCTCGGGCACTTCAAATAATAAGCGAATACTTTTTTTTTTTTTTTCCAGAAAGCTCTTAGAAGATGACAGGCAAGGTTTTAAGCCATTTGAAGTAATGGGTTAGCTGTATTAACCCATTTAATCCTCAAGAAACCCTCGTCACGTGTGCACCATTATCACCATCATTTATAAAATGAGCACATGGCAGCAGAGTGAGGCAAAGGGACCTGCAGGTGACACAGCTGGCAATGTGTGAGCTCAGGACAGATTTGGACTAAGATCTGTGTTCGTCACAGCTACCCATCACTGTTTTAAAATGAATCCTCAAAATGTACCATCTAACCAATAGAAACATGATTTGCTATCCCATTGCTGGAGACCTCAATATCTAATCCAGGCTAACCCCTGTTCTTGCCTCTGCCTAGTTTTCAGGAAAGAAGCTAAAAGTCTCTCTCAATTCAAAAAACATCATGTAAAAGAGTCAAATAAATTTCCACCACATGGAGCATGATCATGTGAGAAAAAAGAATGTGTACGTGTATGTGTGACTGGGTCACCTTGTTGTGCAGTAGAAAATTGACAGAACACTGCAAATCAGCTACAACGGAAAAAAATAAAAATCATTATAAAAAAAGTTCCATCACAGCATTCCTAAATATCGTATGACTTCTCACTTACAATGTAGATTTCCCTGTGTACTAGCAATATACTTTAAAAATATATTTAACACCCCATGGAAAGTAATATGCTCTGCCTAAGTATTGCCAGATCTCAGAGATTAATTAATATTAATATTCTTGTGAGAAAAGGTTCGATGATTATTTACACGAAGTGAATGAGGAAGGATCCATTCTTAATACAGTGTTTAGCTATGTCAATAAAACCCCACCACACTGTTTAGGCTCCTACTTACACAGGCTGTTAATGGCAGTGGCCCTGGCGAACCTCAGAGAACAAGCCTCAAGTGACTCTGCAGGTCATGTCTCACACTGTGTGCATCCTGTTTCCTGTCCACAGTGGCTATAATGGGCACATAAACTAAAATTCACGCCCTATTTAGTCTGTAAATGCCCTGTGTCCTTAGCCCGTAGCAATGGAAACACGCCAGGATCTTTCTCTTCTATACTCTCTCTTCTCCATCGGATCTGAGGAAAATTTAACTATCGCAGAATCATAAATGGTTAATGTCATTTCTGCATCGCTAGGCTCTTGATAATCTTAAATCCAGATCAAGAGTTATTTCAAAGTAAATTCATACCACAGTCCTCCAAACAGAAAAGGCTGAAAGAAACATGCACAATATATCCGGTTAAATGCAACTTCAGACTCCTCATCCTAGAAAACCTGGGAGACGACTTAAAAATTTAGGAGTCCTTGGCCAAATCTTCACTGAGATAAAATTTCTAAAATAGTATCTAGTAAAATGAATAGGACAGGTGAAGAGATTTATTCTGTTAGCCAAACCATGTAATTAAATACTGACCTTTTCGATTTACTAATTTAAATTTCCCGGTCTCAGTTAAGCCATCACTTTAGGTGTGTAATTCAGTCTGCATATGACTATTTAATAATTCTCAGCAAGGGAATTTTTCACAACATAATGACTGTTTACAATTTTAAATTCGCTTATTTTTTCTAATAGATATTCTAGTAAATGGCAGCCAGACCAAAAGCACAGAGCAGAAGAAAACAGAAAATCAAACGCAAAGCTAAGACAATCCATGGTGCATTAGTTGCCTGTTGGAACTGAGCTTTAGGTACCTCATCGCATGTCTTCTTTGTATTTTTGTAAAAGTTATTTTCCAATTACGTTTTCATAAAGCACAGTAACCTCTCCAGCATAGACAACTACTCAACGAAACAGCTTCTGGTTTTAGGTAGAGAATTTAATATTATTATAAATGCCTACAAAATAGTCTTCACTTGTACGGAACTCCAGTTTATCATAAACAGGCACTATATTTCTTCAAGGCTTAATTTAGAAGTAAAATTTAAATATGCATGTGGTGCAAGAGCTTTTAGAATTTTTTCTAAGAGGCTGTGGGTTACATTATCAAGTCGTATTTAAAGAGCCTATCTTAATTCTGTACACTGAATGAGTAGAGACGGGGATGCAACATCAATTCACCTGCACATTTCTGTTTCAGAATTTTCAATACTTTCCCTTGCAGATTCTAGGTCTTTGGGGTTTTTTTTAACTGTCAAAAGCGAGACAACTGCATTTTACAGCGCCCTGAAATATCGGAACCAAACACTGTGCTGGTGACGGAGACGGAGGAGATGGATGTGAGAAGTTTCTGACTTTTAGGAACGAGTTGCAGTCTGGGTTTTACCACAGGTGTCTGAAGTGCAGACTTACTCCAAGGAGCCTGTGCACCTGAAGGGGGGAAGAAGTGCTTTCTAGAAGTTGTAAAAAGCAAGAAAATGGATTTACCTTTAGAGCTCCAGAAGGAACACAGCCCTGTTGATGCTGACTTTAGCCCATGAAGACACATCTTGAAATTCTGACCTCCAGAACTGTAAGAGAATAAATTTGTGTCATCTTAAGCCGTTAAGTTTGTGGTAATTTGGTACAGCAGCAATTGGAAACCGCTAAGAGTTTGCTAAGGTGTATGCCTTTAATGAATACGTATATTTTCATGAACCTAGAAAGAACTCAGGTGAACTAGCAATGAATTAAGGTAGCCCTTTCCCAGCATAACTGCAGCATAATGACTCGTGTCGTGAAGGTAAACATGGGAAGAGAGTCTTGCTTTTCCTCAGACAGGAGGAAAACAGGAGGATGGTGAGTGAGCAAAGGACTGTACCAAGAGGGTACAATCGAGGCCATTATAGGTTCACCTGCACTCTGACTTGCTCGTCGTGGTGCTGATTCATAGGGCAGAACAACCAATGAGACGACATGACCCATGGGCAACTGTGAGTAAACCCCAAAAAGAGCTGGGGACTTTGTGGGAGAAGAAATCCCTGGGGGATGGCATTAAGTTAGAAAGGAAACGAAGAATTTATTCTGGGAACGGCAGCAGAAAAGATCAGTAACTATAATTTTGTTATTAAAACAATCTACACACGGAAGGTTAAGAAAGGGCTAGTCACTTGCTCTGCATCTGAATGCATATCTCTGACGGTTTAAATTGAGGAGGAAAAAAAAACCCACAAAAGAAACCTTGGCGTTTTGGAAAAAAAGAGAGCTCAGAGGGAGGTTAGCTGGTGACTGACAGAGCCTCTCAAGGTGACAGGCTAACTTCAGGCCCATGACTGACACCTATTTTTGTCAGGAGCCCAACTTTGACAGTAAAGTCCCAGGGGGTGAGGCCCTAGAAGATGGACTTCCACAGCTGCAAAAAGATAATAAACCAGGAATCTAGTTATGTGTTTAAAACCAGGGCACTTCCTCCCTGTGTCTCTGGTCAAGAGCACTTCTAGCTCAGTGTCAAGGCAACTCAGGTGCTTAAGTGACCAAATTTGTGTGACAGGCACAGAAAAAGAGCAAAAAATGAGAGGGCCTAAAAGAAGATGGTATCCAGTCATTAAAAAAAGCCAGACGAACCATCTTGCTCAAAAACCTAGCTTTCCACTGAATCCAACACTAATGTCACTTAAATACCATTTCTCTTAGTTTCTTGGACTTGGACAAAGCTGGAAGGAAAACGTCGAATTTTGGTCTTTTACTCATTTTTATAAACTTCCCATGAGCCATTTTTAAATACCTTACAAACAAGTGGTTTAAAAATACAAAATATAGGAGTTCCTGTCATGGCTCAGTGGTTGGCGAATCCAACTAGGAACCATGAGGTTGTGGGTTCCATCCCTGGCCTTGCTCAGTGGGTTAAGGATCCGGCATTGCTGTGAGCTGTGGTGTAGGTCGCAGATGTGGCTCGGATCCCGTGTTGCTGTGCTTCTGGCGTAGGCTGGCAGCTACAGCTCCGATTCAACCCCTAGCCTGGGAACCTCCGTGTGCCGTGGGGGTGGCCCTAGAAAAGGCAAAAAGACCAAAAAAAAAAAAAATACAAAATAATTTATGTCTTGTATATTATTTTTAGCTTTATTTCTGTTGTAAGGATAAATTCTGGTCACCTAGAATTTGAGGGTCTCCTGCCTTCATTAGGAATCCAGGGAGTTCCCATCCTGGCTCAGTGGTTAACGAATCCGACCAGGAACCATGAGGTTGCGGGTTCGGTCCCTGGCGTTGCCGTGAGCTGTGGTGTAGGTCGCAGACTCGGATCCCGCGTTGCTGTGGCCCTGGTGTAGGCTGGCGGCTGCAGCTCCGATTCGACCCCTAGCCTGGGAACCTCTATAAGCCTCTCGCTCTAGATACACACGCACTGTGTTCCTCATTAGCTTCCTTCTCCACTTTGACACCTGCTCTACAGCCTAAGTACCCCTCATTGCAGCCGCCTATATTCTAGTATAACAAACAAGCCAAGCGTTTTCGACCAACGCCCAGGGAACTCGGGGTCGCAAGGTGCCAGGCGCAAAGAGCAGGGTCAAACCAAAGGTTTCCGCTGCGCCTGCGTCTCAGAGGCCGCCCCTTCGTAGACTCGTTAAGGACGAGCTAGGCCTCGCAGAAGGAAGCCTGGAGGCGGGGAATCACGGGCTTTCAGCCGGTTCAGCGGAAAACGACGGACATGGGAACACGCCCCCCAAACTGCCGCTGTCTTCACCTTTCCAAAAAGCAGCAGCGCCGGGCGCAGGGAGAAAGCCGGCCCGGGCCGAGCCGCCGGGCTGCGCGCTCCCGCTCGCCCTCCCTCCGCCGCGGCCCAGGGCCCGCTGACCCCGACGTGGACCCCGACGCCTCCGCTGACCCCGACGTCGGCCCCGACGCCGACCCGCCGTCCGACCCGCCCTCGCCGGGGCGCCAGGTGTCCTGGCGAGACGCCCGGGCTGCAGGAGGGGCGCCCCGGGGCCTGCTGGTGTCTCGGGGGGGCGCACGGGGTTCCCGACTCTGTTTCTGTCTCTAGGGCGGACACGGAGAAGCTGCTGCCGGCTGCGCGGCCCGACTCTGGACGGAGGAGCCCCACGAGTTCTCGCGGCGACCGCCCCCTCGCTCCCGGACCCCGCGGGGCGGCGACAGCGCTTCCGAAAGAGACCCACGGAGCGCTGATGAAGCCTGCAGCTCGGTCCGGGGAAGACGGCGGGACAGCAGGAGAGACCCAGGGAGCGTCTCAGAGAAAACCTCGGGCTGGGCCCGAGACTGGACCTACCCTCTCCCCGCAGAGGTCCTCTTGAGCCGCCCGAATCCCACGGCCGCAGCCCGAGGAACGTGAATGTTGGGAAGGAAGGGCGTGCTTTTCTGCAGAATACCTAAAGGGGTTTTGGTTTTTGTTTGGTTTGGGCTTTTGTTTTTTCTTCTCTTCTGCTCTCTCATCTGCTGGCCGTGGGGTTGAGGGTCTCTCTCTCAAGGCGCCAGACATCCTCCACCAGCTCCTTTTGAGGAAGACTTGGAATCCGGCTTTTTCATTGAGGGCGGACTGATATTGGGGTTTGCAGCACAGCTTACCGAAGAAGCTGCCATCCTGGTCCTTGGGTGCCTGTGCCACTTCTGTCATTTCTTCTGTAAATGCCAGCGTTCCTAATTCAGTAAAGTAAAAATAAGACATTAAAAAAAAAAAAAAACAAAATGGTGTGAGTGAATATGGAGCATGTGGAGTTGAGAGGGAATTTCATTACAAAAACACTCCAGGACTCTGTGTGAAATGTTCATGAAATTAAAAATAACAAAATTATGGGGAAATTTCCAACAGAGGTGCCTACAACTGTAACATATACTTAATCATTACTGGCCTCCACTGATGGAGCCACTCATTATAGTAAGTGGGAACCATGCGAACCGGAAGAAACCGCAACATTTACAAGTGGATATTTTCAGTGAAATAATAAGTTAAAGATTTTAAGCCTCTGGGTTTCTCGTCATTCCTTTATATAGTCCATTCACGTGAAAACATGCTTGTCATGTTTACCCATGTCTTCACTCAAAACACCTTGCTGACAACCTATTCAGTTCATTCCCAGAGTAAAACACGCCAGGATGATACAGTGTGGTCTCCCTGAAAGCTTTTATTCTATGGAAGAGAATGTCACACGCAGTTTCTCCTACAAAGAGACAATGGGAGATCCTAATTCAAGTTTCTCAGTGTCCTTGATTTGATGTCTTCACTTGCCTTTGGGCTTTGTGAAGTATCCTTTCTCATAGATTCTGTACTTTATGGTTCTTCCGCTTTTATTGTACCTCAGCTCTGTTGGTGTGGAGGTGAGGTGGAGGGAAGAACAGTCTGTGATCTTCCTGATTAAATCTCATTCATTTGATAGTCCTCTCTTTTTGGAGGTATGACCTTCAAAAGTTTTTCTCCAGCCTTGTTGCCTTCCACCCCCTATTTCTTTTTTTGGCTGCAGGATTCCCGAATGGACTTCCTTGAAGCCCTGATCCTAAATGCTTGGGTTTCCCACCCCTTTAAGCCAGATAGGAAGGCTGAAGTGGGTGCCCCTTCCTTAACCTGAATAAAGTTTTAGAGCTGGGGTCTGGCAAAGTCCTTACAACAGCAAAGGCGGCCTCTGTTACAGAGCCCTGCCTGTGTAATGAAGCCCTGCTCGTGTGATGAAGCCTTCATAAAAATCCCAAAGGAGAAGGTTATTTGGAGGGAGTGACACACCTGGAGAGGCATGGAAGTGGTACCCCATTCCCATACCTTATCTTAAGCATCTCTTCCCATCTGGCTAGTCCTGACTGATGTCCTTTTATAATAAACTAGTGATCTAATCTGTAAAATGTTTCTCGGAGTCCTGTGAGCGGCTCTAGCAACTTAAATCTGAGGAGAGTATCATGGAACCTGTGATTTACAGCTCGCTGATCAAAAGTGCAAGTGACTGAAGTCCACGGAGGAGGTGATTGGACCCTCCAATCTAGAGCCGACCTATCAGAAGCCCAGGGGCTTGTGATTGGCATCAGAAGGGGGTGGGGCAGTGTTGTAGGATTAAGCCCTCAACCTGTGGAATCTGATGCTGTCTCTGGGTAGATAGCACTAAATTAAGTTGAATTGTAGAACAACCAGCTGGAGTCCCAAGAACTGCTTGTTGGTGCGTGTAGGGGTCCTACGCCCTCCGCGCAGGCACGGAGGAATTGGGTTCAGCAACACAAAAACCACGTCTAGCTACAAAATACGCTGGTACAGAAATTGAATGACATGAGCACAGGACTATTGACTGCAGCCTTATTTATGTTGGCAGGTGATTGGAAACCACCCAAAGGAACACTATGAGATTTTTATGCAAAATAATGGAAAAATAGATGAGGGAAATCTGCATGGAACAAATAAAGACCCACACATTTATAATGATACTGTAAGAGAGAGAGCAAGTAAGTACACACAAAATAGCCTAAGTGCTGTGGGAACACGTCCTCACTGTTAAACAACTCATATTATGGTAATTATAGGGGCCAAAATAAGTATTGCCCAGGTCCTTCAAATGAACTGTAGTTTGGAATAATCCAAAAGATCCTGGCAATAAGAAGTTCTTTACAGAAAATCCCGGAAATTAAGTGGAAGGATTAGAATAGAAAATATCATTTTGTAGTGATCCTTATTAAATGATCGATTTGACACGGATCACGAATATATCCCACAGACATTTGGTCAAGAGCTGATGAGAGACTGAATGTTTACCAGATGTCCGTGTACCCCAAGCTCATCACAATGATACAATGTAGGACATGTTTTGCTACCACCTGAACCCACTGAATTATCTTAGCATCTCCATTCAGTCATCAAAGTTTTCTTGATGTGCTGCACTAAGACAGGAACCCCTCCATCAATGAGGTATTCGAACGAAAAAAATTGAAACTAAACACCATCAAGTCTTTAGTTCTAATTTTCTTTCTTTTTTTTTTCTTTTGTCTTTTGTTGTTGTTGTTGTTGTTGTTGTTGTTGTTGCTATTTCTTGGGCCACCCCTGCGGCATATGGAGGTTCTCAGGCTAGGGGTTGAATGGGAGCTGTAGCCACCAGCCTACGCCAGAGCCACAGCAACGCGAGATCTGAGCCGCGTCTGCAACCTACACCACAGCTCATGGCAACGCCGGATCGTTAACCCACTGAGCAAGGGCAGGGACCGAACCCGCAACCTCATGGTTCCTAGTCGGATTCGTTAACCACTGCGCCACGACGGGAACTCCTAGTTCTAATTTTCAATTTTAAAAAAATACAACCAAGAGACACAAATCCATATGTGACCCATCTATTTCAACTGGTAAGTAAATGAAAAATTGATGGGGCAAGACAAGATGTGTTCTACACCAGAAGTGGCTTAAGAGGTATAACTAACAACTGCAACGTGTGGACATATTTTTGGATGCTGATTAAAACAAACTATAGGAAGATATGTGTGAGCAATAAAAGAAATTTGAATATAGACTGGGTTTAGCGAAGATATCCAGGCATTTTTTACAGATGGTAATGCTGTTGTGGTTATCTAGAAAATATTCTTTGGGAGTTCCTGTTGTGGCTCAGCGGGTTACAAACCCGCCTAGTATCCAGGAGGATGCAAATTCCAGCCCCAGCCTCGCTCAGAGGGTTAAGGATCCAGTGTTGCCATGAGCCTTGGTGTTAAGTTGCTGAAATGGCTTGGATCTGGTGTGACTGTGGTGTAGGCGGGCAGCTGCGGCTCCCATTCAAGCCCTAGCCTGGGAACTTCCACGTGGCATGGGTGTGGTCCTAAAAAAAATTTAATATTCCTTAGAAATATACTGAAATATTTAAAGCGACACTTTAGCATCTGGGATTTTTGTCTTCAAACACTTAATCAGATTTCAAAAATTAATATGAAAAGGATAATAAAGTATGCCAAAACATTACTAATTTTAAAACTGAGTGTTAAAGTATAAAAGGACTTATGATATTCTATCGACCTTCAAACTACAGTGAAAAGTGCATGATATTTTCCAAAGGTTTTTTTAATTGGCAAAAATCCACCACAGAAATTTGCTTTTTTTTCCTTGGGATTTGTTGATACCTAACAATGGTTTTTTTTGCTTCCCACAGTGATAGTTGAGAAATTAAGTGCCTTTGACCTCTTAAAAGGCTTGTAGCAAGGAGCTAATTTGAAGTTGGAACAATTGAATAACAAAATAAATACTGCCATGATAGATTGTAACTCAAAAGATAAACATACTGACAACATAAATTATTGGATAAATAGAAGAAAAGAAAGAAAACAATCTTCCTTACAAAAGGATTAAAAATAAATTGTGGTCATTACCGTTGTGGCTCAGTGGAAATGGGTCTGACTAGTATCCACGAGCAAGCAGGTTTGATCCCTGGCTTCACCCAGTGCGTTAAGGATCCCGTGTGGCTGCAGCTGTGGGTAGGCCGGTGCTGCAGCTCTGATTTGACCCCTGGCCTGAGAAGCTCCATATGCCGCAGGTGCAGCCCTAAAAAGACAAAGTAATAATAATAATTTGTGTAGAGGCAAATTACAAAGTCCGGCCCACACTGCAGAGGAGGAGGGGAATCTAATCTTGCCCTCCTCAGTCTTAAGTGTGGGCTGAACTTTGTGAGGTGCTTCCCAAGGATGGTGCATAAAAAGACCAGGAGGGGATCTCTGCAGTGGAGAAACTGGCCAACTTCACCTCTGCCAGGAGACAGGTCAGCGGTGCAGTGAGCGCCCGCTGATGTGATGTGATGAAGGAATGCACCTCTTTGGTATCTCCTCCCCAGTCCGTAACCTCCCTCAAAGTCATGATAAAAAATCCGACAAACCCAAATTGGGAAATCTTCTATAAAATCCCTGACCAGTACTTCTTAGAACTGCCAAGGTCACAAGCCACAGGGAAAGACGGAGACAGTGTCATGGACAGAGGCAACCAATGAGACATGAATAATAGATGCCATGCAGAATCCTCCACTGGAACCTGAGACAGAAAAGGGGCGTTAGTGGAAAATAATGAAATGCAAATAAAGTCCATTTAGCTCATGGTAAGAAACCAGCGTTACCCTCTTGGTTTTGACAAAGGCGCCAGGATTACATAAGATGTTAACAAGGATAAAAGCTATAGGCGAGAGTATCTGGCAACCGCTGGATTATCTCTGTTCACGTTTCTGTAAGTCTATAATCCTTCCAAAGTAAAAAAGTTTATTACAAATAAAATAAATTTCTGATCAAGTTTAAAAATTTACAATATATGTATTATTTGAGTCCTAGCAAAAATAGCAAGTAAGCCTTAGAAAAGAAGCCTTTACAGGACCACAGGTGGGAAAGAACACCCCTGAACCGCATAATCATAGAGCAGAGAGGGTGGGAAAACCATCCAGGACCAGAGCTGGAGGACAGGCAGGCTGATGGCAGCTTTTGTCCACTTGCAGGATGAAGTCCCTGTGGGAGAGGAAAAGGAAACTTGTGGGAATCGGGTCACAACCAAAGAGATGGGTGCTCTACGTGGTGCATGAGCAGAGCATTTTCCCAGCCCGGAGCTTTTAGCCACTTGTAGATGAGCTTAGGGAAGGCCTGGAAGTTATAAAAACCAAATGCCAGTTTCAACTCTGCCATTAACATGCTGTAATTTTTTTTCATTCTGGATTCTCTCAAGTATTGGTTGACATTCATCCACAGCTCTGATTCTATGAATTTATAAAGGCAAGTTTTTTAAATCCTTTGGGATATGTTGAATGAAGTTTTATATTTGACAATGACATAAAAACTAAAATACATTGAATTATGAAAGGGAAATAAAAATAATTTCAGTCGAGATGTAAAGCTTGAAATTCTCATTTTGGCAAGGCATTGGATGTGCTAAAACTTTGTCATACAATTACAATGTACATAGGTTTGACACAGACAGTTATGCCTATAATTCCTGAAGTATTCATCACACCTGCTATAATGTTACCTGTAAGTATCATTCAGAGGCAAAGGAAGATGTTGCACTGCACTGTGAATGTACGAAGGTCTAGAGGATGGGAAAAACTATTGTTTTTCAATAAATTGTAAGGAAAGGAAAGGATTGAGGAGGAACCTTTTGAAAGAGATTTAAAAGCCATATTGATTTTAAAAAGGGAAAGGGGAAATATAATATCAAATCATGAATATCTGGCTTAAAAAACTAAACACAAAGTGATCATTATGAAATTCAGGATAAGGGTTATCCATGGGGAAACAGAGGATTTGTAATTTTGGTGGACACAGGATGGGGCCTCTAGGTGATCTGCAAAGTATTACTTTCTAAGTGTGTTAGCATTTTAATAATTCTTTATGGCATGTGTTTGTTTCGTAGTTTTCACCATTTTTTTTTTTGGTATTACCCTATGTAATAATAGTTCCCTGTGTTCCTGGCAGAATGCTGTGTGCTACATTTACAAAAGTGAAAGAGTTCTCTTGTGGTGCAGTGGGTTAAGGATCTGGCGTTGTCACTGCAGTAGCTCAGGTCACTGATGTGGTGCAGATTCAATCCACATGCTGTGGGCATGGTCAAAAAACAAGAAACAAACAAACAAAGAAAAAAGAAAAAAGATTCCTAGAGTCAGAGGCTAAAATCAAGTAGAAAAAAAAAAAAAAAAACAGGTGACCAAATGAACAACAGAATCTTGCAATTCTTATTATGAAATCATATATTGCATACAGTGAACTACAGTGGATAAGGGTATATTCAGTTTTAGCTAGTTAAGTTTTAAACAGTTTTGAAGGCAAAACAATGCCATGCTCAAGCTTAATATTTAAAGGTTAATCACGGTTTTCAAGTGGACAACAGGATAGAGCTATCTAGAAAGGAGGGGCCAACTATTTTGTTAAAAGGCACTTTCTAACATCTTATTGCTGTATAGTTGATGTACAATGTTGTGTTACTTTCAGGCTTACAGCCAAAGAAATCAGTTATACCTACACATACATCCATTCCTTTTCAGATTCTTTCCCATGTAAGTTCCTGTACCGTACTGAGTAAACGTCCCTGGACTAAACAGTAGATCCCTGTTGCCTGTCTATTCTGTGTACTGCAGGGTATCTCAGATATCTTAAATCATGACTCACCCAAATACAAAATAAATACATGTCTAAGATTTTAACTTACTAGTTAATGAGACAGTTAGTGCGATGGTATAGTTGGTTCAAAAAAAAAAGAATTCCGCACACACACATACTGGCCATCGGGAAGGCTAAAATGACTTTACAAACAGATACAGCATTCATCCATACTCAGAGGGCAGTGGTCAAGTGCGTCTCCACTGAGTTCCTCTGCGTTTGTGTGAATAAGAAGCATGGGCATTACTATCAGCGTTCAACAATTCACAGAACTGTAGAATACCCCCAGGACCATGAGAAGGGAAGAGAACTCCAAAGGGCGATCTGGGCAGGACACTCAGTAATCTTTTCCCCATTTCAAGGTCTCTACATATTTTCCCTGACATGATAAAGACAAGGTGCTGGAAAATAGCCTGATCCATTGTACGACTGGATGGAATGCTGGGGTTGAAAGGGCAGCAGGGATGGGGTGAGAAAAGAGGCTGACAAGGTGGGCTTGAGGCGTATCATGAAGCTGAGTGAGGCCTTGTATCTTGCATGGCACTAGGGAATACGCAGAGAAAATTCTGGATGGCCCCGGTGGTCATTTCCTCTTCTTCTGTAGCTTAGGAATGACTCAGCATGGCAGTGGTGGGATAACTAGTGGAAGAGTAGTCAATTCTAGAGGCTCTCCCCTTCCAATAAGAGCACTGCCTCAACAAAGACACGTCCGCTGATACACAGATGCTATACTTCCTCCTTCCCTTATAACTATTCTGAGGGACTGAGGGGAAACTGCATTCTCCCCAGAAGTGTCCAGGGCACGTCTGCCCTGGAACAATGCAAGTGTGGAAGACTGTGTGCTCTTGGCTGCTTTTCTGCTCGTGAGTTTCCTTAATAAACCGGATGTAACATTTTCATTGTGGAAACATTAAGAATGTTAGTCTCTTTCCCCATCTTGCATTTGAGGTAGTTAACGAATTTATTTTCTGTTTAATTTTGTTTTATTATTATTACAAGTAAGAGCAGTCATATTTTTATTTTCAAATTAGCATCCTCAGAATTTTGGAGCAACTATTGTGAGCCACTATTCACACTGCATTGCTATGTGGAAAAATAACCAAATTGCTCTGATTGGGAGTAGTCTGGGAAGGATTACGGAGAGGGAGACTTGGTGAGTTTTCTGGAATGTAAGTTCTTTTAGAGTTCCCTTTCCTCCTGTGGTTTATCTTCAAAATGGCTAGTAAAATAGGACGTGATTTTGACTACTTGATTGGTAGTAGAACATGGGTTTTTCCTAGATAACATCAAACACTCAGACTTTAAGGTAGAACTAATTAGATGATTAGTCCTTTATTTGAGAAGATCTATTTGTCTTTATAGAGTTATATTTTTCATTCAATGCACAGAGACAGATCCATTCCCCTTTATTTCAATCTCCTTTTCCCTTCAATTTGGCAGCTGAAGAACCAGGCTCTAATTTCCCCCCAAGTCTGGATCTCGCTTCTTGCACCATCATGATGCAGTTTGATGTGTTTCTCTGTCCTCTGTCCTCTTTCATTCCCGCAGGGCCCCAGGCAGCTGGGTCCAGAGACTGGATCAAACTCAGATATGATCTCTTTGGAAAACCATACATAGCATATGGCAAGGCTATAGGAAATATATAATGTCCGCCTGTCTCTCTTTTTATGCTCATAGCTGCCACGGAAGCTTAACGTCTGTGTCTAATCACGTGTTGTTGGTTTAAAAGCTTGAGTTTTTGATGCTTTATTTCACTTTTATTTGTTTATTAGAATACTTCAATAAAGACATATGTCCTCTCATCCACTGTATGGTTAATCCGTGGCAGAGTTAGTAAGAATGGCAGGATAACTGTTTAATTTTTCCCTTTATTCACCAGTCTTCATTTTATTGGGTTAAAATCTTCTTTTGTTGTTGTTTGTTTGTCTGGTGTTTGGTTGCAACAGTGGCATGCGGAAGTTCCCTGGCTAGGGGTCAAACCCATGCCATAGCAGTGACCCGGGCTACATCAGTGACAATGCTGGATCCTTAATCCATTGAGCTACCAAGGAACTCCTAATGGGTTAATTTCTATAATCCTCTGAAGGTAGACAATTAATTTCAAATATCACTATGCACCCATAGATGTAACTAAGTTTGACCTATTCAATCCATTCTAATTATTAAAATTATTGAAATTCAAGTGGCTCATTTTGGTTAGTGGAAGACTAGCAGAGTTGGCCTTTGAATAATTTTGAATTGACTCCAATAGCCTTTGATAGTGTACTTTCTAATTGATATGACAAGACTTGCCAGGCTCAGCTTGTGTATTTCCTGTCTCAGATCTCAGCAATGTCACCACGAAACCTAGGCTTCATTTAGTGAGAACTGACATTTCAAGACCACAATCTGGATCTAATTACTAAAGCATTAGTCACTGCATATAAGACTTTACTGTGGAAAAAGGTAGGGAAAAAATATATCCTAGTTTTATCCAACACGAAAGATTAAAACAATAACCAACTCAGTAACAACTTCCTAAATGTATACTGATACAATCAAACTTCAAGACTAAGGAGATTTTAATTAAACTCTTCCTATTGCATCCATATATCCCTTATTTCACACTAAAAATTCTGCTTCTCAGGGACACAGGGAATGATAAGAACATCCACTAATTATTCATTTTAAAAATTGTTCTTACACAATAATGCTGATATTACCACCAGTGTATTTACTGAAATTAAATAAAGTTAGGAAAGTTTTCTTGAATCCTGGCTCATTCTAAAAATACAAGACAATTGATTTCTCATGAAAATTAACAGCAGAAATCTATCAAGTTCAAATTCCATACAAAGTTATAAGAAGAAGAGACTTAGGAATATAATCACACAAATACACAGCATTCACAAAAGATAAGTCTGAAACTGAAACAGAGCCTCATTTTAGTGCTCTTAATTTTTCTTAATGCCAAGGAAAAGAAGACAAAGACGCCAATGATCAACTTTTTGTATTGAAATTATAAAACAGTATTAGGCTACAAAATAAATGAGAGTATAACAATTGGGAAAAGCTTGTTAAAACTCACAATATTTACAGAGATAATAAATAACAATATTTATAAAAAATCTGTTGAGACACAGAAAAATTGAAAAACTATGAGTAATTCTATGAGCAATAATAGCCACAATAGCATTCAATAAGATAATAGGATATATACATATGATAGGTATATTGTATGTGTGTGTGTGTGTGTGTGTGTAAAAGATGGGTTAACTGATACAACACAATTCTTGCCATAAACAACTTGAAAACTGGAAAAATATATAATACAGCTTTTTTCAGACCCTGAAAATGGGCAACCTAGACCCGTGATTTATTTATTTATTTATTTATTTATTTATTTATTTGCTTCTTTTTTAGAGCCGTACCCGCGGAATATGGAGGTTCCCAGGCTAGGGGTCAAATCGAGACCTGTGATTCTTAACAGAAGAGTGACAGACAAAACGAGCCATACAACGCCCACCGCCTTCTTTAAAGACTTTAGTGCAGGAAGGAAATCTAAGTCTTATTCAGAGACTGAGACGTTTACGGAGGTACTCAAAGAGAGCAAAAAGTACTCTTTTAAGTTGAGGAAAGTGATCTGCATTCAGTGAAAGCACGAGGGCTGAAGTCTGCAAGACAAACTACGAGAGAGAGAGAGAAAGAGAGAGCGAGCTCAAGAAATTCGTATGAGGGTAGCTTTGAGTCTGGCTGAAGGCCAAACAGCTGACACACAGGATGAAACTCCAGGAGTCCAGACAAAGGCTGCCAGGCACGAGATATGCGTTAATTTCCAGACCCACACGGGGCTAAGGGACGTTGGAGTACTTAACACCCACAATAGAAAAGCTTTAATGAACACCCTGAGAATTTCTGAGACTTTAGGAGTCTCAGCATCTTGGTAATTAAGGCTGTTCTCCGTCTCCATAACGAAGTTATGTAACAGGCTTTAAAGACAAACCTGATACTCAAATAACTGCTGGCGAAGACCAACTCCATCCACTTTCATTAAAGGAAGACTTCCAAAGCCCCGATACTTCACCTCACAAAATTCAAAAGGTTCAGTATCAATACATCATTAGCAGACATCTGAAAGAGGAGGAAGACGTGCCAGCAGGAGAAAAATCAGTAAAAAAGCAGACCCCAAACCACGGAGATTAATTTTCAGAAAAGAACTTCAATCCAGGTTCTTTAAATATGTTCACATACTTAAAAAAAAAATTGTGAAGAGAATAATGTCAATGATAAAAAATGGAATTACAGTTTAAGAAAATTTCACAATAAGCCTGACAAAAATTAGACACTGAGGAAGAAAAAAAATCACTGAAAATTTCTATAAAGACATGGCAATGTCAAATATTGAGGAAATGAGAGAAACGAGGCTGAAAAAATTGAATAGTTCCTAAAAGTGACCAGTGAGATAATGTCAAGGGTCAAACATACTTGGAATCAGAGTCTCTGAAAACGGAAAAAAAAAAAAAATGGTGACTCAATGTCAAAAAGTTTCCACCTCTGATGAAAACTACAAAACCACATATCCAAGAAGCTCAATAAATCCCACGTAGGGTAAGTGCATATCTTTCACAGCTTAATTAAATTTTTAAAAATAAGAAACTTAAAAAACTGAAGAATAACCACAGAAAAAAGACACATTAGAACATAAGAAATTTCATACAAATTACCACTGATTTCTCATCAGGAATAATGGAGGTCAGGCGACCAAAATGCAAGATCTAAATGTGCTGAAAGAAAAAGAAGCAACTGTCAACCTAGATTTCTATCCTATGAAAATACCCTTCAGGAGTTCCCGTTGTGGCGCAGTGGTTAACGAATCCGACTGGGAACCATGAGGTTGCGGGTTCGGTCCCTGCCCCTGCTCAGTGGGTTAACGATCCGACGTTGCCGTGAGCTGTGGTGTAGGTCGCAGACGCGGCTCGGATCCCGCGTTGCTGTGGCTCTGGCGTAGGCCGGTGGCTGCAGCTCCGATTTGACCCCTAGCCTGGGAACCTCCATATGCCGCAGGGGTGGCCCAAGAAATAGCAACAACAACAACAATAAGAACAACAACAACAACAAAAAAGACAAAAAAAAAAAAATACCCTTCAACCTAAAGGATCACTGAGTCCAAAAGGATGACTGTTTGCTCTGAGTACCCTTGTAAACGCGCTGACGTCCTCATGCAATGTCCACTCTGTTTTCCCCTCTCCTGCTGCCACCTGTCTGTGCACAAAGTCCGTGTGTATTCCACTTCTCTTCCAGACTTTGGTACAGGCCTTGAATGCAATTTATTCGTGTCTGTGTTTTCACAGTCTCTCTCTCCACAGTTCTCTCTGCCTGTGAATAGCATGTCTTGCACACGATTTCAGCAGATCTTATGAAAAATAGTAAATTCCTGTCTGTCGCTCCTCTGGATACAGTAATTCAAATATAGGCTTGGGGACTAGAAGACATCCTTGCTCCTGTTCTTGTGCTCATTTATCTTTACACAATTAAACCTTATATATAAATAGTGAGGGCCAGCAAACACTAGAGGACTTTACGGCAGAAGCATAATCTGCATTATCCACATGTGTCTAGCCAGACGTGCCATAAAATGCCTTCATGCGTAATATTTTTAATAGTCAATTTTCAGCCAAGGAGTTCCTGTCATGGTGCAGTGGAAACAAATCCGACTAGGAACCATGAGGTTGTGGGTTCCATCTCTGACCTCACTCTGTGGGTTAAAGATCTGGCATTGCCATGAGCTGAGGTGTAGTTGGCAGACACGGCTCCGATCTGGCATTGCTATGGCTCTGGCATAGGGTGGCAGCTACAGCTCCGATTAGACCCCTAGCCTGGGAACCTCCATATGCCTCCATATGGTGTGGCTTTAAAAGGACAAAAGACAAAAAAAAAATTCAGCCAAGGTGAACTTAAAAGTATGTTCAAAGTAAAAGTTATAAAGTCAGGGCCTGTATACACATATATATACATACACACACACACACACATTTACACACGTATATGTAATACATAGTCTTTAAATTCTCTAATAGAGCCTTTAATTTGAATTCTGCACATATTTTGAGCTCCTAACTTGTATCCCTAAGAGGGATCCTTGTAAATCCCTAAGAATAACCATTTTCTTAAAATCAATCATTCAAAAGGATTGAAAATATATCTTCTTTTAGATTTTTTAACTTGTTTTTAATATAGACAATTTTAGAGGAATGAATGCATTCACTGCTAGAGATCAAAGGCTTGAACAGAGTCAATAACGCACTATGCTACCGGTGATCAAAGGCTCTGAGAATTCCAGACATTCTATTCTAGTGACCTCTGAGACTTTCTAAGAACAAATCACTCAATAGCTCTCATCTCTGGCTTGGTTCTGGCACCGAGGTCAGCATGTCTTAGCTATTTGGGCTTCATGAAATCGTAAAAGTGGAGGCTCAACAGCTTGGAGTTGCCAATTCTTTTTTAATAAGAACAAAAAATAACATAGAAACTGCCACCTCTAATTAAAATATTTCATTAAAAACATTTTAACAATAAAAAAGGCAAAAGGGCAAATTCAAAATGTCAGTCCTCATGGTAAAAAAAAGTGTAAGAAAAAACATATTTTCCTTTTTCCCCATTTTGGACTGGTAAACATTTTATAAATGTCTAAAATCATTTATAACCTGTACTTCACTATTACTATTATTATTATTGTTATTATTATTATTATTATAGCTTTTTAGGGCCACACCGGTGGCATCTGGAAGTTCCCAGGCCAGGGGTCAAATCTGAGCTGCAGCTGCTGGGCCTACACCACAGCATAGGCATAGCGTCCAAGCTACCTCTGAGACCTACACCACAGCTCAAGGCAATGCCGGATTCTTAACCCAGTGAGTGAGGCCAGGGATTGAACCCGCATCCTCATGGGTGCTGGTCAGGTTCATAACCTGCTGAGCCACAATGGGAACTCCCCACTTTAAAATTACTGAATTAAATGCTTCTCACTCTCCCTATCAATGATGAGACTCTATGATCTCTCTCATTTGGACACAATAAGCAAATGTGATTAGCATTACATAGCATTATGTCCATTAAATGTAATTTACCTAATTCAAGGTAGTTTAATAAGTAAAAACACTTTTTTAAGAACAAGGCAAATTACCTCCCAATGATTACGGTAGCACTGTGCCGCAGCGCATTTTAACACATGCTACGCACGTTAAAGACCTTTTTCAAAAAGTTCCTGTGGGAAATGACAGTGTCATTTGGGTCTATTAAAGCATCATTCTAGTTGCACAAACTAGAAAGAGAAGTTGCGCTGTGGTAATGCTGTCTTTATCTCAGAGACCAAGAGTCATTTTGCAAATTTGTAGTATCATTTCCCTAAGCAACTCAGGACTGAACTATACTTTAGTTCCTCAGCTCTCTGTTTTTGCGGAGACAGAAACACAGCTCCGGATTTTTTTTTTAAGTATTACTGACGGAGTTAAGAAACCTTTTTAACTCCACCATGTATAATCATGGAGTAGCATTAACAAGTGGAAGATGTAAGAAAGTAGACATCTCTTCATTTTAGAGAGAGAAGATGGATACATCCCTGGTTTTCTTTTCTCAATTAAATATGTGCGAACCAAAAGAAAAAACTTTTTTCAAGTTAATTCATGGTTCAGGAAAAGAAGAAACAAGCAAAGAAGCCAGAATCAGGTAAAAAATCATACTTTTTAAAATCAGCCTTATACCTTTTAAAAACATGATGGGTATTGTTGCACTTGTTTTTCAGATATCTGGTTGAAAACAGGTGAGTGTACTGTCATAACTGAAAAAAGTCTGTTTATTAGGAGTGTAAATCTAAAGTGCTTTCCTTTTTTTTTTTTTTTTTAAGTGCAAGGATTTTAGCCACACAGAAGAACTAGGGGTAAAATTTATTGAAATATAATCTAAAATACCGTATAGTCACTAAGGAAAAAAAAAATTTCACATATGCTATCTTAAGTCCCCCACAAACATAGTATTTAAATGAAATTCTTAAGAAAACCACTGTGAGTGTGTTAGGATGGCGGGGAGGGGGTGGAGGGTATAGCTGAGAAAGGATGCGCAGGTGACAGCCAATCCCAAACCTGTTTGACTGTCAGAAGCCAGATCTAATTGTCATACAAACTGTCCTGAAGAGAATGCCTTTTCCTTACAGAGATAAGGAAAAAAGAAACAGGCTAAGTCTTCTCCTGCAGAAACCTGAGTTTCACGATGGTACTCCCTCCAGTAGGTCTGAACACCTGGCCGAAAAAACAAGGTGAATACATTTTAATTATTCGGGGGGAGATTTTTGCTGATTCTATCATTAAGGGTTTAAAAAAGAGGAAATTAGGGATTTCTGTTTTATTGGAAATTACACAGTAATATAAGGAAGGTTAAAGATCTCATTTCAAAAAAAAAACAAACTAGAAATATTCCATAAAATTAAACCACTTTAATAGCTTGAATTAAAAATCTCATAAAAATTTAAAGATGCACTTTTAAAGTTATATACCTGTCAATTTTAAATGATATATTTTCCTCCATATAAACTGATGAAATACTCATTAATTTAAGAGTTTTCAAATGTAATATTTGTCATTGAGAAGTGCTATTCATGTCTTTTCTTCAGTAGTTTGGAAAAAAATGCCCTAGGTATAATATCAAGTAAAGCACTCACACACACAAAAAAACGGATGTTTTGTAATTTTTAGCCTCTGCTTTAGTTCAAACAGAAAATGGAATAAGCATATATACTAGTAAAATACAAATTCTTCCGAATGTGAAATATGACCAATAAAAAGATCCACGAGCAACATATTCAACGCTCTAAGTTGTCAACATTTCTATAATAGCTGTTTTATTAAAAATGTTTTATCTTTCTTACCCTTTTAAAACTTCATTAGTCAAACTTCCTGCAGCTGTTAAAAAAAAAAAAAATTGCTGCATGTTGTGGTAAGAGTTTCAAGGAAATTGCAGTTAAAAAAAGTTTGGCTGAAAGATAGTTTAGATTCTTCTGCCTGCTGAATTAAGAAAGATAACTGACCTAATTTCTTTAGCCTAACACATGATTACTCTTTTCTTAAAAAATAAAGTAATGCATATACTCATGAGAAAACATTTAATGTAATCTTAACACATTGTTTGAGAGGTAAACTCCAAGAGAAAGTTGCCAATGTGTTTTTGTAATTTCCAATGTAAATATAATTGCCATCATATAATAATCAGAGGAGAAATCCTGTGAAATCTGACTGAACAGAGCAGTATCATAGCATACGTTAGAGCAGACTCATAATCAAACTTTTTGCACACTCCATTATAAAATATTTTGTTTCTTGAACAGAATCTCCCCTGAAGAAGCAATGATATGGGGTGAATCATTTGACAAACTGCTTTCCCAGAAAGGTTAGTGTGACTCGCCCAAACATATTATTCCTTACTCGAAAATTATATGAAATATGTATGTAAATACACACAACAAGGCCTATCATGACATTTTAGTCTGGTTAATAGTTTCCAGAACCTGAGCTTCTGATCTAGAGAAATAACCACACAATCGCCAACCGACAAAACGTACTTTTTCGTATTCATATTTTACTAAGGATTACTTACTGTGGATGGACTATTTCTTTGCGCTGGGTTCACAGTTTCAAATTTTCAGGGTTTATAATTTGTAAATGAGACCCTTGGCTGTATGAAATCCCTGATCATCCATATTATTTTTATTGTCAATGGACCAAACATCTAAAGCAGCCTTTTTGATGGCCCTTTAGGAAACCCTCATGAGCATATATAGTTTTAATTTTATAAATGCTTCACTCTTCATCTCAACCATCTGAATTTTACAGAGGCGTTGAGAGTCAGGTGGGCACATAAGGTGGTGTCTGTTGGTGAGACGGGAGGTGAGGATAAATACTGAGTCCCTGTTTGTCTAACACGTTAGTTAAGCATGGGTTAGAGGGCAGGCTGCCTGGACTGCTACTCTTTAGAGTCAGCTTTTCGAAAGGCAGCAGCTGAGTAAGTTTGGGTTGTTTTGTTTTCATTCTTTAATTCAGTCCATGATTTCTTCCAGAGAGCAAAACCGACAGGGTGAACTGAGTGGGCCAGGGGGCTAAGCAACCCCAGGTTCATTGTCCACACTAAACCAGGCAGGGTCTGCTTAAGAAGCAACACTTGATCCCTACCAAACAGCCACATGCTTCCTCTAGTCCACAGCTCTTATCCGCGTCTCCCTGTTTTGCTGTTCCTTTGCGCTGGCCCTTGGTGACGACCGTTTACAGCATTGCTAGTGGTTCCTCGTCCTGGAAGCAGGGGCACCAGTTGCTGCTGGGCCAGCTGGGAGTGCAGTACTTGTAATTCAGTCTCAAGTACTGTGCATCTTCGGATGCAACCAACTTTTCTTATGTCTAAACGTCCTGTCTCTTCTTCCTAACTGTCCATCCCTCTAGAAGGTTTTGGTGACCAAGTCATGTTCCCCTGACATTACTGACAGAAGAATCCTATTTCGGCAGACTGTCTCTGAAGATGCTCCCTCTCCCATTGAAAATAGAGTCTGCCTCTGAATTGTAATACTGACTCAGAGAAAGAAAAATAGAGTAATCAAGGCCTAAATGTAGTCAAGGATGCAATCAACGAACATGGAGGGTATAGTAAGAAAGGAAGTTTATACTGAAAAGAATGTAATATTATTCCATCCTCATGTTGTCTTCATACCCGCGCTCTCCCTGTTTTTGGAGAAGAAATATAAACAGCTTCCTCAACTATTCACTTTCCTTCATTTCCAAGAGCCAGTTATCTCTTGACTTTTGTTAAAATTCTTGCCAAATGTATGTCACACCTGCCCTCATTCTCATTCTCGCCACCGCCACTGTCTTGGGTCAGGAATTTAATTACAACCACCTGTGTAAAATTTTCCTCCATAATTCATGCCCCCCCATCAAATTCCTTCTGTTTTAATCTCCTCTTATTGCCAGCCTTTGGGCACAACTCAGGCCTTTAGTCTCTTCACTGTTCAGAGCAAGGGAGAAAGACAGTGAAATTCATTTTTTTTCCCAATTTGACTGTTTATTATAAGGAAAGGAAATATGTCATCAAATCTGTGGATTCCCAAACCCGGCATATCACATGGCAAATATCAAATGCTGCAATAACGTAACCAAATTCCCTGCTAGGAAAAAGTTAGTCCTGCGTCCCTTTTGACATTTGAGTTCTGGTTCTTTTCTGTAACACAATGGTTATATAATCTTATAGTTAGGCTTCCTAATCACTTTCACATAGAACTTCCTCAGCTGTAAATGGAGAGAGCCATGTCTTGAGTTCCAAGAGAAATGAATTTCTGTCAGGCTTAAATGAGATAATGAGTAAGAAACTAATAACTGTTAGATTGAACACAAATGTGAATAGTTTCTGCTATAGGAAAAACAATTATCAACAATCAATTTAATAGTCCTTTTCTGTTTTCCAGCCTACTCCCAGCTGTACAAACACTGCTTACAGGGTTAAAATACCATAGAAGTAAATATGTATATGCTGGATGTTTTTCTTTAACCGAATAAATTGGTGTACAATACTTTCATCAGACGCTCATGTCTCATTCAGAGAGGACAAAGACTTAGCAAGATTAATTAGTCCTACATAAAATCCTCCCTTGGCCGTCTAAAACCATGTTGCTTTAAAAGTAGTCAAAACCAAAGGGAAAGAAATGGAATCTGCTGCTCTCCTTGCTCTCTCCTGGAGGCCAGATTAAAGATCTGTGAAGTAGCAGCAATTTGAACCAAGAGGGGATGATTTGAACAACAAAAATCAGCACCGACCCACTTGGATATCATTATCATCGCGCATGGTCACGTGCTACTGAAATTATGCTGGAGTCACAAAAATTGTGTTGATCGTATTCTTTTAATCAATCTCCAAGGCCAATTATCTAAAATTTACATCTTACTGTAATATTAAGTTACGAAGCTTAAAATAATCACCTAAAAATATCTCAGGGCTGCAATGGTTAAATGTAGCTGATTTCTATTGACTTGACTCTAGAACAAAAGAAAAAAAAAAAAGGGAACAGTCTTATCGTCACCTCGTGCACGCACACACACTTCAAGACCGCGGTCTATCAGATTTTATAGAATTTTCCTTTCGTTACATGTGTAAGTTTCTGTGTGCCCTCTCTATATGAAGGAAGTTAAAACTGTATGAAATTTAGTCAAATGGGCAATTAAATGATAAGCCCAACAAAATCCCACAGAAATTTGAGTATTTGCCACAAATGGCTGATACTAAAACCACCGTAGAATAATTACCAGCATCTTTAGGAATGGAGCCTTAGAGTAGAGGGTTCTTACGCTAGATTTGAGGGGATTAATAAAAATTCACTGGCGGGACAGAGAGAAAGAAATCGTCCAAGCAGAAAGCCAACATAGGCATGGGCATTAAGCACTGCGATTTATTTAGTGAACTAAAGAGAAAGCAATTCTTCATTGAAAAACATAATTTGCAAAAGAAAGGGTGGCTTAGAGGGACAGATAACAGACAGATGAGACGAACAAAAAGAACGCGGTTTCTGCTGTGTTCCACTGAAACCAAAGAAGCCAGGCAGTGTTTCCTTAACTCCACCATCACATTAACTTTTCATTCCTAAAATGTAGCTTCACTCTTTTAAAGTGAAAAAAAAAAAAAAAAAAGCACAGACGATAAAAGCCAAGGAAATATAATCAAAGTAGGGACTTTAGTTAATAATAGTGTATCAGTATTCATTTATTAATTATAACTTATGTACCTCCCCACTGTAAGATGTGATTATAGGAGGGCCCTGGAGGTGGGACTGATGGAAGCTCTGTACTATCTTTATAGCATTTCTGTCTATCTAAATCTATTCTAAAATTAAATATTTTTAAAAATGAACTCAAACATGTTATGTGGTAAATTTAGCCGTGCAGTCCACCAATAATTATAATTCCCGTTCCTCATCTGTTTCTATGCAGCTATTAGGACACTTGTTTCCTGCCTTCCATGTTTGTTGACAAATTTGTCTGAAATTGCGAAATGAATCAAAATCTATACTTTAAAACTGTGTGTGTGTGTGTATATATATATATATATATATATATCAATCATTTCTAAACGCTGTTTAATCAAAACAAAAAGAATAAATCAAAAACCAGGGGAGTTCCCGTTAATGGTGCAGTGGAAACGAATCCAACTAGTCTCCATGACGATGCAGGTTCTATCCCTGGCCTCACTCAGTGGGTTAAGGACCCGGCATTGCCATGAGCTGTGATCCTGAGTTGCTGTGGCTGTGGTGTAGGCTGGCCGCTGCAGCGCCGATTCAACCCCTAGCCTGGGAACGTCCATATGCCTTGGGTGCGGCCCTAAAAAGCAAAAAGCAAAAAAAAAAAAACAAAACAAAAAATAAACAAAAATGGTACATGGAGTTCTCTTGTGGTGTAGCAGGTTAAGGATCCGCTGTAGTCACTGCAGTGGCTGTGGTGCAGCTTCATTCCCAGGCCTGGGAATTTCCATGCCTTGGGTGTGGCAACAAAACAAAACAAAACAAAACCAGTAGCAGACTATATTTGTCATTTGTAATCATCAATTTCAAAGTTAGTCATCAGTCCTCCTAGTGATTGACTCTACCAAAATCATCAATGTGAACTTAGCAAATCAATTCATTCCAATCAAATATTGTATGTATATTATACTCACACACGTGTTTGTATACATATATGTATATGGTTCCGTGTAAGACAGCTTTGGAAGTAAAACAGTGCTGCGGAATAATACAGACTCTAGAAACCAGTTGGCCAAGTAGTTTAAAAAATGCCTATAGACCTTGCAATGTGTCACGTCGGCGTTAGAAAATAATTAAATGAGATTATGTAGATGTGTGCAAAATTTCAACAGTCAGAGGCAAAGGCTATTCCTGAGTTGAAAAAAAGGCAGGAAAAGTGCTAGAGAAATAAGCCATTTGGGGGTAATTTAGGAAAACAAGGAGGCCCCTTTCACTGATGCAAAGAGAAGTGAAGAGACACACTGGAAAATTAAGATAGGGACAGACTTGGAAGAGTGTGTTGGAAAGCTAACTCTGATGGATGGAAAGGCAGAATTCTCTGCACAGAGTGGGGACGACCTACAAGGCTGTTACAAATATAAAAGCTACCCTCCAGGGAAGGGCTAATTTGGAAAGAAAATGAATGAACGTGGTGACTGACTGAATGTGGATCTAAGTTTTAAAGTGAGGCGATGAAAAAAATAGGAGATGAAGAAGAGGGATAAGGCAAAGATCCTTAGATGTTATTCCATATGCACAGGACGAATGATGCCTTTTACAGATCAGAAAGGGAGGTGGAAGTTAAAGATGCGGAGAAAATAGAGGGTTAGAATTTGAACGTATGCAGTTGCTGGTAAACTTTATTCGAAGTTTTGCAGGGTTTAAGAGGCACACACCTAGAAGATGGAAGAGCGACTGATTATAGAAAGAGATTTCCCGGCGTTCCCACGGTGGCGCAGTGGTAAAGAACCCGATTTGTATCCATGAGGATGCGGGTTCCTACCCTGGCCTCGCTCAGTGAGTTAAGGATCTGGCGTTGCCATGAGCTGTGACCCAAGTCACAGACACATTGCTGTAGCTGGGGTGTAGGCTGGCAGCTTCAGCTCTGATTCCACCCCTAACCTGGGAACTTCCATATGCCAAGGGTGTGGCCCGAAAAAGACAAAAAAAGAAATGAAGAAAGTTTTTGTAACCATCTCAGAGTTGGTAATTGAAGGATTGAAAGAGAATGTAATTTCCCCAGAAGGGAGCCTCTGTCAATAAGAAGGTCTTCCAACGCCTGCACAACTCGGAATTTTCCCCTGCATCCTTTTTCTCCAGTCATCACAAACAATGCCAATAGTTTTAGCCCTTTTATTAACGACGATCTGTTTGGACTTTATGCACCCTAAGTAGTAGTTATACCAAGCTCAATTTTGAGAATAATTCATAATAGGTAAGATAAAGCCATCTATTTAAGCCATCTCACCCCCTTGATTTAAAAATATGAACTGATCATACCTAGGAAGATACTTCTTACTGACTTTGAGTAAAGGCTGCCAGGAAACACGTACTTCTTTTTTTGGGGAAGGAAATGAGCACTTCTCCTTACACTTTTCACCTTGTGGCTTTTCAAGTTGCCCTTCCCAATTTTCAGTTACCAATTTTCTGCCAGATAAGGACTCTAGGGTTCTGCAAAGCTAAATATCTGAATCCAGCTGACCCTCAACAAACACCCTATTACTTGATTTATTGCAAGAATAAAAATAAGCAAAATCCAGTCCAAATTATACATGGACCCCACAAATAAATCATGATTGCCAAAGGAACCGAAACATCCTGTGTCAGGTCAGACGTCAAACATCAAAGGAGAAGCCATGCAACCGAGTCCTTAGGATATTACACTGTACTTGGCTTTCCAACTTCAGAGTTTCTTGACTTTTTGTTTCATTTAGTTTCTTGGCATCAGAAAAATACTCCAACAGATGCCAGAGTTTCAATTTAGAAACATGCAATTACAAGCATTTCATATTTGTATGACACACAGAGCCAGCTTCTTCCAGTGTGAATTCTAATCCCAGGTTCCATCAAGCACTTTGGCAGCTGCTTTCACCACTGTTTCCTTCTAAAGGACTGTTGAGTAAGTTACTGCCTCTGCGTGAGAAATGGCTCCACAGTGACCTGACTTAAGGCAGCTGCCCCCAGGAAGAGAAACAGGAAGTCACTAAAGGGCTGGGATAATCCTGCACAGCACAGCATATCATTTTTTAAAGAATCATTTCCCTAAACTTTTAAATAAATGATGTACCTTCTCATTCATCATTGTTTCTTGAATCAGTATCTCATTCCTTTCTTATTCCTATTATGCCAACAAACTCCATTCACTTGGATGAACTCGCCACGAGCGCTTGCAGCACATAGCGCTTCTCCTGACATTAAAGCTGTGACTTCCTTTCGAATGGCTGTATTAGGCTCACAGTGAAGCATAGTATCAAAGGGCTTTTTGTGTGATATTCCAAAGCACGATGGCTGGTACAGAGTCAACACTCACTCATGTTTTCGGCTTTGTGAGTTAGCCAAGGATGGGAAGCGGCCTTTTATGTTATTTTCTGGAAGACTCCTATGGGAATCTTCCGCTGATTTTTCTGTGCTGCTCCAAACGGAATTAGTCACCCCTGCACCTGTCCCTCCTGTGTCCTTTGTATCTACATACATGTCCGTCTTGCCCATTACTCTCTGTATTCAAGAGTAAAGATGGTTGTTTTACAGCAGCCTAGTGGTAAAGGTTCTATAATTGTAAAAAAAATAACCTGGACTCAAACCCCTGTGCTATCTTTTACCAGGTGTAAGATTCAGGGCAGCTTAGCTCTCTGCATCTCAGCTTCTTCATCTGTATAAATGGTAGAACAGGACTTATTCCTTAAAATTCATGTGAAAATTAAATGAAACAGCCACCCAAAAGGCATCTGGCCATGTGTCAAGACCTTAACAAACACTCAAAATGTCTAACTATTGTAATCAGTATCGCATTTTCAGCATATACTATAGTCCTCAGGTTCATACTAGGTGTTTTAATAACTAAAAGACAAAGGAAATATTTTTTAATTAATTTATTTATTTTTGTCTTTTTGCCTTTTCTAGGGCCACCCCCACAGCACATGGAGGTTCCCAGGCTAGGGGGTCTCTCAGAGCCATAGCCTCCAACCTACGCCGGAGCCACAGCAGCTGGGGATCTGAGCTGTGTCTGCGACCTACACCACAGCTCACAGCAACGCCGGATCCTTAACCCACTGAGGAAGGCCGGGAATGGAACCCGCCACCTCATGGTTCCTAGTTGGATTTGTTGACCACTGAGCCATGATGGGAAGTCCCAAGAAATTATTTTTAATGCATAACAATTTCAGTTGCCTGGCATGTGAATGATCCCCTTTAGGTGTCAATTCAAAGACGCTTATTATAATTAAGATTTATTTACAAGATAAATCATGGTCATATCCTAGAAATTGTCATAATAATTTATCAACTTACTTTAGGAATAATTTGATCAAAAAAACGGGTCAGTCCATGTTTATATATGACATATGGAGAGAATAAAATGAAATGGAAAAAGCATTTCCCTTCACTGGGGTCAAAGGAACTTAATTCACAAACCCAACAAAACGTATTCTTCTTTGCCTCTTTCCAGTTTAGACCTGACCTGGAACAGACTGTTCTGTTGTGAGAAAGCAGGCATTTCCTCTGCTGGCTCTGCTTTAATTTCCATCTAAATAGTAACAGAGGAACAAGTGAGAACAAGCTAAACATCTCTCATTGTGGGAGGGGAAGAGGCAAGACCTACATCAGGAACCCAGAGACCTTCCATCCAGGGACGGGCTTTTTAATATCAGCAGGGAGCCCGTTTCCATGTGACTACTTTGGGTTTTTAATTAAACTTACCTGAAAAGGGTCTCACAGTCATTCTGCTGTCTCTCTTCCAGTGGCTTCCTACTGTCTAGTTAAAGAATGCTCCTCAGAAATCTACTTCAGAGCAGCTCCGAAACCCATAAGCAATTTCAGAATTCTATTAAAAAATACCCCCCAAAATCTATCCGTTCTGAAGACAGTTATTAGGTGATAAGTGGAGAGCATGCATGTGCCTATTTAGAATTCAGTCCAGTAAAAAGTGGGTGATGTGTGGTAGCAAAAAGGGTGAATATTTTAGAATTTGAAAGAGGAAGGAAACATGAGTGCTAAGCAGTGGTTTCCTCTTTACACTAAAAATGCACCAGAGGGGGACTCTCAGTATTTTTTTTTAAAGTTCTTGACAGAGCCTGGGGCATGACTACGTAACTGCCTCAAGTCTGGGTCAAGCTAACTGGCCAACAGATGGTTGTTTTGTTGTGGTTTTGCTTTTAGGCACCTAAACATGGCCCACTTTTCAAATTCTACTTCAATTTCGATTTAGGGACGGAAAGGCCTCTTTTGCCTTCGTCTTCTTTTTCCTTCCAGGATCATTACAGAAGGAGAAGGAGGAGGAAAGAAAGAAAGAAAAAAAAAGAAAAAGACAAAAAGTAAAACCAGAATTTATGCAAAAAAAAAAAATCATTATTCTAGTCGCATTAATAGAAAGGGACAAGCTGTGGTCAGTCAGTAGCTAAATGATGCAGATTCAGCCTAGTTTCTAACGTCATCAGCCTGGGGCTCCGATTTTTGTGAAGTCTGCAGAGGATGCTGCTGGAATATCGTTTTCAAAAATGAAAGGATTGTAGGGTTCCCATTGTGTCTCAGCAGGTTAAGAACCTGAGGATGCATGTTCAATCTGGGGCCTCACTCAGAGGGCTAAGGATCTGATGTTGCCACAAGCTCCAGTATAGGTCTCAGATGTGGCTCAGATCCAGCGTGGCTGTGGCTGTGGCTGTGGTGCAGGCCAGCGGCTGCAGCGCCTATGCAACCCCTATCCTGGGAACTTCCACATGTCATGGGTGTGGCTGTAAAAGGAAAAAAATAAAATAAAATAAAGGAATGTAATCTAGGTCAACAGTAATGACTCAAACTGCTCTTTTACAACTTCAGGTGCTGAGCTACATGGAGAGAAAGGAGAGTTAGGAGGGAAAATCAAATCAGAACCCACTAAGGAAGAGCAATCCCCACGAGTGCTGGCGGGTTAACAAGCCAGCCTCCCCCCACACGGGTCTGACTCCCTGTTGTTCACTGTGGGAGCTATTTTGGCTTAAAATTAATAAAAACTGAGACAGATCATTAACTTCACTGAAATTTATCCGTTTTTAGGTATTTGGGGCAAATCTTCCATCTATCAAAATGCTTCAAAGAATCATTACCCATTTATATTTCCCTGTTACCTTCTGAGCAAAGCACCATACTCAGCATGAGAAGTAAATCTTGAAAATCAAACACTCACTGTGCTGGAGCAATAAGAAAAAGAGTGGTTCAATATCACCCACATTGATCATTCCTCCTTCCTCTCAGCAGCTACAATTTGTTGACTTATTCAGGAAGCACTTAGCATGAAGCCCTCCTTAGGACAGCTGTGTTTGACCAGGCGTTATCTTACCAGCACCTAATCACTCTGGACAAGCTCTGGGTTGCACGTCAGTCCAACAACGCCTTCTTAAATTCTTGTTGAGACTGATCTCTACTTGCCGTCCTCATTTCTTCACTAAGATTTAATCACCACCCTCTGGTGCTCAGGATCAATGACCCTGAGGAAAAGAAATGGCAGAATCTCCCTTCATCCCAGGGAAAACCCCAAGGGAAGGAGCAGTGGGGTAGAAGAGGCCCACGTGGCTCTTCCATCATGGAAGTGGTTGGAGAGATTCCATATTCTGGCACTTAGGGAATGTCTCTAGGTTATGTCATTTTTGGCTACTGATTTCTTACGTTAAGTTCCTGGATCTCTAATAGAGTCAAAAAATTGCTTTCAACATTAAAAAAAAAAAAAAAAAAACCAAGATGCTTCATGACAAAGAAGACATGTTCTAGATACATAAGAAATTAAGGGTGGTATATAAATCACATAATTTGGGATTGTATTAGTTTCCTCTTGCTGCTGTAACAAATTATGACAACTTTAAGCACTTAAAATAACCCGGATGTATTATCTTACAGTTCTGTAGGTCAGAAGTGTAGTATGGATCTCAATAGAAAAAAATCAGGGCGTTAGAAGGCTGTCACCTTTTTTGGGAGGTCTAGGGCAGAATCCCTTTCCTACTCATTTGGGGTTTTTTTTTTTGCAGATTTCAGTCCTTTGAGTTTTGGATCAAGGTCTCCCTTCTCTTGCTGGCTCTAAATTAAGGCCAGTCTCACCTTCTGGAAACCATGACATTCTTTGGCTCTTGACCATCTTCAAGGTCATGACATTTTCAAGGTCGCCAAGAGTCCTCCTCACCCTCATCTCCTGGACCCCCTCCTCTGCTTTCCTCTTCTGCTTTTAAGGACTGTGATCAAAATTGGATCTTCCTGGATAATCCAGGATAATTTCCCCCTCTCAAATGCCTTAATCAACGAAGCTTTTTCTCCATGTGAGGTGACATAGTCACAGGTGCATGGACAACGGTGGAGGGCTGTTACGGTGTGACAGAAAGAGCTGCCTTCGTTTTTTAGTTTCCTCCCAGGGCCAGGGATTAAATCCCAGAGCAGTGACAAAGCTGAATCCTTGATAACTAGGCCACCAGGGAACTCAACGTGCTACCTTCTTGGGAAAGATTTACCTCTTCATTTCATTGTTTGTTTGAAAAGTGAAATCTGGGATGACTGTACTTATCTGCACCTCAGTTTCCTCATCTAGAAAAATGAATATAGGACAGATTCCAGAAATCTGCTGTAAATAATAAATGCAGTAATGCATATACATAGCACTTAGCCCTCAAAACCTCTAAATATGTTATAAATGCAAAACCTCTCAGTTATTGCTATAACTGTACTAATAGAGACCCATTTTCCTTGCTTCATTCTACATGGACCTTATTATATTAGAGATCACAAACCGTGAGGTATTGTTCTGTTTGCATGCATTTCAGTCCTATGTGTGCCCTCAAGTAAAAAGCAAGAGCAAACCTAGGGCTCACTTTGTATGTTTCTCTTCTCACGTTGTTTCCAGATCTTGCTGCCAACTGCACTCTGTGAAAACTACTGTCTTGATATTTTTGTCCAACTTTATAGTTCTGTGTGGTCAGAGGGCAAATGCGGTTCTTGTTACTCCACCCTGGCCCTCCTCTTCTTTATAGTTTCGTTTTAATATTTCCATTTAAGATGGGACTCTGTAGATTAAACAGCAAATCAAGGACTACCATGTACTGCTGGAATACCCAGTACATAGATCAGTGTCGGGGATCTAGTTAGTACTCAGTAACTATCTTTTAGGAAATGAATGAGTGGGGAATTCAGGATGCAAACAAACTTATTAATATAATAGCTGACCAAAGAATTAGGAGTATGCTTGAATAACCCATAGTGATATGCAAAAGGGAGCGGTGTCGCATCAGGAAAATTTGTCAGCTCATCTGAAGCCACATAGGCTGGCATTTCCCACAGACTCTAACCTTGCAGGTTGCGAAGATGGATGTCATCTTGTTAGTGTGCCTTAGGAGAAGGCTTACTACATTGGCAAAACTCACGAGGCTGATTTCCAACTTAATAATATAGATTCCAAAATAAAACTGTCACTGGTGGCCAGCTCTCTCTTTTTGCATGCTCAAAGAAGCCAAATCATAATAAAATTTTTGCTTGACAAGCTTGAAATTAGAACATTTATTAAATGTTTAATGGCATCAGGCTAAGATAAGGATTTTGACTTCTTAATTGGACTACCGTATTATTAATTTCATTGGCGTCCGTATTTATAGCAGGCTAAGATTTTTTTGCATGCTTTTTTGTTTATTTATGGCCTCTTTATACTTACAGGCTCTGACAATTTCTTTTTCAAATATTATAAAACTGATACTTCTTCAAATACACAAAACATTTCCTAGAGCTTCTGAATTTTGAATGAAATTTTATATTTTTTCTCATGTATTCAATTATTGGTCATTTCTTTGAGCAAGTAAGTACTGAGTGATTCCTTCATGTTGGGGATTTGGGGGGCAAGTTAGACAAGGGTCTCATCTCATGAATCTCAGTGTAGCCTGAGAAACAAAAGTGAGCAAGCCACTGCTGCAGAGTATTTTAAGTGTTACCCAGGGTACCAGGAAGTCATATGGGAAGGACACCCAACCTATCCTTGACAGATTGGTGAACTCTTCATGATAAAATGATCTCTTGGAAATTCCCATTGTGACTCCGCCAGTGGTAATGAGCCTGACTAGTATCCATGAGGATGCAGGTTTGATCCCTGGCCTCGCTTAGTGGGTTAAGGATCCGGCATTGCCGTGAGCTGTGGTGTGGGTTGTAGACGCAGCTCGGATCCCACGTTGCTGTGGCTGGGGTGTAGTCAGCAGCTGTAGCTCCAATTAGACCCCTAGCCTCGGATCCATATGCCGCAAGTGTGGCCCTAAACTCAGCTTCCGAGGGAAGGCGGCTGCCCCGCTCACATTCACGGTTAGGCTTGAACAGCAAGGAGCGTGTTTCCTCAGTATCAACACTGTGTAGTCAAGATGTATCACCTCTTTTCTTGGTAGATGGACTGGAGACTTTTACCCGATTTCTTAAGACTGAATTCAGTGATGAGAACATTGCATTTTGGATAGCCTGTGAAGATTACAAGAAAAGCAAGGACCCCCAACAAATAATTCGGAAAGCGAAAGCAATATATGAGACGTTTATACAGACCGATGCACCACAAGAGGTAAAGATGAATGAACCCTTTACGTCTGTGTGAATGTTCCTGAGAGGGCATGTCTCCGTCAAACCGGTACTGCCATACGTTCCACCACAAAGGTCAGAGGGGTGCTGGAGCCAAAAGGGGCGATGATTTACAAGCAGACTTCGTTTTACTGCCTTCACTTTACTGCACGTCACAGGTTTTATGTCTTTTTACAAACTGAAGGTTTGTGACAGCCCTGTCTTGACCAAGTCCATTGGTGCCATTTTTTTCAGCAGCACTGGTTCCCTTCTGTCTCTGTGACACCTTTTGGTGATTCTTGCAATATTTCTCCCCTTTCCATTATTATTGTATCTGTTGTGATGATCTGTGATTAGTAATCCTTGACGTTACTACCTCTGAAGGCTCAGATGATGGTTAGTATTTTTTAATTAAGGGATATCTATTGGTTTTAGTCATCATGATATTGCACACTTCATAGGCGATTGTAAAAACACAGGTTTTTTTTATTATTTTTTTAAAGCCACACCAGCGACAGATGGAAGTTCCCAGGCTGAGAGTCGAATCTGAGCTGCAGCTGCAGGCCCACGCCACAGCCACAGCCACAGCCACAGCCACAGCAACGCAGGATCCGAGCCACATCTGTGACCTATGCTGCAGCTTGCAGCAACACCAGTTCTTTCACCAACTGGGCGAGGCCACGTTCTCACAGAGACAACATCAAGTTCTTAGCCCGCTGAGACACAATGGGAACTTCTAAAAATAACTTAAATGTGGTGGGAAACAAAAAAACCATTTTTGTGTGTGTATGTATGACTCATTTTATTGTGACATCGCATTTTCTGCGGTGGTCTGGAAAGGAACTTGCAGTATCTCTGAGGCGGGAGGCCTGAATACAGACTTCGAAACACAGATAGCATATGCATCATAAGATACTGCCATGAAAGGAAAGGTATAACTGAAGTCACTTCTCAGGGTATTTTTAGCCTAGACTAAGAGCTAGACTAAGAGCAGATACAACTCATTGCAACATTTAGATTCATTCATTCATCATCTTAATCACCGTAGCATAAGTCATCTCTTATAGAACCTCAAACTGATGATATGTGATGAAGGGAAACCAAGAAATCTGTCGTACAGACCATCTTAATGTTAGTTCATCTGCCTGTGCAAAATTCTGTTTGCCCTGGAATCATTACCCCTCCCCCTTAAGACAGACTAAAAGAAAATTTCACAATAGAAAGACGAGATGAACCTAATCGAGCAGTGGCTCAAGTGAAAAAATGATTATTTTCTTCGCCTGCACGTTGAGTATGAAGTAATTTTGTGAAACAATTGCTCAAATGGTGATAAAACTAGCAAATTTTCTTGACTATCTTTGAACATGAATGAAAGAGTATATTTTTATGATGTGTTCCATATATAGTCTTTTCATTGAAGTATAGAACTGGTAGTATGCCACTGTTAAGAGTCCTGTTTGACTATAAACTGCTGTTGTCTAGGAGGTCCTATTATCGCTATAAATATCTTTCCATATGAAATGACAGTTATTTTCCTTGTTTCAGTATGTTTCAATCTGTTTTGTATTTGAGGGTATCATTTTGTCCTCCCCAAGGCTCGCCTTGCACATGGGTAAACAAAGGCGGCTGGGTATGTGGTATTTCCATTAGGGCAAAGGAAGAAATTTACCTGAAAACAGAAAACTTACCACTATCAAAACCAAATAGATCATCAGGGCTTTGATGAAAGCGTGAAAGGATTTTAGGCGTTCCCTGGTGGCTCAGTGGGTTAAGGATCTGGCATCACGCTGTGTCTCAGGTCACTGGTGTGGCGAAGATTTGATCCCTGGTCATGGAACTTCCGCAGGAGTGGCAAAAAAACAAAAAACGACAACAACAACAACAACAAAACAAAAAACCAGATAAACCAAAGCCTTACATTGAAATCCCAAGCGCACTGTTTGCCCTCACACAATATAATTTAATTTCTACCAGGTTTAGTTTCCACTTTGAAAATGAGTTGAATCTAATGAACTCTAGGGTACTTACCATCCCTCACCTTATTCTAAATTAGCAGAGCATGAGTAAGATCAGGAGCCTTTTGAGAGAAGGGCCAGACGCCATGCCGAGCCCGGAGTAAATCACTGGATACCATACCGGGAAAAGCACCAAACATGCCCCCTCCAACACGGAGCCGGTCCAGAACTTTTCTTTCTCCAAGGTGTTTTCCTAAGTTGATTGACCATAATTATGGTGTCCTTATTTTCTGCTGTCCCTACTCAGGTTAACCTTGACTTTCACACCAAAGAAATCCTCGCCAAGAGCGTCACGCAGCCTACCCTCCACAGCTTTGATGCTGCGCAGAGCAGAGTGTATCAGCTCATGGAACAAGACAGTTACACACGTTTTCTGAAATCCGACATCTATTTAGACTTGATAGAAGGAAGACCTCGGAGACGAACAAATCTGAGAAGGCGATCACGTTCCTTTACTTACAATGAATTCCAGGATGTAAAGTCAGATGTTGCCATTTGGTTATAAAGAGAATTAGGTCTGCGTGTTTTGCTGGGCAAGCCTGCACATCTGCTCCTAAGATACAGCGTGTTTATGTTAATAAATAGGGACGGGGACAGCTTTTAAAATAAAGTACGTCATTTGAGATGATTTAAAAAATGTAAACCAAAATGTGTGTTCTAATAAGATACACTGTATCTGCTAATAGAGTCTGTAAAAGCTTCCGTCTGATTTCATTTCATTCATAGTCAGAAAAACATATTGCTTAATGGAAAGGCAGGAAAGAAGTAATAACAATGTTGTATAAAATTGTAAAGTTAAAAGTTAAGATTTTGCAAAATTGTCAACAGTTTGGTCAAACCGCGAGTTTGGGGTTTTTTTTTTTTGTTTTTTTCTAGATGAAAACCATAGAATGCTCAGATATATATATATATATATTCGGACATTTTGTATAAGGATGAAGCTTCTTTCTGGCTCAGTTATAGAGCATGTGGAAGTGATCCAGTTCCTACAATGGGAGGGGATAGGCATTGGTTCTTGGATTGCTAACCTGGGCTCGAGAATAGTAAGCTCTCACTTCTAGGGATAAAGCTAGCCAAAGGAGCATTTGGGATACATTCAGCTCTACAGAACTTCCAGCCCAGGCAGAACTTGGGTTGATGACAGAATGGGCTCCACATTTGGGCTCCTTCCGAAGTGACCATGGACTTACCCAGCTCCAGGGAGCCTCCTCTGCCGGTCACAGAGACACAACCAGATGATGCATTAGCTCCAGGTTGGGAGACTGACCGGAGCATCTTCCCATCTGGGGGGAGAACTTGCCGCTAAACGAGCAGCCAGTCAGTCATTTGAAAGATGACCAGAGGAGGTTTATTCCTGGAGTAAGGAGCCTTCTTTTTTGGAATGAGAGGAAATAAAGAAGCAGTGCCCTGGAGACTCAGGCACCTGCCCCATCGGCTCAAATTCAGAAAGTGGCTCCTCCACTGATCTCACTGGATCACTTAATACTATGTTATTCAAATAAGATATATGTCTCTACTAACAAGTATATATCTCTGCTTTTAGGGAACTCTTTATTATTAGATGTATGTTGCACGGCTGGTAAATGTCTGTATTGAAAGATGCCATACATTTGGCTTCAGCAAATGTTACTTTAGTTGAAATGTAAAATATAAAAACTGTAGATCCCCTATCGTAATAAATATTTTTAATTTCTTCATTTGTACAGTTAATGTTTACTTGGTCACTAAATGCTCTCACTGATTTTTATTGATTGATTGATTGATTGATTGATTGATTTTTGGTCTCTTTAGGGCTGCATGTGTGGCATATGGACGTTCCCAGGCTAGCGATCGAATTGGAGCTGGAGCTGCAGCCTATACCATGGCCATAGCAGCGCCAGATCCAAGCCGAATCTGTGAACTTATGCCATGCTCACAGCAACGCTGGATCCTTAACCCACTGGACAAGGTCGGGGATTGAAACAGTATCCTCATGGATACTAGTTGGGCTTAATCCACTGAGCTGCAACGGGAACTCCTCTCACTGACTACTGATTATCCTTCCTGTCATTAAAATAGACAAATAGGTTTTTTTTTTTCTTGTTAGTTTTCATTTTTAATGTGATTTTTATTTTTTCTATTTTAGCTGGTTTCCAGTGTTCTGTCAATTTTCTCCTGTACAGTAAGGTGACCCAGTTACACATACATGTACACATTCTTTTTTCTCCCATCATCAGGCTCCATCGTAAGTGACCAGACATAGTTCCCAGTGCTACACAGCAGGATCTCATTGCTAATCCAGTCCAAAGGCAAGAGTTTGCATCTATTAACCCCAGGCTCCCAATCCATCCCACTCTCTCCCCCTCCCCCTTGGCAACCACAAGTCTGTTCTCCAAGCCCATGATTTTCATTTCTGTGGAAAGGTTCATTTGTGCCGTATTTTAGATACCAGTTATAAGTGATATCATATGGTATTTGTCTTTCTTTTTTAGAATGATATTGGAGTGGAAAATATGAATTGAGGTATTTTGTCACGATCTTCTTGCTAAATCAATTCCTGATATTGTTGTGAATATGAAAACAAGGTGTGATGCATTTCAAAGATCAACTAAGAAAGTGATTTTTCTTTTTTCTTTGGCTGATCTTTATTTTCTTTTTTCACAGCAGTCTCTTTTCAAATAGTTTGATTGCTTTATACACAGTTAAGACTTTATACAGGATTTCTGATCTCATCAGAAAAAATCACGAGCTGATTTTAATAGCATTGTTCTAGGACCACAAAGAGCCAGTATGTAATGTTTTCATTTATAATACTCTTCCGAAGGCATCCAATACCTTGTTTAAATTATAAAGTATTCAATGAGACCCTTTAAAAACATATCAGGACTTTTTCAGGAAGTTAATATCTGACTTCAAGGAGTTTGGGTCTACAGGGGAGATAAGTAGCCAAATACAGAAAACAAAAGAAGGAAAGAAACCAAATAAAAATCTGCAGACAGTCCTGAACGCTGGCTGAAGAAATTAGAGGAATATAATGAAAGCCTAAAAGCCTCAATGCCTGGACTCCCTAATCAGAGGTTTGATCCTTAGAAATTCATTTAATATTTAAGCATCCTTACTGCTCACATTTTTTTCAAGATTAGGGACTCAGGATTTCTGATTTCTAACTTTATTGTCCTCAAATTTATGGATTTTATTGATTTATTGACCTGATATTCTCCAAAGCACCTCCTGGTTGATGCCCAAACAAGAAAAGGAGGCAGCTATGGAGTCCCTGGTGGCACAGCAGGTTCAGAATGTGGTGTGGATATTGCTATGGCTTGGGTCACCGCTGTGGTGCAGGCTCAATCCATGGCCTGGGAGCTGCCTCATATTGCAGGCACAATCAAAAAAAGAAGAAGAAGAGAAAAAAGGAGGCAATTAGTTATGATTAATGAAGGAAACTCACATTAAAGGTTAACATGGGATATTGGCCTAAGAATAAGGAACAATTTTACGGCTTAGAAGTACATAAAAGGGAAACAAAATCCTAGGAAATAGAGCTTACATTTTTTTTTTTTGACCAGTCACATGTATAAAAACAGAATGTCTTTGAAAAGAAACTCAGGTTGAATTAGATAATTTGATGTTATGAAGCCCACAGACAAAAGTCAATACTCAGACTGTCATATTCTGTACAGAATAGAAGCTCAATAAATGACCCTGCAATCAAATAGCAGCACCAATAAGCACTATGAGGAAGGCAGTACAGAATCTTAGGAAAAGTAAATGTGGCATATTTTTATTTGAATCCTGGCTCTGCCACTTATCAAGTGCAATATGTTGGCAAAGTTACTCAATATTCTGAACTTCAATTTTTCACTTGTAATATTGGAATAAAACATTTACAGTATTCTTAAGTGATCAAATTTGAAAATATTTGTAAAGTACCAACAATAGACTAATTGACTTTAGTGCATGGATGGATTATGAAAAGTATTCCCTGTATTGAAGTATCACATTTTAATTATAACATACATTTTCTAGTAATGTCTAGATTATAAACCAATATATCCTTTGAGAATAATGAGATTTCCTAAACAAAATATGGGGGCAGCTAATGCTCTCACCCAATCTTATAATTTTGCCCTGAAAACAAAAGTAAATAATGACATCTAGCTAAATGAAAAAAAGTGGAACATTAAAAAGGTAATATTTTGTCTAAAGGCAAATCTGAAAAAGCTTCACTTTTTTGTTATGTGCAGCATAGCCCTTCTTTAGAAGAAAAAAACAGGACAAAGAATATTAAAGATCTAGAACCCCTGAAATGCTCACAGACTAAACTATAGCATTAACGGAATTCAAACAAATTATTTTCACTGTGTTATTATATTAACTGGCCTTATATTTAACTGCCATGCTCTTTAGTTATCCTCTGTTCAGTCATCAACCAAAACCAAATCCCTGATCATTTGACAAGCTTGTTCATCTCCATCACTGAAGCTTTTTCAACAAAGAAAGTAAGAGGTGAGATAATACACCCAGACCTGTTTTCTGTAACAGGTGGACTGAATGAACACAGGTTCACTGAGCACCGTGTATCTCATTTATACTCTTAGCTGCCAGACATTCAGGTGTGAGTCAAACAGGAGAGAAAGGGAGAGGAGAAGAGGGAAACGTTCTTCCTGGGATGTTCTCTGATGCAGTGCGCATTCTCCAATACGCAGCTGAAAGGCGTGTTTTAAATAAGACAATTCTTCATACTTATCCCAAGTCTCACATTCTTTTATGACTGGTGATGCCATCACCACCTATCTTTTGAAGCCAGCAGTTTGAAAATTTATTTAAAAGAAAACCAAGAGACCCACTAACTTGCACAATCCTTGCACATATTTAATGAAAGCAAAGCAAACTAAAAGCGTACACACATAAACGTATCTTAATCAAGGTTATTATTATTTTTTTAATTAAGGGTTTTTGTTTGTTTGCTTTTTGGCTGCCCTATAGCCTATGGAGCTCCCAGGCCAGGTATCAGATCTGAGCCACAGCCGCCTAAGCCACAGCTATGGCAACACCAGAACCTTAACCCACTGGGCCGGGCCAGGGATTGAACCTATGTCTCAACATTCCCAAGACATCATCGATCCTGTTGTGCCACAGTGGGAACTCCTAAGAAGGCTTTAAAAATTTATTTCGTATTCATTCATTGATTTCTTGGCCTCACCCACAGCATGTGGAAATTCCCAGGCCAGGGATCCAACCCAAGCCACAGCAGTGACCCAAGGTGCTCCAGTGACAAGACTGAGTCATTAACCCACTGCACCACAAGGGAACTCCTTCATTATTTTTTTGGTGTTAACTTCATTGTATTGTTTTTGCCTTATAAACAAACCAACTATAGAAAGGTCGTTCAAATAGTTAAACAACAACAATAAAACATAATTATGAGCAAAATTTTAAGTCACATCACTTGAGAATAGAGAAAAATTTACAGCATACTGGTAAATTGTGTCATTTCGTAAAATAGCCAGTATCAACTGTAATTTTTAAATACAATATTATTTTACCGAAAATCCACACGTTTTTGTGGAACTTAGTGTTCTAATTAAATTTTCTATAGTAGAAACACAACTCGTAGAAGTCATAACTAAAGAAAGTAATTTAAATATTATAGATTCAGTAAAAAAAAAAAATAACAACTTTCAGATAGTCTGTTTGCAGTCCTATCTCTGATAGTTTTGCCTATACACAGAAAATAAATCATAATTATGGGAAAAAGAAGACTAAAACGTTGTTATACTTGGAGCTACTAAAACTATCCAAATTACGTGTAACAGACTCTACTTACTAAAGCAAGGAAGTGAATAAAAAGCATTTGGGGAGTTCCCATTGTGGCTCAGCAGGTTAGGAATCCAACAGAATGGCTGTAAGGATGAAGGTTGGATCCCTGGCTTCCTTCAGTGGGTTAAGGATCTGGTGTCGCCGCAAGCGGCAGGGTAGGTCACAGATGAGGTTCGTGTCTGGTGTTGCTGTGGCTGTGGAGCAGTTCGGCAGCTGCAGTCTCATTCAGCCCCTCGCCTGGGAACCTCCACATGCCCCCGATGTGGCTGTCAAAAGAAAAACATATATATCTTTTTGGAGAGATTGCCATCACTATGTGAAGTCCTCCAGTCATTTTTCTGAACATCATCATCACATGCAAAGAAACGAGGATATTTAAACATGAACTCCAATGACGTCAACTCAGTATGAATGATATCAGTAATGCATGAACTTAATTAATTACCCATAGCTTGGAATACTTCATGCCTAATTATCCTTATTTAATCATACAGAGCCCCTGCAGTTCAGGAAACATTTGCTGTAGCTGCACCTCAGTTCCAGTCGCCCCACCGGATGGGAGGCCTGCAAAGATGAATAACATAGTATAAAGTCTATCGTTGAAGATATCACACCCCATGGCCTTCCTATGGAGGCAAACACATAAAACCAGCCGTTTCGATATAACATGCAAATCGTTCACATACATCCTGCCTCGCCGAAGCAAGACAGTTTCACACAGGGTAGCAAAATACCAGTCACACCTTTGTGTCTTTGCAACATGTCTCCGTATATTTTACAGAATGACGTGCGGTACTGCATTGCTCTCTATCCTGTGAAATCTACTCTCCATGCCAACTCTCCAAACCTGAACCAAGGTCGCGGAGGAGACAGCAGATGTCATTCACATGATCACAGGATTCATTACAGACGCGAAGTAGGAGCTCCCAGAAAGGCATTTCGGCCTTATTCACAGAAAACGACTTAACAAAGAGTCTTTGAAAGTCAGTTGTTTGTAGAACAGTGAAAAGCAGAGTGGTAAAGACACAGATAAATGAACATCAGCCACGACGCCAGACACAAGATACATGAAACCACGAAATAAATTCACTGAGAAATCATGATGCGATCCATTGATTTTTTGTTGATCTGTGTGTATGCACAGGCCTTTCTGTTGTGAAATATAACAGACAGAGTCTCTGAAGAAAATCCCGTGACCTTGAAACAGTAGCAATACCTGATGGGAGACCAAACACATCATCCCGTTAAAAAAGTCGTCTTGTTTGTTCTGCCGGAAGTTAAACCTTAACCAAAACTGAACATGAAACTAGAGTCTTTGCTTCAAATTTACTTTTGTGGATATTAGAAATACCTGTACTACTGAATATTCACACACACAGTCGTAGTTATTCAGAGAAATGCGAACTATGTTAAAGTCAATTGCTTTAACTTTCCTTATAAAATGCTAAAGATAGCACAATTTTAACTGAATGGTAATTCTCAAAGCAACGAAAAGTTGGTGAATTTTACTTTATGGAAGAAATGAAGTAAATTAATTCTGTTTATTGGCATAATATCTGAATTTGTTAGTCATAATTCTTAACTATATTAAAATTTTAGTCATTTTCTGACTTCCTGGCTTTGGGGAATACTGAGACACTTCATAATATTTCTCGTATTAAAACTGTATATTTAATCTAATAACTACTCAACTGTAAAATACTAAGTTTAGGTACTTCTCTCTTTGACTTGAATATTTTGGATGTGTGTCACATATTAAAATAAGCTAATCTCCTAAATTCACTTTTAAATAGAAGTACCTTAATTTTTAGATATTTGGTTGAATAGTTTTTATAAGTCCTAATTGGAACTGCTGATTTATCCTTGTGTTTTGTTTCAAAGACCTGATGATCTGTGGTTTCTTTTTACCATTTCACATATACTACACAGATTTCCTTCCAAGATTCCAATACGTCTACAGAACAAATCCTGGATAATATAAAAAGTGAAAATTTAAATTGTAAACTTTGGTCGCAGAGACTGAGTTTTTGCTTCCATGTTACGCCGAGTCTTCAGCAAATACACAAGATCAGGGGTCTGCTCAAGTCTCTACAAAGGATGATTCACACTGTTTAATTCATTCAAAGTAATGAGAAAAATAAAAGTTTCAGACACCAAATGTAAAATCAAAATCATACATTTGAAAGTTTTCTATGAAAATAACCTTTTAAAAACCTCTAATCATGCTACATAAAGTAAAGGAACATTTCATAGTATAACAATGAATCATGCAGAAGGAACAGTAAGCTTGGACAGAAATGGGAGGGTAGGGTTAGAAGTTCTAGGAGAAGCAGAGTTAATCTCTATGAAAACATCCTCAAATGAGAAAGATTTTGGACATCTATTAATACATGATGTGTAACGGAATGATAAACTTTCTTAAACAATTATTCAATCAACTTACATACTTTGTTTCACAACCCCTGAAGTCAACAGCTTAACAGTCTTACTACTTTATTATTATCTTTCTTCTAGTTTTTTAAAATTAAACTCTCTGAAAAATCAATTGGGCCCCATGGGGTTTTATAGATTGGTTATTTTATTTCTTAGGTTTCCTCTTCCTAAACTAACTGTTGAGATCATTCTGAAATCTATAAACTCTCTTTATAGGCATGTTCCCTTTAAACCTGGCTTAAAAACCAAACTGTTCCTGGGTGCAAAAATAAACACCAATCCTTCTATTTTTGATTCCATGCATGACATTACATTCAAAAACACTTTAATATGAAAATTGAATCAGGATGTTTAGATAAAGGAAGTAAAGTCCATGCAATGTAATTTCAGAGTTTTCAAAAGAAGACGCAATGTGAATTTAAAATAAACGGTGCATGGGAAACCCAAAGGTTTTTCTCCTGCTTCTTTAGTTTATAAGACATCAGTGCCACTAGGCATCCTAAGGTTACATTTGTGAATTTTAAGAGGCAGCTGAGATTTTGTGAACAGAAAATACACAACCTGCCGTTCTGTTTTCCTCAGAAATCACCAGAGATTAAAAAAAAACTACTCTACAACTATACTCCAATATAAAATAAAAACTAAATTTTCAAAAACTACTCTAAAAGCACTCTCAGATAAAACAGAAAATAGTCTATTATTTGTAACTACTACATGCAAAAATTATCTTATGTTTCTAGGTATTTAAGGTATTTTCTGCCTCTTAATATGTGGATGTATTTTGGAAGTACAAAATGAAGATTTTCAGATGCTTACAGAATCAAAATGTCTTTGTCAAAAGTCTTTGTATCCGGGATATCAAGGAGCCTGAGAAAAAAGGCAAATACGCCAGTATATGGTATGAAAAGCACCCTCAAATCTTGAAAATACTAAGAGTTAATTATTGCAGACACTTTTCTCTTTTCTGCTATATTCTAATATTTTAAACATTGACATGTCATTTTATCCTGAGAAAAAATATTTGAATTTTTTACCAACTGTCTAGATTTTTATTTCATTATATAACAGGATTGATGACTTGGCATGCTGAAGGCTTTTCTGAAATTTCAACAACGTAGGGGAAGAAATATTTTCTGAAAGTGATTTTCCTAAGCAGATTCATTTTACAATTTAATTTCCTTCAACGAGGTAAAGGTCAGTGGGAGGCTATAAGAAAGTTAATTTGCATGAAGTATGCACGTGGAATATGAAAATAATATAATATGAAATATTCATAATTCTGGCTCTTAGACCAACCTCAGGGCTCAAAGAGTAATTACAATAGGAAATAGCTCAACAATTACAACAAACTTTTTTTGATGATGTCAACTAATATACTCTCCTCCTGAGATGCAGAATCCAGCACGCAGAATAACAATTTCTTGGAATTATCAGTCCTTTGTGTCGCCTTCTTTATGTGTTTGTTGGCTTTAGAAGATGCTTATCAATATGGGGCTGATTAACTCTTTGCACCATTCTCCACACAGTCCTACTAATCAAGCAATTTTAAGTCAGCTTTATGTTTATGCTGATTATCTCTTTGCATCTCATTGCACTCAACCCTGGTCTATTTTTAAAGTTTTATTGAAGCATAGCTGATTTACCATGTTGTGATAATTTCTGCTGTACAACAAAGTGATTCAGTTATAGATATACACACATTCATTCTTTTCCAGATTCTTTTCCCGCATAGATTATCACAGAATACTGGGTACAGTTCCCTGCTCTATACAGCAAGTCTGCATGGCCAGTCATTGCATATAGCACAGGGGGCCTATGCCAGTCCCAAACCCCCAGCGCTCCCCACCCCCCAATCTGTCTCCTTTGGTAACCAGAAGTTTATTTTCAAAGTCTGTGAGTCTGTTTCTGTTCTACAAATAAGTTCATTTGTATCCTTTTTGTAGATTCCACATATAAGTGATACCACAAGATATTTGCCTTTCACTGTCTAACTTGACTTAGTATGCTAATCTCTAGGTTCACCCATGTTGATGCAAAAGGCGTAACTTCATTCTTTTTCATGGCTAAATAGTATTCCATTGTATATATGTACCACATCTTCTTTATCCACTCCTCCATCAATGGACAATTAGGTTGCTTCCCTGGCTGTTGTAAATCGTGCTGCCATTTTTGCACATCAAAGGAAACCATAAACAAAATGAAAAGACAACCTATAGAATGGGAGAAAATATTTGCAAATGAAGCAACTGACAAGGAATTAATTCCTAAAACATACAAACAACTGATGCAGCTCAACATCAGAGAGTACAACCCAGTCAAAAAACAGGAAGATCTAAATAGACACTAGTATTTTTTTTTAACTATGGCAACCAACTCATGTTTCTTCAGTGGCTATGTCCTGTGTTTGTCTATTTCAACAGGATTCTTATTCATATTGCATTCTTTTGTTTTTTCGCTCTTTTTTTGAGGGGGGGTGTTGGCCACCCCATGACATATGGGATTCCCAGGCCAGGGGTCAGACCAGAGCCACAGTTCCCACTCATGCCATAGCTGCAGCAATGCTAGATCTTTAAGCCACTGTGTCAGGCCAGGAATTGAGCCTGTATCCCAGGGCTCCAGAGACGCTGCCAATCCTGTTGTGCCACAGCAGGAACTCCTCAGATTGCATTCCTGTTCACACTAGTGTGGCCAACATCTGTTGATCTATTGCCCCTTTATCTTAAAATCAAATTATTTTAGTAAGAGTGTCATAGCATTCCAATCTCTGTCAGGGTCACTCAACTGATTCCCACTCTGTTCCCTTCAAATCAAAAATAATGACTAACTCTCTAGCATGCTTGATAAAGAAATCTGATTTTCTTGAGCACATAAGAGACATTTTTGACATTTTGTGAAGGATCCTTCAAAATATTAATTTGGAGACATGCTCCTATGTCTCATGATTCTCTGCTGATCTGAGTGCTGTAATGCCTTAGGAAGGCATGTGGCCTGGCACAGCCAGCTCTCAGATTTCTTCCTGTAGCTTTGGGATGTGAAACCTCCTATAAGGTCTCTATGCCTCCTGCAGCTTCTTCTCTCCTTCCACAGCCATCGCCACCCGCAAGAGCATCCCTGCCATGCAGTCTGCGTTGCTAGTGGTTTGTTGGAAGGAAAAATAAGTACTTGGGGGCAGAGGTCCTGGTGAAAAGAGAAGGAACGAAGACACAGTAGTGTGGCTACCTAACAAGAGACCCTGGGGAACTGGGGAGGACACTGCCTGGATTTCCATCAGAAGAGCCAAGATCGAGCTTAGAGAGAAGCACAGCATCTTCTTGTATGATCTTAGTTAGCTTCTGTTCCATGCATCCGAATCAGGATATGCCATTAAATGAAATCTGGGGTGCATGGTTTTTACCCACTGTCTTCTTTCTCAAATATAATGGAGATTTTACCCAGTGGTAGTTTATTTCTGCTTTAGTTTTCACGGTCATTTTTAAGATCTTGTCTTTTTACCCCTGAGTTTTCTTGGTCAATATAAGGAGAAGTTTTGGCAGCACTACAACAAATATGGTTCAACAGAAGTTACTTTGAATGAGAACTTCTTGCCCAATTTGCTTTTATACCCTCTGGGATGGGTACTATTCCAGCAGAGTTCTAACATAACACAGTAACAACACTCGCTAAGCAAATGGATGTATTTCTGTTCCTTTGGTTTTTCTATGCCATTTTCTTTTCTAACGGTCCGAAATAATAATCGAATTAATAACTACATTTATGGAGGGTGCAATGGGTGTTAAGCACAATATTCTATCATTGCCCCTTACCAGTGCTTTGACTCTGACAAACAGCCTCATCTCTCTGTGACTGTTTTCCAACTCTAAAGGAGGCAATAATGATGTTACCTCCCTCGCAGTTTCCAGAGGACGAAATGAGTTAATGTGTCTAAAGGATTTAGACACATGTGTGACGTGGGATGGGCACTCGATGCGTGGTAGCTCTTATTCCACGAAATGGGTCAGTTTCTAAATAGCGGAACTACAGGGGGAAAGGAACTGTCAATCCTCCTTCTTCATCCCCCTTCCTTAAAGGAAATAATATTAAAGAAACAGTAACAATATTTAAAAGAGGATTTTCCTTGATCTTGCCTCTTGCCTCCATGGTATGTGCGTGTGCGTGTGCGTGCCTGTGTGTGTGTGTGTGTGTGTGTGTGTGTGTGTGTGTGTGTGAACCCTTGCGCATTGTGGAAGGCAGAATTCTAAGATGACCTGCAAGTTTCTCAAGATTCCGGGGTGCTCAGGAATGGGAGTGTCGCCTGTGCACATGATGGGAGAGTCACTCCTGTAGTTACATAACATGAGCCAATGCCTCGATTTCAGCCATCGGACCGTGAACTGAGGACTCCAGTGAGCGCTACCCAGAGTCCTGACCCACTGCTAAACCTGCGGTGATTTGTTAACACGACGACAAAAACATGAATCAATTTCTTTAGACCTCTAAACCCTTTATGAGCACACCTTCTATGGCATTTATATAGTCATCATCTTATTCTAGGTCAGGTATTAAATATGTATTGAACATATTATATATCATCAACATATAAGGAGTGCTGGGGATACGTAATACATAAACCAATAAATGAGACACGCTCGACCACCTAATTTAAAGACGTTACACCCCCAATTGACCAAATGCATCAGGTGATTCCACACCAGTGCAAAGTTCAATGGCACATCGATCTGACGGTAGACTTTGAGCCTGCCGAAGGAAGCCATAGATTTTTGGGGGCTATTTATTCAATGTTAGGTCATTTATTCCCACAGAGAAAATTCTTTTCGCAGTGACATTTTTAGAGAGGAGATCTGTTTCATTTTTCAGAGTTACTGTGAAACAGTACAAAGATATTAAAAAAGCACTTTAAGCCTCTTGAAGGAAGCATAACTTGCAAATGCTAAAGGAGGTTGCTATTAACAAAAGGCATTTGACTGACCTTATTTATAGACTCATCTGTAGCCAAATATATCTCTATGGTGTCCTATTTAAGAACAGACTTAATTTTTAGTTACTTCATCAGTTCAAATTATCTTCCTCCATCTTTTAAAATATGTTAAGCAATGATTGTTGCTAGACATGAATATTAAATGACATTTAATAAGCATCTTATTAATCTTAATTTTAACAGGCATCAGACTCATAGCTGATTATGGTTTCATAATTTCAAGTAGTATAGTTAATTACGTTACCATCTTAGTTTTGACGCTAACTTAAACATTCACATGTAGAATTCCCAAGACAGATGTCAGTTTGGAGTGATACCTAATCCCACCACTTTTTCACTGCTTTCCCACCTAGTCCTATAAGCCTCCAAAAGAGACAATGGGTGTACTTACAGATGTGATCACTTCATTTGAGTAATAAAAAAAAGTAAAAAAAATAAAAAATAAAAATAAATAAATGATGATGTTAAGAAAAAAAAAGAGAGACAACGGGTATACTGAAATTCTAATTTCCAATTGCCCACTGTCACACTTAACTTCTCCGGGATGCATGGAATGAAGATGCAATTCGAGACAGAAGGAAAGCACAACACATAAAAAAATAGACACACACCGTTTCCAAAAATCCAAGGGCACCTGACTATGATGTGATTTGAAAAAAGAACACTGGGGAAACACTTACTTTTCAGATCACACATGTACACCCCATCTGTCTTTAGTTTGAAGCAGAAAAGTAAAATGTCAATTGGAAGCAGCTATTGGTGCTACAGAGTGAATCTAAACCAGAAAGCAGTTGACATTTCTAGAATCTACTGTAACTGTCATTTGGAGATTAACACATTCTAAAGACTGTTTTATAAGCAGCTTTCATGACACTAAGTATTTGAACTTCTGAACAAATCCTTAGTGTACACTAGAATCATTAACTTTGAAAATGATTCTATGACTTCTGAAAACAAATATGCAAACAAAAACAAAAAACCCAAAAACCAACCCAAGCAAACATGAAGTTAGGTAGGAAATATCTTTCCTGTAAAGGCCTTTTTTTTTTTTTTTTTTCCTTTTGGAACACTGCCTCTCTTTATTCTGGGACCAGAATTTTGTCTCATTCTTTATGAAACACACACTCTAGGCACATGAGAAGGAGGTGGAGAGGTGGGAGAAGAGCAAAGGAATTTTGCTGAGAACTAAGGTTAGTTCTTCAAAACACAGGAGCTTGCGAGAAAGAATAATACCTGGGGAAAAAGGGCTTATGAAACACTGCTCATAGTAATTACAGTAGTGATATCCTAGCCACCATCACTCTAGCTGTTTACTTGCCTGTTTCTCCATGAAACTCGAGTGCCTTAAGGACATGAACAGTTGGGCAAAATAGAAAAACAGAACAAGTATTGGAGTCGCTCATACCCATGCTTTGACCTAGGCTTTCACTTTCTACATAATTAGATTACTTGTCAAAAATGAACAGTGGCTTCATTTTTTCTTTTTCCTTTTATTTTATTTTATTTTATAGCTGTACCCGTGACAAATGTAAGTTCCCAGGCCAAGGGTCAAATCTGAGCTGCCGCCGATGCCTGTGCCACAGCCACAGCAATGCCAGATCCAAGCAGCATCCGTGACCTACGCTGCAGCTCACAGCAACACTGGATCCTTAACCCACTGACCAAGGTCAGGGATGAAATCTGCAGCCTCACAGAGCAATGTCAGATCCTTAACCCACTGAGCCACAAGGGGAACTCCCCAACTTGATTTTTTTGTTTTATGGTCTTGCCAAGGCTTGCAGAAGTTCCTGGGGTAGGGACTGAACCCCTGCCACTGCAGTAACCACGCTGGGTCCTTAACCACTAGGTAACCAAGGAACCCCCATTTATCTGTCTTTATAAGTAAGCTAGGGCTTGTCTGGAGGCCGAATAGGACAAGTATCACCTAGGCTTGCTTTATAGTTTTGGTTTATTTACTTTTTTTTTTTTGTCCTTTTGCTATTTCTTGGGCCGCTCCCACGGCATATGGAGGTTCCCAGGCTAGGGGTCGAATCGGAGCTGTAGCCACCGGCCTACGCCAGAGCCACAGCAACGCGGGATCCGAGCCGCGTCTGCGACCGTACACCACAGCTCACGGCAACGCTGGATCGTTAACCCACTGAGCAAGGGCAGGGACCGAACCCGCAACCTCATGGTTCCTAGTCCGATTCGTTAACCACTGCGCCAGGACGGGAACTCCTATTTACTTCTTTTTTAAAAAATTCTATTGACGTGTAGTTGATTTGCAAGGTGGTGATAATTTCAGCTGTATAACAAAGTGATCCAGTTATACACATAAACATATCCACTCTCGTTCAGATTCTTCTCCCACATAGATTATCACAGAATATTGGGTAGAGTTCCCTGTGCTGTTCAGCAGGTCCCTATTGCCTTTGTTTCCATGGTTGCCACGGGCTACAGCAGCGGTAGAGGGATGTCCACCCGCCCACCTGAAAGAGGATAAGGACGAAGGGAAGAGTGCAAAGGGCTTCCCCCCAGGGGACCACCCACCACCTCCTTTCCGGAAAGGCTCCCCCGCAAAGGACTTCTGTCTAATCACATCCGCTGTGTTCCCTGGTCACAGCAATACTGCCATTTCAAGTTGAGGCTTTTCAAGTGAATGACATTTACATGATACATAGGAAAAGCCTGACAAAGTGCCTGTCCAATACTGACACTAAGTGAATATCAATTACATGAATGAATATATACAATCTATTTATTTAGAAATTTGAAAATGTTCACTGAAGTGTGGAGGTTCTTTCCACATGGTCAAGGTGGGGGTGGCAGGATTGGATAGGTTGGTTTGTACTTCAGGATTTCATGTACACGCTGAGGGTTTAGACCGAAAAGAGATTTTCCCAGTCATACACTTCCCTGAGTAGCCTATTTAACACCAAAAAAAAAAAAAATGCATACTTCTATTTAGCATAAAATATACTCGGACTATGCCAGCAGAATAATGTATGTGTTGTAGTGAGTGATTGGTAACTGAGTCAAAACAAACCACATCCGGGTTAGGACAGGGGTGTCTCGGGAGGTATGTAGATTGAGATGCTTGTGCATTCATTTATGAGAACACCTCGTTCTTATGCCATCTTTATAGATGGTATATACATATGTGCTTATATGTATTTAACTGTTTAAGTAGCAGTATATGTTTTTTAACTTAAAATGTGGAGTCCATTCATCTCAGTTTATCCTTTTACTTGCTCTTAAAAACCAGGAGTCAGGATAAATGAATGCATTGACGATCTAACAGATCATCTAAGGAGAGACTGAGCAGACCCATCAAGGAGAACTCTTGGCAGAATAAAGCCAGTCATGAGTTAGCATTTTATTGCTATACAAGTTAATCCACTTCATGAAGACAGTCTGAAATTTGGGGGCATCAATGAAGACTTTGAATTACCTACCTAGCTTCTTGTCCCTACCCCAGCGTTTAAGCATCAGGTGCCGTGGCACCCTTCGATCAGTGGGGTATCAAGTCTGCATCGAATCATTCCTATGGTAGATCCCAGGCTACTTAGATACCTTATTTCCCTCAATTGGATTCTCCCCATTCTACTTCTGCAGAGACTCATGCAGCCGTGAGCTTGTAAGTATGAGGGGATTTAAATGCCCTTCCTGGAATACACCGGTTATAAGCATAGAAACTGGAGTATTATGAAGCTGACTGTATTTCTTTTTCTCTCTCTTTTTTTTTTTTTTTTTTTGCTTTTTTAGGGCTGCACCCACAGCATAGGGAAGTTCCCAGACCAGGGGTCAAATCGGAGCTACAGCGGCTGGGCCTACGCCACACCCACAGCCATGCAGGATCTCAGCCACATGTGCAACCTACACCACAGCTCACAGCAATGCCAGATCCTTAACCCGCTGAGCGAGGCCAGAGATCCAACCCACATCCTCATGGATCCTAGTGGGGTTCGTTAACTGCTGAGCCATGAAGGGAGCTCCAGGAGGCTGAATTTAAATCTCTGCTCCAAAACACACTCTTCTGTGCATTTGCCCAAGTTGCTAAATGCTGTTTACTCATAATTTTTCTCATCAGTAAAATGAAAATAATTATTCTACTTTATTTATTTTTAGATTTTGAATGATAATCGGTTTACAATATTCTGTTAGTTTCAGGTGTACAATATAGTGATTATTTTTATAAATTATACTCCACTTAAGGTTATTATAAAATGTTGGCCTTATTCTCTGTGCTTCACAATGTATCCCTGTATCTTATTTCATTTTATTATTATTACTTGTCTTTTTAGGGCCACATCCATGGCATATGGAGGTTCCCAGGCGAGGGGTCAAATCAGAGCTGCAGCTGTGGGCCTGCACCACAGCCACAGCAGTGCTGGATCCGAGCCGTATCTGTGACCTCCGCCACAGGTCACAGCAACGCCGGATCGCCGGCCCACTGATCGAGGCCAGGAATCAAACCCACATCCTCATGGATATTAGGTTTGTTAACCACTAAGCCACGCAAGGAACTCCTTATTTTTTGTTTGGTTGGTTTTTTTGTTTGTTTGTCATCTTCTCTTATTTTTACTTATTTATTTTAGGAAATCCTTACTTATTTTATACGTAATAGTTTGTACCTGTTAATCTCTTACCCCAATATTGATCTTCCCCCCTTCCCCATCCCCTCTGATAACTACGAGTTTGTTCTCTATATTTGCGGGTTTGTTTCTGTTTTGTCATATACATTTTTGTGTGTTGTTTTTTAGATTTCACATATGAGTGATAACATGAAGCATCTGCCTTTCTCTGACTTATTTCACTAAGCATGAAATTATTCCAGCCCATCCATGTTGTTGCAAATGACAACTCATTATTCTTTTTTAAGGGCTAATATTCCATTATAGGTATATGCATGTGTGTGTGTGTGTGTGTGTGTATATATATATATATATATATATATATATATATATATACACCTGTTCTTTATCCATTCTTCTGTTGATGGGACACTTAGGTTACTTTCATATCTTAGCTACTGTAAATAATGCTCTTATGAACACTGAAGTGCATTATGTTTTTGGGTTTTGGGTTTTTTTGCCTTTTTAGGGTACATGTTGTATGGCAAAACCCATACATATGGGAGTTTGGGGACCAGGGGTCCAGCTGGAGCTACAGCTGTCAGCCTACACCATAACCACAACAAAGTTAGATCCGAGTCACACCTGTGACCTACACCACAGCTCACGGCAACACTGGATCCTTAACCCACTGATCAGGGCCAGGGATTGAACCCACATCTTCATGGACACTAGTTGGAATTGTTACTGCTGAGCCTCAATGGGAACTCCTGCATGTATGTTTTTCAATCAGTGTTTTTGTTTTCTTCTGCTATAAACTCAGGAATAGAGTTGCTGGATCATATGGTAGTTCTGTTTTCAGTTTTTTTGAGGAAGATTCTTAATTCATTTAATTGCTTGGGGAACTAAGTGAGATAAGATATTTACTCAATTAACACTTGCTCAATACCCACTATGTTCAAGGTTCATAGTACTTAGAACAGAGAGGTTCTTTTATTTTATTGTTAAGAAAGCTTTTTCGCCTGGTCTCCTCGACATGTCTTGATTTTTGTCTTTCTGTCTGTTCATAGGACTCCTATTTGTTTCCAGACTTATCTCAACATGGCTCTCTACTAAATACTCCCTGACGCTGAACTGAAAATAGTGCAGCCCTCTGCACACACTCACTACTCTTAATTCTCCAAAGATGTGCTCACCTCATTCGCAGAGACTCCTCATATCCTTTCTTTGGTAGAAATATTAGACATTTATCAAGATAAACACAGGATCTCCCCTTCTCACATTTCAAGTCCCAACTGCTGGAAATGCTCTAAATGCTAAAAACCCAGAGATCGCATCCTGATGCAATTATCCTCTCTATGGAGTTATGATTATTTATATTGCATTCTATTATCCTCCCAATATAGAAGTCTCATTGAAGATTCTAACTGGCTTATTTATCTTTGTATCCAACATAGCATCTCGTGAGAGTAGAAACTAAAAACGTTTCAATGAATGAATGAATGCATTCATGAGCAGAAAAGCAGAAATCGACTTTTTTAAGATTTTACAATAAAAATTATTTTAAATATCCACTTCTGTCCTAACAACTAGAAGGTGAGAGGGGTTGAAATGGGATGAGACGCCAGATGCAAACTTAATAAGAGTTTTTCCAATTACAAGATACCCTTCTCATTACTTTTCTAATCAAAACGACAAATGAGAAGCACAAAGATGGAAACAGTGAGGAAACAATGATACCACCCAGGAAAGCGCTTACTTAGGTAAAATTTAAAGTGTTCATTTTATCTAAAACATTTTTAGTCTTCCATTAAATTAATACTACCGAAGAAATATAAGCAGAACTTAAAACGAAAAAAAAAAAGGCAGAAAAAACAAAAACAGTAACAGGTAATTTCACATGCATGGTCATATATCAGACCCAACATATTTTGTTTTTGAAGCTTTTATAACATGGAGGTGTCTGGTATTCTCATTCGTATTCTGCCCAAACAGCTGCCATTCACCACCTGCTGTGCAAACCCACTCATACTTTTAAAAGCCTCTAGAATTATGTAAAAGAAACCTTCCTCCAAGTCAGTGATGCAGTGCTTCAAATGTCACCCACACCTTTGCTTGGCAGTCAAAAAAAAAAGTATCACAGTGAGAAAGTAAATAACACTAAGATTTACTTCTTACTCCCCTCCAAACCCACAAAATCCTTCACATGCTAGCGCAATATATTTGGAATCCTGCTGAAGAGTTCGAGAGTGAAATGGGCACAGGAGAAAAACGTGGGCAAGAAGTTATCTGTATGTTTATGGCCATGTCTACCCCAAACCAAGTTGTTCACCCACAGAAGACATTAAAAGAACCATAATTTGGGGGCTGATGCCAGTTCTGAGGAGGAGACCCTGGTGCTGGCAGCTTCACGATGCTTGCACGATCGGAGCCAAGCTTATACTCACGTTCACATTTAAGCTGAACTTGGCGATATCGTGGGTTCAGGTCCAGACCATTGCCGTAAAGTGAATATTGCAATAAAGCGTGTCACGAGTTTTGGTTTTTTTCCAGTCATATAAAAGTTATATTTACACTATATTCTAGTCTATTAAGTGTGCAATAGCATTATGTCTAAAAAACCAATGTACATACCTTAATTAAAATATGAGGCTGCTGGGGAAATGGTGCTGGCAGGCTTGCTCAAGGCAGGGTTGCCACAAACCTTTCATTTGCAAAAAACAGCAACAACAAAAACAAACCACAATATCTGTGATGCCCAATAAAGCAAAAAAGCATGACAAAATGACTGCCTGTGAGTGCCTGGACACTTCTGAAAGGTCGGCTCCTCCAGGACCAGCCAGATAGCTTCCAACAACTATCTCAAAGCTGGTAGGAACGGGTTGTGCAGGCTCTGGGTTCAGCTTGGCTACTGCACTCTCCCCACAGGAATAGTGCATGTCTTTAGGAACATAAAGCGACTCTTTCCTCGCTCATAGTTACGACACCGGCACCTCTTCGAGGGACAACAAAGACAAAAGGTGGTCCCGTCTAGAAGGCTCTGTGAGGAAGACACGGTGGCAATTTATCTGAACAACCACACGTCCACAGAGTTTGACATGTGTATAAAAACAAACTTTAAACCCACCGTTTCCCAGGGGGCAAGTGGCAGTGGGGGAGGAGCAAGATGGCACAACACACAGTGGCTGCCCTGAGCCAGTGTCACCACAAACTCATCGATTCTGCTCAGAGTTCCCACTGTGGCTCAGCAGGTTAAGGACCCAACATTGTCTCCGGGCGAATGCATGTTCCACCCCTGGCCTCACTCAACAGGTTGAGCATCTGGAGTTGCCACAAGCCATAGGTTGCAGATGTGGCTCAGAGCTAGCATTGCTGTGGCTGTGCCATGGGCCTGCAGCCAGCCTGAGAACTTCCTTATGCTGCAGGTGCAGCCCTGAAAAGGAAAAGGAAAAAGAAAAAGAATACTGTTCTGTCACTCTCTCTATGCATATGGCATCTCCTTTGCAATTTAGAGAGCTAATAGAAATACCCTTCCTGTCACACTGAACAATAAAATTGTAGCACTATATGAATAAGAGAGATAATGGAAGAAGATTTTTCCTGGAATTTCAGTTTTCTGAACTTCATCTGTAATTTCGAAAGTTCTACTTGTGCAAACTTGACTCATCCCACCATGGAATTTTCATACAGTTGCCAAAGGTACTGGGAAGCACATTAAATCACTTAAATCCTGCCAGAGGGAAAAATAATAACCAGGAAGAAAGTTAATTCTGAAAAGTAATTTCTGAGCAAATAATCGAATTACCTTCTACAACAGCAAAAGAAGGAACACACTGTTTTCTTTCATTTCACATATGCTAATAGGTACAAACTGCTGAAAAATAAAGATTTAATACTCTTTCAATCAAGGAAGATTTATTTTTAATCTAAGAGAAAGTTATTTTAGCCATAAAATATGATAAGAATGACTAAATAAAGAATGCATAAAACACAGGGCCTGGGCATTTAAGAGGTTGTTGTTCTAACAAAATTCAAGACGCACCCTCAACATATTGGGTCGCATACATAACAAAGGTTGGGCCACATGAGCCTTGAGGATTTAGGAGGTGGCAATTTCTGTTTTGTTTCTGTCTTCTTTCATCTATGGCCTATTTTCTATCAGTCTCTATTCTTACTGTTTACTCTGTGCTTGGAGAGCAATTATATTCTATTTCCGCCATAAAAGGTTCAATATTTCAAAGCGAGGTGAAAGTGGAAAATCATTATAAGTTAAAACTACCAAAAGGCTAATATCATGCACAACAGAGGAGAGACAAGGAAAACTGATGAAAACAGGCAACTATGTTCAGTTTTCAGATAATCATCCCAGATATAAGGCTTTGGGGGTTTTTTTGTTGTTTTTTTGTTGTTATCTTTTTGCCATTTCTTGGGCTGCTCCCATGGCATAAAGGAGGTTTCCAGGCTAGGGGTCCAATTGGAGCTGTAGCCGCCGGCCTACACCACAGCCACAGCAACACTGGATCCGAGCAGCGTCTGCAACCTATACCACAGCTCACGGCAACACCGGATCCTTCACCCACCGAGCGAGGCCAGGGACCGAACCCGCAACCTCATGGTTCCTAGTCGGATTCATTAATCACTGAGCCATGATGGGAATTCCTAGATATAAGGCTTTGTGACAACAACAAAAAATAAGAGCGCAAGTTACTATTGGGCAGAGGTAGGTTGTCGTTAAGTTGTCTGCCTTCCTTATTCTAAGTTTGCAATATCTGCCCTTTCCTTAGAAGACAAAACAGATACAGACTATGCTTCGGTTGCTGGCTTGGCTAGTTGGGATAAATATATATATTTATATATCAAAAACACAGGCCAGCCAATTAAAAAATGGTCAGAAGATCTGCACAGACATTTCTCCAAAGATAGCCAGATGGCCAAAAAGCACATGAAGATGCTCATGTGCATTAGAGATGCTCAACATCAGTAATCATTAGAGAAATGCAAATCAAAACTACAATGAAGTACCATCTCACTCCAGGCAGAATGGCCATCATCAAAAAGTCTAAAAATAATAAATGCCCGAGAGGGTGTGGAGAAAAGGGAACCCTCCTACACTGTCAGGAGGAATATAAGCTGGTGGAACCACTGTGTAGAACAGTATATAGGGTCCTTAAAAACTAAATATCAGGAGTTCCTATCGTGGCGCAGTGGTTAATGAATCTGACTAGTAACCATGAGGTTGCAGGTTCGATCCCTGCCCTTGCTCAGTGGGTTAACGATCCAGCGTTGCCGTGAGCTGTGGTGTAGGTCGCAGACGTGGCTCGGATCCTGCGTTGCTGTGGCTCTGGCGTAGGCTGGCAGCTACAGCTCCGATTGGACCCCTAGCCTGGGAACCTCCATATGCCGTGGGAGCGGCCCAAAGAAATGGCAAAAAGACAAAAAAAAACCCAAAAAAACTAAATATCAAACTACCACATGAACCAGCAATCCCACTCCGGAGCATATATCTGCAGGAAACCGTAATTTGAAAGGATATATGCACCCCAATATTCACTGCAGCACTATTTACAATAGCCAAGACATGGAGTCAGTCAAAATATCCATCAACAGAGGAATGACTAAAGAAGATGTGGTACATATGTACAATGGAATATTACTCAGCCATTAAAAAGAATGAATACCTGCCATTTGCAGCAACACAGATGGACCTAGAAATTATCATACTAGGTGAAATAATTTAGACAAAGAAAGACAAATATCATATGAGATCCCTAATATGTAGAATCTAATAGAAATGACACAACAGAACTTACAGAATAGAAACAGACTGAAACCAAACTTACGTTTACCAAAGGGGAGACATGGCAGGGGGGTGGGATAAATTACAGAGTTGGGCTGATGTAAACATATATTATATACAGAATAGACGGGTAATGGAGACCTACTGCATTGGAAAGGGAAGTTTACTAAGAAGTACAGTGTGGTCGCTCATTTGGGAAAAGAATGTGAAAAAAGAATGGATATATGTACATGTACAACCGATTTACTTTGCTGTACACCTGAGATTAACACAACTTTGTGAGTCAACTATAATCCAAAAAAATTTTTAAAAAAGGAAATATACTGTGAGTACAATTTTTAAAATTATTTTTGTTGGGTAAACAATACTCTACAAATCACACCTCACGTTAACATCAACCTTCACCAACTGAGCAGAAGTGAACAGTCAATATCTGATATCCATGCACATCGTCAATACTATCCGTTTTTCTATACATCTGACATCTACCAAGATTTTTAGTCATACTAAATAATAGGAAAACCTTGTTTATTCCCACTTATTCAAGTAAAATATTAGGTGTAGAATTTGGCTGAGGTATGTTGATAAAATTCTGACACACTAAGATCCTAGCCAACTATAAATAATGAAATAATAGTGGAAATTTTTTGCTAAGTTTAGATTTAAATTGTAAGGTATACTTGCTCTCTGAGCCGCTGCATCTGATATTAAAGTAGTGGTTCTACTCTCCTGGTAGGTCCGGATAATCACTATGTAACATAGTATTTTAGAAAAGGAAGAGTCTGTGAATAAAACGAAGCTTTAAGAATGAGGTTTTACTAGATACATATACTCCAGTGTTCACTGTAGCTAGATACAATAGCCAAGACATGGGAGCAGCCTAAATGTCCACTGACAGAGGAGTGGATAAAGAAGATGGGGTACATAAACACAATGGAATATTACTCAGCCATGAAAACAAATAACGCCACTTGCAGCAACATGGATGGACCTAGAAATTACCATGCTAAATGAAGTTAGGCTGTGAGACACCAATGTCATAATGCTATCACTTGTATGTATAGTCTAAAAAAATGGATACAATGGACCTTGCAGATTAGATACGGACCCACAGACTGAAAAATGTATGGTCTTCAAAAGGAGATGGGTTGGGGGTTGGGAGGATGGGCTGGGATTTGGGGATGGAAATGCTGGAAAGTTGGGTTGTGATGATCACTGTACAATTATAAATGTCGGAAAATTCATTGAGTTAAAAAAAAGAATGGAGCTTTTCTATTAGATGACGGGCATTCAAATAAAAATGTAAAATGGATTATATTTTAAAAACAAAATTGATTGTATTAGATGATAGAAATTTGCTAAAATTAAGACAATATAAGTTTCAGTGCCAAACAAGTAGTAGAGGAGTTCCCGTTGCAGCTCAGCAATAACAAACACGAGCATCCATGAGGCTACAGGTTCGATCACTGACCTTGCTCATTGGGGTGAGGATCCGGCATTGCTGCGAGCTGGGGTGCAGGTCACAGATGTAGCTTGGATCAGTGTGGCTGTGGCTGTGGCGTAGGCTGGCAGCTGCAGCTCCGATTTGTACCCCAGCCTGGGAACTTCTACATGCTGTCAGTGCGGCCCTAAGAAGCAAAAAACAAACAAAACTAAATATGTAGTAGAAATTATAGAAATGACGGTATTGATAACAGCATTGTTGGAGTCTCTGTTATATATATATCAGGAATTAAAGTAGATAATTTATGTATCTATTACTGATCCTTGCAAGAATGCTGGAAGAAATGCACATTTTACGGCTGAGGAAAATGAGTTGGGGAAGAAGAGCCGAAGCATCAGGAGGAATGTACTTGAATCAAATAGCAACATTTACTCACTCCCTCTTCTTGCTGAATTCCAGAAGATCGAGTCCTCCTCTACTGCAGGAAGATGTTTCCAGGAAATCATGGAGTGTATTTCTTCCACGTAATTCAAAATAGCGACCATGGTTATATCTCCATTGTTGAATATATGTTCTATGAACTTGAAATCATGGACTTTCTTCCATTCAAAGTCTTTGAGAATTTTCAATTATTATAATTTTACTGTCTTCAGTGGTGCTTAATATTCACATTTGAAGTGCCAACTTTTACCAAGCCTAATGTAAACTTTCCCGTATTTCAATTATCAAAACTTCTTGTGTTTGTTTTCGGTAGGTGTGTGCATAAGTACCAGGGCAAAGATAGCTCTCTACTCAAAACTATCTTGAGACTCTATTATGTAATAGCAAAATAGTAAAATATTTTATCTTAAAATTGTTTACTGTTTGGATCACTCATATTTTCAATTCTTTCTTTTTCTTTTTTTTGGTCTGTAAGGGCCTTCTGTAACATGGAACTTAATCTGTTTCCTATGCAAACATAAGCTGAGAAGCAGATAGAGTTCTCATTTTTTAAAAGTGTCTTTTAAAGTTGTTAAAAGGTTTTTATTTTAAAATGGCATAAGCATACTTACATACATACCTATCTATCTATCATCTACCTTTTTAGGGCTGCACCTGTGGCACATGGAGGTTCCCAGGCTAGGCATCTCATTGGAGCTACAGCTGCTGGCTTACACCACAGCCAGAACATTGCAGTATCTGAGCCGTGTCTGCCACCTTCACCACAGCTTATGGCGATGCCGGATCCTTAACCCACTGAGCGAGGCCAGGGATCAAACCTGCAACCACATGGTTTCTAGTCGATTCGTTTCCGTGGCAGCACGATGGGAACTCCCATTTATTTAATCTTATATTTAATTCTGAGGAGATGTTCCTTCTTTACCTGGTGGATTGCAAACATTTGAAAGAGAAACCAATGCCAATTTTATTTTGATTTTCTGAATTTTCTTTTTTTTTTTTTTTACTTTGAGTTTTTTCATTCTTAGAAAGAAAAATATGTCCATTATATAATAATGGTTGAGTAGGTAACTGAGAAAACCTCTGAAATCATTTAGAAAAGATAGAAATAGTACAAAAATCATGTATCTGAAGTCACAGAAAGACCTGACAAGGCAGTGAAATACGTGACTAAGATACATGAAAGAAATTAATCTAGTGAGAGAGGCTTGACATTGGGGATCTTTTCCTATGTGAACCCCAAGCCTGGTGTGATGCTCAAATACTAAGCAGCATTTTTCATAACTTTAAAGAGCTGTAGGGTCAATGGAATCTAGGACACTAAGGGCAAGAAATTCTTAATAAACAAACCAGTCTCACAATTTCTACCCTGCAGGCACATATCTAATAGTAATGGCTAAGGGTGATCTAGAAATAAAGTGAATCCTAGCTTCTAGATGCCCCAGTCACAGAAACTGAATTAAGAACATCTGAGATGACTAGCCCTTTGGCCTTAGGCTAGAAGAAAATTCCTCTCTAGGGGCAGAAAACTTCCTCTTAATTCTTAAATTATCTTGACTATTTTGATATAAACTTCCATAACTCCATTAAAAATAACTGGACACCTGAAAAGTTGAGACAATAACAGGATCAAGAGACAGCAGAAAAAAGTCAATAGACATAAACTAACCAGTGACACAGAAAATTAAGATACTGGACACAAACTTCAATAATTATTTTCAAAATGCTCCAAAAGATAAAAAATTATAAGGGCAGAAAATTGAAAATTACAAATAGCAAATGGAAATTCTAGGGCTGAAAAAAAAAATGGAAAAAAGTGAATATGCATGGGTAGATTTAACAGCAGATTAAACATGGATGAAAACAAAATTATTAACCTGAAAGGTGAATCAGAGGAAAATATCAGATTGAAAGTAGAAGAGATGAAAGTAACAGAAATTTCAACAACAACAAAAAAGTTGAGAGTACAGATTATGGTAACATGCTCTAATGCTTATTTTAATTGAATTACCAAAAGAAGGGGACAGAGGAAATCGGAGAGGAAAAATATATGAAGAGGTAACAGAATTTTCCAAAGCTAATGAAAAGTTGATCGACCTATATATCTCAACCAGAATCATTAAAAAAAAAAATCAACCTAATCTTGTCCTAGCAGAACTGTTGAAAATCAAACACAAAGAAAAAAATATAAAAAGGGTTGAAGTTTAAAAAAAAAGCCCGCATTTCCTTTAATAAAGCATCAGACCAGCCTCTAACTACTGAACAGAAATAAGGGAAGTAAGAAGTTAAAGAGGAGCAATATTCTCAAAGTCTTGAAGTAAAATAATTGCTCATGGAAAGCTATAGTCAGCAAAAAGAGTTATCAAGAATAAAAATGAGATACAAAGAGTTCCCTTGTGGCGCAGTGGGTGAAGGATCCAGTGTTCTCACTGCTGAGGCTCTGGTCACTGCTGTGTGGCAGGTTTATCCCTGGTCTGGGAACTTCCACGTGTTGCAGGTATGGAAAAAAAAAAAGAAATACAAACATATTTGGGCAAAGAAAAACTGAGACAAACCAACAATGGCAAATCCATTGTAATACAAAAACTAATAAATATTCTTCAGAGAGATGAAGAGTGATCTCAAATACACCTTTCACAAAAAAAGTATAGTTTTCTTTTTTTTGGTAGTATCTTTGTGTGGTTTTGAACAAAAAAGTAACTCAAAATGGATCACGGAACTAAATGTCAGATGCAAAACTATTAAATCCTAAATGAAAACACAAGGAAAAGTCTAGATGATCTTAAGATTGGCTATGACTTTCAGACAGAACCCTAAAAGCATAATCCATGAAACAAATAATTGCCATAATTCATTCAAATTTAAAACTTCCACTCTGCAGGACACTGTCAAAGAAATGAAAAGACAAGGCACTGACCGAGAAGAAATGATTGCAAAAGACATTATCTGAGAAAGGGTTGTGACTCCAAACATGCAAATAAGTCATAAAACTCACCAGTAAAAAATGAATAACCCAGTTTATAAATGAGCACAAGTTCTCGACAGACACCTCACCAAATGTGTATACTGACAAAGAAGCACAGAGAGAGATGTTAACATCACATTATCAAGGAATTACAATGCAAAACAATGAGATGCTACTACACACTTATTAGAAAGGCTAAAGTCCAAAAAAAAAAAAAATGCTGGTGAGAATGTGAAGCAAGAGAAAACATCATTCATTGCTGGTGGGAATGAAAAACGGTCTGCCACTTTGGAAGGCAAAATTTGTCAAGATCTGACAAAACTAAGCATACTCTTACCTACTATTCAGCAATGACACTCCTTGGTATTTATCCAAAGGAGAGGAATACTTATGTCCACACAAAAACCTATACACAGATGCTTATAGGATAGTAGGTAAATGAATAAATAAACTACGCTCTGTCCAGACAATGGAATTTTATTTAGTCCTAAAAAGCAATGAACTACAAAAGGACGTGGAGGAATCTTAAATTTGTACTGCCAAGTGGAAGAAGCCGATCTGAAAAGGCTACAATACATATATCATTCCAACGATACGATCTTCTGGAAAGGACGAAACTACACAGGCTGGTGCTAAGGGCACCTTGGCTCCAGAAAGCGAATGCTGCCTATTCCTCACTGTCTGCCTTGCGCCCTCTGCTGACCAAGCTTAACGTCACGTCAGCCTGCAAAGCCACGTTTAAAAAAATCTGTCTCCCAGACCACGGAACAGGAAAAGTGACGTGCATTTGGAGCCAAGTGGCAAGGAATTGATAGCTGGAACCATCAACAATATTTGTAGGGAGGAAAGCAAAGAAAATGATAAATAAGTGAGTAACTATAAATCAATACTGACTATACAAATTATAATAATTATTAATTTTGAACTTCAAAAAGAACAAGAATAAAATAATGTGTCTACAGTAGTATATGTGCTGCTAGGTCGGAAATATGATCCCAGCAGTCTGCTCACTAAGATATTAAGATGGTAAAGAAATATTTAATAACTATGCCAATGAAAGTATAAAATAAAATTGTTAAAAAATATATTTCAAAGAAAAACACACAACAGGCAACACAAATTGAAAGTAAATAGCCTGGAGTTCCCATTGTGGCACAGCAGAAGGAAATCCGACTAGGCACCATGAGGTTGCGGGTTCGATCCCTGGCCTCGCTCAATGGGTTAAGGATCTGGCATTGCTGTGAGTTGTGGTGTAGGTTGCAGATGTGGCTCGGATCTGGAGTTACTGTGGCTCTGGTGTAGGCTGGTGGCTGTAGCTCTGATTAGATCCCTAGCCTGGGAACCACCATATGCCACAGGTGTGGCCCTAAAAGGACAAAAGACAATAAAATAAAATAAAACCATTCTCTAAAAAGAAGAAAGTAAATAGCTACATGGTAAATTTAAAACTAAATATATCAATAATTACGTTAAAGGTAAGTAACATAGCAATGGAAACTTTCACCTAAGTCCTGGTAAAAGTATACACGTGTAGCCTTTTAACAGACACTGAAATGAGAGGTGCCAAATGGACAGAGAAGCCCCATTTCAGAGGAATTTCCATCGATGAGCATGAGAAATCGATCCGGCTTTTGAAATGCTGGTTAGTGCCACATTCATTTCAGACAGGCCAGACCCCCAAGGAATGGGAGTAAAGCTCCCGGGAGGGTGTTTTATTTCCGATCGGCAGAGCATATAATGACCAGCAGCCACGGTCCGCAGAGCATCTGAGGACCACCAGCTGTGTTCCTACCACGATGCCAAAGGGTCTGATACAGGAAGAGCTGGCCCTGGTTTCTGTCCACGCAGATATTTCTTATTCTTTGATTGCAGTGTATTTGAATGTCTTCATCCGTCTTTCCAGTTTATTTTCTTTCATTTAATTAGGTAATGAATTTTTGGATGGGAAAGGAATTTACTGGTGGAAATGAGGGGACAGCGCCCAGGCTCTCCTGTGTGTAGGGCGGGCCATTTGTCCAAAGGGCCACCATTGGGGATGTATTTGATCCCACAACCATCCCAGAGGAGGCATTTTTCTGCTGCTATGTTTTGAAATCCATTTGTCCTTAGACGTAGTAAACCCCCACCTCTTGGAAAGGTGGATTTTCTGACGGTCTGGGAGCTTGAACTTGGCCTGGGTAGGACCTGAATCACATGCTCCTTATTCTGCACTTGGGGCGGATGGACATGATGACTTGGCCACTGTGCCCTGGGGCTTTCCAAGAGCACCACGCCTATCTGTCTGGAGCCTGGACTGGGGGCAGCACGCCAGACACGAATGTCCACTGGAAAGGGCTGCTCCAAGGTTCCCTAGAGCAAAGCGTACAGGCAACAGGCTGCACACGTCACTGAGGACACTGCTGTTTGGGACCAAAGTACACTGACCCCAAAGTACTCAAGGGACTGAAGCAAAGCAGAGAAAAATGTTCACAGTGTCAAACACTGCAAATACAGTGAGTAGCACTGAATACATAGAATAGAGTCAGGGTGTGTTTGGAGAATGCGAACAGCAGTGCTAGGGCATAAAACACGTGGCATGAAAACAAGGCTAAACTGCTTGTAGGATCTTTTCCACTGGTTTCCAAAACTCTTCTAACCACCTGGGGTGAATAAAAATTTATGTTCTCTCATTCAGATATCCTTACATATTTTTTCTTTTTATTACGGTATACTCGTTTTTAATCTAATTCAGAGTTATATAAATCATCTCTTGCGGTGTAATTTTTCTCAAGAAAATTTCTCAGGTATAGCTATTAATTTCTCCCTAGTGGAAAGTTATATGTCAGTTCTCTGGTAGACTGCGTGCTCCTTTTTCAATTTCAAAAACAGTGATCATATTTACAGATGTAAAGGGGGAATTTGCTGGAAGCAAACTGTCATTCCTAAAGATGATGTGGGGAAAGAAATACTAAATTCAAGTATGGTAGTAATTCAAATTGTTCTCACATTTTATTTGCATCAAGAAAGTAGAAAAAGCAAAGCTTACCTATTATTCTCTTATTTTTTTCAATAAAAATAATTTCATTTATGTATCTACTTGTTATTCTTACCAAAAAAAGATACCAGTAATATACAAAAGTACAATAGGGAGTTTCTGCTGTGGCTCAGTGGAAATGAATCTAACTAGTATCCATGAGGATGTGGGTTTGATCTCTGACCCTACTCAGTGGGTGAAGGATCTAGCGTTACTGTGAGGTGCGGTGTAGGTCACAGATGTGGCTCAGATATGGTGGTGCCGCTGGTGTAAGCCAGCAGCTGTAGCTCTGATTAGACCTCTAGCCTGGGGACTTCCATATGCTGCACCTGCGGCCCTTTAAAAAAAAAAAAAGTACAATAAATTGTGAAGTTATTTTTATGAGAGTTGTGTGATTAAGTAAAGCAGATGACATTGTGATAAAAAAAAAATTATGGATTCCCTTCATTCAAGGGGCCAGAAGAGTATCCACTGTTCTATCCTAGGAAACAACTTTTAAACAGATTTCTTGAGAGCAAGGCCTCTAGGTTTCTGGGTGTACTTGACAAGTTGCATGAAGATATTAGACACCATTTCATAAGCTTATCATCCTGAAAATAGGATTTAACAAGTAAAGTAGAATAATGAGGATGTCAACTTTTTTTTGAAACTTCACCCCTTTCCTTCCCTCTATCAGCAATTCATTCTTTCTTTCTTTCTCTCTCTTTCTTTCTTCTTTCTTTCTTTCTTTCTTTCTTTCTTTCTTTCTTTCTTTCTTTCTTTCTTTCTTTCTTTCTTTCTTTCTTTCTTCTTCCCTTCCTTCCTTTCTTTCCTTCCTTCCTTTCTTTCCTTCTTTCTTTCTCTTTTTGGGGGGGGGGATTATATGACATCTTATTTTAGTCTTGGTTGCCCTAGAGACATAGGAGGTGAATGAGAAAACAATGAACATCCAATAACTTGGCAAAATATTTATAAACACGACTTCTGGTTTCCACTTCCATTCTCACAACAATAAAACCTGAGCAAACTGAAAATCAACAACTCGTCTTAGATCCATCCGAGATGAGGTCACAGGGCAACCTGCTGCCCTGAAAACTAGACAGATGGACGCAGACAGTCATAGCTTACCAGGAGGGGAAGGCCAGAAGCAGCAGCCCACAGCTGGAGCCAATATCAGTAAGCACATGTTAAACTGCAATTGACTGATGGCGGTAGGCCCAGTGCAGACTAACCTGAGAGTCAAAATCTCCAAGGGGGCCCAGGCTTAGTGGAGCTACACTTTACAAGGATCTTACTGTGAGATCACAGAGTCATTCCCTAGTGCTTCCCGCAGAAAGTGGGAAATGTAACCACTGTGAAATATGCCCAGAGCTTTCTGTTATCCTTTACAAGGTCTGTTGTAAAGGAAAGTATTTTACCAGAGCCTATCCCACTGGCCTGGGGGTAGAAAAACACCCAATTCCAGCCCCCTCTAGCCTTCCACATGGAGGAAGAGAAACACCCAATTCGTGCTTACTATATGACACAGACCTAATCATAGGACTATAGGGTGCTTTTCCTCCTCCCTCACCACACCACCACACCAACAGAATTCCTAAAAAACTGCCAGCCTCGGATCTGACTTCAGAAGTCCCAAGGGACATCCCAAAGCAACAGGAGAACCACGAACAAGCATACAAGAGAAAATTTTAGCCTCTGGCACCAAGACTCCAACAAACCATAAAAACAGCCAAACTCCTAGTCAGGGGAAAATGAAAACTTCACACTCAGAGTCTGTCTTCATCAGTTACTTTCACCTGATACTGTTGCCAAAACTGAGCCTCTGTGCACCAAGACAGAATTGATTCTTGGAGACAGAGTTTTGGGTGAAGAAGAAAAGAGTATCTTTATTGCTTTGCCTGGAACAGGAGAACACAGCAGGCTTATGCCTTCAAAAATTGTGTGTTTGAAGAGTTCCCACTGTGGCACTGTGGGTTAAGAATTTGACTACATCAGCTTAGGTGGCAGCAGCTTCAGAGGCATGGGTTCAATCCCCAGCCCAGCACAGAGGGTTAAGGGATCCATTGTTGCAGTAGCTGCAGTATAAGTCACAGCTGTGGCTCAGATTCAATCCATGGCCCGGGAATTTCCATATGCCATGGGTGCGGCCATTAAAAAAAAAAAAATGTGTGTCCCAACTCAGGAGGATTTGATGAGAAGTTTTTTGTTTTTTGTTTTGGTTTTATTTTTTGTCTTTTTAGGGCCGCACCCATGGTATATGGTGGTTTCCACGCTAGGGGTCCAGTCAGAGCTGTAGCTGCCAGCCTACACCAAAGCAACAACAATGCCAGATCTGAGCTGTATCTGTGACCTATACCACAGCTCATGGCAATGCCGGATCCTTGACCCACAGATCGAAGCCAGAGATAGAACTTGTGTCCTTGTTGTTACTAGTCAGATTCATTTCCACTGAGCCATGATGGGAACTCCATTTGTGTGTGTGTGTGTGTGTGTGTGTGTGTGAAAAGTTTTATAGCCATGCTTCAAGGATGGGGTTGCTGATAAGGACCAGGCTATGTGCAGGGCCTGTGTTCCTTTAATCAGACCTGATAGGGTCCTCCGATGAGCTTCTGTGGTTGTTGAGGTTATAAAACTGTGACCTTCTCTCTGGGATGAAGAAGACTTCTTCAGGAAGTTAGCATCTTCCACTTGGGGTTTTAGTTCTGCAGAAGAACTTAGATACTGTTCTGCGTATCACTTAAGGGGGAACCAGGACTCTGTCCCCAGGATGTACTGTTGTTTCTTGACTGTTTGTCACTTGTCTCTGTATCCTTTCCCTTCCCTGATTAGCAAATGTTTGAACCTGCCCTCAGAGAAGGTCACAGAGGCCAAAGCGTATTCCCGTACAAGCAAGAAACAGGGGACGCAAGAAGGCTTTCATGCCCAGGAGCCCCACAGGGTTCTGCTATGTTTCAATACATCATGCGTGGTTTCAACAAAATGTTACAAAGCATGCCAAAAGGCAAAACAAAGAAACAAAAGAACCCCACATAATCTGATGTTCATATATGAGTAAATTTCTAAATGTTTAGATGGAGAAATCTGAATGTTCATAAATGGCAGAGAATTTAGAATTATCAGACTGGAAATTTAAAATAACTATGATTAATATGTTAAGGGCTGTAAAGGAGAGTAGACAACATGCAAAAACAGAAAGGTACTAGAACAATGGAAGCTCCAAGAATCAAAAGGAAATGTTAGAAATCAAAGACATTGTAACAGAAACGAAAAACAGAGCGGATGAGCTCATCAGTAGACTAGACACAGCCAAGGAAAGAATCGACGAGTATGTTACTGAAGGTACGTCAGTAGAAACTTCCAAACTTGAAAGGTAAATAGGAAGAAGAATGAAAAAGATGGAAGAGAATATCCAAAACCTGGAACAGTAAAACCAGGAGAAGAAAATAAAAAGGGAATAGACATAACAGTTGGAGAAATAACTGAGAATTTTTCAGAATTAATGACAGCCACTAAACCACCGATCCAGGAGGCACAGAGAACCCCAAGCGTAATAAATACTAAAAAACCTACACACAGGCATACCATATTCTCACTGTAAGAAATCCAGACCAAGAGAAAATCTTGATGTAGAACAGCTGTGCCTCTGAGTCTTCTCAGATATTAACTATCTTGGACAAGGCCCTGGAAAGAATGATTCAATACCAAATGCATAAAGTATCTGACATATGGACTATGAAGCGGTTAGCAAGGTATAACATGGTCGGGACCCAAGAGGAAAAAAAAAAAAAAAGCACATTAGGAGAACGCAGACTCAGAGAAATGGAGTGTATAGCCATGGTCTAACAAACGGGGTGAGCTATGCTGGCTCCTCTGGAGGAGGCATAGGATTTAGTTATGAGCTGGTCAGACAGGGATTTTCTAGGAGGGAGGACTCCCTTTGAATCTGCCAATCAACAAGTATGTATTTTGTTTCTGTGGTTTGCAAGGTACGTGGCAAAGTGGAGCGGATCATAAAAATGCCTCAGACATATGGAGTCCTCGCTGTGGCACAGTGGGTTAAGAATCCAGCCGCAGTGGCTTGGTTCACTGGGGTGCATGGGTTTGATCCCTGGCCTGGTGCAGTGGGTTAAAGGATCCAGTGTTGTCACAACTACAGCTGTGGCATAAGATCAGATTCAATCCCTGGCCTGGGAATTCTACATGCCATGGGTAGGGCCATTAAAAAAAAAAAGAAAAAAAAGCATCAGACATAGGCCCATTTTTTAGTAACTTGAAATCTATCGGGAAAGAACCAGTAGCCATCATACAGAGAACAGTAAAGTTAGAGTCAGAGCTCTGGGAATCTCTTCAACTCTCTGAAATGAGTCAGTTTTATGGACTGGGGTAACTATTTCTTCTAATAATGAAAAGTTTATTCCCTTGAAAGATAATCAAACATTCCTTGTGTGTATTCTGTGAGGATTAAATGAAGTATATGTGAAACTACCTGGTTTCTATTAGCAGTTTAAGGCATACACACTGAATATCTTGACTGGGGCTTCCAATAATGCAAGACTTTAAGAGTAAGACAAGGCAGCCATAGTCGATGTAAATGCTCTGAGTTCTGCCAAAGATCATATACAAAAAGTCGTCAAAGTTCTTAGAACCATCTCTGTTAACAATGACGGTACGTCAGATACAATACTGCATTATGGGTGGAGGTATAAATATTGGTCTTAAAAGTAGCAAGCAGGAGTTTTGATTTCCGTTTCTCTAATACTTAGGGATGAGGAACATCTTCTCATGTGCCTCCTGGCCATCCATATGCAGGTTATGGAGAAATGTCTATTTCGATCTTCTATGTATATTTTGATTGGGTTGGTTTTGTTGTTGGTTTTTGCTGTTGTTGTTGTTCCTGACTTGTAGTTGTTTACTATTCACAATAGCCAAGGCATGGAAGCAACCTAAATTTTCTTCAACAGAGGAATGGATTAAGATGTTGTGTAGGGTTAGGGTTGTGCATATGTGTACACATACACAATGGAATACTACTCAGTCATTAAAAAAAAAAAACAAAATAATGCCATTGCAGCAACATGGATGGAACTAGAAATTCTCATACTAAGTGAAATAAGTCAGAAAGAGAAAGACAAGTAGCATGTGATATCATTTATATGTGGAATCTAAAATATGGCACAAACGAGTATTCTATTCTAGCTACAGAATAAAAACAGACTCATAGACATAGAGAACAGACTTGTGGTTGCTGGGGGTGGGGAGGGAAGGGAGTGGGATAGACTGGGAGCCTGGGGTTAGTAGATGCAAACCACCACATTTGAAATGGGTAAGCAATGAGATTCTACTGTAGAGCACAGGGAACTATATCCAATCTCCTAGGATAGAACATGATGGAGGATCATATGAGAAAAATAATGTGTATGCAGATACATCCATGACTGGGTCACTTTGCTGTACACAAGAAATTGGCACAAAACTGTGCATCAACTATACTTTAATTTTAAAAAGTTTAGGAACCTACAGAACATAATAACAATTTTAAAAAAGGTAATAGACGTGATGGTGCCCACCATATCTCCATATATCATATCAGTATGATTTTCAAAAGATGGATCATTGGGATGGTAATACGTTGCCATTAACGTAAGCAAACAGTAAACCAGCTGCAGCTGTCGTGCCGTATATGGTATATGGCGGCATCGCGTGCCAGAGATCAACGCTGCTTCCGGCACTTATTATGCAGTTTTGGACTACAGCTGGAGTCAGCAATCTTTTTTTTTTAAAGGGCCACTTAGTAAATATTGCAGACTGGCAGGCCACATAGTCTATGTCTCAATTACGCCTCTCTCACTGCAGCACAGAAGCAGGCATAGACGATACATAAATAAATGGATGTGACTGTGTCCCAATAAAACTTCACAAAAATGGGTGATGGGGAGTTCCCACTGTGGCTCAGTGGGAATGAACCCAGCTAGTGTCCACGAGGACGTGAGTCTGATTCCTCAAAGCACCTGAGGTGTCCGACAGGGATGTGTGAGGGATGGACACGTGCTCAGAGCAATCTTGGGCCCAAGGTGGGCGTCTGTACATAAATGCCCCGAGGTCCCCATTGCTGGTCAGTGCAGAGGCTGGTGTCTCAGACATATCCCCAGTAGGCCTGAGTCCCAGGTGGCCAGTGATAAACCACTAACAAATGCACATTCGTGTGGCTTTTCTCTTGCCCCTATTTCTGCTTTCCCTCTTTCTTTCAGACTTCCTGTGCTCATCTCCTAAATGAAGGATCTGCATTCAAACCTTTGTTTCTAGGTCTGCTTTGGGGAAAACCCAATATAAATCATATGGCAACTCAAAATATAAAAAAAACATGAGTTAAATATATGTCATAAAATGAATATATAAATATCCATTTTAGGAATTCCCTTTGTGGCTCAGCAGTTAACAAACCTGACTAGGATCCATGAAGATATGGGTTCGAGCCCTGGCCTCACTCAGTGGGTTAAGGATCTGGCATTGCCATGAGCTGTGGTGTAGGTCGCAGATGTGCTTGGATCCTGACCTACTGTGACTGTGGCATAGGCTGGGAGCTGTAGCTCCGATTTGACCCCTAGCCTGGAAACTTCCATGTGCCACAGGTGCAGCCCTAAAAAAAAGCAAAAAAATATATATATATTTTATGCTTTATATATAAATTATATTTATGCACACAGATTATATTAATTATAATAAATATAAATCATATTAATTATAATTAAATATAAATTATAGTTAAAATATTTAATAACATTATATTCAATTATAATTACATATAAATTATAGTTAAAATATTAAATGGAAAATTATATTTAAATAGAAATTTATGGAGTTCCTGTCGTGGCACAGTGGCTAACGAATCCGACTAGGAACCATGAGGTTGTGGGTTCGGTCCCTGGCCTTGCTCAGTGGGTTAAGGATCCGGCGTTTGCCGTGAGCTGTGGTGTAGGTCACAGACACAGCTTGGATCTGGCATTGCTGTGGCTCTGGCGTAGGCCAGTGGCTACAGCTCCGATTAGACCCCTAGCCTGGGAACCTCCATATGCCACAGGAGCAGCCCTAGAAAAGGCAAAAAGACAAAAAAAAAAAAAAGAAAGAAAAAAAATAAATTTAATTTATACATATATATAAAACAAAACCAGTTACATCACTTTATGTGGATACTGAATACATCACTCCTCAGAGGCAGGTCTTGCCCAGCAGTCATGTGGGTTAAAGGAACATGTGAGTCATGCTGTGATCCTGGCAATAGGAAACAGCACCAAAACCTTTCCAACCCATAATGCATATAGGCATAATATAATTAGATCAGCAAATCAAGCAGAGAGTTTAAAGTCTAAATGGAAGACAATTAAAATGATCCCTATTATTCACGCTGAGAAACCGATCCTGGGCAGCGCATGCATTGCAAGAATTGTTATGAGATAAAAGAGCACAGAGTCTGCACAGTCTGACCAGTATCACATTCCCTGACCTGTTCTTGGAAGAGCTTTTAAGAAAGAAAAATTGAACCTACAGAATTAAGCAGTGGAAAATTGGTTCCTTCTGCTAAAGCAAAAAGAGCATTTGTTTATAAAATGTAAAGCCTCTGTAGAGAGAGTCTATTAGGCATCAGGAATAATCTAGATGCCTTTAAACATGCGTATGAACTGAAATAATGTGTTAAAGGCTAAGAGTTTCCACACTATGTGGCAATACAAGAGATCATCATTTTAAATTTCCATTTCCTATCCATAGATACATCAAGGGTCACGGTCAAAGCCTGAAATTTCTTCAGTATCAAACTCTCAGCATTTAAAATTATAAATAATTCTCAATAAATCGAATGCTGAAAAATGCATTCTGTGTTAAAAATGAGATTTTTTAAATAACTGATGACAAACATGAAGAGTTTAGCAAAGTCAAATAAAAGGATTTAAATATGTGATAGTTTCAAGATGTTTTAGCCCAATTTAATTTCTAATTTTCTTAACTGTCTTGTTTGACTTGATTTTTCTCATTCCAGAATTTTTTTCTTTCAGTGAAATTTGCTACAACCATGATATTCAGTAAATAATCTAGTGTATGAAAAGAGTATTTATGTTTCTTTTAAAATTATTGTTGTCACTTGGCCCCAAGAAATTTCATTTAGTGGCACGTATTGAGTGGGTGAAGGCGGGAATGGAAAGGGGTTTAGATGATTTTACTGGGGTACAAAACCCATAATAAAAAAGACAAAAGGAGGAAAATGAAAGAAATATTAAGAACTGTACTTATTCTGACCTACTCTTCAATTTAATGCAGATTTTATAAGAATTTAGAAAATCACACTAAATTATGTATAGTAAAAATACAAACTTGCAATCATTTATACTTGTAATTTCCTGATAAAGTGAAATGCATATTTTTATTAAAACTCAATAGTTTGAACTAAGTAAATAAATTTTATAGAAAAATTTACCATCCTTGTTACTTATAGAATAAGAAATTAAAAAAATATATTGTCTGGATTTAATTTTGAGCTACTTTCCAGAGTTAAATTTTTAGCTGATACCCATCTCCATAAATATATTCTGTAATTCCTAGTGTTTTATGTTTCATATTGGAGAGGGATTAGACAAGCTCAGAAGTATAGAATTGTTGTTTAATATTAAATTTTATAAAGATTTGAAATTTTTTTTTTGTCTTTTTTGCTATTTCTTGGGCTGCTCCCGCGGCATATGGAGGTTCCCAGGCTAGGGGTGGAATCGGAGCTGTAGCCACCGTCCTACGCCAGAGCCACAGCAACGCGGGATCCGAGCCGTGTCTGCAACTACACCACAGCTCACGGCAAAGCCAGATCGTTAACCCAATGAGCAAGGGCAGGGACCGAACCCACAACCTCATGGTTCCTAGTCGGATTCGTTAACCACTGCGCCATGATGGGAACTCCTTGAAACTTTTTACTATGACTAAAAAGCCAAACGCGTATAAATGAAACAATTCTTAGTCATAAGAACCACAATGTCATAAGCGGAGTCCCCCAGAGAGGGCCTGGCCCAATCCTTGTTTTAGAAATGAAGAAATCTGCATTTAGGGACATTGAATAATAATCCTAAGAGTTAGAAAAACTGAATATTAGATAAAATATCTCCTGCCGTCATTTCATCATATTGCCTTAAATGTAAAAAATGCATTAGACAGCAAACATTTCTGGCCCCAGAGAGTGGGGAAGCCATGCTGATGAAAGGGAAAATATCATTTTTACAGTATGGGAGCTAGCCTCCTATTTTTTAGTAAAGTGATTCAAAGTTCCAGACCTACCCGAACTTGAGAAACAACCATAAAGCATTTTGTTGTTGCTGTTCTCGACATGATTTTTCAAAAATCCTAAGACTAATGTGTGAAAAAAAATTAAAGATGATGAAAGTGAATCATGAAGCTATGAAGCAGCAGTACCCAGTTTACATGCCCTTCCCCTTAAGAACGTAGGAGCCAAAAGGTACGAATCCATAGTTACAGAAGAAAAAGTGCCATCTATCTGAATTAGGCATTGTTCATCACCCTGTTGATACGATACTTTGGGGCTTCAAACCTTCAACTACTTCATCTTAAGGTCTTTCCTTTTTGCTTCTCGCCAAAGGTGGTATTTAACTGAGAACCCCAACCTGGCTCTATAAATAATATGACCTAGAAAAAGCAGGGCGGCCAGCGTCAAGGGTGACACAAAACTGCTCTTAGCAGCAAACCCTAAATTTCTCAAAAGAATACGAGATTTTCTTTAAGAGTCTCATTCTGAATCTCAACTTAAATTTTTATTTTTATTTATTTATTTATTTATTTTTATGACTGCACCTGCAGCATATGGAAGCTCCTAGGCTAGGGGTTGAATCGGAGCTGCAGCTGCAGGCCTACGCCACACAAACTTCAGTAATTTTGTAAAGGGACAAATTGGTTTCCCAAACTCCCATCTATCTTTTCTCTTGGTTCCAATAAAGATGACACCAAAGGAAGGTTACTTAAACAGCATCTTCTCTCAGAGCTGCTAGGAACCTTCTCGTCACTGCAAGCCTTTCCTTCTTTCACCACCTGGCAGATGCTGCTTTCTTCACGCTGCCTCTAAGGTGGTTGGCAGAGAAGAAAACCCCACACTCTATTCTTCCAACGATTCACATATCTCCTTAACGTGAAGTAGCAGGTAAGCCAAAATGGAAAATAAACTTTACTTGCCACTGAGCAGGGGGAGGAAATGCAGTTTTTTTGTTTTGTTTTCTTTTTTTAAAGCACAACTAGAAATAAGCGAGGAAAGGCCGTCCGTTCATCATGGAAGATGACATTTGCCTCTACTCTTCCAGGTTCTTCTGGCTGGTCTTAGAAGTAAGGTGATAAGAGGCAGATGAACAGGAGAAAATCAAATAAAAGCACAGTAACATGGGAGTTCCCGTCGTGGCGCAGTGGTTAACGAATCCGACTAGGAACCATGAGGTTGCGGGTTCAATCCCTGGTCTTGCTCAGTGGGTTAGGGATCTGGTGCTGCTGTGAACTGTGGTGTGGGTTGCAGACGCAGCTCGGATCCCGTGTTGCTGTGGCTCTGGCACAGGCCGGTGGCTGCAGCTCCGATTGGATCCCTAGACTGGGAACCTCCGTATGCTGCGGGAGCGGCCCTAAAAATGGCAAAAAGGCAAAAACAAACAAACAAACAAAACCAGCACAGTAGCATGTACACAGGAGAGAGCGCCAGGAAAAGTGGCAGAATCACTCACCTTCAATACCATCTTCAGCTAAAGACAGAGGAGGATGTCGGGGCAGGGGCTTGGGGCTTTGAGAGGGACAAAGGCAATTCACATGGAGGTGGAAAAGCAAATATTTGGTAAATAAATGTTTTCGGGCCTTGAAGAGACACGGGGACACGGAGGGGAGTCTGATCTCTCACAGATTCCCCCCATGCCTGGCCCAGGTCCCATACAGATGCTTCTGGGGATGCTCTGTCCTACAAAGCCCTTGCATGTAAATTCTCTTGTTGGGCTTCAAGTCCCCTTCGAGGAGATGCAACTGAAAGCTTCTGGCCACAACAAGAGTCACCTGCGAGACCCTTCTCATCGCCCCACAGGTCTCGTGGTACTTACTGCCCCTTCCCCTCCCTACCAGGAAAGGTACGTGACCCACTCCTCACTCCGTCTCTGCAAGAGGAATATGGGAGAGCATCCCTGTAACCTGTCTCCCATGCAAATGAGTGATGCTGTCCAAGACCCATCAGAAGATCAAACACACCCCACGCAAAGACCCGTCAACACTCAGCCCTTAGGCACCCGCAGTGGGTCAGGGCGGGAAGAATCCATCGGACGGGGAGGGAGAAATCAGCCCCCACTCAGGTCCGCAGCACGGGGATACAAGGAAAACCCAACTGTAACGTGGGGCCAGTCCCTCCTCAGGGGCAGCCTGCTCTCGCTCTGCGAGTGCACTTTTGCTTTAGTGAACTTTCTGGAACATGCCCACGATGCAAGTCTGCTGCAGCGGTGGGAACTAAGGAACCAATGTACTTTTAGGCAGTGAGATCAAAGGTCAGAGTTTCTCCCTGCGTCTTTGGGGCTGCGATTGTTTTCAGCTTGAAATAACCCACACACCAAAGAGACATTTGGGGGTGGCAAATTTTGTTCCCCTAAGCATTTTTCCTTTTCATGTCTCAGAAAAAAAAAAAAAAAAGACATAGCTGGTGACAGAGTAGAACCAAGGGAGCATTGTTAAGAAAGAGCAAAGAATCAAAAAAGTGGCCATGTATATTTATGTTTGTGCGTATACATAGGTATACATGTGTATATTTGTATATATGTGTGTGTGTGAATTTATATCCACAGTATTCAAGTGGGAAGAAACTTTTTTTTAGGGCCGCACCTGTAGCATATGGAAGTTCCCAGGCCAGTGGCTGAATTGTTGCTGCAGCTCCTGGCCTACACCACAGCCACAGCAATGTGGATCTCAACCACATCTGCGACCTACACCGCAGCTCACAGCAACACCAGATCCTTAACCCACTGAGCAAGGCCAGGGATCAAACCCGCAACCTCATGGTTCCTAGTCGGTTTCCTTAACCCCTGAGCCATGATGGGAACTCCTGTAAGAAACTTCAAAAAGAGAAAACATTTTCCCCATTTCATCATAGTAACTAATGCCAAGCCACGCTGAATTTAATTTAAATATACCTAAACATAGACGATGAATATAAAAATTTTCAAACTCATCTGAAGACAAATATGGAAGCATATAAAATGCTGTTTTCATTATTAGGTATAGCACTATTTCAATGGCTTATGTGGAGCTGAGATTGCAAAGCTAGAGCAGTGTCTTAGACCTCACAGAGCAAATTTTAAAAAACAATTGCAATGAAAGATATAAAACGACCTTTCTTAAAAGCTTCTCAAATTTGTTTATGGCCCATTTAAGAAGAAAAAGGTTAGTAACAATATCAAGTCAACTGGGCTCTTTTGATTTTTTAGGAATTTGTGCTGTTTCCTGGGAACCTTTCTCAAAACCACAATATACATTTTAGCAAACAGTGGCAATGAAAGGACTTGATGATACGAAGGACTGACAAACAGAAAAATTAAGAATATTCATGGCTTAAATTAAATATCCAGTGGCAGAGCTCCCACGGTGACACAACAGAATCCACAGTGTCTTGGGAGCACTGGGACCCAGGTTCAATCCCTGGGCTCACACAGTGGGTTAAGGATCTGGCATTGCTGCAGCTGCAGCTTAGGTCACAACTGCAGCTGGGATCTGATCCTTGGCCCCGGAAGTCCATATACCATGGGGTGGCTGAAATATATACACATGTATATTATAAATTTACAGTATAGAGATATACTCTCTCTCTCTATATATATATATATACACATTAGAGGGATACTGATTTAAGAATAAAAACCAAAAACCAGTAATTAGCTTTACAATCTTGTAAGTCTATGTATTTTTCATTCAAAGCTACAAATTTTAGCAAGATCATGGGACCTAGGCCTCTACCTAATACATCATAGGCCTTAACCATTTTTGCTTTTAAAAGATTTAGCATCGCGTTTAATGTAACACTTGGTAATTTCTTTTTGGCCACGCCCATGGCATGCAGAAGTTCCTGGGCCAGGGATTAAACCCCACCACAGACGTGACCTGAGCCACAGCATTGACAACTTGTGTCCTTAACCCTCTGAGCCACCAGAGAACTCCTGGTCGTGTGTGTGTGTGTGTGTGTGTGTGTGTGTGTGTGTGTGTGTGTGTGTGTCTTTTTAGGGCCGTACCCACAGCATATGAAGGTTCTCTGGCTAGGGGTTGATTTGGACCTGAAGCTGCCAGCCTATGCCACAGTCACAGCAATGTCAGACCCAAGCTGCATCGGCAACCTGCACCACAGCTCCCAGCAACACCAGATCCTTAACCCACTGAGCAAGGCCAGGGATCGAACCTGCATCCTCATGGATAAGAGTCAAGTGTCGTTTCCTCTGAGCCCCAGTGGGACCTCCCTGGTCCTATTTTATAAAGCTACATCTGCATGCTATTTGTGAAATGCTTTAGAAGTTTGAATATCCTGACCAAAGTGGTACACAGCAGAGCACAGGACAGTCATGACGTGCGTGTAGAGAGTGTGGTCCCCGGATCCGGCTGGGCCTGGGGGAGGAAGATGGCTCACAACGCCTGTCGTTCCTGTGCTCTCGCCAGAAACATCGGCCGCACGCTCGAAACTCCCACACGGAAGTGACGGTAGCAGACGAAGGGGCGGGACTCGTGGCGAGGTCCATCGACGGCCACTCAGCTTCCTGAAATGGCCCACTTAGAATATGCGTATTTAGACAGGACAAGCCTCCCTTTCTCGAGTGGGAAGCCTGAGCTGGCACGAGCTGACTTAAGGTGTAGGACTGCGTTCCCTGACGCTGCATTTTCCAGAAAAAGGCCCGCGTGTCCACCTAGAATTAAAGCGGCAGCCCCCCTCGGGCGGGACCCGGTGACACCCAGCAGCCGCCCAGGAGATTCATTCGGACCTTCATCCCGAGGACAGAGAGGGGACAGGGGCCACGGGAGAGTCTCAAAGCCCGAGTGTCCGCCCCTTCGTGCGGGCAGCCGGCCGATCACGTGTCAGAAGCCTGGCGAAAGGAGTTACATTCCTCACTGAACATTTTCAAAACAGCCCCATTCATGTCTTCCGACAAACATCTTTTTTAAAAAGAATGTCTGCCTGTGTGAGTCACCTGGAAAATTAAATGATAGGGCTTGACGTTCTTAACAAAATGAGACCTCTTTTGTCTCCGGGAATGTTGTTGAAAACTGGGAGGATTAAAATCCCCCGCGTGTGAAAGCAGTGAGCTGAGGGATACGATTTTCTTCCTCTGCAGCGTCATCTTCTCGGCTGGGACGAGCTTTTTTCTTAGCAGTTCAGAGGCTAATGATGCTAAAGGCTTGTGTGGAAAAGAGACACAGCATTGGAAGCGGCAGGGAGCCCGCGTCCTCTCCTCCAAAGTCCAGGTGGACCGTAAATAAATGCTAGCTACCAAGTTTCCACTACCCCTTGGTTGCGGAGCAAACTTAGTCAGAAGAACCTAAGTGTGTAAAATACGCTTTAAATTTTTCTCTCATATAATTGCCGTGCTTCCTGTGTTACGAATAGAGGAAACCCTCTATGGTGTCTCTTGGCTACTAACTCTTCGACCAAGATTGGCTTACTTTGGTTTCGGGTAACAGGCATGTACCTCGGGCCTCTACCCCCAAAGAGGTCACGTATTCGAGTAGTCTTCAGATCCCAGCTGCAGTTACTCGGGCCTTCGGGTTTTAAATGCCTTGGTTCTGAGTACACTCCCCCGAATTCTGGGGGCCTCACACCAGCCTCACCCACACGTGAAATTCCCAGGACTTACACCAGCTCCGTCGCCTTGTTCCCATTTAATTCTCGATTTAAAGTTCTCTCTCTCTCCCTTCTCCATGGCCACACAGATGTTTAGCTTCACCCCTTTAATTTTCTCAAACCAAACCAAACCAAACCCTTATACAAGGCGTTTTGCTGTAGGACCAACCCGAGGGAAGGTTTGGGTTCTTTTAGGGATGAGCTCCCAGTAGCACTAACAGTTATGAACACTAGAGGCGCCTCTCTCTCTCTCTCTCTCTCTCTCTCTCTCTCTCTCTCACACACACACACACACACACACAAGGTGCAGCTCCTCTCCCTTTAAACTTTCTCACCTTTGTATTTCCTTTCTTAAGCAGAATAACTGAGCTCAGCGCCTTCCACTCAGCTCTGAGCTGACCGTTGTACGAATGCGCCCTGAGAAGGCACATCCATCTCTTAATTTTCTTCCCCCTCAGTTTCTTTTATTTTCTTTTGGCTTTTGGCTATTTTTAGGGCCACACCCACAACATACAGAAGTTCCCAGACTAGGAGTCGAATTGGAACTGCAGCTGCCAGCCTACGCCCCAGCCCCAGCCACGTGGGATTCAAGCTGCCTCTGTGACCTACACCACCGCTCATGGCAACACCAGAGCCCTGACCTACTGAGCGAGGCCATGGATCAAACCCACATCCTCATGGATGCGAGTTGGATTTGTTGCTGCTGCACCACACCAGGAACTCCGCCCCTCAGCTACTGGAAAGGAGCCAATGACAAGGTCCTTCTCGCCCTGCGCAGGCCTCACTCTAGTCCCTGATGCTCTTCTCGAAATGCCTCTGACTGCTCTCCCTGCCAGGCATGCGGTAGGGCTGTGCCTCCCGGCCCCTCGTGATGCATGAAACTATGGGACATGTTCCAAACAATGAGTTATGGGTGGCGAATGTCACTTCTTCTTTACTTGAATGGCCACACTCATGGCATATGGAAGTTTCAGGGCCAGGGATGGAATCTGGGGCGGGGGTCACTCCACTTCTGCCTCCCTTCTGACCGTCCTCAAAGACAGCTCTGCTCTTTAGGGCTGATGTGGTGGAACGTCTGAGCGTCTGTGAACACGGTTGTAGGATAAAGCGCATGGTATGACAACACACGCACAGAATTATCCTAATATACGAATCATATAATAACACTTCTGAGGCCAAAGAAAATGAGCCAATTGCTTTTTCTAAATAACATACATGAGGATTCCATGGAAACCAGGAGCAGAGACTACGACTAGGAAGGGAACCCCAAAAGAAGGGAACCCCAACGGCAAAACCATAAGCAATCCCATGTTTCTTTCTCTCTGACTCTCATATTGGTCCCATATCTCCGTGTCTCTATAAATACAGCATTTTAATTTTACTTTGCTTTCTCTCTGCCAACTTCACCTTAAGTCTTCGTCCTACACGCTGTTGTACGAAGCTCCTTCCCCAAGTGAACTTAACCCCCAAGCTGATGTTAATGAAAGTCGAATAATCCAGACTGAGTCGAATTTTAGAACCACAGCTTCAAATTCCAGGAAGGGAATTCTCCCTGACCTTGCTTGGGTCTGTGTGGACATGAAAACATCAAATGCCTCCAGGAATATAAGGTCATTGAGCATGATTGTGACTGATGTAATTCAATCTTACAAATAAGAAAACTTTTTTTTTTTTTTTTTTCCTTTTTACGGCCTCACCCATGGCCTATGGACATTCCCAGGCTAGGGGTCACATCGAAGCTGCAGCTGCAGGCCTACACCACAGCCATGGCAACACCAGTCCGAGCCATATCTGCGACCTATGCTGTAGCTTGCAGCAATACCGGATCCTTGACCCACTGAGCAAGGCCGGGGATTGAACCCACACCCTCAGGGAGACTACGTCGGGTTCTTCACCACAATGGCAACTGGGAAAAACTCTTCAGTTAAGAAGTGTACCACCACAAGACCTATCTGGAGCCAAAGAATCCCCACCCACCCCAAACGTAAAATCCTTGCAGCAGCCACCTGCTGAATGCCTTTGTTCCCCTCCTAAATGCAAAGACGCCTGAATCAAGTGGCTCAGGGGTTGAAGACACTGTATTAGGGTGTCACTACCCAAAAGTTAGGGAGAAATGACCTGGGAAACTGCTGAGCAGGCAGCACAAGGCAATCATGATCAATTAAAGTCACTGCTCACGACGGAGACACCAGAGGGATCTGGCTCAGCAGGCTGCTGTGTTTCTTCTCCCCATTCCCTCCCGGGCCTGATTCGTCACCCCCAGTGGGACAAAGCTCCTTTAAGCTGCCAAAGGAAAAATAACCTACAGCCCTCTAGTTACTGACCAAGAAACATTTCTGGATGATCTGTCAAAACGTATGCATCCTCTCTCTAACTTTAACTAGTTGATGAGAACTGATTTATTCGTGGAATTGTTCCATTTTTCACACTACTCCATTTCATTTTGTTTGTTATTTTTCATCGCTTTCATTTCTATGTCAGATAAAAATAATTGGGGAAAGAAAAACATTTTCAGCTCCAATTATGTGTCTGCTATTTTAACCAAAGTTAAATGGATATCTACTAAGTGGCAGGCCATTTTTCTGGGCCCTGAAGGTACTGTCATAAACAAATCAGAAAGCATCTTTCCTTTGTGAAACTTGCCGTCTGGAAAGAGAAAAATGGTCAGCAACAAACAGTAATTAATTTTAGAGAGCTCTAAAATTAAGTGAGGAGGAAAATAAAAGGAGTGATATACCCACTAGTGACTAGATGGTGGGTGATCTTTCAGTTTGCATGTCCCTTTCAAAGGCCTCTCTGAGGTGCGTTTGACAGGAAAAGAAGGAAGAGAGAAATCTTCGGGTGGCAATCAGAAGAGAGGAACACGCCAACCAGTAAAAATACCAGAAAGGAGAAATACAAGTGGTGTGTTCCAGGAATCCTAAAAGGCCAGAATTACTAGGGTGTAGATAAAAAGCAAATTAACATTGTAAAATAGTTGCCAGGTGAGAACTGGATAGAAAGGGGAGGGAATGAAGGAGAGAGAGAGACAAGGAGGGAGGGAGAGGAAGGAGGACGCGAGAAGAAGAAAGAAGAAAAAGAGAAGGATGAGAGAGAGACGTGATAAATGAGGGAGCTTTAGAAGGAGGCTACCCAGCTTGAGTAGGAGAAAATGCTGCATTGTTGAGTGTCGAGAAGGGACTATCACATGCCCTTGGAAAATGGGGAAGAAAAAAATCCATTTGAATACGCAACATGAGATACTCAATTGTGTGGTCAAGGAAGCGAATACATATAAGAGCCTAGAAGATGTAAAAGCGATTTGAATTTCTTATTTTCTCCCTTGCACTATGTCTCAATTGCATAAAGTCTGTAATTTCTTTTCTTCCCTGTTCTCTATATACATTTGTAACTCTAGCTATATTGAGTGGCAGTACTTAGAGTTCCTTAACAAATGTTGTCTCTCCTTCCTTTATCTTTCTAGTTGCTGTTCTTTCTGCGTCTAAGGACGTCTCCATCTGTCTTCAATTGTTAGCTCCAATATATCTTTTAAGAATTAGCCTAAATATCACTTCTTTTATCAGTTAACTTGCACTGCATTCCAGTCACAGAGAGCCCTACTTAACGGGCTTGAGGAGTGACAAAATTTATTCGCTCATATAGCTAGAAATGCAGAGGAAGGAGATATTTCTAAATGCATCTAACCCAATGGTTCCAGCTCAATCAATTTCTCCTTATTTTCCCCCACCATAAACATCTCTGTGCTACTTTAATCCTCCGTCTGCATAGATACAAAATGGCTAGAGGGTTTCCTGGATGCTGTTCAAGGAAGAGACCAGAATTCAATGTCTGAAATGAAAGCTTGTTAATTAAGTAAGCAAGGGAGAAGAGCCTTTCCAGGCAGACTCTGTGGGAGGAATGTCGATCCTATATAAGATTTTTGGACACATAGACTTCAGAGATTGGTGGGCTTTTAGAGGTGGGACCATTTAGGCATCAACCAAGCGTGACTATTGCCAAAGTTCTGATGGTCGGGGGTGGACTGCCACGCATTTGGAGAGCCTTCGGAAGTATGGCCAGTGAGGAGCATTGTCTTTGTTTAATTCAGTGCATGAAAACCGATGCTGGTGGATGTGTGTTACGATGGCTGCAGAACAATGAGCCTTTCCTAAGAGTATGGGAACTGAAAATTTTTCATTTCATACCTGCAAGCTTCAATGCCCAAAGAAAGAGAACAGAGGCACTTCTGGAAACTCTCTCATGAGATCATAGAACCATCTTTCCTAGAGGTCCCTACCTAGCCTGTCTTTACATACCATTGGGCAGAGTCACTGCATGCTTATTCTTGAAGAAATCTCCATAGACTCCACAATCATGTATCCTAATGAGCTTAGAACTGCTTAGTTCAGCGAAAATCAACAGGGGGAGGGGAGTAGTGTCATTGGATTGGCTTAGACAAATCCTGCCCTCCCCCGCAGTTGGGATGAGTCCCACAAACTACAGCGTGGAGATGGAGATCCAGAGAGAGATCGCTAGATGCTGAGAGAAGATGGTGTTGTCTTTGCACCCCTCTGGAAGTATTCCCTGAAGCATCCCTTGTCATTCCCACAGGACATTGGCTGTCTTGGCTGCCCCTCTCAATGTTTCTGGCCAATGGCTCCCTACCTTTCTGACCAGTAAGACAAGGTAACAGGTAACATTCCCCCAAATGTCTTGGAATATGCATTCTGAGATAGAAGAAAGCAAAGCTCAGCTCCTCAGCAGGGTTCTCTACGGTTAGTCCTGAAGCATCACATGCTAATTTTTAATCCAATTTTTTATATCAAAGTGATACATGAACATGAAGACGATCTAAGTGGAGGGAGAAATAAGCAGGGATTCTCAGGCAAGATCACACTTGCGCTGACTCTTTATGGACGAGGAAGTCTGAGCCAAGTGCGAAGGGTGGTCTAACTCCCCTACATAACCTCGTAGGTGGAGGCTGACAGTCCTACCTGCGATGCTACAGAGAAAAGCTAAAACTGTGGGGCTTTTTTCAGGTGAACACTCAGACCCATTCCTTTGCCTCTATCTTTATTCATGAAATCCCTTATATAATGGTCTTAATGGGCACAGATGTCTCTAGAACACTAAAAGAAGAAGAAGGAAGCAAGAAAGAGGAAATGAGCGACAGAAATAGAGACTGAAGTGAGCCCAAAACTGGCTTCATGTTCCTTACATTCTCCCGGTGGTACCATGTGATGGCTGTTGCAATTTGCTGCCTACATGCCCTTCAGAGACTGAAGGACTTTCTGTTCCCCAGCCACGGGAACACTGCCAAAGGGCACCTTCGACTCGCAGCTACCCTCGTGTACCACCAGTAAAAAAAACTGACTTTCCTAAGGTCACACTTCTTTCCAAAGCGGGCTGCCATCAATAAGTGGTGAGGCTGAGGGGGAAAATCCAGCCCCTCATCCAATCTGGGGTGATTCTGCAGACCTGTCTCAGCTGCAGAGCTCCTCGAGCGATGGACGGAGACCTCTGCTGATCTGCATTGCGTTCCACTTCCCATTCAGCCTGGTCTGTCTTCTTTCCTCTTCCTTCCACAGATACTTATCCTAAACACTCCCTAATAAAAATACGATATGCTAATCTTCACCTCAGAAGCTGATTCCCAGGGAACCCAACCTGCATCCGTTATTGCCAGGACCAGGAGGGGTCCATAAAAACCAACACTGAGATGGGAACTTGGAAGTAGATTGCTTTCTATTAGGCAATGAGGATCAAGCCTAGGACTTATTGTAAGGGTAGCTGAGATACAAAGGTGCAAGTCCCAACAGGAAGCAGGTCTGCCACACCAAGTCCAGAACCCTGGGTGGGAAAGGATAGGAATCTCTGGTCTAGCCTTCTACCCCCAGTGTTTTAATTCCCAGATTCTTCAGAGCCATGTGAACACAAAGAATGAGCCTATTCGTCCAGGCTAAGAGCTAGGAAGCCCATTTTTTTAATGAACATTTTGCACAAAACAAGGGCTTCCCTTGTGAACAACTTCTTCCACTCATAGCTCTCAGGCCGCTGACTGGTCGTAAGGCCGAGTGAAACATGGATTTTTTTTTCCTATGGAAGTGAATGGATTATACCATGAAGGAATGGCAAAAGACCTAGAAAATGTGTATGGGTAGAATCTGAGCGAGTCCATTCTAAGGTCATGGACTAAGGGGAAGGGGTAACCCACAAATTTGGATAAAAGGAAGATGATCAGTACAGGAGCACTCTCCTGGGTATAAGCGTTCACACTTTGGCAAGGAACCTGAGATATGGTGTTAAAACATGGTTAGGATGGCTATTATAAATGGAGTAAGTGATGGCTCAGCTTAAGTGAAGTGGAAAGGCCAGAATTTCTGTAAAAGATTGCGGAAGAAGTTTAAGACGCAGGGAAGTGAGCATTTGAAAGCAGACGTAAGAATTAAAACCCACCAGACAACTATGTTCTACAGAGAAGCCAGTAGGGAACCGATTACCAACACAAATACGAAGGTGCTGGTGGCAGGTGCACCAGCACCACTAACAGAGCCGGCCGTGGTTCTCTGCCAGCGAGGGCAGAGGGCAGTAGATAAGGCAACTGGACGAGGCTCCCTCAAAGAGAGGGGGTGATAAGATGCCAAAGTTTTAAACACCAGCTGGCAGCACCTAAGGGTCAGAAGCCACCTTGGTGCAATTATCATAATGAGCAGAAGAGTCATGGTGGCAAGAGTTCTGCTCAAAGTGAACACTCAAGACAAATGCATGATGAATCTTTAGGAGAGGGAAAGCAGTTTCCCCAATAGGGAGTTACGATCGTTTACCCACTTTTCTAAGGCTCAGACAGTTTTCAAACCCAAATTCATTTACTGAAGGAAAGGCCAAGTTCTCAGGAGAAAGATGCCTGCCCTCCACAGCCAGTGCATATGCCACATTGGTGGCATATGCCACCAATCTTTCTTTAAAGGGACTTAGGGCCATCTCCTTGTGTTATACATTGAGGTGGGCAGAACACACAGGCACTATGCAGTCTGAGTTGATACCCTGACACCCCAAGTGTCATTATGATGGCCCACATTTGAATGTGAGCGTAGAGAGACCACGATATGGAGTCTTCACTTGGTCTTGGCTCATAAAAGATCCTCTGGATCCACAAACTTACCTGGGGCCATTTCCCTGGTCTCTAAGGATGAGGGGACCTAGAACAGAAGTTTATACACCAGTAGTTGGACACACCAATGTGTCATTGACCTGAGAGTCTCAGAGTAGGAAAGCCACGTGAAACTGCCCCATGCCCAGCCAAGATAGTATACATCAGACATACAGCTGCACCCTGTGGGGGAGGGTAAAAATATCGCTACCTTTGGATCTGAAAGACGCAGGTGTGAGGGGCCCCATCACACCGTCCTTTACGTCACTAGCCTGGCCTCTGCCAAACCAGATGCAACCCAGAGGGAGACAGCAGAGTGCTTGCAGATTCCACTGCATAGTGTCCCTGATGTAAGCCTATGGGCCAGAGACAGCATCTGTGCTGAAACAAACTATCGAGTATGCAGACACAGAGAAGGTGACCGTTAGTCTAGCAGAGACATTCCTTTCTGCCTTAGTGGTGCCCAGTGACTATTTTAACTCTCCTACCCTCTGTCGTAACATAGACCTGGACCATCTGAACATCCGCCAGGCATCACACTGGTCCCCCTGGATGGATGACTGCATGACGGCTGAGCTGGATGAGCGACATTCCATAAAAACTGGAAGGAACGGCCAAAGAAGTAAAATTTTTAGACTTCCATTTGCTGAAAGCATGCCAGGATATTTCTTCTACGAATTATATGTATTTCATAATGTATAAAGAAATATATTTATATGTAAATATAAAATATACATGTATCGAGAGAATATAAAAATTTCATACACATGTATACACATACACACAAACACACACACATATAAAATATTGCACGTTTTGCAATTCCCACCACAAGGAAACAAAGAATAGGTATCTTTAGTCTTTAAATTCTGGAAAGCAGTACATTTCACATTTGGGAATATTGCTAAAAGCCACTGCTGTAGACAGAATTGTTTGTCCCCTAAATTCTTGTGTTGTACCCCAACCCCCCATATGACTGCATTTGGAGGAGGGGCCTATGTGGAGGTAATTAAGGTGGAATGAGATCATAAGCGTAGGGCCCTGATCTTATACTGTCTTTATAAGAAGAGACAACAGGGAGCTCACTTTTTCTTTGTCTCCCTGTGTGCTCCCAAAGCAGAGGTCCCTTGAGCACATGGCAAGGGCTCACAGTGATGTCTGCCTTGCTGGCACCTTGACCTTGGACCGCGAGCCTCCGTCACTGAGAGGCAATATATTTCTGATGCTTAAACAACCCAGCCTATGGTATTATGTTAGGACAGCCCAAGCAGCCCAATACACCTACAAACCAGGTAATATAAAAAGCTCTAAGCTATGTATAAAGTCCATTAAAACCCTCTGCAGTAGATCCAAACTGTGGTACATGCTGGCCTGTGGCTGAAGCCAGATGACCTATCAGAACCTATAGTTTTAGAGGTATCATCCATGATGAGGAAAATGCTGTGTAGGGTTTGTGCAAAGCCAGCTGGAGAATCTTTATTTTAAAATTTTTTAGGGCCAAACCTGTGGCACATGGAGGTTCCCAGGGTAGGGGTCGAACTGGAGCTGTAACTGCCGGCCTACACCACAGCCACAGCAAGGTCAGATCCAAGCTGCATCTGGGACCTACACTACAGCTCACGGCAATGCCAGATCCTTAATCCACTGAGCGAGGCCAGGGATTGAACCTACATCCTCATGGATGCTAGTCAGATTTATTTCCAGCTGGAGAATCATAATGCAGATCCCTAGTGTCCAGGAGCCATTCTCTAACTGAAACGGAGAATCACGCACCTTTTAAAAATCAGTTCCCGTGTCGCTGGCTCCTGGTAGAGACAGAGTGTCTGAGCATGGAACACTCATGATGCCAGAATGGCCAATCATGAGGTGAGTTCTATCAGACTCCCCAAGTCAAAAATTTGGGCAGGCCCAGCCATGACCCACCGTGACACGATGGAAGCATTACATCTGGGATTGAGCATGAACAGAACTGAGGACACTGCAAGAGCCCTCATCCCAGACTCTGGGTCGTCTCCTACTGGTGCACACCCCCCAGTCAGCTCCTGTTACAGCCACATCAAGGGAATCCTGCATAACCAGCTGTCAGAGAGGAAAATTCTCGAGTTGGGTTTACTGAGGGATCAGCTTGGTATGTGGGTGAAAGCCAAAGATGGATTACTGTCGGACTACGAGCCAACTCAGAGTTGGCTACCAAAACAATGGTAAGGAGACGGAGTGCCCGTCGTGGCGCAGTGGAAACAAATCCGACGAGGAACCAGGAGGTTGCGGGTTCGATCCCTGGCCTTGCTCAGTGGGGGGGTTAAGAATCCAGCGTTGCCGTGAGCTGTGGTGTAGGTCGCAGACTCAGCTCGGATCTGGCGTTGCCGTGGCTGTGGTATAGGCCAGTAGCTGCAGCTCCCATTAGACCCCTAGCCTGGGAACCTCCATGTGCCGAGGGTGCGGCCCTAAAAGTACAGAAGACATTAAAAAATTAAAAAAAAGAGAGAGAGAGAGAGAGACAATGGTAAGGAGATATTTGTGTAAAGACTTCTAGGCATTAATGAAAAGTTTGCCTTCGGTCAACGGCTGCAGTAGGAATTTAGGAAGATCAGGGACCAGGCTTTCTGAGGGAGAGACATGGGAATGCACCGAGAGTTGGGGACACACTGTGAGGACCTTAAGTCACATGGTCATGTTCACCGGAGATCACGGCCACGGAAAAGGCACTAAACCACCCAGGGAGATGAAACAACTTGGCCGGCTGATGTCAGTGGGCCTCTAGCATTAGTCACCCCATCATTGGTCCATGAGTGCATGAACCGAGTAGCCATGGTAACAGAGGTGGGAGCCATCCATGAGCCCAGTGGCCTGGGCTCCCATGTACTGAGGCTGATCTAGCATCCACTACTGCTAAACATAGCAACTGATAACAACAGGGCCCCCAGTTCGCCCCATTTGGTGGCAAATGGACAACACTGGACCTCTTTCAGTGAAGGGGTGGCTGTTTATTTTAACAGAAATACATACATAGTCCAGGCACAGGTTGAACTTTTCTGCCCACAGCCTCACCCAAAACCACTATCTGAGGGCTTAGAGAGTGCTTGACTCATTGGCATGATACTGCATCAGACCAGAAAGGACTTGCTTTATGTAGCAAAGGAGAAGGAGAGGTGAGAGTGAGTCTGCTCATATTACAAACCATGGCACCCAGAAGCTGTCAGCCAGATAAAGCACTGGAATGGCCCATTAAAGGGACAGCTGAAGCACCAGCTCAGAGCTAATACTTTACAAGGATGGCACACCATCCTCCAGGCACAATGTATAGTTTATTTATGTTTTAAACTTTATTTCACTGGAGTATCATTGACTTACAATGACTGACAATGTTGTACGCGTACAGCAAAGTGAATCGGTCATACATATACATATATCCTTTCTTTTTCCCATATAGGGTATTACAAACTATTGAGTAGATTTCCCTGTGCTATACTAGTGTGTATAACGCATGCACAATGTATATTATAAATAAAAGATCTTTATATGCTGTTATGTCCCCAGTAGGTGGAACACATGAGCCAGAGACCCAAGCAGGGGACACGGGACTGGGCCCGTTACCGTCAATCCCAGGGAATCATTTGGAGACTCTGTGTTCTCTGTACCCACAGCCCTGGAGACTTCAAATGCACCCCATCTGCCTTCCTGGGAAACCCCACACTGCACCCCCTCAGGCTCTGTCCCTGCCTCCAGCATCCTCATGGTGTTCAAGAGAGGAGAAAAATTCCTGCTGCGGGGGCCAGGGTCTCTTCTTCGGGGGAAAGACTTGAGGAACAGGTAGAGATGGTCTCCTGGGAAAAACTGGAGACACTTTGTAAATGCTGGGAGGAGCTACTGGTCCCGAGGACACGCTGTGGCCTTGGCCCTTGGCAGACATCTGACTGGGGCTGCAGGGGTCTATGCCATAAGCCCGCACTGCTACCCAGGACACTGGCATACCAGAAGGCTGTGGATCTGTGGCCCTTGCAGGTGTCGTTCAACACCCCCCACACCTCTTCTGGCCTTGGGAGGTCTCACCCCTCCACAGTTTTGGTATTATCCCCCTGCACCTGGCCAGGCCCCTGGGCAGAGGCATCACTGCCCTGTGACTCTGAGTTGGGAGTAAGGCTGTGGGGGTGAAGCATCCACAAGGACCGATAACCTACTTGGTAGGTGATGTGAGCCAGACTTTTCAGGGGAAAATCTGGGAAGAGGGGCCTCCTGCACCAGCCATCCAGATCTTCCTCATCTCAGAATCCCTCTTCCTGCTCAACACGACTGGTGAGATCCTGAAAGACTGGGCTTCCTCTGGGAAGAGTGGGATCTGCAATGTTCCTCGGGCCTGGTTTCACGTTCTCTGAGCTCCCCAGATGCGCAGCGCACCCCAGCCCACCCTCTCCCTGCTCCTCCAGAAGGACCCTGTGAGTTTAAAGGGTTCATAAAAGGATGAACTCCTTCCCCAGGGGACACAATGCGCATTCCATGGAACTGGACCCCATGGCTGACACTCGGACCTTTTGGGGTCTTGACGCCAAGGGCCCCAGCAAGGGGGTCAATATCTTGGCGGGTGTAATTGATCCTGATCCCCAGGAGGTGGGAGAGCTTGGGACACACCAAGGGGAGTAGGGAAGGATATTCCTGCACCCAAGTGTTGACTTTGGATTATGATGATGGAAGATGGACTAGAAGAGACATCTCCAAGTGAGAAGAAAAGAGAGATCAGAGAGAGGTTGAGAGTCTGTATCATGACAAACAAGGAAACCCCTGGGCCCAGCAGGGGCCTTCTTTGCTAAAGCTCGGGAGGGTCTAGCTTGGATACTGGAGAAGGGATCATTACGGGATGGGGTTGCCATATATCCTCTCCAGCTTCTTTTGCTAATTCTCCCCAGGAAGAGACACCCACCAGAATTTTGACAGAGCTGCTCCCAGAAGAGAATCTGTAAGGAAAATTGTTCTAGAGGAGAGAATATACCTCTTGATCTTTCTTCAAACCAATGGGAACATATACCTATTTGCTGGGAGGGCTGTCAAAAAAAAACAGCTCTCCGTGTCTAATCTCCTTGGGGATTGCCTCGGATGCAAACCCGTGAGGCTCCGAGGTCCCCTGCACCCAGAGGCACTCTGAATTCAATGGCTGTCAACATGAGAACTAAAGGCCTGGATTCTCTCCCTAACTGGAGACAAGAGTGAATCCCAAGTCCACGGTCCCTGTGGGGGTCCGTGGAGGCCTTTATTAGGATGACTTCACGGCTGAGTGTCTGCCAATTCCTGCTTCCTTTTGCCCCCCCCCGCCCCAGGGTGGATCTGCAAAGCACTCCTTGGCAAACACCCCACACCTTCATCCCCATCTCAGAATTTGTTTCCCAGGGAAGCCAACCTATACCAGGTCCATGGTCTATTAAAGTGGTTTTGCCAGCTCCACTGGCTGCTGTGTCATCCAAGGTTAATGTCATACCCAGTTGGATCTCTGCAGAGTCGAAGTGAGATTTAAGTTTTGCGTGGAACTGCATTTCAGTAATAGAAGAACCACTATTTAAGTGCTTATTATCTGTGAAATTAACTTTTAAAAGAGTCTGATAATTTTAAACTTCAAACAATGTTACTAAAAGAGTCTGATAATTTTAAACTTCAAACAATGTTACTATGGCACAGAAGGCTTTTCTCATTCCTTTGAGTCACTACTGGAAGCAAATTGATTAATATATATTTTGATCTGCAAACAGTTGGCATTAATGATAATTTGAACAACTGCAACCACAGTCCTAAAAAGGACGGTTTTCCTTGAAAGCTCAACAGAGAAAACGACAAATATTCATCCAATATTGTTTTCCTTTGATGAAATCTTCACTCTTCTTAGCAACTGGCACTAAAAAAGGCAAAACTCATATATTTCCTTCTATCACTAATGAAAGTTTTTTAAAAGGTCTTTGGAAATACTGTGTCCTTTTAGAGACTCAGACTCAGGGTAAACCTTTAAATAACAATCAATCAATAATGTTTCTTATACGTAATTGATAAGCTTTCAATACACTAACCACAAAATATGAAAGCTTCTGCAGACGTTGATTTTGTTAGTGAAGTTACCTTGCACACTTACCTCTGAAAGGTATCTGCATGCCAAATTCAGTTCGATTTGCATACTCCACCGAAGATTAACTAGCCTGCCACAGATCTGAAAAGCAGAAGAGAGAACAGATCATTAATATCATTAGCTTAATACGTTGTTTATGAAAACCCCAAAGAAGAGAAACATTAAAAAAAAAAAACTGGAAAGCTCAGCACAGAAATTAGAAAGAAGTGTTTGTTTTTGAATAGAAGAAAATTTGTTTAATAGTTTGCTAGTCAAAGCAACAGAGGGAAACAACCAAGGTAATTTAAAGAGCAAGCAGACATTATTTGGGAAAACACAGAATATTAAAAGAAATGAGTCTTGATGGCCACATCACCCCTGCTCTTCCTAAATGGTACTGTATCCTCATATATTTTATATACTTGTTGGAAAAGACGTTTAAACATTAATTTGTGCTGTAGTAAAATTACATTATGTAAAGTGCTTTAAATGCTAAAGCTTAGCCTGGTTAAGCGATGCTGAAACTATTGTGATGCTGCAGAAAACGAGCAAACTTATCTTCAAGAAAAGGAACCAAGAGCTTCAATTATCTGCCCACAGACTGTAATTTGAGTTTGTGTCTGTGGGCTTATAAAAAGAATTTTAAAAAGAAGATAAGTCCCGTGCATTTGTTTAGGAATTTTCAGCATTATTCATGACCACTTAATTTCCATCTCAGTTTCCCAGGACTTACAGTAAATTGTGTACAATCTCAGTTATCCTCTATTTAAAAAAGGGACCGATCCTTTAGATCTTTATTTACACTCTGCTTTAGAGATTTGAGACTCTTAAGGAGGAAAGAGCTAAATTCACCATCTAGGCGTTCAAATCAGTAATTCTCATTTCGCTCGAGGAATGTGTTCCTTCGTCCTTTTTGCATACCCAGCTCTCACCTATTTTTCAAAACCCAGTTCTCTCCCTCTTGCCAGAAGTGTTTTAACCTGTCCTTAACAAAAATTTCTTCTTGAAGTTTTCATGACATTAATATCTGTACCACACATGTTAGCTTTTAGCAACCTGTTTAGCATCATCTGATTCTCCCATTTACATTGAATCCATCACCTTGTAAACGGTGTAAATCATTTTCAGACAAATGTCATGTCTTCTATCTTTGTCCCTCTGATGCACACCACGCACAGAGAAAGTGACCAAAATAGGTACTCATGCATCGGGCCAGCAAAGATTTTTCTTTCATTTACGTTAAATTTAGGACATCTTGAAACGAGATAATGAGCTGAGAACCTTTACACCTAAGCACCCATTTGTGATCTCTTTGTAAGAGCTCTCCTTGTTCTTAGGAATTCCAACGTTAAGCTCAGAGATTATTTTTAAAAACAATGCAAAATTTCTTAGAGGCACATCCAACCACATGAAGAAAGGAGAGGTATCCTTCATGCTTCGTGTCAAAAAGGTATATGCTTGGTAAGGTTTGACTGTATTTATTTGGTACCTTGGAAAGATGTGTTATGTCATTTTTGATGACTATAACATCTCTTGAGAACACTCACGTCCCATTACTTATACCAACAACAATAATTCTGTCTCCATATCCTCAGGCCTGGCTAACAGTGCTCGGCTAGAGCAGCTGTGGAAGAAACGTTTCTCAGAAGCTGTTGGAATGTGGGGGCTTCCTTTACATGAACTTCTCCCCAGCAGGTGACATTAGGGTGTCTACAGGGGCAACGGTGTTAAGAAGGAATGATAACGTCTCAGAACTTACAAAAGCGAAAGGTACAAGATTTTGGAGAGGGAAGGAAGGCAGGTGCCATTACCGCCGTTAGACCATCACGGGTGGATTGATGACATGACAAACAGCCGCAGGGCGGCTGCCCATCTTCCCACCTGTCCTCACGCAGCCCTGACCGTGGACCACCGGCCCTGCTGCCTGAGAGCAGCAAAGCCCAAGTGCCGGGTGGCATAACAACCGTCACAGCAGCTTCCCAGAGACTATGCCAAATCAGCAAACACACACGCTCGGCTTCTCAGCCAGATGAGTCAAGGGCAACTCGGGTCATCCACTTCTCACTTGAGAACGTCGTTATCTGACTTCTTTCCATACCTCTGGAGGTTTTCATTTCTCTGCTCTACCCCTGCAACAGGCTCTGTTTTCCAGAGATGACTCCCCTTCTATGTGGTCACACCGTGGCTCTGATCCAGACGCTCCTCACAGCCGGTGCAGGGATGTACTCTTCACTCTCACAACTCGAATCTGGGGAGACACTCGTGGCAACCTCAGGTGACAGAAGGGGGTGGTGGCGCTGCTGTATTCTTTCTCGCTCTCTTTTTTTGGCCATGCCTGCGCCATGCAGAAGTTCCCAGGCAGTGGATCGCACCTGAGCCACAGCAGGGACCTGAGCCACAGCAGGGATGCCAGGTCCTTAACCTGCTGAGTCACCAGGGAACTCTGACATTGTACTATTTCTGAGGCAGATCATCGTGGCATCATTCCAAGTGCCACACTTTCACTCTGCTTTCTTGCAATACTCACTCTTAGAAAGCATCTACCTCGCTGTGAGTCTCACAGAGCCCGCCTCCCTCAGTGGCTGTTGAAGAATTTATGTCTCTCCAACATGTTATCTTTTTCAAACTCTAAAATATTTCTTTTTTCCTCCCTTTTTAGGGCCACACCTGTGGTACACGGGAGTTCCCAGAGCAGGGGTCTAATTGGAGCTACAGCTTTAGGCCCGCACCACAGTGTGCAGCAACGCCAGATCCTTAACCCACTGAGTGAGGCCAGGGATCAAACACACATCCTCATGGATACCAGTTGGGTTCTTAACCCACTGGGCCACAAGGAGAACTCCTAAAATACTTCTTGAACATATCTCTTTATAAGAAAGTGAATTTTATCATCACAAAGCCCTTATTAAGAGTATCTAACCTCAAAGGGCCTTATAAATATTCCACTGTCAGCACAATTTCCTGTACCACTAGAACAAGGAGCTCAGCTCTGCATCCCTCAAAGAGCATTCATTCATTTCCTACATGCAACACCTTCAATGCACAGATGATCATTCAGAGTAGCTGTGAGAAGAAATTTTTAAACGCAAAGTTCTCAGGTTCATGAGCTAAAATTTTTGAAATATCTTTCACTCGCAGGATCCAGAGCACAATCTAGTAGGTTTTTTCCATGGGAAAAAATATGTATAAACTTTACTATAATAATCTTAATTAATATTGAACTGTAATATATAGAAACTCTTTGAATAAGTAAATCATCCTTATAAACATTTGATAGATAAGAAGGCATGACTTATCTGGCAAAGTTTTTTTAAAGTGTTGTGTATTTTTTAAAGTGTTGCTTTTCAATCTCATAATCTTGGAGTCAGGTTTTTTTTTTCACATTTACTATGCAATGATTCATAAATTCCTATAACCACCATTGAACATGCCTTGGCTTTTTGTGTTTCAGAATTCCTAACGCATTAGTACAGAATTTTCTGCCCTGAGATGTATTTGATCTTGGGCTGATCTAATAAAAGTCAAATTTCATGATGAGAAGATACTTTATAGCCAAATGTATTAGTATTAGGTTTCTTCAGAGAAATGGAACTAACAGTATATTGGGGGAGAGAGAAGGAAGGAGAGAGGGAGGGAGAGAAAATATTAATTTTCATAAATTGGCCCGTGTAGTCATGGGGCTGGCAAATCCAAAACCTGCAGGGAAGGCTGGCGGGCTGGAAGTTTCTGGAACAGTTCGTGTCACAGTCTGGAGTCTAAAGGCAACATAGAGGCAGAATTCCTTCCCCTTCAAGAGACCCCAGCCTTTTCTCATAAAGCTTTTGACTGATGGTGTGAAGCTCTCCCACACTATGGAAGGTAATCTGCTTTAGGCCAAGTCTACTGATTTCAGCGTCCATCACACTGAACAAATATCTTCCCAGCAACACCTAGACTGGTGTTTGTCCAAACAACTGGGCACTGCAGCCCGGCCAAGTGGACTAGCAGAATCAACCATCCCACCAAGGCAAGCTGATCCTGTAAACTTTTATTTTATCTCATTTTAGAATGATTTTAGCTGCATAAAAATAATAGAAGCACATTACAGGCATACATCAAAGTCAAAATTAACACCAAAAATATAAGAAAATATGCATTATTTGAATGGGTTCTGTTAAACTTGCAATTATAATACAAACTATGAATTTTTATGCTTATGTTTACCATATACAATGGAAGTAAACGAAGGAGTTGTTTTATAGCAAAATCTATTTTAATCAAACATTATTCAAAAATATCACTTCTTTAAACTTCCTTTGTGGAAAAATATGAAGTACATGACAAAGGTGAAATTGTATTCCCGTATCTGCATTTCAATTTTAGCCAGAATTGAGTATCTCCTTGCTACTAAAGAATCTCCCGTAGGGCTGGGTCACATATGTGTTCTTTTTCCTAGAAAACTCTTGACTAGGTATCTACTTGATTGACTCTTTTTCAATCTCCAGTTTTTATCACAATTCTCACAGAGGTTTCATGTATCCCCTAACACTACTTATATTTTTAAAAAAGTTATTTTTTATATACTCTTGATATTTGTCTTCAACACAATTAAAGCTATCTGAAATATTTACTCAGTTAATTTTACATTATTGGGCATTCTCATTGTGGCTCAGCGGTAACAAACCCAACTAGTACCCCTGAGGACTCAGGTTTGATCCCTGGCCTTGCTCAGTGGGTTAAGGATCAGGCACTACTGCGGCTGTGGTGTAGGCCAGCTGCTGCAGCTCCAATTCAACCCCTGGCCTGGGAACGTCCATATGACATGGGTGCGGCCCTAAAAGACAAAACAAAGAAAAAATTGTATTATTGCCTCATTCCCCCTGGAAAGCAGTAAGACCTCTAATAATACAAACTTTAAAAATAAGTAAATAAATGATTGAATGAATGAATAAATCATGTTTGTTATTTGGAAGTAAGGTTTTACAGACTGTATGCTGAAGAATGTTGTTTTCCAAAAGGCGTATTAACTAGACAAACACTACCTTATAAGATATAATTGGTTGAACATTGCAGAAATGTATTTTTTGTTTACCTTAATTACTGAACGAGGGGTCCCGATCAGTTCTGACCTAAGTGTTGATTCATATCCTAGAACCCCTCTGTCTCATCGTTCGGCTAGTCTCCACCATGACTTGCAAAATGACCAAGCTTGTCTGTGTCAGAACAGTGGCCTGGGAAAGAAGAGGTAGAGAGACTGGACCTCTGCCTTGCTATTAACAGACTTCATTGCAAGAACCACTCACGGGCTAAGACCTAGACACAAGGGAAGACACAGCCCCTTTCCAGACACAACTGTGTACTGTGGAATGCTCAGGATTAAGTTCTGGAAATCTCTCTGCCATTGCATTTTTGGAATTGTGACTGCATATTTTTTCAGTTATATCTTATTACATTTTCTCTGTCGGGCTTGCAAATGAAGCTGGTATATGGAGAATCCGACCCATCGTCTTGCATGAGGAGCGCACTCAGAGCATTCACAGACAACGTCTGGCAAGGCCTCAACAGCATGACCCATTGTGTTAACCGCATTACTTTCTTTACACCGTTTTTATTCACGTGAGTTCCCATTTTGGGTTTCTCAAATGATTAAATAGGTTCCACGCAGAAGTCCCAGGGTCTTCAGGCGCCAAGACAATCGGGTGTGACATAACTAGAATATCCTTGTTCTGGTCTTTTATTTCTGCTTATGTTCACTGCTCATTTTAAACTGTATGGTTAAAGATGCAGGATTAAAGATGTTTTCCTGCCCTAATATACCATCCAAAGAAATTATTATATATATATATAAAATATTGTCTTTTTAGGGCCATACCCACGGCATATGGAGGTTCCAAGGCTAGGGGTTGAATGGGAGCTATAGCTGCTGGCCGACACCACAGCCACAGCAACGCCAGATCTGAGCCACATCTGCGACCTACACTGCAGTTAACAGCGATGCCAGATCCTTAACCCACTAAGCAGGGCCAGGGATCAAACCTGCATCTTCATGGATACTAGTCAGATTTGTTTCCACTGAGCCATGACAGGAACTGCCCCAAACATTCTTTCGTTGCTTACGAGTTTGGAATATGGCATCTTGAGTCCATAAACAAGTAACAAATTTTGTTTTCCTCCATTTTCTCATCTCCGAAGGGGAAAATATATTATTATAGTATCTACTTCACAGGGTTAGTTTAATAGATAAATTGGTAGCCTATGTAAAACGATTAGCTGAGTGCTTAGTACTTTGTACAGTCCAATATTAAAAATTACACACAAACGTATCTATGAAACAAAAACAGTCCCACAGACATAGAGAACAGATTTGTGGTTGCTGGGGGCGGGGAGTAGGGGGCGGCGGTGGGAGAGGGAAGAATGGGGAGATTGGGATCAGCAGAGGAAAACGACCACATACAGGATGGAGGATGGATAAACAACGAGGTCCCACCGTAGAGCACAGGGAACTCTATTCAATATCCTGTGATAAACCATAGTGGAAAAGAATACAAAAAAAGAACAGATAGATAGATAACTATCACTTTGCTGTACAGCAGAAATTAACATCATTATAAATCAACTGCACCTCAATGAAATTTTAAAAATTAAAAAATGAAAGGACAGAGTTTGATGTGCTTTTTTTTTTTTTTTTTGCTTTTTAGGGCCCCACCTGTGGCATATGGAAATTCCCAGGGGAGGGTTGAATTGGAGCTGCAGCTGTCAGTCTATGCCACAGCCACTCAGGATCCAAGCCACATCTTCTACAACCTACAAAACAGCTCACAGCAACACTGGGTGCTTAACCCACCGAGTGAGGCCAGGGAACAAACCCCACATCCTCATGGTTACTAGTCGGGTTTGTGACCCGCTGAGCCACAACAGGAACTCCTGATGGGCCTCTTTAATTACAGAAGTATTATATTCCTCTTTCGTGGGTGGTTCTCTCACATTTGGATTTACTGAGTAATCCAACTTTGATTTCATAACCATCTACAGAAGAGAACACTGTGGCACCTTGGTTTCATGTAAATTAATTTTTTCCTGCGCCCTAACTTAGCAATACTAGGAGTAATGAAGCATGTTCCTTGGTGTTATTGTTCAGTAGAAAATTGGCCAAAATGACATTATTCCACCATGGTATTGAAGAGGCTAGGTTTTTGTGTTTCTTATAATTATGAACAGGTTAAAGGGCAATTTTTTTCTCCTCCAAATCTATGCTCTACCTAACTCCAGAAAGCTCTACGTTCTTGAACTTTGGATTCAAATAATTCTTTGTCTACCCAGAGCTGGCCAAAATGCAAAGATTCAGGGCACAGTACTGAGACTGTTGTCACTTCTGACACCAAGTGCAAGTGTGGGGGTTTCTCACAAGCATGCTCACATTCAATAATTCACTAAAAGGACTTACAGAACCCACTCAAAGCAGTTACACTCATGGCTGCAGTTTATTGCAGGGAAAGTTCAATAACTTTGTTCTCACCCAAACAAAGGCACTTGGCTTGTGTATGACACAGGTCATCTCTTAGAAGCCAAGGGCAAAGGGAAGACATCTCTTTTGACAAAGCCAAAAGTAAGAGATGGCTTATTGCCTCTGAATGCCAACTTCTGCCCCGAAAAAACCTGATTATGTGTTTTACATTCAAAATTCCCAAGAGAGGACTGATTGGTTGGTTGGTCACTATCATGGAGTGAATTTTGTGTAGAAATTTCACCTCAACCACTTCTCCAAAGACTTATAGTTTATAATAAACACTAACCACCTTGGTTTTATTAAAACAATCATTGCATAATATAGATGGAAGATACATTCATTTACGTCCTCAGTTTACGCACAATGGAAAGAAAATATTGATATGTAAAACAAGCAAAAGAAGAAAAAGTCATTTAGAGTTTGGCCATCAATTTTGCTCCATTATCTATATTCTTAACTTTCTGTTCCAAATCATGGTTTGCCCATATTTAATGATTTTTAGTGAATGGAAAAATACAGCTTTCATCAATAATCCACTTTCATGTCTAACTTCTCTTTGAACCAGAAAGACTTTTCTTATGCTTGATCCAAATTACTCTTGCTCAAATTTAAATGAATTTTCTTTGTTCTGTTTTTAGCAGTCAGATCAAGCACTGCATTGGAGAAAGGCAGTAACACAAAGCATTACTACTAACCATTTCCTAAATATGTCAAAGCCACTTTAAATTCTAATTCCTTTTCCCCAGATTTTAGCCATTCCTCTCACCATGAGGTCATCACAAATCTAGTAAGAAATGCAGAATGCAAAAAAAAACCCTCTGAAAACTATTCTAAAATATGCTCTTTAACAAAACTACATAAAAATGAGTTGTGTGTACTGTATTTTTTAAAGTTACTCATTGCACATAATAGAAAAACTGTCTCCATGCCTCACAACAGGACATGGAACCAACTATAGGGTTGAATCTTTTGCATCCTCAGTTTCCAAATTTTAGAAATGTTATGATTATGTTGCTAAGCAATGTGCAAATCAATGGCTTCTTAGGATCTTGTATCCTTTGGAAGAAGCTATATTTAACAGTTTGTTTATAATGTTTTTTCCTAAATGCAAAATATCCATAGCCCTGCTAGAACACCTGGCTTTAGGGTTATCTAATTAAACTTATTGGAAATACATATTAGGGATTTTCTCATTATATTATGTAAAATATAATGCAAATGTCCATATATATAGACTGTGCTATTATTACTTGTACATTTATACTAGAGGTCAAATTTCTGATTTTTCTAGATGTCAAATTCCAAGCAACTCAAAGGAAGAACTGCTAATACTTGTTAACCAATGTAAGAGTTCCACTTAGCCATTCCCGTAATAGCCATAGAATGAGTCCATCAGATCTTTGCTAAAGACTCTCTTCTACCTAGTCATGGCAATTTATCAATCCTGGCAGTCTAATCTAGGTGTATCAACCTCTCAACATGAACTAAAATTTCAGAGGTGCTCAAGAATCAAAATAACTCCTGTTAAATCCCAGAACTGAATCTTATAGAAATTTATAATAAAGGATCACTAAAATATTTTACCAGCTTATGCTTTTATGCACTCATGGATACTAGCCAGGTTCTTCACCCTCTGAACCACAGGGGGAATTCCCCTGGACCCTTATCTTCGATGATAAATGACAACCCCAAGTGAGGTACGTGTCCTTTCTGGACTAGAGCATGTACTTATTCATCAACATGAACACCTCTCATGTTTATTCTTTTCTCGGGCGCATGAATGGTAATGCCCCCAAAGCCAGTACTCCTGAAAGCTAAGATGGTTGGAGCAACTTGCAGACCTGCAATGATCTGTAGCAGGAACGAGAAATACACTTCTGCTGTTCTAAGCCACGGCAGTTTTTGACTTGTTTATTACTCCGGTATCAGAGAGCCTGCTCTGACTGATCCTTTGGTGCAAAAACAGACAGTTGGACCGATACACCAAAATGGAGAGCTCACAGAATAGGGTGCCCCACAAATCAACAAGAAAATGAAGGACTGTCGGGTGTGGGAAAATGGGCTGACCATATGGATGAATATAAAACTAGACCCTACCTAAGACCATTCAAAAATGAGAAATCCAGACGGATTAGAGACCTAAAGTTCAAATAACTGTTCAGTAAAAGAAATGCTGGAAAATTATTATGTCCAAGGAAAGAAAAAGAATTTCTAAAGCAAAACTTTCCAAGTATTACCTAAGAAGCAAAAAATAGACAACTAAATCTCACAGTCAACCCAAAACAGAACCAAAAGCCCCTGCAATCCCAAAACCAAAACAGGCAAAGGTCTTATCAGACCCTTTCCAGCAGAGAAAACCAAATAAAGTGACAAAAAGAAGATGAGGTGCTCAAAATCATAGTTGTCAGAGAAATGCAAATTAAAGGCACCAATAAACTTACCACTTTACTCCCACTGGAAAGCTGTTTCATGCCAAGTCTTGGGCACACAAGTCCTCATTCTCCGCTGTAGAAAGGTCAACTGCTGAGACCATACTGGAGAGTGGTCCTGAATGGCTTAGTTAAATAAAATATACACAATCTGCTCCTGATTACACTTCCAGAGAAACTTTCACAAGACAGATTAGAGGGCAGTGGAAATCGAGGTTCATTGCAGGGTCATTTACAGAGATGGACAATGAGCGCCCACCATGGTGGGCGCGCCCCATGGAATATTGTGAGGCAAGCCATGTATTAGAGATAATCTAAGAAATGAATCTTTTTTTTTTTTGGTCTTTTTTGCCATTTTCTTGGGCCGCTCCTGCGGCATATGGAGATTCCCAGGCTAGGGGTGGAATTGGAGCTCTAGCCGCCGGTCTACACCAGAGCCACAGCGATGCAGGATCCGAGCTGTGTCTGCAACCTACACCACAGCTCATGGCAACACTGGATCCTTAACCCACTGAGCAAGGCCAGGGATCGAACCCACAACCTCATGGTTCCTAGTCGGATTTGTTAACCACTGAGCCACGACGGGAACTCCCTCTAGGAAATGAATAATTTTAATGTATTGATTAATCTTAAGAAGAAAACTAAATCATGACATATAATCCTATGATGCACTTTCAATCTGGAGACCAAATAGTCTTGAGAAAAAGAACACAATGTAACAAACACAATAACAATAATAATCCAATATTAATAAGCACACGAACATGACTGCCTACCTTAGCGGGGATTGTAGAATGGGCCTCAGGTATAAGGATAAAAAGAATAAGTAAGTAAATAGAAAGGACAAAGAAAAGAATGGAAAATAGTTGTACATGTCAAATGGTGAGCCTCTGCAGATTGAGAACTATGCATCCTATCAGAAGCAGTAAGAAATGCCCTTCCTTTGAGTTAACATTTTGAGACTAGTTTTGATGATCTATATAAATCATCCAGGATGGAAAAATAAAAAAGTATTGTGATAATTTGGAACATGCTGATTACTGACCAGCGTTCATGATCAGATATGACAGTGTTGCAACTGTTATGGGCAAACCAGTTTGATTCAAGTGCTAAAAGACTAATTTGTATGAAGAGATTCCAAAATGCTTCTAGGATTCAGTATATACTTTCACAAGACGTCTCAAACTCATCTGTGCACGTAAAGCTGCTTTTTTTCACGTTTAAAATACTTTGCTATGCCTACTCTCAAATTTTTCTTAATTCCTCCTTTTTCCACTACTACCTGCCTTTTCTGCCCATCTCTCAAACTTTGGGCCACCCATTCTAAGCGACAGTCAATCCCTATGTTTGTTGTTAAGGCTGACATATATTTGCCACAAGCATGTGAAGAACTAAAAAAAACACGAGCTATGGCCCTGCAGTCCTATTGTTGTAAAGTAAAGAGACAGATGTGAACATCTTACCATTTACTAATAAATCCAGAAAAAAAGGATAGGAAGAACTGACTTACATGAACCTCTAGGATACAGCAGTGCTGGCTGCTGGATAAAAGGGGGTTTGTTTGTGGTGATGTGTGAGTGTGGTAACATGTGTCTGTGTGTGTATTCATGCTCCATTACTCTAGGGAACAGAGCGTTAGATTAAGTCTAGATTAAGTTAGATTAAGATATGCTGAACCGGAAGTTCCCAGCATGGCTCAGTGGAAATGAATCTGACTGATATCCATGAGGATGTGGATTCAATCCCTGGCCTCACGCCGTGGGATGAGGAGCCAGCATTGCCGTGAGCTGTGGTATAGGTCGCAGATGCAGCTGGGATGCTGCGTTGCTGTGGCTGTGGCATAGACTGGGAGCTGTAGCTCACATTGCATGCCTAGCCTGGGAATTTCCATATGCTGTGAGTGTGCCCCTAAAAAGCAGAAAAAAAAAAGAAATGCCAAATCAACTGCATTCAGAGAAATGTGAATTGAATGGACGTCCAGAAGACACAGAGGTGATGTGGGACAGATTCAGGCTTCTTGTGATCCACACCTGTGAGACGAGTGGACTTGAAATATCACCTGTTCTGGAGAGAAAGTATGACCTTTCCTAATGCAGGAGGTCTAGAAAAAAATGAATGTCAGCTGCTGCAATTCAGAATTGCCATTTGGATAACTGTTCATGGAGTGACTGTATTTCACAGGACACTGGTAGCCAATTTTGTGCAGTAGAAGAAAAACTGAAGAGCACAGTTAAGAGAAAACAAAGTTTCATATGCAACAGGATATACTTTAGATCCAAACAAAAATATAATATTCACCGCCAGGAATAAGAGAAAGAGCAACGAGTAGTACAAATGAAAAGTTTAACACTTGGGAAACAGAAGGGCACTGAACTGGTGTCGCAGACATTTTTAATTGCTCTGAAGACACGAAACAGATCCTATACCTAAAATACCACGGATAATGCAGAAATCTGACTTGAAACAAACTCTGCAATTATCGTTTCACGTCTTGAATCGCTTGTTGCGACACTTACTAACACAGCAGTCGTCGGCTTTTCTCTAACTTGTCACTTATTTCTTTCCTAGAAGCAAGGCTCCTGACAAAACATCATATGCATTCATCTCTTCGTACAAAAGCACTTCTTTCTGTGTGCCTCGTTCAACATCACACTTACACACAGAGAGTTTAACTGAGTGTCAGAATTCTGGAGGCACGATCCCACCGATCTGATCTATTCCTGTGTGATACCAGGTCTTCGTCGTCATGTCAATCAATACTTTTTCCATCTCGTGTCTAAATATTACCCCAAGGTGTTTGTATGCGATCATCAAACATTTTTCCTATATTTACCTCTTCTGAAAGGGAATTGATCTGTAACACCAAGAACAGTCAACAACAAAATAACTAAATTAGACACTTGAGCATAAAAGTGTTTTCTAGCGGATTAAAAAAACCCTTGGCTCAGAATATTCTGAATACACTCATACCAACAGAAGTTTTCCATTTTTTTTTTCTTGCATGGAAGACTAAGAATAGAATTATTAAAAATTAGAGGACTTCCATAATTCTGCACAAAAATAAAACATTGATAATTCTATTATATGAAGTATATACTCCCCAATTATCCTAATCTGAAGTAGACGCCTGGAGATTTTCCCTATGTAACAACAGTGAGTTCTCACTACAACCCTAACCACAGGGGTGAACTTTGGTAAGAGAAATGCATTTTGCATTGATAGAGTTTACTTCTGCATGTGTACTTCTTAAACATAATTGCTAAACGTAGCTGTGAACATGACAATTTAATGCGATGGGAAGAACACTGACCCAATGGCAAGATAAAACCAAAGCAGGACGTAGAACATTCTGCAATAAGCAAGGGCGATGTCATTTTTTGGCAAGTAGCTGCTACTTACAGAGAAACATTTCCCTCTTTCAAATGAAAGCAGATGCTTCTGCTGTAGAATTAAACAAATTTTTGAGTCTTTCATCTCGTCTAAGTTTTAGTACTGACATTCATATTAGCGTAAGTGTCTGGTAAAATACCTAAAATGGTTGAGCTTTATATCTTCCAGGAACACAAATTAAAAATGAATAAAACACAATAAAGTCATTCCTCAGAAACAACACACTGAAGTCCAGTAAAAATCTACATTGCACAACACATATATTTAAAAAACATAAAGTTGTACAATTAAAAATAAAAAGATGGAGTTCCTGTCGTGGCGCAGCGGAAGCGAATGCGACTAGGAACCATGAGGTTGTGGGTTCAACCCCTGGCCTTGCTCAGTGGGTTAAGGATCTGGTGTTGCCGTGAGCTGTGGTGCAGGTTGCAGACACAGCTCGGATCTTGCGCTGCTGTGGCCCGGGTGTAGTCTGGCAGCTGTAGCTCCGATTGGACCCCTAACCTGGGAACCTCCACATGCTGCAGGTATGGCCCTCAGAAAAAGCCAAAAAATAAATAAATAAATAACCCAAAAAACCCAAGACTGATGAGAAGAAAAATCTCATATTTGAGCTCTTAGAAGATGTATAGAATTTAACCTAAGTTCCCAGGAAAATATTTGGATCAAGAAAGTAATTTTCTGAAAGTTCTATCTCTTGCTCCAAGGCTGTTTTCACGGTGTTCATGACCTAATTTCAAAGAAAGTGACAAAATGCAAGTAAAGAAACCACCATAAAGTGTGTTCTGTGTCTACGTGTCATTGATGCAGATGGTGAGTTAACCAAGCTGCTGCATGTTGATCTCATAGGAGGAAGTGCATAATTATATCTCGCCATAAATGGATTGTCCTCTTTACCGTTTTACACCTAAAAACGTGGCCTTTTGTTTTCGTATCCTTCTGTAGAAAGAGTTTTCTTTTTTAAATACAATCTGTCATTGAAAGCTCAGTAGTTATGAAAGTCCTGTCGGCAGACTTCTTTTAATCTACCCAGCCACTTGCTAGACTGGTCTTGAGAAAAAAAACCCTTCTGTATTCCAGTTTCTTTCTCTCTAAAAAGGGGCTAATAATGGTATTTACATTGTAGGCATCTTTTAAAGATTAAATGAACTAAGCTGGTCAAAGTTTGATACATGTAAGTAATTATTAAAGTTGTTCAATCTAGATTGAGAAAGAGACAAGCAAAGATCTCATTAAAATAATAGGAAAAATAAAAATATGTGATGTGACCAACTTACTAGTAATACGTCATGGTGCCTTTCTGCATTTCATTCTTCGTGGAGAAGTGGCCTCCGGAACTGATGAGAGACCACATCAGCTGAGCAGTGAACCATGTTAAAGTTTCCAAAAGAGAGATAAAAGGCAAGAGGCTTAGAAAACGGAATAAAAAGGCATGGAGTTACAAAAGTGCATGGGAGATGCAGAAAACATCACGCAGTCTTGGGCAATTGGCGAGTTAAAATAAACGTCTTTACTTAATGGATGTCGAGGAATGAAAACACATGAGGCAGTGACTGCAAATCATCATGCCTCCCTTTCTTTGGCTCAGTGTTCCTATTTTTCCCTGGTCAAAATCCCACCCTCAGTGAGAAATTAACAACCTCTCTCAGTCAAGCAGACACAACCAAAATTCCGGCCACACCACAGCGACTAGCTTGCTACTTGAGAGTTCCTAAAACACCACGTTTCTGAAGGATGCGCCGACCTCACCTGAGCCTCAGCCCCCACTAGGAAGCCTGACGGAAGCTCTCTTGGCTGAACGAGGCTTCAGCAACCTGGATAATCGTTTCAGTGCCGCTATGTGAAGTATTCTCGGTCGACTGTGACCCAGTTCCTTGCTCTTCGAGAGCTGTGTCAGTGAGCGCGCGTCCGTTAGACTGCAGCTAGAGAACCCAAAGTAAAAAGCTCATGAATCAGCACAGGCTGCGGAGCTTCCTCAGGAAACATCCTGCAGTCTTGGTCTGCTAAGTCCCTTGGGATGGCTGGGTCTTATGATGTGACTTTAGGGCTCCGGTGTTCTCTCTCCCCGATAACCACCCCAATTCTTCTCCTGCCTCAAGGCTGGGGTAGACCCTTAAAAACAGTCTTGGTGCTGAGCTGGAACGGGGTCAGCACCTTCCATACACCTGCAGGCCTGGCAGAGGTCTGGGTGGCTCTCGAGAACATCACTTGGGCTCTTCCTCCTGGTTCGCTCTGGTGCCCACAAGCCTGGGTCGGCTTCACTATCAACAGCTACATTTTTGTCATAGGGCTTTGGAGCTACCCCAGGAATAACCCTGTTTGCGTATGAAACATGATTCTCGTTACCTCTGTTCTCAGATCACAGCCACCTGGGCATTCTCTGCCCCAGTCTGGCCCTTGTACCAGTCAACATGTCTGACTCTCCTTACCATTCACAGCTCAGCACAGGTCTCCCAGATTGATGCTGACAAGTTCTGGGGTTGGGAATAGGAGTATTATTCTCTGTTCCCTGTCATTTCCTCTATCCCTGTATATCACCCCTAATTTCCTATAGTTTTTCTTCTCTAGTCTGTGAACTCTGGGAGGTGAAGGATCTTCTTTAACTTATCTTGTAAAGATAATCCCCAAATCAAAAAATGTCTGGCATGAAATATGTGTTCAATAAATGTTTCTTGAATTAATGAATGAATGACCCATTTTCTCCAAAATAATTTGGGTACTTAAAATGCTAATATTAAGATTCATTTATTTTTAAATAAACATTATCATTTAAATGTAATATTTTAAAATGATTTTTTTTGAAAATAGCACAAGAAATCTTTAATGTATAACTAAGAATCTCTTTACTTCTTTTTTCTTTCTTTCTTTCTTTTTTTTTGACCACACCCACAGCATGTAGAATTTCCCGGGGCCAGGGATTAAACCCACACCAGAGAAGTGACCCAACCACTAGGATCCTTAACCACTAGGCCACCAGGGAACTCCTTGTAAATTTTTTTCTAAGTAACTAGGACAGAAAGATGAAGAATGAATTTAAAAAAAACTAGGTGGGACCCTGAGGACAAATATTTTCTACTCCCAATTTCTTCAAATATATAAGTACACTCGGATTTAAGGCACAGGCGTCTCCAACCACGGCAGCTAGCACTGGATGCTGCTAATGCTGCAGAGCCAACCGAAGCTTCAAGCTACTTAGGGTCTGAGATAGTTGATATGGGTTTCATTAGAAATGTTTACATGCACCTAAGTGTTTTACACAGTGAAGGGTAAGTGACCACTAAATGGGAAAGATGCATATGTTACTTTAGTACATACACCAACACAATGCATCGGCAACAAAGCATAACCCATTAGGTTAATAATCTATGCTGAGGTGGCAAAAGCATGAGGGATGTGATTCACTGATTCCCTCACCCTTTCCTGGATCAACTGCCCCCGGAATCCTAACTAGGAGGAGGCAGAGCCAGAGAGCGCAAACCCTGGGCCTGGCTGACTCTAGGCCACAAGCTCTTGATAGCTTTCCCTTCTGCCTCTTGTTCCTTTATGCCCTTTTCTCAGCAGAATCAGTATCCACGACATAGGTGAACCCTTATTTCCAGAATCTTTCCTGCCTCCACTTCTGCCATGCTACAGTTTTCCTTCTCTCATCCCCTGACCACTGTTTCCGAGTCTTCTCCTCATGCCTTTTTCTCTCGACCCTTAAATTCAGAAATCCTCCACATCCTAAGTCTCCTCCTGCTCCTCCTCTTTTCTCATGGTCTTCAACGCCCACAATACCAACTATTTCCTCGGAAGGCTGGATTCCCACACCTTTCTCCCAGAGCTGTGCTTCTCTCTGTCAGTATACGCACTGCGATAGACTGGATGCATATGTTGAAGCCCTAATACTCGAAGGGATGGTACCAGGAGCTGGGGCCTTTGGGAGGTAATTAGCTCACGAAAATAGCATCTTCATGATGGAACAGGTGCCCTGAAAGGGAGGAAGAGACCACAGCTCTTCATGTGAGGGTCCAGTGAGGAGGCAGCCCCCTGTAAACCAGGGAGATGGTTTACAGAACCAAGAAGCCCACCCTGCTGGCACCCTGATCTCGGACCTCCAGCATCCTTAACTGTAGGAAACAAATGTTTGTGGTTTAACCCACCCGGTTTATGGTATTTGAGCTAGCAAACTGAACTATCTAAGACATCCTCCACATTAATTTTTTTTTTTTCTTTTTAGGGCTGCACTTGCAGCATATGGAAGTTCCCAGGCTAGGAGTTGAACTGGAACTACAACCGCCAGCATATACCACAGCCATAGCAATAGCAACACAGGATCCGAGTTTTATGTCTGCCACCTACACCACAGCTCACAGCAATGCCAGAGCCTTAACCCACTGAGCAGAGCCAGGGATCGAACCCATATCCTCATGGAGGCTAGCTGGGTTTATTACTGCTGAGCCACAGTGGGAACTCCCCACCTTAATATTTCAAAAAGAAAAAGTCCAAAATTCAACTTATCTCGTCCCCCAACCAATATAACCAATATGAAATATAATAATTCTTCAAATCCTCCAAGTTCAAAATGGCAGGCCATCCGGAAATCACTTCTTCTAAGCTCCTCCAGGGTAAGTTAATGATCGAGTTAATTTTAACTCACACAGACCTCTAGAGTCACATCTACTTCCTGAACAAAAATCTGTCAGTTGCATGGAAAATAAACTTCCTGCTCCCATTGGAGGTCTTTTTAATGTATATTTATTTCCTAGTTGTACTTGACCTTCCATAATTGGACTACCTCTTTCCCAGCTTGGTCACTGATTACAGCGCTCATTTTGCTTGGGTTTTCCTGCCCTGGTTGTATTAAGTCCTACATCAACTATGTGAACATTTCCATAATCCACTGACCTTCATTTGACAACCAATAGCACTTTCCAGTATCTCGATTATAGTGCATACATTTTTTTATTTTATTATACTTTCTGGATGTATTTTTTTATTACTCAAATGAATTGATCCCATCTGTAGTTGCATAATGACCATAACTATACTTTCAACAAATATTTGAATGTCCACTATGTTATGGCACCTTTGCTCAATGAAGGAGATTGGAAGAGGAAGAACACTGTTTTAAAAACTGAGAGCCAAAGTTTAGTTGGCAAAAGTAGAACAAAGTAGGCAAATTACAACAGAGTCAGTTTCATTACCCTGGACCAGTTGTAGCAAACTCTACTATTAGAAGCCTCGACTGATGATGTATGATGCCCAGTTTACTCATAGGGAAATAGAAAGCCTGAGTGCTAAACAAGTTATCACAGCTATCAAATCCTAGAGTTGGTAAGGAAGCCAAAGTAATTTAACGTTAGAATCTAAGTTCTTAATTAATGTACTATACTGGATAAATTGCTATGGAACACAGGCCCTTTAATAATGAAGCCTTCGTAGAAATCAGGAATGATACATGAGAAATAGTTCTCCAGATGCCCACCGCCCCCTGCCAAAAAAAAAAAAAAAAAAAAAAACCGAAACAATAAAAACAAAAACCAAATAGGAAATAGAGACAGAGATGATAGATAGAGACATTTACTTGAGGAAATGGGTCAATGAAAGCTGAAAAGTCCCACAATATATAATCTCCAAGCTGGACACCCAAGAAGTCTGATGGTGTAACTCAGCCCCTGTGCAAAGATCTGAGGACCAGGGGATCAGGTGGTGTACGTCTCACTGCAAGAGCAAAGAAGACTGACCTCTCAGTAGAGTCGGGCAGAAAAAAACGGGGGTGAACCCTCCCTTCAATCCTTGGTTCTATTCAGGGCTCCATGGACTGCATGACTCCCACACACCCTGGGGATGGCGACTGGCCTTACTGAGCTCACCGATTCGAAGGCTGGTCTCATCCAGAAACATCCTCGCAGCCCCACCTGGAAATGATATCTAGCCAAATGTCTGCTCCCCACCACTCCAGTTAAGTCAACACATGACAGTAACCACTACAGAGGACTTAACTGATGGAAAAAAATCTAAGTCAAGTATAGATAATCTTTAGCCAAAGAGTTGGGGGTATGATTCTAGGTGATGAAAAAAATCTGAAGTTTCAAGTAGAGTGAGGCCTAGGAGAAAGCACAGTGAGCAGGGGGAGTGCAAAGAATGTGACTAGAAAAATTAGACTAAAATCAGATTGGGACCATATTTTAAAGTCTCTCTGCTACGTGAAAGAGGATGCATTTTCTCATGGAGTCAATGAGACACAAACCAGGATTTTTAAGGAAAAGGAGGGGGGTGTACCTAGTTCCTGGAACAGCCTAGTGATGGGGAAACCAGTTAGGAAACTGGTTGATAATCCAAAGGAGACACCGTGAATAATGAGGCTGAAGTAAATGGAAATGTAGGAGAGACACTAAAGAAGAGAAATGTGTTAGAGTCTGCCTGGAAAGAGAAGGGGAGAGGAAAAAGTCTAGAATATTCTAGGGTTTTGGCTAGCACTAAATATACTCTGCTGTCATGGACCAGGAGCAAAAGCATTGTGAGAGAAGAAGGAAACATATGGCTTTTCATAGAATAGGCACGCAAATATCTGAAGAACTGAATGAGAAAAAAATATGCTAATGCTAAATCAATCAGTGTTTTTTCCTCTGAGTCTTTTTCAGTATATATGTCTTTTTTTTTTTTTTTTTCCTCTGCCATATGTTCAGCCTAAGTAAATGGACGTCCTATCAGTACATTCTAAATGAATGTACGGGATATGTGAGAAAGACGAGGCTGGGAGTTTGGGTTGTACAACTTAAAAAAAAATCCTCATTCTAAGGTTTAATTTTGAAAGCGACTTTTAGCACCTCAACATTATGAGACAACTTGAAACATTTTGATAAATATCAGTGGTCAACCCATATTTCCAGGGTGTGATCCACTGAGTATTAGAATTACAGTTCTGGAAAAGACCCCATGAATCATTCAGTTCAATCATCAAAAGACTGTCCAGTTACATTCTTTAGTAGTGTTTTGTAAGGAAAAAATGACACTATAAACCAGTAGCCTTCCCAAATTCTGTTATAAATCCATAAAGAAGAGAAAGAAGGTGAGAGAAGGAATAACCTGTAGCACAATTATAATTGATGACATCAAGAAGGAATTTGGAGCAAAAAAATAAGGTTGAGAACCTGGATATACGTTATGCCAGAACTTTCTCCATCCAGCTCAAGAGCATATCAGTTGATCTATTCCAAAGAACTGGTTGTCCTATTCTGATTACACACACTGCTATAATTAATAGAAAGTTCTTTTTGATACAAAAATAAACTCTGCTTCCCTATAAAATTAACTGTGACCCCAGAGGATGCAAAATGTCACATGCCTTGTTATTTTAATAACAATATTATACAAGAAGGAAAATATACACAGAGTTTATAAGAAATTATAATTTCATTAAATTCAATGCCTAGTACCAACCCAATCCTAGAAATATACTTTGTTTGTTCCAAGAATGTGGTATGCGTTGGAATCTGAACAAGACAGATATGGGTTTATCCTTATAAAAATGAAAGTCCATAGGGAGAAAAATAAAGAAAAAATGTCATCTAGTGTGATACAGGCAGTGGTAGAACATACATTTCAGAACCTTTGGCAGATGCCCAAAGTATTCTTCAGAGGCAAGACTGGAGAAATTGCCCCAGATACAAGGAGTTGTCATGGCAGAATACTCAAGGCAGAAGGAAAGTCCTGGTTAACATTTTAAAGAAATTTAGTGTGGCTAGACTCTGTGGTACAAGTGGTACTGGAAAAGGCATGAAAAAGGAAGATCAGAACTAATTCAAAGACAGCACTGGTTACCATGTTACAGAATATTACTTTATGTTAAATTATAGTTATGGGCTAAAATTTGAAGCAGAAGTGTAATGTGATATTTCCATTGGAGAAACAGCTTCCAGGTGAAAAATGAATTGGAAAGGGCAATTCTGGATACAGGAAGACAACTTAGAAACGTGTTCAATAATCCAACTGAGAAAGAGCTGTATGTCCAGGGCTGGGGCAATTGATAAACGGGTGACAACATGTGGACATGTTTCAAAGACATTTATGGACCAGAACTGATGAGGGGTTAGTAACTGATAATGTTTCTCAGATTGTAGGAAGAGAAACCGTAGATGATGTCCAAGTTTCTGTCTTCACCTGCGTAGATATTAGCACCAATGCATCGTGTTTAAGGACAAACGGAGGAGAGCAGGTTGGAGGAAGGAGATAAAGAGATTAGCTCTAGTTCTGAATACTGAATGGAGGGTGTTATGAATAATTCAATTGGAAATATCCAGTATGGTGCTACATATATGTGTCTGATGTTACGGAAATATATGTGATAGCCATGTCTTTAAGATACACACTTAGGAGCCATCAGCTTCTTGATGGAAACTGAAGGCTTGGAGATGCTTTGCATTGTCAGGTAGGAACATACTGCTGCTTAGGTGCACTTATGTTCCGTGCACTCGGTTAAGCACATTTAGTTCAGTCTCAGGACAGCAAATGATCTGGGGCGCGTGAGAACAGTATGAAGTATGTCAGTGCATGTTCCCGTTCTACAGAACCTTCGAGGCTCACTCTCTACCCGAAACACACACCTAGGCTGGTGAACCACATCAAAATAATTCCAGTGTCTTTGCTCTTAACCACTCAACTACCCTTCATGTCACTGCACCAAACACATAGAATAAGAACTCTGGGCAATTCCAATATTTACTGGGAACAGAAAGTACAGTTAAGGAGTTCAAACTTCAGCAAAATGGGTATCTGACTACAGCAGCTCAGGTCACTGCGGAGGTACGAGTCAATCCCTGGCCCAGCGCTGTGGGTTAAAGGATCTGGCATTGCCACAGATGCGGCATGATTTGCAGCTGCCGCTCAGATTCCGTCCCTTGCCTGAGAACTGCCATATGCCATAGGTGTGGCCATTAAAAGAAAGTTCAGCTAATAAATGAGACAAAGAAAAGGCCAGGAGGGGTATGAAGAACATTAAGAGATGAGCATCAGAACAGGCAGGGAATGAGAGCTTTGCAAAAAGGCAGCAGTGATCCAGAGCAACCCCAACTCTTGGAAATCTGGGCAATGTCAGGACTGAAAAGTGTCCTTAGCGCATAAGCAACTTTGGCAAGATGATTATCAGTGGAGTTTGGTCTCTGTCTTTCATTTCCTCTTTAATCAAGAGAGCAGCCTTTTAAAACATTAAATCAAGATCTTAGAATGGCTCCTCGTTTTCCTTTGCAGCAAAGCCAAGCCCTCTGAACGGTGGACATGTCTCTGTGTGACCTGGCCTCTGTCATATCTCCCTGTCTCAGTCCTACTACACTTCCCTCCTTCATTCAACTCCAGTCCTGCTGGCTTTCCTGTGCTTCAAGCACCCCAGGCACACCTGCACCTGCTTCCACATGAGGACCCACGCCTGGCTATTCCTGTGCTTATGCTCAACACTGTGTTTCAGCACTGCTTCAACCATTGCGTAAATTATCATCTATGCCATGAGAATACCTTGGGTATTTTTTTTTTTGATCTTAGATTTTTTTATTAAAGTATAGTTGATTCATAATGTCATCTCAATTTCTGTTGTAGAGCAAAGTGACCCAGTCATATATATAGATTTTTTTTTCTCGTATTAGCTTCCATGATGTTCCATTCCAAGAGACTGGGTGTAGTTTTCTCTGCTGTACAGCAGGACCTCATTGCCCTACATTCTAAAGGTAATAGATTGTATCCACTAACCCCAAACTCCCAGGCCATCCCCCTCCTTCCCCTTCCTCCTTGGCAAGCACAAGTCTATTCTCTATGTCTGTGAATGTGCTTCTGTTCTGTAGAGAGGTTCATCTGTGCCATATTTTAGATTCCACATGTAAGTAGTATCATATGGTATTTGTCTTTTTCTTTATGACTGACTCCACTTAGCATGAGAATCTATAGTTGCAAATGGCATTATTTTGTTCCCTTTTACGGCTGAATAGTATTCCACTGTGTATACGTACCACATCTTCTTAATCCCTTCATCTTTCAGTGGACATTTAGGTTGTTTCCATGTCTTGGCTATTGTGACTAGTGCTGCTATGAACATACAATAACTGTCTTGGATAGTGCAACCCACTGCTGTTACCCCACCCTAGCGGTCCTGGTTCCATTCACTCAAGCAGTGCTTGACACAGAGACGGCACTTAATATTTGGTGAATGAATACTTAATTAAATGAGTAGTAAGAGTTATAAAGGAAACATTTATTCAGACACTCCTTTGTGCCAGACGTTGGTGTCAGAATTTAGCATTTGCTATATCATTAAATATTCATCGCAGACCATGAGCTCTATACCACATGCACTAGATCAGCACCATGCACTAGAAAATGCACAGACAGTTTAAGTGATTTGTTCAAGGACACACAACTATTGAGTAGACAAACCTAGACAAACTTTAGAATTGAAGATTTTATTTTTCTCTTTCTGGCCACACCTGTGGCATATGCAAGTTCCCTGGTCATCATAGGGGTGGTTTATTCTGCAACAATAAATAATTGCTACCTTCCCTATTCAATTAAAATTCCCTCAATGGCAGGAATCATGTCTTATTCAGCTTTGTACATATGACAATTCTTCATTTATTGCCTTTTAGGTAAGAACGACTCAAGGGCTTACTGTTACGTTATTAGGAATAAATATAACAGTAAGATTCTCTGGATAAATGTGTGTATAAAAGATCATCATAATTCATATTCTCACATTTAATACTTATGGTGTATACAATATCAGTTTCATCTTACAGATGAACAAAATGAAGCTCGGAAAGAGTTTTAGTCTTAGGAATATATCTGGAAAAAGAAGGAAAACTCCAATTTGAAAAGACACAGGCACTCCAATCTTCATGGCAGCACTATTTACAATAGCCAATACATGGAAGCAACCTAAATGCCCACTAACAGATAAATGGATAAGGGTGTGGTATATATACACAATGGAATATTACTTGGCCATAAAAAAGAATGAAGTAATGCCCATTTGCAGCAACTTGGATGGATCTAGAGATTATCTTACTAAGTAAAGTAACTCATACAAAGACAAATAGCACATAATGTAACCTATATGTGGAATCCAAGAAAGTGATACAAAGAATCACAAATAGACTCATAGACATAGAAAACATAGAAAACAAACTTGTGGTTACCAAAGGGGACAAGGGGTGGGAGGGATAAATTAGGAGTTTGGTATTAAGAGATAAACACTACTGAATATGAAGTCGATAAATGCCAAGGATCTGCTGTATAGCACAGAGATATTCAGTATCTTGTAATAACCTATCATGGAAAAAAATCTGAAAAAAGAATATATATGTGTGTGTGTGTGTGGTGTGTGTAATGGAATCACGTGGATATACACCTGAAACCAACACAATACTGTAAATCAATTTCATTTCAATGAAAAATATTTTTAAAAGTACAGCATTTTAGTTGTAGAGATATGAAGACCAAGACAAGTGTGTGTGTATGTCTGTGTGTGTGTCTGTGTGTTTATACTTGAGGCAGGCATAATGTGTTGAGGAAACAGATGAACAGTTTCAACAGAATGTGATATGCACAAAGAGGATTAGAAAATGGATAAAAATGGCATTCCTTAAGTTAAATAACATACAGTCTTGAAGAGTAATGTCAGTCCTGCTACTACATGCAGTTATTACACAACCAGCTGAGGTCATTAAAAGTCAATCATGTGCTGGAAGATGATTAACATATCACATAACGTACTTGTAGAGGAAGACGCGTTGTGATGACTCAGACAATACGAGTTGCCAGGTGATGCTTCAAGGAAGAAGAACTACACAGTTCAATGGAAAAGAAATTCAATATGATTTATTCAGGGAAAAGCTGGCAAGGGGGTGACCAAGAAATTATGAGGTCCTAGATTCCTCATGGACCCATAATTCTGGGAGAATAGAAATTATCTTTATAGAGTAAGCTGTACTTTTGGTGTTCATATTTTTAGACAGTGTCTCTTTCCATCCCTCTAGATAAAACATGCACAAAATCTGAAATATCTAAAAAGCAAAGATTTTTCTGAAAATAATTGTATTGTAAGCTATCCTGTTTGAGTATGTAAATATGCCAATATACTTCTTGCCTCAAATTTTTCCTGCTCAGTTCTTACTTAGTATATTGAGGTTAATTCAGAGGGAATTCCATAGAGGATAGATGAATAAAAATACTTATATAATTAAATTTATATATCAATTTCTTATCAGTATTAAAGCTTAAGATAAATTTGTCATGTTTCTACACAAAACATGACTCATTTTTGCATTTTTGGGTGGCTTTTCCATTTCTGAAAGAATTTACAAGAGGCAATATTTTAAAACGAGGAGAAAAAGCAGAGCTAACACTGAATATTTTAGAATGACTACATTTAGGAAAAATACTTTAAAACTTCGTTATTTTACCATGAAATTAAAGCAACTCACTCAGCAAAAAAAAAAAAGTGTTTGTCCTCTGTTATTGGATACTTGAGTATTATACCAGTTTGATATGTTACATATGTTTAGAAAATATACTATTTCATTTGTTTCAGTTAAAATCTGGACACAAAATTCAAAGTGTATTTGAAACATAAAATGCTCCTTAATTTACGTCAGCTTGTTTAACATGATGATGGTGTTTGAAATCTCGTCATTACCATCATTTTGCATCAAGTTCCAAACCTACACAAAACAGGCAGTATAAACTCCTCAGACGGTGGGAAGAAAAGCCGTGTAATCCGTTACACTGACATACTTACTTGAGAGCTAAGTATTTAAAGAGTGGCGTTGCAATTTCCTGAGATAACTGCCATTGGTATTCACTTACAAAAAAGAAAAAGTTTAAAAAAGAACGGAAATGAAAAAAAAAAACTATAAATGATTGTCTCATGATTTAAGGTTCTTTTCACGCTAAAATATTTTCAGTCCTAGAAATCTATAGTTTGAAACTCCATCAAGTCAAACTTTCTGTCTTTTTTTGGGGGGTGGGGGGGACACTATCCCTGTGGCATGTGGCAAGCCAGGGACTAAACCTGCACCACAGCAACGACCTAGGCTGCTGCAGTGACAATGCCAGATCCTTAAGCCACCACACCCCAAGGGAACTTCAAACTTTATCTTTTTTTAATTTTAGAAATATATGATGGATTGTGTATTTCACCGTGTCCTTGACACTAAAAATGAATCCATCCAATGAACACTTATTACCATGGGTCATACTCAAGGCATTTACAAGTCAAAACTACAGGTTTTCTTACTGAACCTGCACTTGTCACTTTTCTATTTCCCTTTCTCACACTTTAGATGCTAGTTGTCAATGAAATTAACTGATAGTGTTTTTCCTGTATATTATTCAACATTTAATAAATACTATGCATGCACAAACATAAGGCAACTCACCCTTAAAAATTATTTTATCAAATTCCCAGCTAGAAGAGCCTTTTTAAAAAAACAAACTTGAATGTACTGACTTATAGAAATTTGTTTAAAAATTTTTATTTATTTATTTTTTGCTTTTTGGGCATGCCCATGGCATATGGGAGGTTCCCAGGCTAGGGGTCCAATCAGAGCTACAGCTGCTGGCCTACACCGCAGCCGTGCTGGATCCAAGCCACATCTGCGACCTACACCACAGTTCATGGCAACACAGCTCATGGCAACGCCGGATCCCCAACCCCCTGGGTAAGGGCAGGGGTTGAACCCGCATCCTCATGGATACTAGTCAGGTTGGTTTTTGCTGTGCCACAATGGGAATTCTGACTTGTAGTGATTTTTGCAGAGGCTGCTCGTCTGGCCCCTGAGGTGTCACTCCCCTTCCTAAAGATGCACAGCGGGACTGAGTTTCCCAGCTCCGTTGGCTATTACTCACTTCCGTGGAACAAAGGACAAGCGTGAGCACTGCTCCCAGATCTTCCACCTCCTTCCATGGGCAAAACCACAATGACCTTGGAGGTGACAGAGCCACCACTAACTAGCTCAGATTCCTGAACGAGCGTGGGCGACAGTGCTTCTGCTCCCTGGGGACAACTGCTCTGGACTCTTAGATAATAACGAAGTAAATTTCATACAATCCACGAAATGTTGGAGGTTCACTGTCAGAGCAGTTCAATTCAGGAGGCTGAGAAAATTCTCAAGTGCTTTCTACATTAGTTTCTGATCTTTAAGAATATCTTACATAGATCCACGTAAACATCCTTGGGGTGTTAAGATGCTGGTTTCGAAATAAAATTATTCTCATTCAGCACTTGCGACATAATTTTCTGAAAAGTTCATGTCTTTGACATCTGGCCCCTCCAGCTAAAGTGTTTTAGACAAAGTCTTTTTGCTACCTCTTTTTTTTTTTTTGGCTGGTGGTGGGGGCACACCCGTGGCATATGGAAGTTCCCAGGCTAGGGGTCAATTGGAGCTGTAGCTACTGGCCTACACCACAGCCACGACAACACCAGATCTGAACCACATCTGCGACCTACACCACAGCTCACGGCAATGCCAGATCTTTAACCCACTGAGCAAGGCCAGGGACTGAACCACATCCTCATGGATGCTAATCATCTTCGTCACCTCTGAGCCACAACAGGAACTGCCGGAGACAAAGTCTTTTTGAGCTCTTGTTATCTGTTCACAAGTGTCTTTCCCCCTCTCCCCGTTACCGTGGCATCCCAGCTCCATGGGAGGATAAGAGTCCATTGGTCCATTAGCTCCAGGCTCTGGACATAACTTCCATCCATCAGTGGGAGGTTGGTGGGCCTGAAATGAGGGGCATGGCCTTCTCCCCGCAGGGATGCTGGTCCATGGAGACCCAGCAGATCTGAACTCAACCTGAAGTCTGAAGCAGGTCCACCCAGCCATAGACATTTTTTTCAATTTAACTTTTTTTAAAAAGTTATTTTTTATTTATTTTATCATAGTTGAGTCACAATGATCTGTCAATTTCTGCTGCACAGCAGGTGACCCAGCCACACATCCGCATGCATTCTTTTTTTTCCCATCATCCTCCATCATGTTCCATCACAAGTGACCAGATACTGTTCCCTGCACTATGCAGCTATACAGCAGGATCTCATCGCTTCTCCATTTTAAGTGAGAAAAAGAAACAGTTGGTGACAGCTGCCGTTAAGGCAATGATTTTTATGCAAATTATCTCATCACCAGCCGATTGATATCTTATCTGTAATGCTCACTGAAAATGTGATCACAAGTACCAATTTTTTGAACACTTTTAATTTTCCCTGTTTTATTAGCATTAGGAACGCTGGACTCTAACAAAAGAAATTGTTTTTTAATGGCCTTTAAACAGGGGCATTGCAATGACATTTTACACTTGCAATCCTGAAATCATACACCTGGATATAATAATCTGCTCAATTTACTTCCTTTTCTAGATTTTCTGTCGGACAAACTCTCTATGCATCCCATACTAGCATTGATTGGAGTGGTTTCACTCTAATATTTTTTCATAAATAAAGAGTTTTATTTTAATAAAGGCAGTACAAGAGCTTTGTAAGGATTTCATTAAGGGTGAACTTTTTAAAAGAGTTTTTTAATGGTGGACCTTAATTTATCTTTTGACAAATATTATTAATTCAGCAAAACTCTGTTCTAGATTCTGCACTAGGGCTAGAATGGAAATATGATTTAAAAAAATATGTCCTGCTCTCAAAGACAGCTACAAGCGTGGGAGGCAAATCTCTTGGGAGTATTCTTGGATATTAGCCTGTTGGGTTCATGTTTCTTCTTTTTCCTTCTCTTAACACTCACTGCTATAAAGGGAAATGTGTCAACGCTATAAAGAGATCATCTTGGCTGGAAGCCGGGGGAAGACCACTTCTTTCTTTTCAATCCCACACGTCTCTCCTCTTCCACTCCCGCCTTAGGGCAAAGAAAAACACAGGCAGGGCAGGAGGTCTTGAAAGCAGAAGACTAAAACCTTACTGGCAGGGAGCAGGCCAGGGCAGCACAAAGAGCCCAGCACGAGATGACTGAGCCACAGGGCAGGTGACTGCATGGGCATCCTGACCCAACCTCCAGACCCTTAAAGGACCAGAGAGCCTCCTGGCTTGAAAGGCAGATGGTACCTCTCAATAGGTATCAGAGGGGTAACCTGAGGGGACAAATGACCAATGACCAGAGGAGCTGCAACCCCTCATACTGTGTCTGAAGGATCCAAGACAACTCACAGCAAGAAAGCAGCTTTTCGAAGAGTCTCATGTTTTCCGCATCCTTAATCTATGTTTCAGCAACATGACTCCCATCTCAGCTCCTAAAACATCTCCTAAACTTTATGATACAGATTCACAAGCGTGAAAGGGAGATTCAGAAGAAGGGAGCCTTTCCCAGGTAGGGGGAATAAGAATATACTCCAGCACTGAAGTCACAGAACCATCAACCAAGTAATCCGGCTTGATAGCTGTACCCGCCCCTCTCTGTCATAGCCCAAGAAGATGCTTTCTTTGTAAATTCCCAGGACAAACATGAAGCTGTGTGGACCTATACGTTATCTGGAAGGAGAGGCTCTACAAATATCCCTTTACTCACGTAGGTATTTCTTTAGCAAGGCCAGGGAATATACTATTAACCTTAGGTTGGGCAACCAATATTTCCTAGGCAATTTGCAAGCTACTCTGTATGAATTATCTCATTTAAACCTATCCGATGCGTTGTGAGAGAGAATTCCCAACTTCCATTTTACAGATAGAGATGCCATTGCCCTGAGGATTTAAATTTCTTGCCCAAGATGACAAGGAAACACTCAAAAAATAACACGATGAATACTAGTCCACCTAAAATGAGATTTATCTTAATACAGCTGTCAAAGATACAAAGCAATGACTTTGGGCTCAGGGTTTTTTTTAAATGTTTTAATATGTTTTGTCTCTATAAGTCAATTACCATTTCCATTTACTCTACTTGGTTACAATTCAGGTAGGTACACTAGTATTTGAGTTCAAATGCTTTAGGTTCAGCAGGAGTGTTTGGTAACTGGCAGTTATTCGTTTTTTTTTTAAAACAACACGAGAGTGCACCAAAGGAATTCTTGAAGGTATCTCGCTGTAACATCCATACAACACTCGTCTCTTATTTCAAGTCGGCCTCTGCCCACATGCCCATACATTTTCAAAAATTGGCCCACAATCTTAGTCTTGAACGTGGCTTGCTGTACAAATGTGCCACATTTTAATTTAGCATTTATAACTATAAATACCTGATGGCCTGTTAAAATAATGCAGCATAACTTATCACCCCTTCTCATTTCTCATATCCAAATACCAGCAGGCACTCCACATGCTGTCTCCTGAACAGCTCTAGAATCTGGCCTCTCCTCTCGGCTCCTCCTTCCTCATTCTTGCCCTCATAACCATTCCCCCTACCCTCTAACTGTGTCTCACTGAGCTGTCCTGTTTCTGGCATCATCCGCAAATAAGCCAGCTTCGACAGCGCTGGCAAACCTGGCATCCTTGAAAAATATCCAATACGTAGTGAAACCTAAAACACAGCACTTAACATACTAGGCACCTGTACTGGAGCTTTATGTGGCTCAAGGTCATCTAAGGCCCTTCATTATTAACCTCATCACCTCCCTCCCTACCCACCGTGAGTTATATCTGCCTGCTTTATTTGCATTTTATTAAGTACATTGTCCAATGAGATCCTGTGACGTGACAGGGAAAAAGAAATTGAATCTTTGCCTCTATTTCAAAAAATACTACTGTTATTTACCAAATATGGATTGCGCGGTGTTATTTTTCCGTAGGGAAATTGAAACGAAAGGTAAAGGTCAGTTGAAATAAAGTCCAAGTAGCATCAGCAACTGAAAACTATAAAGCGGAATAATCACATTGATAAATTAGATAGAAAGGGAAAATCCAGAGGAACCCAGCAGAAGTTGAGTGGTTTGAACCTTTAGACATATTCCCACAGTGGAGATGACATCCTTGTAAAAACCAACAAGTTTCACAGAGCAAGGAGAGATGGAAGGCCATCATCTTGCTAAGAAGTACCCACATTGCTAATACTGTTGATGGAACAGTTTATGAAATCAGAAAACACTCCTCAAATAGGTGTCCATCCGTAACAAAAGCTTCCACTGGGGAAACCGGCTTCCAGCAGGCTCCCTGGCACCTCTTCACATCAAAAGCCCTTCCCTAACTTCCTCTCAATACATCCCCACCAATCCTCTTATATCTTTGAGGGATTCTCCCACTTTCAATAACAACAGCAGTTTCCAGTCATCCAACCCTTTCTGCAGAACTTCAACCTACCTGAATTCAGATACTATTTACTTGAATTTTAAAAGTAGCCAATTTTTTGTCCAAAGAATAAAATCCTGGTGAACTGATTCAAATTGGAATCATAATTTTCTTAAGCAGAAAAGAAAAGAATGCATTATACTTGACAATCCAAACCGAGACGGACTGTATTTATTGAGCAGGAGATTTCTCTATCTTTAAAAAAATAATAGTGATAGGGCCACACCTGTAGGATATGGACGTTCCCAGGCTAAGGGTCGAAAAAGCTACAGCCGCCAGCCTACACCACAGCCGCAGCAATGCCAGTTCCGAGCCACGTCTGCGACCTACACCACAGCTCATGGCGTCGCCAGATCCTTAATCCACTGAGCGGGGCCAGGGATCGAACCCCCATCCTCATGGATACTAGTCATGTTCGTTACTGCTGAGCCACAAAAAGAACTCCAGAATTCTACTCTCTAGACAGAGAAGCTTTATCTAACACTTGCCTAAAGAGAGTGACAGGTGGAAAGTTTGTGCTAACACAAGCAATTCCAAAACTCCCAGGTCTCGGTATTTCTTACATCTCCCTCTGCCTCATCAAGACTCCCCGAGCCCTTAAAATGCCAACATCATATTACAAATGCATGCATACAAGTTTATTCAATAAATGCTTAGTTGAATGATAAATATAACAGGTGGGGGAGATTCTAGGTCTGGGCCATACGTGAGTGACCAGACTTTTTAGTTCTATGCTTCCTCTCCCAACAGTCCTGGAGTTTGCTTGTGATTGTTCCTAGAATTTAACTGTACAATTGAGTTGTTTGTTTGGGACCTAGTTATTCTCCCCCAAAATCCTCCTTATCTCAGTTGAGTTCCTTCTCTTGTTTAATCAGAGACAGTTCTTTAAAGGAAAATGATTCCTTAGGAAAAAAATTTTTTTTAGGCTAGAATCTTAAAGGAAATAAATAGCCACATATCTACATGCATCCTTGCTTCCTTCTTAGCCTGCATTTCTTGTCCACTAAGAATGGACAAGAATGGAGAAGTGCTAGTCCTGGACCTTTGTTTTAAACAGTTAGACCACAACTGAGGAAGCAATGATTTTATATTTGCATTCACTTAATTTTTGATGACACAAAAGATGATGGTGAGAAAATAAAATTCTGGTTCACTCTTCTGTCTCTACGTGGACTAGTGCATGGATTTGAACTAATTTAACTTCAATTCTGAGCTGCGCTAGTAAGGAAAAAACTTTCTAGTTTATGTGGAAAACGTCATAGGAAAAATATCATGATCTTTTTCCTCAAATGGTTAAACTGGCATTAAAAGACATTTAAAACGAAGCTATAATTTTCACACTGCACTTGCTCATATCCATAGTTGTTTTTTATGTGGCACCTTTTTTCGAAGCAGTACCACATGTTTTAGAGACTAAGTTACTAATCAAAAGGGTAACTATGCTTTAAATTTGAATAGATTTCACTTATCTTAAAGGTAAGTGCTATTTTTAATTTTCTGCACTTTCAGATTTTTTTCCACCTCTAAAAAGTAAGTCGAGCATCCTTCTGGATATAATAAACTGCCAACCAACCTAAACATATTTCTAAAGTTAGTAGCTGGATGGAAAAGACAGGAGGAGGAAGATTGCTTTATGAGATCAGAACTTTAGTTTTTCTGTCTCAAAGTCTGACCTCTGGAAAAAATCTTACCTCTGGCAGTGGCCATTATCCGATGACTTACATGCTGAATGAAACATACTTTTGATTTTTGAATTTTCATGACTTTGCAGTATTCTACAGGGAAATACATTTTGCAAGAAATGTTTGCAGAAATATGTGATGAGAAAACCATGTGAGCACAACAGTCATCGATCACATTCATACAAAAACATTCCATGAAAACATGGATTTTAAAAAAAAGGAGTTTCCGTTGTGGCTGAGCAGTAATGAACCTGGCTAGCTGTATCCATGAGGATGCAGATTTGATGTCTGGCCCCACTCAGTGGGTTAAGGATCCAGCATTGCCGTGAGCTGTGGTGCAGGTCGCAGACGTGGCTCGGATCTTAGCCTTGATGTGGCTGTGGTGCAACTACAGCTCTGATTTCACCCCTAGCCTGGGAACTTCCATATGCCACGCATGTGGCCCAAAAAAATAAATAAATAAATAAATAACGAAACTGAGTTGGGTACCCTAGGAATAAAGAAGCCAAATGATTACCTGAATTTTCACTTTCAACCAGCTTTTCAGTAGATGCACGTCAAAGACCCAGCCACCCCTTGAAAAGGATTGCATGTGTGGAAAAACCTCTGAAAGGCAGCCCCTGTGAAGAAAGACGCCAGCAGCCCTCATCACATCGTCTTTGCACACGGGCCCCCTTCTTTTCTCCCAGGACTCGAGCCGTGTTTTCCTTCTCCTCATGTCGGGCTCCTTTATGCCACAGCTGGAGCCTTTCCCAGATGGGGTCCCTGCCCTTCCGGGGCTCCTCCACCCGCGAGGCTGGGGACCCCACTGATAAGCCTTGGATTTATAGGCAGAAGCTGCCCTCCAATGACTTGGACCTCTGTTTTTCATTTCCGCTGAAGAGCTGTCACCCCCTGAGGATGAAAAGACCAAGGAGGCTTTTCTTTCTTCTCTACGACTTCTTTTTCAAAAATCATGCCAGTGAGAGGATGTGTGTCTGGGTGTGTTTGGATGAAGGTATTAAACTCACATTAAAAGTGCTTTATTTAGGAGTTCCCGTCGTGGCGCAGTGGTTAATGAATCCGACTAGGAACCATGAGGTTGCGGGTTCGGTCCCTGCCCTTGCTCAGTGGGTTAATGATCCGGCGTTGCTGTGAGCTGTGGTGTAGGTTGCAGATGCGGCTCGGATCCTGCGTTGCTGTGGCTCTGGTGTAGGCCGGCGGCTACAGCTCCGATTCGACCCCTAGCCTGAAACCTCCATATGCCGCGGGAGCGGCCCAAGAAAAGGCAAAAAGACCAAAAAAAAAAATACTTTATTTATGGAAGTAGAGTTGATTCGCAATGTTGTGTTATACAGCAAAGTGATGCCACTATATCCCCACACACATGTACACTCTTTTAAAACCTTTCCATCAGGGTTTATCACCGTATATGGAACACAGCTCCCTGTGCTCTACAGTGGGACCTTGTGATTTATCCAGTCCCTATTTAGAATATAGAATGCTGCTCCTAAACTCATTTTTTTAAAAAATAAATCCTACAGCCGCCCTGGGGCATGTGGAAGTTCCCGGGCCAGGGATTGAACCTGAGCAGCAACTGCAGCAATGGCGGATCCTCCAACCCACTGCACTGGGCCAGGGATTGAACCCAGGCTTCCCCAGCCACCTGAGCCACTGCAGTCTGATTCTTAACCCACTGTGTCACAGCAGGAACTCCCCGAACTCACTTTTCACTCTTTAGCTTTAATTCATACGTCTTCTATACGAATACTTCAAACCAGAAATAAAACAGCAAAATGTAAAGACCAAATTTCTTCGTGAAATCTCTTTGCAACACTTGTTTTAAAAATACACATGTCTTGGGAGTCAAATTGCAAACACCTCTGAAAGTAAGAAGGAGCAGAGAATGAGAGGTGTTGATGTATTCCTAGTATCTCTGAGTAACTGCTGCCACGACCCAAGGGGATGGGGTCGGATACACCCGTGTGGATTATTTTTACTTCCTAAGGCAGAGATTACTTGACGAGGGGGAGAAAATCAGTTGGAGGAGTTTAAGGGCAGCCTTCACGGAAGGCAAAGACAGGAGAAGAGCTCCAGCGGACCCTCCTGGGAATGGATCCCGAGGGGACCTGTCCCAGTGACCCGCAGGTATGTGCTAGGCCTGTCTCACTGCCTGAGGGATTTGCCAGTTACACGCTTCCTGACTAGGAGCTGGTCTCCACCTAGAGACGATGCACGCACGTAAAAACATTCTTCAAACTTAAGTGATAACGAGCCGTTCCTGAAAAGGATGGAAGGGATAATCCAGTGAGGAAAAGTCAAAAGGAAAGAAAACTATGATTTTTAAAGACCAGAGGAGAATAAAACCAGAGACCGAAGGTTGATAAGTTATAGAAACTATGGCAGGAAAGGAAAAAGAAATAAAATTTGCACTCTCAGAGCTGTATACTTAAGAATCTTTTGGAGTGCCCATTGTGGCGCAGTGCCTTAAGGACCCAATGTTGTCTCTGTGAGGATGTGAGTTTGACCCCCGGCTTCACTCAGTGGGTTAAGGATCTGGCGTTGCTGCAAGCTGCAGCACGGTTCCCAGATGTGGCTCAGATCTCGTGTTGCTGTGGCTGTGGTGCAGACCTGCAGCTGCAGCTCCAATTCACCCCCAGGCCTGGGAACTTCCTTATTCCTCAGGTGCAGACATGAAAGAAAAAAAACCTTTTTTTTTTTTTGAGGTTGTTTCCAGTCATCTAAACACCCATTTCTATCAGGAAAAGGAAATAAATAAACTGAACATGCGCCCTGAGTATATGTAGAATTATTTCTTTAAAATTTTATCTACAGACTAACGTGCTAACATGTTACATACATTAAAAATATACATAAAATGCGATTCTTAAAAAATGAGACAAATACTTTAATAAATCACTTATTGGCTAAGTGTACAAAAACGTTCTTAATGTAAATACTTCAATTTTTTTTTTTGGAGCATCCAAATTTCTCTTCCATGTAAAGTGCATTTTGGTAATTGGGTTTAAGAGCTAAAATTAACATTTTTAGCAAAATAAAATACCTTTTATTTTACCTTTAGTGTGAAAACACTAAAATACAAATGGAAGGAATGTATCAGCAGCTGTATCAATAACCATGACACACATTTTTCAATCCCCATGTAAATAGGCTAAATTTTTAAAAATTAAGTTCCACGTTAAATTTCTTTACTGAGTCAGCTGTTCTTAAGAACGGGTTAGAAAATGGTTTCTAGACCTTTTTTATAATAAGAACAGTGAGAGTTTTTATAGGTGACATATTTGCAACAAAACATTTCCAAATACCTATCTGCAGAATGTGCTCCTTGGCATGAGTTTCTTTCTCACTGTGGGGAAATTAAAAAATGTGCACGTTTACCAAATGGCATATTTATTTCCTAATAAAATGTGATTCCTTTAAAAAAGAAATCTCAGGTGGCTTGGAATTGTATGATTAGATTACAGTCCCCAACTCTCCTCACCCACCGATCTATGCCTGACAAGAAGCTGAGGGAAAAACTCCGACCCTTATCTTCAAAACGAAGTTTCTTCCCAGGCATCGTTCCAAGCAACTGCTCCACTTTGTGAAAGTTTTGTCGAAATGAAATATGTAAACAATAAATCAGATCATTTAAATTTTGACTGAAGGCACACTGAGGCTACTAGCATCAATCCATATTATTTATATGCTAAACATTCGGTGCATGTCTTTGGTGTTTAATCAAAATAGCTGTAAAGGGAAATGCTGATACCTCCTTCCTGGGGTCCAGCGGATTATGTTTAGCACTCTTTTGTCTGCATGCGTGCTGTGTTGAAGACCTCTGGCCCAGGAAATGACGAATTACTTTAGCATGTCCTAGCAGGTTGAAAACCATCAGGTTAGAGACGGCGGGAGGCAGGTGCAAACAGGAGAGAGAAAGGAGCGGTTTACGTATTAGGCATTTCACTGACAACCAGTGAGGCAGCCGTTTCACTGAGGAGAGACCCGAACTGCAAAGGTGTGAAGGAACTTTCTGAGGGCCACACAGTTATGAAAACCTTTAGGACTGTGCTTTTACGAAGCGCCATCCTCGTTACGGACTTTCTGTTCAAAGCAGGTGGAGCTTTCTGAATGCAAAGTGGCCGTGAATAACGAAGCGTCTTCGTTGAGGCACTAGAGAACACATTTAATAGCCACAACGGAAAGTTCCTAAACCTTAAACTCCTGATTAGATTCCTTCGATCAGAGAGAACAATGCTGCCACCTTTAAAGCTTTAACAAGCAAAGCAGCATCCCCTTCTATTGATGACTTTAAGAGCTACAGTGAAACAATGTACTACAGGTACAAGCTATGTGCCAGACATGACAATTAAGGATTCATTCAGTCTGTATATCTCTGTCTATATATATATCTATTTTTTCTTTCTTTCTGCCTCACCTGTGGCATATGAAAAGTCCCAGGCCAGGGGACTGAGCCCACGCCACAGCAATAATGAGAGCCACAGCAGTAATCAAAGCCACAGCAGAGACAACACCCGCGGAGCCGTCAGGGAACACCAATAAATTTTTATGTGAAACATTTCCAGGTGTCAGGCCCTAAAAATAAAACGGAGTAAGAATAGATACATTGATGTCGCCTTTTGAGAGATACAGTCATTAAGTACTAAGACCAAAGGGTTCAAGGGCAAACAGGAGGACTCATTATGAAGAAAAGGGATGTGGCATATTATGTGGGTTAAAAACAAAGGAGAACTGCCCAAAGCCATCGGTCACGAGAGGCTTCCCTAAGATCTGCAGGACGGTGTGGTGAGATGGAGCAGAGAGAGGGGGGAGACGGTGCCAGGCACAGGAGCCATCTGTCAGGGCCTGTGAACGCAGGGAACATAGCATGATCTGGGAAGGAACAGAAGGCGAATGTGCCAGGAGGCCAAGAGGTGACAGGAGGAGCAGAAGTCTGTGCGTCATGTGAGGGAGGCGCAGGCAGACTCCACCGTGGAGGACCTTTGGCGCATCAGCCTAGTGATACTTCTTTACTATGGGAACAGTGAGAAGCTGTTCGAGAATTTTAAGGAGAGAAGGACATGATCAAAATTCACTGGGAAGGTAACCTGGTGGCAGAAGGGTGTAGGACTAGCGGAGGCCAGGTGGAGCTGAGAAGGGTGACGGAAGTAAAAATGAGAGTCTAATACGGAGGTAGTGGGGAGGAGGTTGAACATGCCACAAAGAGACGCTACCTACATAGTTATGTAGCAGAATGAGAAAGAAAAATCGCAAATTTCCTGAGAAAGTAAGGGAGAGGGGTATGGTGAAGAGCCAGGGATGAACTACGGACATATAAAGAAATAATTAGGATTTTTAAATCTGAAGCATTAACCAAGATGACAATATCCCCAAATCAACTGCATTTCCCTATGCTAGCAATAAACATACCAAAAATAAAATTAATAATTCTATCAAAATAGCATAATATATAATATACGTAAGAATAAAATACTTGGATAAAAAGTTGACAAAGTAGCGTAGATACTTGTACACTTTAAACTATAAACATGGTTGAAATGAACTGAGACATAAGGGGAAAGATAGCCCAAGCTTATGGATCTGTGGAGATCTTCCTGCAAAAAGAGGAGCAATCCTTAAATTGATCTATAGGTTCAATGCAACTCCTATCAAAATGTCAGCTGGTTATTTTTAGGAATTGCCAAGCTGATTCTAAAATGTATATGGAAATGGGAAGAATCTGAATAGCCAGAACAGGAGTTCCTGTCGTGGCTCGGTAGTTAACAAACCCGACTAGTATCCATGAGGACTTGGGTTTAATCCCTGGCCTCACTTAGTGGGTTAAGGATCCGGTATTGCTGTGAGCTGTGCTATAGGTCGCTGATGCGGCTAAGATCTGGCATTGCTGTGGCTGTGGTGTAGGCCAGCAGCTGTCGCTCCGATGTGATCCCTAGCCTGGGAACCTCCATATGCTGCAGGTGCAACTCTAAAAAATAGATTAAAAAAAAAAAAGAGTAGCCAGAACATTCTTGGAAAAAAGGACTCATTTGGAGGACTCCCAATTCCTGATTCTGAAACTTAACTACAAAAATAGAGTAAAGACATTTGCATAAGGACAGACGGAGAGGTCAAAGGAATAGAACTGAGAGTTCAGAAATAGATCTTTCCATTTGTGGTTAAATGACTTTTGACAAGGATACCAAGATAATTTGACAGGGAAAAACAGTCTCTTCAACAAATGGTGCTAAGAACATGTAGCTATCTATATGTAAAATAATTAAATTGGACCTGGCTCACATCATACACAAAAATCACCCCAAAATAGATCATAGACATAAGTCTAACAGTTGAAACTATAAAACTCTTAGAAGAAAACATAGGAGAAATATTTGTGAATTGTAGTAGTGGTTTCTTAGATATGTCGCCCAAACCTAAGGGACAGAATTAAAAAATGAATAAATTTGACTCCAATGAAATTAACCCACAGGTTGGGAAGAAATCTTTGCAAATCATACATCCCATAATGGATTTTTACCCAGAATATGCATATTAAAAAAACCCTCTCTCAACTCTGTAATAAAATGATAAATACTCAATTTTAAAAAGTGCAAAGGATCTGAACATAGATCCTTCTCTGAAAAAAGATATACCAATGGCCAATAAGAACATGGAAAGCTAATATTTCATTAACCATCACAGAAATACAAGTCAAAACTATAACCGGATACGATTCTACATCCACTAGGAGGGCTAGAATACAAAAGACAATCTCAAGTGTTAGCAAGGCTATAGGAGAGAGAAATGCCCAGAAACAACTTTACTTTCTTTGCGGGGGGCGGGGCATGCCCATGGTATATGGACGGTCCCCAGGGCAGAGATCAAACCCTTGCCACCACAGTGACCCAAACTGCTACAGTGACAATACCAGATCCTTAATCTGCTGTGCCACAAGAGGACTCTCTCCTAAACTTCTAATGTAAGATGGTCCCATTGCTTTAGAAAAAATGTTTGATAGTTCCTCAAATGTGAAACCTAGAGTCATCTTATAATCTAGCATTCCCGCCTTTTCATACACAACCAAGAGAAATAAAAACATACATCCCATAAAAACCTTGTACATGAATATTCATGGTTGCCACATTCCCAATAGCTCCAAAGTGGAAATAGCTGAAATGACCATTAACTAATAAATGGATAGATAAAATGCGGTGTATTCATGCCATGAAATATTTTTAGCAGTAAAAAAGGATGAAGTAATATACTTCGATATGGGTGTACTTTGAAAATATGCTAGGTGAAAATCACAAAACGCCATATATTGTATGATTCTATTTAAAAAAAAAAAACAGAAACAAACAAAAAAAAACCTTCCAGAATAGACAAAAATAAGATGGAAATAGACTAGTGGCTGCCTAGGACTGGTGGGGGGTGGGGTGAGTAGTGAATGACTGCTAACAGTGTTTCTTTTGCTGGGGGACAAAAATGTGCTAGAATTGTATTTTGACGATGGCTGCATAACTCTGTGAGTATACTAAGAAACACGGAATTGTACAGGTTAAATGGGTGAATTATATGGTATGTGAATTATATAATAAATAAAACTGTCTTAAAAATCTTAGCTTTTGAAAATGATTTGTAATAGGAAGTGTATGGTAAGAGAGGGGAGCGGTCAATGATGATAAATTAACATTTTTTCTGTTAGAGTAGATGGATTTTAGTGCCAATCACTGAAATGGTTCGGAAAGAGTTTTGAATAGGTTGAGTTTGAAAACAAGAGGTAATGCGTGTGATCCAGAATGTGGAGGAAAGGGAACCCTCGTGCACTGTGGATGGGAGTGCAAATTGGTGCAGCCCCTACGGAAAACAGTATGGAGGTTCTTCTAAAAATTAAACTACCATACAATCCTGCAATTCCTCTTCTGGGTATACATCTAAAAGAAACAAAATCATCACATCAAGGAGGTATCTGTACCCCTTGATCATTGCAGCATTATTTACAATAGCCAAGACCTGGAAACAACATAAATGTCCATCAACAGATGAATGGATAAGGAAGTGTAATATGTACATACAAAGGAATATCACTCAGCCATTAAAACAAAGATGGACATCCTGCCATCTGCAACAACACGAAGGAAACCTGAGGGCATTATTACAGCTACCATGTGATCTTGGTCACATGTGAAATCTAGGAAGACCAAATTCACTGAAACAGAGAACGGGTTGTTGGTTGGCAGGGGTAGGGGGTTGGGAGAAATGTTTGAAGGTTGGTCAAAGGGCGCAACCTTTCAGTTATAAGATGGATAACTTCTATAGATGCAATGATAGCATGGCAACCACAGCTAAGGATACTGAATTATACACTTGAAAGTTGCTAAGGGAGTAAATCTCTTATTTTGTGGGGTGACAAACGCATGAACTAATATTACTGTGGCAAGCATTCTGCAACGGATATGCATATGCATTGATCACACTGCACACCTTAAATGGACCCAATGTGATACATTAATTATAGCTCAATAAAGCTAGGGGGCAGAGAGGATTCTAAGCTTACTGGCTGGATAGGGGATCATTACTGCAAGTGGGAAGCAAAGTCCTCCGCACATCTTTTTGAAAAAGGAAAAAAATTCAATTGATGGAATTTACAGAAGTGACTAAACCGGAATTTTTTTTTACAAATTTAAGAAATCTGAAAAACAGAATGATTTGCCTTACATTCAATTGTAGTTGGTGGATAACTTTTAATCACACGGCAATTTTAAAGAAGGCAAACTATACCATGAAATACGAAATATTTTAGATTCAGTTTTCCTCTTTTTGTTTACCACCCAACCTCATCAATTAAGACTTATATTTGAGAAGTGTCTGATTAAGAAGATGACAAATGGGATGAAGATCTATAATCCAGCCACAGACACCTGGGAAACAAACCATTTTCAGCTATGATCTCTTTATAATTGTACTTTAAACAGCTCGTGCTGCTTATATGACTCGTCTGCCATCTAGAAGTGAGTGCTACTGCTTATAAAGCTAGAGACAGGTCAGTCAATGGCCATAATGCCACTGACCAATCATCCATTAGCCATTACATGGCATCAACTTGAATTTACTTTTTGATGGGCTATAGAATGTCAAAGCCAAGGAAAAGGACATTTTAAAGGTTAGTGTTATACCCTGCCACATGAGACACTGGGGGCCTTTTTTTTGGAAAAATATAACCTGAGGTTATGGCAATGCTCATGTTTCTTTTCTCATTTATTCCACTTTGTTATTTGATCTGATTAGAAAAAGAGAAAGAAGGAAGTAGGTCATGTCTATTGTCATTTTGCTCTACAGATACGTCCGTGTGGGGAAAAAAATTAGATGTAACATAACCACATAGCTGCCTAGATCAGGAAATATTCCTGTAATTTCTACATTTTCTTGATAAATATTGTGAGTAAAATGTTGGTATAATTCAGCAAGCAAAGCCACATTGAAGTGAAAGGTTCCAGGCCAGGGACTGAATCTGAGCACCACTGCACCGTGCCAGGGATTAAACCCATACCTCTTTAGCAGCCCGAGCCAGAGCCACTGCAGTCAGATTCTTAACCTCCTGTGCCACCGCAGGAACTCCAGAGTTTGGGAATTTTTATCATTCAGTTATATCTTCAGTAGCCACCAGGAAATGAGCTAGACTTTGGGACACTGAACGTACTGAAAGTCTGACAAGGAAAACCATGCTGGAGTATTTATGTAAAACTATATTCTGAGTGTACTTAAGCACAAACCATGCTGTGTGGCACTCTATGGTTCACAAGTTAGACTCACTGTTTTCATCTGTATTATAGAACAACTTGAGAATGCAAGTCGTGCAGGTATATTATGCCTGTTTTACTCATAAAGAAACTGACATGAAGCGTCCCAAATGTCCTCTGAGAGACACACTGTATTGCATTCTCCGCAAAATGTGATTGAACATTTTCATTAGATGCATATGATGCCAAATTTACACATTTAGTGAGTTCAGTAGGTTCACATTTTTTTTAACCCAAGCAGAACCGTCTACCATTTGGTAAACTAGAAGCTACATAATCGAAAGGTGAGATGATCTAAAACCCACCACCCCATACCCTTCTTGTCTCTGTAGTTCATCGGTTCTAAAACCACTGTCAGGTCATCCCTACAATGAATTAACAATCAAGACCAAAGTACAGCATTAAAATGTCTCTGGCTGGTCAAACTATTACACACAGGATAGAAAAATGATAAAGTTCTACTGAAGAGCATAGGGAACTACATTCAATATCCCGTCATAAACCATAATGACAAAGAATATGAAAAAGAATATATATATACATTATATGTATAACTGAGATGTTGGTTTAACATTGTAAACCAACAACACTTCAATAAAATTTTAAAAATAAAAGTAAGTTTATAAATAACCAATTTCTGGCTAAATGAAATCTTCCGTGAATGAGGAAAGCAAGCCCTGCTTCCATCTGCTACAAGCAATCCCAAGAGCCAATCCCATTTGGCTCTTGTGATCTAATCTCACCAGGAAACATGGAGACAGAGAGCCCGAGGAGCTGAGGTTTCCGTGACCAGAGCTTCAGTGGCGTTTGGAATAGAGAACAGAGGACACACAAAACCACAAGGGCAACCTCAAGGCCTGGCCAGGATGAACTCTCAATTAACCACCTGGTCCAGGGGAAGCAGGACAAGGTTGCAAGACACAAAAATAAATAAATAAAGGCACCCTCTGCTGATTTTGCAGTCGTGTCAAAGACTAATGCTATTCTCCTAATTCGACCTGCCAAGATAGTTTTCTATATTGACTTAACATACTCTTTTATTTCTTTCTAAAGTCTTTCTCAGTCTAAAAATGCACTTATCCTTCCTTTGTGTCCTCAAGAAAGACACACTGCAACTTCCCTTTTTAAAATGTAATGCTTCATAATCTGTACTGGATTAAATTTTATCTTGGAGAATTGTGTTCTTTATATTCTTCTATAAATTACATATTTTTCCCAGCCATAAATATTTGAACCATTAGACTCTGCCTCTCTTGTCTGTTTTTTCCTTTGGCTGCACCCACAGCTTATGGAAGGTCCTGGGCCAGGGATCAAACCTTCACCACAGCTGTGACCTGTGTCACAGCAGTGACGACACTGGATCCTCCACCTGCCAGGGAACTCCTGTGCCTCTCCTTTTTCTTGCCCACAAATAATATGCTAAGCTCTCTGCCTTATGTCTCTGTATCTCCTCATTACCTTATTCCCTAACTCACTATCTTAATTTGAATTCCCTCATAGGCAAATTTACTTGCCTTTCGCCCTGTCTCATTCCTGATTCATTTTATACAGCTGCCACATTTTCTTTCTAAAACACAATTTTACTCAGGTCATAACTCCATGCAAACACCTTGACCGATCTTTCACTGCCCCACCCTCAAGTGTCTAATTGCAGGCTTGCAACTGAAGAGCTTTAAAGATGGACAGCCTTCCTTTCCCATCTCGTTTCCCACTGTTCTCCCATCCACTCTGCTCAGGCTAAAGAAAATGATTTTTCTAAATTTTTTAAACCTCATGCAGTTGCCGACAGGATTCAGTACTCCTGGGACGTCTCTTGTGACCTTCTTCTCCTATTTAATAATGCCTCGTGTTCTAAGACCCATATCCAGTGTCATCTGAAAATGATGCTTTCCCTGATTCCACGGTCCTCTGAACTCCCACAGAGTCTTGTTTATAGAATACATCACTTTCTACTTTATATTACAGTCATTTATACACATCTATTCCCCACACATGAGAAAATTCTTAAAGCGATTTTACTGATCTAACTTTCAAATCCTCCACAATGTCCCCAATGAAATGATGCATTACAGAGAAATCAAATAGAGCTTGGTTAAATTTTTAAAATAATCACTTGCAACATCAATAATATTATCGAAACGATTTCCTTACAAATCCTCATGACAACAAATGACACATATGTTTTCTCTCCTTCATTCACTTGTTAATTCTACATGTTTTGAGGGTGGAGAAATGAACAATACAGATGCTGGCCTTAATAAAGAGAAGACAGAAGAAAAGTCAGCAAGAAGGAAAATCAGCCCAATAAGCTGCAATTTATATTATGATACTGAAAGAAATGACATCCAATTCTGTCAGAAAGCAAAGCATCTACCTCCTCGCACTGCTCACAAATATGAAATACTGTCTAATCTATGATGCGTTGTAAACCAGGACCCACACAATATCTCCTCTTTGAAATAGAAGGAATCATAATATTCTAATTCAGAGAATATTACCTAAACAGAGACACTGTTCTTTCTCATCTTTGTCACTCTCTGTGAGATTAACATATTAACACATTACTAACCTTTTCAAAATGTATGCAAAATACTATGTCATTTTTCTGCACGTGTGTATTTTCTTTAATTATTTCTATTGTTTCTACACTAAGGAGATTCAATAATCCCTCGGGCACATATCAAGAAGTTTTGGTATGTAGATTGTCTGAGAATGCTTACGTGGCTTGGTTCATGGTTTAATTTGCTAAAATTCTGTTTTTTTTTCCTTCCAAAAAGATGCTCAATATGTCTTGCAACACATATTAAAGTGGTGTATGTATCCTGAGTTATCTTTCAGCGAGTTGCTCAACTAATTTAGAAGGAGGCTGAAAAAGTAAAGATTAATCTAAAGATAGAAAACTATCAAGAAGGTGGGTACCTGTGGCACTTTACACATCTAGGGCAATATGCAAAAAAATGTTCAGTTTTATATAACTCATGGCTCAGGGGACAGAACTATGCTAACAAAGATATACCAAAACTTGATGGCTCAGTCAATTGAGAAGTTCCCTTATTTCCCACATACCAATCCAGAGATAGGCAGCCAGGCCAGAATCCTGTTCCAGAGGTCTTAATAGCTATGAGCTTGTTCCTTGATCTTAGCACACCAACAATCCAGTAAGAAGAGAAACTGGAGGACAAGCTAGGTTCTCATAAAATTGCGATGTAGCCCTCAAAGCCATTTCTTCCAGCTGAATACCTGCAAACAATTCCTAGTCACATGGCTGCACCCAGCTGCAAAGAGACCTGGGCAACAGCGGGAGCTAAACTCAGGGATTCCATTAATAAAAGGCAGAAAGGAACAGTGGGTGCTGGGAGGCCACTGAATTTGCAGACTCTGCCACAAAACTTGACATTAAAAAAATAAACACTGAGTAACAGGAAGACAGAGCAAAGCTCTTTAGATGGTAAATATAAATACATTGGGAATTTGAGAGAAAAGCAATCCAAATAATGGTTATATGATGATGGACTCCAAAGCTATTGTTTCTTACTGGGGAAAAAGAAGTAGTAGTCACTATTGCATGCTCTCTGAATGTATCAATGAAATAGGGTCCTCTGGATAAAAAGATTTATACCACCATGAGCAATGAGGAATAGAATTTAATTTTACCCTTAAAGGATAACATCTTACACCGAAGAACTGAAGTCCCAGAAACAGTGATACACTTTAAAATATTAAAAGGGGGGATAAATAGAGAAGATAAAATAAGTCCTTTACATGAAGGAGAAAAATGGATGGTACCTATTATTCCAAAACTCAAAAAAAAATTAGATTTGGCAATAATCTTTATAATGCATGATATGCTTGTAACAGATTCGGTTAAAGGGCAATTAAGATATTTGGGAGAACTAGAGCATTTTGAGACTGTCGTGGGTGACTTCCTCAGAAAGCATACTCCCTTCACCATTATTCTCTTGGTATCAGAGTCAGAGACAAACACTGTGTTTAAGGAACCAGAAATCTGACTTTTTAAAATAGACATTGCCAAAGATTTTAAGTGTATAAATCACAGGGCCCTTGGGTAATCACTGGTGTCGTCAATACTGTTACAGTGTTTTGCAGACAAAATGGGTATAAACTAAAGAATGCAATTACACATTCGAATCTTATGTTTTCTGCTTTTTCTTCATCTAATTTACTAAAATTTAAGTGTTCTAGTAGAAACATATTACCTCTATTTAATATTAAGCAATGATATTAAGGCCATCAAATTAATAGAACCTAGAATGGTCTAAAAGTCCATCCTTAAATGGAAAGGAAAAATGTAGACAAATACTAATCTTTACACGTTTTGATTGAAATAATAAAGTTCTCTAGTAAAGTTTAAGAGCAGAAGTTTTGTATCTTGGTGTCTTATATACATATATATACACACATATTTGTCTTTTTAGGACCACACTCATGGCACATGGAGGGTCCCAGGCTAGGGGTCAAATTGGAGCGGTAGCCACTAGCCTATGCCACAGCCACAGCAGCACCCGGATCTGAGCTGTGTCTGCAAACCACCACAGCTCGTGGCAGTGCCAGATCCTTAACCCACTGAGCGAGGCCAAGGATCGAACTTGCTTCCTCATGGATACAGGTCAGATTCATTTTCTCTGAGCCACGAAGGGAACTCCTCCTTCACATCATGTTTTTATTGCCGTTGTTAACAGAGGCTCAGCCGCCCTAAAACAAAACATAGGGTCATCACCCTTTTGAAACAATATTAATTCATTTTGCTCCCTGTCCAACTCTGATTTCTCGAGGAGTTAAGAGGCTTCCTCTGAAATGTTCTTAAATACATCTCCCCTTTAGAAGCGTGGCATGCCTTTCCAACAGCATGAGAACCTGGGGTCAAAGCCCACGCCTGTGCAAGAGTTTTCTTTCAACAAGGCCGAGAACGTTCTATGATGGCCCTCATCTCGCAATGGCCCTGCGTGATTACCTTTGATCTCTTCATTATCCTCTTCTAATAAACTAAGCATATGCTGTTCAAAATGATAAGGTTGGATCAGGCAGGGAACCAGCCATTTTGAGCACTTGCAAAGTACAGATAGGATCCTAAAGGCTTTGCATATGTTACAGATTTGCCTTTAATTTCACTAAATCTTGCCAAGATAGAGAGAGGAGTGCTCTTGAACTGCTGAGAGAACCAAAGCGCAGCTTGCCGGAGTTTCCACAGGAATTAATTGGCAGAGCTGTAATGTTCCATATAAGTCCATGCAAGTGAAAGAAAAGCTGGAAAACAAACATGGAAATTCAAGCTTTAATGCTGACTTCCTATCTCGCCGGATTTACCTTCTGCCTCTCCAGACTATGAGCCCTTCACGAGCACACCAGAGCATTTTTGTGAGTTGTTGTTGCTCTGTTTTCATGCAGCGACAACAACAGCACTCAATAGAACAAAGAAGACGTGTTCATTTATTTGAAATTGGTGCTCTCTGCATGTGTTGGAATGTAGAGCTTTACTGTTGGACTCTTTTGTGCTAATTCCCAGCTTTTCCCGTGGGGAAACGGACATCCAGAAATGACTGTCCTTCCTCTTCAATGCTGTTCAGCCAGAAGCAGCAGAACCAGGATTTGAACTTATGCCCTCTAAGTCAGCAAAACGCCCGCTCCACTGTTTTACGACAGCAAGTAGACGCCATAAAAGCAGGCGTTTTGAAACTGCATGTTGTTTCATAGTTTCTGCCTTCACTGGCTTTAATAGAGCATCTCTTCTATTTGGTGTCTGGACTGCCTTTTGCCAGAGATAAGCTCACCAACTCAAATCTCAGAGCACTCCAGAAAGAACCTGCTTCCATGGCAGGGTCTTGACCACCAAATTACCTTCGCTTTTCTTCTGACAAAATTCAAGTTTACTAAGTTTCATGATGTTGCCCAAGGACCATGGAGAAATATAAGAGAAAGATTTATGCTCATAAAGTTATTTTTTCCTCTACTGTGTAAGCAAGCTCAAGGAAAACATCATGGAAGCATAGAGAAGAAGAAAATGAAAATTTAAACTAAAGTATGTGTTTTCCTAATAATCTTCCTTACTTCTATTTTTATATATATTATAGATTTTATACATAAATGTAAATTCTATACATATTTAAATAAACTATATATAAAACATATATATATGTATACATGTCCCCCTTTCTTGCATTTATGTCATCATACATCTTTATGAACAAAACCTAACACTTATGGATTGATTGATTTTCGGCCATGCCTGAAGCGTGCACAAATTCCCAGGCCAGGGATCAAACCCACGCCACAGCAGTAACAACACCAGATCCTTAACTAGGCCACCAGGGAACTTCCCAAAACCTAGCACTTTATAATTGTGCGTTCAGCTTTTAGGTGGAGAGAGCTGAAGAAATGGATGTAAGGTCAGGCTCTGGTTCCAACCACAACAACCAACATAGTCTGCAAAGGTTTTTAATATTCATCTTTCTTCTATGAATTTACCAACTCGGAATGCTCCTTCGAATAATGTTTTCAGACCATAATACTGAAAAATTTGAGAGGGACACCTATTAAGCCATCCAGTCTCTGCTGTACATAAATTACACACAGACTCAGCCATGGAATTACCAACAATGATGGGAAAGCTTTAGTCAGCAAAGACAAAGGTCCTTATGGGTGACCCTAGCTGGGGAGGACAGCTTGAAACTCCCTTCGTTAAGCCTCTCAACTACAGGTGAAAAATAATTTACATTCAATTTTGAAAAGCAAACGAATGAAAAAGAGATATGATTTTTGGCGAAGCCTCAATCCCATAGTAATTTTCTTCCCATCACTTATTTTCTTCCACTTCTATTGAGATATAACTGATCTACAGCACTGTCTAAGGTTAAGGTGCACAGTATAACAATTTGACTCACATGCGTCATGAAATGATTATTGCAAAAAGTTTAGTAAACATCCATCATTGCATACAGTTGCAAAATGAAAGAAACGATGTAAAAATCCTTCCTTGTGTTGAGGACCCAAGATTTACTCCCTTAGCAACATCCATTGTACATCACATCCCCAGTACTTATTTATCTTAAAACCGGAACTTTGCACCCTTTCACCACCTTCCTCCAATGCCCCTCCCCCCAACCCTCTCTCTGGGGACCACAAAACTGATCTTTTATTCTATGAATCTTTGCTTCTGATGTAAAATTGACCTGCAATACCGTGTTAGTTCCCGGTACACAAGCCAGTGATTCGATATTTCTATACATTTCAAAATGGTCACCGTGATGTCTAGTTACCACGCCACCGAAGATATTACGTAATAATTACCTACATTCCCTACACTGTATATTTAATCCCTATCACTGATTAATTTTGTAACTGCAAGTCTGTACCTCTTCATCTCCCTCGCCCTTTCCTCTCCTCCCCACTGGCAACCACCTGTTTGTTCCCTGCATCCATGACTGCTTCTGCTTTGTTATGTGGGTCCATTTGATTTTTAGATTCCAGATATAAGTGATGTCATATGGTATTTGTCTTTCTGTGTCTGACTTATTTCACTTATTTCCTCCCATTATTTTAAAAGTAGAACTTAAGAAAATGATACATAAAAAAAAACGAACCTGACGGATGAACTGAGCCTAAGCGGTGTGCGTGATACTGAGTAAATAAATGTCAGGCTAAGGCAACATGAGCATAGGAAAAAGGACTCAGAGCCTCGCTCTAACACACTTTTCCTTGGATGGAACTAGAGACTCTCATACTGAGTGAAGGAAGTCAGAAAGAGAAAGACAAGTACCATACGATATCACTGATATCTGGAATCTAATATAAGGCACACATGAACCTTTTCACACAAAAGAAAATCATGGACATGGAGAACAGACTTGTGGGATGTTTTGGGAATTTGGGGATAATAGATGCAAACAATTGCCTTTGGGATGATAAGCAGTGAGATCCTACTGTATAGCACTGGGAACTCTATCTAGTCATTGAGCATAATAATATGAGAAAAAGGAATGTATACATGTATGTGTAACTGGGTCACCATGCTGCACAGCAGAAAAGGGACAGAATACTGGAAACCAGCTATAATGGAAAACATAAAAATCATTAAAAAATTTTAAAAGTGTTTTTCTTATAGGAAAGACTTTTTTTTTTTTTTTTTTGGCTGTTGAGGGCCATACCCCACAGCATACGGAAGCTCCCAGGCTATGGATCAAATCCGAGCTGCAACCGACCTACACCACAGCCACACCAACGTGGGACCAAGCTGAGTCTGTGACCTACACCACGGCTCATGGCAGTGGCAGATCCTTAACCCCTCGAGTGAAGCCAGGGATCAAACCCACGTTCTCATGGATACTAGTCAGGTTCGTTACCACTAAGCCACAACAGGAACTCCCATTATTATTTTATGCATCCATTACACAAAATATAAGCAATCTCGAAGGGCTTGTGGAATGAATACCTCCGTCTGAAATACCTGAAAAGAAAGGAAGGGAGTGACATCTTTCCCAGAATCCTTAAGGGAACGTTCCTCTCCAGCGAGTCGGCCCATTTCAGTTGTTTCATCACAAACTTTGAGTATCCACAGGAAATTCAATGCAAACTGTTATTGCCAGGAATTGTTAAATACATCAGCACAATAAGTCCCAATTTGAATATTTCTGGTTGTATATGTCTCATGTACAAAACAGCCATAAATCACAGGCATTATGTTGTTTAATGACCCTTTTATTTAAAAAAATAAAAAACACCTACACCATGATTTTCTCAACACTGAAAGCCAGCAGAACCAAAAAAACCCAACTTCGTTTCTTTCAACAGTCTTTATTATGTCAGTAAAAACAAAGCAAGATAAAACAAACAAAAAAAGCTGTGTTCCGTTGTGTTTCTCTCTTGATGGTATCTTCAGGTAATTTCAGAACTACCTTGTGTGCCTTAAGTGACTGCACCCGGAGCAGGAGCTCCATTTCCTTGTTTCACTTCTCCCTTTTTATCACCGGAGTCTGGTCTTTTCATCTACACTTTACGGTAAAAATGAAAATGACTTAAATGAGAAAAGCCATGTATAGACCTTGTGAAGCATCTCCAAAAACCCTTCATCTGGAATAAAGAGTCTTTATGGAGTGATAGACAATACATTGGAATTACTCTGCTTATAATTATGACACATCATCAAGTTCCATTTTCCAGTATTTGCTGGGGCACAGCGTGTGGACAGAAAAGCAGAGGAATCACGAACAATTACCTCACCAAGTGCACATTGCTCTGTAAACCACCCAGGTCTCTCTGGAAGCTTCCATCACGATCCCTTTTAGTCATTTCCCTCCCAAAGGTATTGTTTTTCTACCTCTATTAATTATCAGTGACTAGTATTAACTGCTCTTGAACTAATTCATGGAAATGGGATAAATTGTCCCCTTGTTGTGACCAGTTTCTTTCACTCAACATGGCTGTGGGCTGCATCCACGTTGCTGCAGGTAGTGATAGTTCATTCTTTTTCACTGCTGTAGAGTGTTCCTTGCATGCAAATTCCACCATTAACTTTCTATTATAAGCAGGCATGTGGGTTATTTCGAGTGTGGGGTTTTTACGTTACTAATGACACTCTAATGCATATCTTTTTATTTATTTATTTATTTAGGCTTTTTAGGGCCGCACCTACGGCATATGGAAGTTCCCAGGCTAGGGATCGAATCAAGAACTGCAGCTGCCAGCCTACGCCAGAGCCACAGCCACATCAGATCCAAGCCATATCTGCGAACTACACTGGAGCTCATGGCAAGTCCAAATCCTTAACCCACTGAGCAAGTCCAGGGATTGAACCTGCATCCTCATGGATACTAGCTGGGTTTCTTATCACTGAGCCACCACGGGAACTCCTGATGTGTATCTCTGAAGCCTGTGCCACTCTCTAGGAATTAGCAGGTCATGTTTGTGGCACATGGTCAGCTTTCAATGATAACTTCCAAACAATATTCTGAAATACCTGTAACAACCTATACTCCCATCAGAGCTGTGTGAGGGACCCCACTGCTCTACAGCCTTACCTTAAATTGGTATCACCATCTCTTTTTAAAATTTTAGGCATTGTGGTGGGTGTTTAATAATTTATTTCTCTGATGACTTAAATTAGTGGGGCATCTTTTCATTAGTTTATTAGCTGTTAAAATAGTCTCTGTTAGGAAGTGTGCTAGCTTAACCATTTTGCCTTTTGTTGTTGTTGTTGTTTTTCTGCTTTTTTTTTTTTTTTTTTTTTTTTTTGACCCTGCCTACAGCATGTGAGTTCCTGGACCAGGGATTGAACCAGAGCCATAGCAGCAACCCAGGCCGCTGCAGTGACAATGCCAGATCCTTAACCCACTGTGCCACAAGAGAACTCCTCGCCTGCTTTTTCTTTGTTTTTTAGTCATACTGCATCTCTTTTTCTTGATTTATTTATGAATTGTTTATATATTCCGCACACACGTCTTTGGTCAGATTAAACATTTTGCCCATATTGTCTCCTGCTCTGTTGCTGTATTTTCTTTTACTCAAAGAGTATTTAAAACTATACTCGACATTTTGTAAGAACCTGTAAAAGAAACAAATCTGAAAACAATATGTATGTATCACTGAATCACTCTGCTATGCACCTGAAACTAACACAACATATTAACTTTATACTTCAATTAAACACACGCATACAACCATCTTATCCACAGAAAAAGGAAAGCAAAACTCTTCCGTACAGGCTGTCTGATAACCAAAATCATGTTAAACCCCTGGCATAGAGTAGGAGCTCAATAAATATGTGTTGCATTAATTAATAAATGATGGCCTACATTTCAATTCTGTCCAATAAAGTCCTTATCAAAATATCACTTCAATATCCAAGTCAGTGTAGTAATGGCAGTTTTCCAGGGGAAAAAAAACATGAATAAGAAAAATTTTGAAATATCTCGAAGGTCTGTTCATGTCTCACGGGCCAAAGAAGAGAAGCATGGCTGACTCTGTGAATATTCTGAAGGACTGTACTAATTTTACGAAATTCTTAATCCAGGTAAACCTGCCATACACTGTTTTACTCTAACAGTACATCTAACTCCAAATGACATATTAAAGGAAAGAAACACAGAGAGGATAAAAAGCATGAAAGAGCCGAAAAGGAAATAGACGAACAAATGTATCGCTGGAAGACTTGAAATGAGACCATTCCATGTTGAATGGGCAATCACGTTCAACAGACAAAACGTGTTGGCTGCTCAACCACCATAAACCACTTTCAGGAGTTCCCATTGTGGCTCAGCAGGTTAGGAACCTGACTAGTATCCACGAGGGGGCGGGTTCAATCCCTAGCCTCCCTCCATGGGTTAAGGCTCCGGCATTGCCACTAAGCTGCAGTGTAGGTCTCAGATTGGCTCAGATCTGGTGTTGCAGTGGCTGTGGTGTAGGCCAGCAGCTGCAGCTCCAATTCGACTCCTAGCCCAAGAACTTCCATATGCTGCAGGTGTGACCCTAAAAAGAAAAAAAGAAAAAAAAAACAAAAAACAAAACCTTACTTATTAAAAAAAAAAAAAAAAAGCTTTGTCAACTGCCTTGGATACTGTTCCTGGTTTTGTTTTTAAATAAGTTGCGTGGAACCTCAGTAAAAAGCTCCATGGTGGACATGGATGCGAATAAAACCCTGGATCTGTGAACAGCTGTTCTTGTACTGTGAAAATGGTTTGGTTGGAGGAATACACGTAAATCTATATAAACAAAGTGAGCATTTTATAATGGCATCTTAATTTTGTGAATACTTCCTATAGCTCATACATATTTCAACAGTTGCAATCAATTAGGGAATCTATTAACACTTCCTATTGTCAGTCCTATCATGTCATAAATATATATTACTTCTCAAGGTGAAATAATAAAAAGGACCATTTAAAGAATGAAACATTCCCTTAAAGTCAAGTCTTTTAACAGTGGCATAAAACAAGCACATCTGCAATCATTTCAGTAAAATGGTCAACCACTGACATCTATTGGCAAAAATAAGCAGACAAGTCTTGGCTAACTTATAAACTGGACAGAATTTTTCTTCAACGGCTTTAGTTCGCATATTATAAGTTTACTTAGAAATTAATGTTTAGCTATAGTTTTTGTTAAGTTATGTAAGGTCATGACGCTTTAAATATACAGCTCCAGGAGTTCCTGTCATGGCTCAGTGGAAATGAAACTGACTAGCATCCATGAGGACACAGGTTTGATCCCTGGCCTCGCTCAGTGGGTTAAGGATCCAGCGTTGCCATGAGTGGTGGTGTAGGTCGCAGACATGGCTGGGATCTGGGCATTGCCGTGGCTGTGGTGTAAGCTGGGGGCTATCACTCTTATTAGACCCCTAGCCTGGTAACTTCCATATGCCACAGGTGCAGCCCTAATATTTAAAAAAAAAAAAAAAGATAAATACACAGCCCCACATACTAAAGTTGTGTTAGAAGTGGCCTAAATAATTGTGTTTTTTTCCCCTCATAAGATCACAAATCAGAAAGAATGCCAATTTTGTTTTTATAAAAAAGATGAAATGTGTGGTTTGAGAACAAGTTTCATGTTTGGCAAACTCAATTTTCTCATTTGCCAAAGGATTAGTTTAAGCTCATCAAATACACGGTATTCTTAACTTTTATAAAAAGAGAAGAAGATACATCTCCTTAAATCATCAAGCAAGTCTGATCATAGTTCCATTTCCCCCGTGAATTTCTTGGGCTTCTCGTCGTCTGTGTTCCATGCTTTGCTCTCATCTCCCTCTCCCACCAAATCCCCCTTCCTGGACCATCATCCAGTGACCTCTCCCAGCATTTTATAACTTCAAGACAATGATGTCTTCTCAAGGTACCATCACACCAGCAAGCCTCTGGGTGTAACATTCATTACACATTAAACACCTACTGTCCACAATTTCAGCTGGTGTGATTCCAAAGTAGATGAGATGGACACACGTGCCAGGTTACCGGGAGTTTTCCGTTCAAGTAATCAGAGAGAAAAGCAAAATTAGTAGCATAGGATTCCGGACAGTATAAGGGCTATTGATGGGGGTATAACAATTAGGGAGAAGACAGGTTGCTGTGTGTTAGACAGAGTAAATGTAGTGGCGAGTAAGGCCTCACTGGACACTTGAACAAATGAGGGGAGGTCATAAGTCACCGAAAGGCTAGAGAAGGACTGTCCAGAACGAAGGCAACACTGCTGAGGAAGAAGGAGGCTTGGAGAAATAGAAAAAGTGGCAACGAGACCAATGTTGCTGCAGGGAGTGAGCCAAAGATCACATAACAGGAGACAACGTCAGAGAGGAGACAACACCAAATTCAGTGATGAGCTGCAGCTCGCTCCAGGGCACTGGCTGTACCACTCAGGGGCATGAGAAGCCGTGGGACAGGTGAAGTGGAGAAGCCTGTGATCTGACTTATTGGCAGATATTTTAGCGAATATTTTATATAAAAAGGAAAGAAACAGGGGAGACTAATGTGACTCCATCTGACAAACTCTTCCCTGCAATGAGCTTCATACAGAGAACGCAGTGAGAGACGACGTATTTCAGAAATATGTGTGTTTTAGGGTTAACGTTATAAAGAATTCTAAGTCAGAGAAAGAGCGTATGAAATATAAAAAAGTAAAAATTCTTTTTTTCAGTAAAAAAAAAAAATACCATGTCCTTTAAGAAGCCTAGTTTCAGCTGTTTATATGAACATTCTATCAGTAAAACTAGGGAATGAATTGAATTCATTATCTGCTACAACAAACGAAAAAACTCCTTGTTTTAGTCATAGACGTTTTTCAGTAAAATTTCACCACACGTCAGAGTATTCCCCCAGTTTGATCACTTCTCACTACCTCCGTTGTTGTCACCTCTTTTTAAGCCACCATCATTTGTCACCTGAATTATTTCAGATTTTTAGTAGCCTGCATACTCCTGCTGAGGCTTTCCATTCTCTCTTTAATAGCGATTGGGATCCTATTAAAAGAGCTTTGACTTTGTCTTCCCACCTTCCCAGAGAAATGGCAGAAAAAAATTAGGAGTTCCCATTGTCATTCTGCTGTTATGAAACCAACTAGTATCCATGAGGATGCGGGTTCCATCCCTGGCCTCGCTCCGTGGGTTAAGGATCCAGCATTGCCATGAGCTGTGGTGTGGGTCATAGACACGGCTCAGATCCTGTGTTGCTGTGGCTGTCATAGGCCGGCAGCTGCAACTCTGATTCACCTCCTAGCCTGGGGACTTCCATATGCCGCAGGTGCAGCTCTAAAAAGAAAAAACAGAAAAGGATCCCCCAAGTTGCCAGATGGAGAATAGAGCACAGGGGTGAAGGACGCAGAGATAACAGCCATCATTCAGGGAAGAGTTATCGCTTAATTCGTGTGGGGATATGAAGGTGAATGAGTAAAAACCGGGGGGGGGGGAGTCCAATCAAAGTCCGATTAAAAGGCTTTGGTAACTAAATGTAAGAGTGTGAAAGAAAAAAAAAAAAGAGTCAAAGGAAAAGTCTATAAACAAAGTCAAAAGGACTTCTTCTGCAATTCCCAGGAAAAAAAAAGACTTCTCATGAATAGCTAGAGATTATTCTTGCCTTATTTGCACTTAAATCTGTGCTAGATGGGTATACTAAAACTATCTGATAACATTCAGAAATTCAAGAACATTATGCTATCACTTATATCTGGTACCTAATATACAGCACAAAGGAACCTTTCCACAGAAAAGAAAATCATGGACTTGGAGAATAGACTTGTGGTTGCCAAGGGGGAGGGGGAGGGAGTGGGGTAGATGGCGAGCTTGGGGTTAATGAATGCAAACTATTGCTTTTGGAATGGATTAGCAGTGAGGTCCTGCTGTGTAGCACTGGGAACCCTGTCTACTTACTTACGACACAGCATGCTAATGGGAGGAAAAAAAGTATGTATACATTTATGTGTAACTGGGTTCCCATACTGTATGGTGGGAAAAAAAAATTATTTGGGGAAATAATAATAAAAAAAAGAAAAAAAAATCAAGAACATTGAATTACTTCTTTCATAAGATTTACAGCCATTGCAAATGAAAAAATTCTAGTATTTTCTTTCCAAGTGTATATCAGACACATAATAAAATATGTGATTTCACTTTATGGTAATATTACAGTATTAATTTTCTGTGAGAATTTTCTAAATCCGTTTTCCAAAGAAATACCCCTTCCTCAAGTCATAAGACATTGGCCATCAGAACCCCAGGTACATTCAACTATAAAATTCCAATTAATAATACATTCCAGTAAAAACATACTAGGGTTGCCTAATTAAAGCAACAATATTCTACCCAGATTTAGGCATGAAGGGAGGGGACACGTTTCCTGGGAACACGCTGCAATTCAGTAGTGTTTGTAATTGGGACACTTGATTTGTTTCAAAGGCACTGTGTGGGCCAAGTTACCTGAGAACCACCTCTACACCAATTACAATATCCGGATATGCAGTCAGCAGCTCAACATGAACCCCCTGGGTGGGTTCCCATTTCCTTGTATTTCCTCCAACTCACTTGGGATACCTAAAACTAGCCATAAATCCTCATGCCAGCTTTTCCTCCCGGCACCACCACATGAAGACTTTTATAGGGAAGTTCTTAAAATTTTTTTTCATCCTTCAATATATCCCTGAAGTTTTCGGCCAAAAATAATTTTTATTAAAATACTGTTTCTGCTGTACTTTTTCTTTTCAAACATTGCTTCCCTCAACATTTGTCCCAAGTTCACTCTGCTCTTTTTGATCACAGAATTCATTTTAACTTCATGCACTTCAAGTATTCACTTCTGAGTGCAGTTATCTTGGTGATTAAAAATCCTTTTAAAATACAATCTATTCTTGCACAGCAAACTGGAAATGAAGATACTTCTGTTTAAAGTGTGCTTTGTTGTGCATGAGTGTGTATGCGTGTGCATGTGTTCTTAGAAGGCTTTAAAATGTTCTCCTTTTCTTGAATCTAACCTTCCATTTTCCATACCCTTTGCTTCTCACTGGATTGTGAATGTGCCCTTTCGTAAGTCTGAAAATCTTTCAACCTTCACCCATTCATTCTGAGAATCAGCAGTATGTTATGTTTTTATAGAACCTTTCTTCCAGGGAACAGAGAGTGTTTCATATATATTACCACATTCATCCTTTAAATTTCTCTCGCAACACCCATAGCCCTGGCTAAACTATGCCTCAGTTGAAATCTCAATCTGTATCTTTAGTTCTTTCTTTCTTGACTGCCTTTCCCATAAACTCCGTAAATCACAGTGCAGAATCCTGCATCTGTAGAAAATAAGCATAATTCCATCACTCAAGTGACTTTTCTTTCTATCCTTGTTCTCAGGATTCACTATCTTTATTTCAAAACTTTACCACCATGGACCTGGCAGGCCTTCAGTTACTCAAGTCTTGCTACTTCCTCCTGGAACTTCTCCCTCATGAGTGAAATAATTTTGGAACGGAGCAGAACCCTGCAGGACTCCCCTCCAAATACAAAACTGAGCAGTTAATGATGAGGGCAACACAGTCGCAGACTCACTGTCTGATGCCCATTCCTGAGTTGGTTTATAGGTACTAGAACTGCCACCAGAGGATGAAAAAAGCTACCTGTGTGATGACCAGACTGCAGCCATGACAGAAACAGTTCTATCTTGAGTAGCACTAAGACTATAGCCTGCACAGTTCCAAAAACTGGCCTCAAGAGAATGGGATTCACATGATAGCTCATAATAATCAATATCGGGAGTTCCCATCATGGCTCAGTGGTCAATGAATCCAACTAGGAACCATGAGGTGGCAGGTTCAATCCCTGGCCTTGGTTAACGTTGGGTTAAGGATCCAGCGTTGCCATGAGCTGTGGTGTAGGTTGCAGACAAGGCTCGGATCCCGCGTTGCTGTGGCTCTGGCGTAGGCCGGCGGCTACAGCTCCAATTCGACCCCTAGCCTGGGAACCTCCATATGCCGCGGTAAGCAACCCTAGAAAAGGCAAAAAAAGACAAAACAAAACAAAAAGACATAATTACCAATAATCAATATCAGGCATCAAAATAACTGTAGCTTGCTCAGCCCATATATGTAAGCAGGCAACTAAAACTGTCAGCAAACATGCAAGAGACCCACGTTGGCATCTTCCACTCTGAGCACACGGTGCCCTGTGTCGGGATGAGGAGGCTGCACAAGACAGGTGATTGGCCCTAATGCCATAGAAATGGTGTGATGTTTGCCAGTGGGGAAGGGAAGGCAGCTCTCTGTCCCTTTGCTGTTCCCCTTAAAGAACCTGATTACAGGAATGAGATCACCAGGCGATTTCACACACCATGAATGCACGCCGTGCCTTGTCTAACCTGTTGGTTCTTTTCCTAGCTGTCAAGAAGAAGGAAGATTTAAGCAGTTAAAAAATGACTAGCTCTCTCCACCCAACAGCCCCTTAGCAATCCTGCAGGCAGACCACACCGGCAAAAGAATACCTGAAGCATTGGCCCGTCTGCACGCCACTGAGAAGGATGCAGAACCCAACCTCCTGCTTCCATGAGGCACCGAGATTCTCCCCAGCCCATTTTCGCCTTTAGAAGCTGTCATGGCTGAGCAGAATCCTTGGAATGGATCTCTGGACACGAGTCCACCTCTTCCCCAGATTGCTGGTTCTTCTGATTAAAAAGCACCTTTCCTTCCTACTCACACTTGACTCCCAAATTAGTGGCTTATGAGCAGCAGCAGGCCAAACCTGGGTTTGGTTACAATTTGACTGGATAACCTGCTTTTTTCTCAACCATGTCACTGATCTTTGCTCTAAGTCAGAGTTGTGCTCCTTTTTAATTTATTTTTTCTACTCATAATTAAAAATCACATTCTAGGAGTTCCTGCTGTGGCACAATGGGATTGGCAGCATCTTGGGCGTGCTGGGATGCAGGTTCGATCCCCGGCCTGGCACGGTGGCTTAAGGATCTGGCACGCCACAGCTGCAGTGTAGGTCACAACTGTGGCTCAGATCCAAACCCTCGCCCTGGAATTCCACATGCTATGGGGCAGCCAAAAAAAAAAAAAAAATTAAAAAAATAAAAAAAATAAAAATCACATTCTAAGTTTTACATGATTTTTATGTTATATAAAAATGTGTATTTTGAAACACTGATCCCTGGTACTAATACAGAGAATCTGTTAATTTTTACCATGAAGAAATCACTTTGATAAATGTTCTAGTCAATTGCCTCATTTAATCCTGACTATAGGCATAGAAGCTCAGGCCTATTTTATAGACATCAGAGATGGAAACACCCAAGATTTTCAAAGCTTAAATAACTTTCTCAAGGATGAGCAGAGTAAGTAGTTGAACATGGACTCAGATTGAAGGAGCCAAAACATATCACTATTTGTCACCCTACATTATCTCTGCACAATTATCTAAGATGGGCTTTTTTAAAGCAGTATTACTTTTCCTCAGAACTCATCAATTATCTATGAAACACTGTATTTCACAGCTCAGTCCTGGGCTCAGACTAGTTCAGAAAATCAGTCTGAAATCTGACCATTTACTTAGACAAGCTTAGCAGACTATTCAAGAGTAAAAGTTTTGCAGGCTTAAAATAAACTATTATCTTTCATCAGTCTTTAAAAAATAATTACCTTCAATATATATTTTAAAATAAAATAAAACCATGAGAAAGAATGTCAAAGGAAGAGATATACTGTAAAGAATGCATTTCTGATTTCTGTGTCCTAAGCTGTCCAGTTCTTTGCTTTGTTTTGCCTAATGAAATGCCTACTTATCTTCGTTGAAGCTATTCTGATCCAGAGGGCCTACTTTATATAGCATTGACTTTTCCCTTTGACTTCTTAATTCTAAGGGCTTGCTCAGCATTTCTTTGCGAACGGGTTTCTTCTCATGAACCTCATTTCTCTTCGATCACTTGAGGTAGGACCCGAGAGACAAGGGCTCAGTCCCAGACACTGAGACAAAAGCAAAATTTAACAAAAGCAAAATTTTAAGGATTGTCTGGGTAAACTGAACGACAGTGCTAAATGTTTGCCTTTACAGACTTATCGCATTTCACATAGGACATTCATAAGTATAGTTAACAAAGCAAAATGCCAAGCGAATTACCAAATAAAGGAATATGAATGTATTTCCTCCGTAGTGTAATACTGAAATAACACTACTAAATTTGAGGGCACAGGAGGGAGGGAAGAAGAGTTAATTATTTGAACTAAAACCCCAAAAGTTCAAGCGTAAAAATGTGACAAACAAATCTACTCAGCTTTTTCTATAATGTGGGTATTGCAGCACAAGAGATAATCCATACTCCATAAGTTAATCTTCGGTGCTTTGTGTCTTTTAACAGGATGAGGAGCATGAACAACGATGCAGTAGGAGTTCCCACTGTGGTGCAGTGGGTTAAGGATCTGGTGTTGGTGCAGGTCACAGCTGCGGCTCGGATTCGATCCCTCGCCCAGGAACTTCCACAGGCTGTGGGTGTGGCCCAAAGCATGTTATTAATGAAAAAAATTTAAAAAGAATTAAAAAGAAAAGAAAAACTACCCAACAGCCACAACATTGCAGCAGCTGCTATTTCACAAGCACAAGAAAGAGTCAAAGATCTGGGAAGACACACTGGTTATTTCTTCCTTTTCCGCCACTTCGAGTATGTCTCCTCTGGTTTCGACTGATTCCTTTAAAAACTACAATGGCAGTTCCCCTTTGAGTCTCTTTAACCTAAGATTGTGTTTATGGATTCAAAATTATTTCCTAATTAGCTGAAATCATAAAAATAGGTATGCAGCTTTTAAGCATTTTATATGTCCTTCAGATAAGCTTTGCATCATTGAAACTAAAGGATACCAGCCACGCAGATGTAAAAGGAAAATTTCCTAGGCAAACATTTATACCATATAAAAGCCATGCAAATGCTGGCTTTCAGAGGGAAAAAAAAAAAAAAAAAAGGCTTGTTCTTTTTTTTCTCAAATGAAGGCCTTTCCTCAGAGCACAGTTGCAAAGTTGAGATTTACATATTTTTTGACTGAAAAAATAATTTTCATATCACAAGGTAAGTGACTTCACAGTGTGAAGAGTTCAGGACACTGGTGCTGCAGGTAACAGGCCATTAAAGAAAGAGGCCTCAGGGAGTCAAGTTCACGGTTGAACTTGATTATTTCTATTTAGTGGAAACGCCAACCAAGTCCTTCAAGTTAAAGATAAAATCTAAACATCCTGAGTATGGAATGGATTCAGTGGTGTTTAGATATTAAACTTGACCTCAAAAGTAATGCAGTTAGATGAAGACTGTGGAGGGGAAAAAAAAAAAATAGGTGATAGGGACCATGTCAATATAGAAAAGTTTCCGCCTGGAAAAATATTCAGCGGCAGCAGCACAGATTCTTCCATCCATCCTGTCAACGAAGAAGAGATCAAGAGAGCAAGAAGGAAAACGGTTTTCCCTCCACGGCGTTTGTGTGAGTATAGAGATTTAACGTTTGTGATATAAAGGAACTTGCGACAGAGATTAAAATGACATTTAACGATAAAATACTAAATATTAGATCCTATTCATCAAACTCAGCAAGTTTAGAATCATAAGATGCAAAACTCTTACTAGCTATTCATTTGGTAACGTTGGCACAAAATAATATATTGTCACAGACTGTCAGAGAACTGACATTCTGCCAAGTAGTCTTTGATTCAAATTTGTAAAAGAGTGTGATGAGCAAAGGAGATCAGACTACAAGGAGGAAAAAAGAGAAAAGACACAAAGACACAGGGGCATAGAACCCACAGAATTTTGGAACTAGAAGAATAGGTAAAAACTATCTCATTCTTTTCCTCTATCTTTTTGGAAAAGCAACTAGAACAAGTAGTAATAGGACCTTTACTCAAGGGCACAGTCAGTAGGTGCCTGATTACCATACTTCAAGTAATATATTATAGAAATAAAGAAAACGTGATGCCCTATCCAGCAAACAAAAGCATATTAAATGTAAAATTACTCCTCCTATATATGCATTTTTATATAGTTTATAACTTGGGCAGAACTTAAAAGGGTAAAAGCACTACTTTTACAATCTTTAAAGTTTTGAAAATCTATTTAAATTAGAGTTTTCACTCTTCAGCTTTTTCAAAAGTCATTTTGAAAAACACATCCTCATACCATCCCAAATAAAAGCGTAGGTCCAGAGTTCACGTCGTGGCGCAGTGGTTAACGAATCCGACTAGGAACCATGAGGTTGCGGGTTCGGTCCCTGCCCTTGCTCAGTGGGTCAAGGTTCTGGCGTTGCCGTGAGCTGTGGTGTAGGTTGCAGACGCGGCTCGGATCCTGCGTTGCTGTGGCTCTGGCGTAGGCCGGTGGCTACAGCTCTGATTCGACCCCTAGCCTGGGAACCTCCATATGCCGCAGGAGCGGCCCAAGAAATGGCAAAAAAGCCAAAAAAAAAAAAGCGTAGGTCCTTTCAAAGAGTGCATTCTTTAAAAATCGTTTATAGACTTTAAATTTGCAATTGAGTAAGTTTTTGCTATTGTGTACATGTTCCAAACTCAAGAAGTGGTGTCACCTTATTTGAACATTTACTATTGCATGTGCCATCCTAGTACTGACGTGCATCCAGTTACATACTGGAGATCTGGAGCATGCTCTAAAATTTACAACATCAGATGCTAACAGCTCTTATTTCTAATACGTATAATACGCAGTACTCACACATATTTTCTTCAGCATATATCGATATTTTAAAGAAAGCAGTGCCTAACTATTTCCAGACACTGTCAAAATATCGCATTACTGAAAAAACATCATCACTAAACTTAGAAATGTCAAGTATGCCTTTGGGTTTGTTAAGGGGATACTACGATTTTCCATTTGATTTGAAAATAAATCAGGCATCTACCATATCCTCAAAGTAACACTATTAATTACTTCTGCTAATTACCTTGGAGCCGAGTAAACCCTTGGTGGGGAAGAAGCAGAGTGAGCGCCTCTGTGGACTGATCTGAGGACATTGCAGGCTCTTTCTTACCCTGTCAGCCTGCCTCTAACTTCTCCCCTCCCCGTGTCTGGACTCTGACCTTCCTCCTTACATGGTGCTGAGCTCAACTCTCTGTTCCGGCCTTTCTGCTACACTGTCCTCTCCCAGAAGTGGTCTTCCAGCAGAAATACGGAGAGAAAGGTATTCCTAATGGAAGAGCCAAACTTAATTTCCCTCCCAATTTTGGCTACCTCCTCTTTCTCTATATCGATGATATTTATCATTAGGGAGATATTCTGATTCTTAAACCAATACTGACTCATCCTTGCACTCATCACTGCTCAGGCTTAGTAGGGAAAAACCATCTATGGAAAGAAGAAGTTTTGTTCAACCCTTTTCAGGAATTTTCAAAATGTTCCTTCAAAGAACAAATATGTACTGTTAATGACTCCCTGTCATTATTGCCCTAAAGACCTGGGTTTAATCCCAGGGGATGTTTATTTAGAGGAAAATGGTAGAGAAAGAATGTCCCAACAGGGTCTGGGTGTCCACTTGGACACCAATGAGCACAGGAAGATGAGGTTCGAATAATCTTAAGCATGCAACAGGCTTCGTAATATGAGGTCCCACTTCTTTTTTTATTTTTATTATAGTTGACTTACAATGTTTCTTCAATCTCTGCTGTATGAGGTCCCATTTCTAACTTAAATCAATTTAGTTGTGAAGTGTTTTCTTTTCTAGGAAAATCAATCTCTAGCTCATTTCTGAAACTGGAAATGAACAGGTTCCAGTGTATTTCTGAAACTGGAAATACATTTCTGTTGTTGCTGCCTCCTACAGGTTATTTAAAAGAAAACAGGCAAGCATATAGAATTTGGCATTCGGAAAGAATTTCACACAAAACTTTGCCAAGGATGCTGATACCTGCAAACTGCCAAAATGAGATAAACACCTGGGTCATCAAGAAAACTTGCCCCATATTCTTACTTTTGTTTTTTTTTTTTTTTAAAGAATACATTCGCTAAAATGAGATCTTATGGTTCAGTTAAAAAAAAAAAGAAAGCAAACAAAAAATTAGCTTTGAGAGCCAACCAATATTGACAGAATTTCTGACCCTGTTGACAATCAGTGGTGAGAATTCAGGCTGCTTTTCTGATTTGTTAGTAGAGAGCCATTTTCGCTACTTCACAGGACAGCTAAGTAGATAAAGTTAATTAGTGAACATAAAGTTTCTGCTATAATTTCTGACAGATAGAAGACATTTGCTAACTGGAGGTTACCTATCCAGTTTTGATTAGACCTATATAAAGTAGTATTTTTAGGGAGTTCCCATAGTGGTACAGCAGAAACAAATCTGACTAGTATCCATGAGGATGTGGGTTCAAGCCCTGGCCTCACTCAGGGATCCATCGTTGCCCTGAGCTGTGCTGTAGGTCACAGATGTGGCTCAGATCTGGCATTGCTGTGGCTGTGGTGTATGCTGGCAGCTGCAGCTCTGATTTGACCCCTAGCCTGGGAACGTCCATATGCCACAGGGGTGTCCTTAAAAAGACAAAAATATAAAATAGTGTTTTTGCTCTTTCACTACATACTATGTACCTTATTATAATGCTAATAACATTGAGATTCATGGATTACTCATGAATTATTCTGCTTGACATAATTACAAAGGTCAAGGCTGATCCAGCACAGTCCTTCTAGAGACCACGTGGTATATAATGTGCAAGACGGCTACTGATCTGAGCTTTGTGCTGGCGGAGCTGGGCATGCTGGTGGCATCTGGGTGGGGAGTTCTGATCCCAGCCATGCAATCCTGCTGAGATTACCAACTCCTCAGGGCTCAGCTTCCTTACAGGGAAAATGGGGATGGAGAGACGTCAAAAGAGGATGTTCAACTGAGTCAGACCTGTGGTTTCTGGGAGGTGGAAGCATCAGGGGAGAGGGCAGTGGAGGGCCAAACAGAGCGTGAAAGCCAAGGGCACAGAGCAACATGGTTGCATCTTTGAAAAAAGCATAATGCAGATGAGAGACATTAAGAGGCAGCAGGAGATACACAACATTGTATCATTTAGTTAATTAAAGTACACGCAGATACAGAGCAATACACAGAGTGCACGCACATTGCAGTGGTTACAGGAGAGGCTGTGCATCAGAGGACAACACACAGCAGAAACCCAGAAAGGGCTAGTTCTGTAGCTTGGAACATTCAAAATGTAAAGGGAAGACTACCTGAAGATGTGTTTTAATTATCTCTTCAAGCTTTGCTGGTAAGAAAAATATTCGTTACCTAAAACAGGGCTACAAACAATGGACTTTTAAAATTTCATCAGAACATGCTATTTATGATTTACTGTACTGGTGGTTTAATTTCCTACTGCTATATTAGCATTTTCAGGAAAAAAAAAATGAGAATAGGAATAGCATGAAGAAATAAAAAAAAATTAGAACTAGCTAATTGACTAAAAATATTGAAAAATTCTTTTTTAGTTTGGTTGATCCTAAATTAATCATGTATATACTTTCAAATCTGGCTAGCCAAAAAAAAGAAAAAGAAAGAAAAGAAAAATCGTAAAGGCTAATTACAATGCTTATGGATTTACCAAGATTTTAATCTCTAGGTCTTTTGTAAAGCCTGCAATTAGCATAATATCAAAGAATAGAGTGTACAACAGGTAATATCATGACTTTGTCTTTATCCAATTAAACATCTATCTTAAAATTGAAGTCTCATATAATGAAAAATTCTAATATTTAAATTCTAAGCTAAAGCACTTCATCTTTAAGCATATTAAAGTTTATTAACAAAATCAAGTCAATATTCACAATATTATTTTATTCTGTTAAATTTAGATTGCTATTAAACCCATTTTTCTGCTAAGCACTTACTTAGAAGAAGAAAGAACAATACATCTTGATTTTGCAAAAGAAATAAACTGTCCATCAGCTAACGCAACTACCAATTTAATTACTTTTCCCATTCTCAAGAATACAAAATGATCTAATTTATAATTAGTGTTGTTATGACAAGTGCCTAATAAACTTATAATGATTTGACATTACGGCTGAATTTTCATCGGAACTAGTGGTAAGTTTTATGACTTGAGTTTCTAATCCCTAGGCATATTGATAAAATCCAACTAATTAAAAATCATCTTGATCCTTGCTGTTTTCTAATTATAAATTTAGGTACTAAACATTAAAAATATAAATCAATAAGAAAGTTACTGACACCTTACAGAAAGGAGTAAATTCTTATTGGTTTATTTAATGCCTTATTACTGCATTTACAAATTGTTTACATATTCATACATAATATAAACATGAAGATCAATTAAAATAGGTTCTATATGGCTGTACAATTAGTATAAATCAAAATATTTCTTCATTAATACTACCTGCATACACTGACATAAGAAGAAGCCCTGATCCGAGAATAAGGTGCTTTTTGGCCTGTTTTTCAAATTCAGTACTCGAACAAAATCCTTCATTGTCTGTGCTACCTCACATTAGAATGGAAAATTTGACTGCTCCATAAAACAACCAAAACAGAAGCCTGCACCGACCCTTCCCCCACACATGTAAATTACTGCATGTGAATCTTTTGTAGAGTCTCATTTTTAAAAAGAAATTTAATACAGATTTTTCAAATGATGTCCTTGGAACCACACAATATGTTCCCAGGAAATTAAAAGGGGAACAGTTAATCCAATATCCTGCCCCTTGCAGGGGCCACAGCTGATGCTTTCAGGAAGGCCAACAACCACCAGGCCTTCCCCTCAGCTTCCTCAGAGATGAGTCCGGCAGAAGTTAAAAGTGTCCCTGTAGCACCTGAGACAATTCGTTTGAATCAGGAAACATGGCCCTCAAATACTTAAGGTCAATCACCATTTTTGTAGCAGCTGAAGAAAAGCCTCTCATGACAGGCAGAAATCAAACTACTTGACGCAGAGTGTCTGCCCCCCGCCTCCCCAAACCAGAACTTCCTTCAAAGGCCACACACAGGGCCTCTTAAGAAGGAATCTATACATTTGCAGTTCTAGTCAATGGCATATAGACACTTTTCATTTTTTTCTTCAAATATTTTCCCATCCTGTGTTTGGCCTTATAACGGTCACCATTAGCTATGTAGTTAATAAATATTATTCTCAAACTAGGAATATAAAGGCCTCCTTGCAGCAATTCACTTTACTTCTTTATTCACTACCCCCTCTGCTTTGCACTCCCTAAATCAAATGTCCTCACAGTGTTTCCTGGTTTCCCAGGCTCCCCCACACACCACACATACCCTTCCTGGCCCAGCCTCTGCGCTAGAGCAGACACTCCAACTCCCCAGCACGCCCTCTCCCACCTCTGCTACCCACAGCCCACTGTCCCTTCATTTCTTCAGAGTGTGAAGCATGATTGGCTCATTCATCTGATCAACTGTCTGAAATTTCATTTTCAATAGCTCCAGTGAACTTTCTCTTTATTAAAATAAGTGCTGGCTAGGAGTTCCTGTTGTGGCTCAGCAGGTTAAGAACCTGACTAGTATCCATGAGGATGCAGGTTGGATCCCTGGTCTCAGATGCTCAGTGGGTTAAGGATCTGGCATTGCTGTGAGATGTCGTGTGGGTTACAGATGCGGCTGGGATCTGGGGTTGCTGTGGCTGTGGCATAGACCAGCAGCTGCAGCTCTGATTTGACCCCTAGCCCAGGAACTTCCATAGGCCCTGGTCGAAGCCCTAAAAATATAAATGAAGTAAGTAAATAAATTAGTGCTGGCTACAGGCACTGTGGCTTTCCAGAATAGGTCTTGGAACAAAGGAAGGAAATGAGAGGGAAACCAGATGAAATCTGAATAAACGCTGGAGTGCAGTTAACGGTAATATGCCAATGCTGGATTCTTAGTTTGGATCTACATACATAATAATAATGTAGTATATTAGGGAGGAGCAGGTGGAATCAGTGAGGAACTCTGTTATCTTTGCAACTTCTCTGTAAAACTAAAACTAGTGCAAAATAAATGGCATATTTAAAAAAAATATATTGCCCTTTAAAACAAGACTTTGATTTATTAACACAAAGAAGGAAATTTCAGCTACCAGGATGGTTCTGCAAAGAAAGAAGTTTGAGATGAGGAAATTCTCCCCTTTACCCCACAGAGGCAGCTGCCTCTCTCTGCCTTTTGCATAAAGGTTGGCTGTGAAGGAAACTGCCTTCGTTTGCATGGCATCTGGTTGGGCATGGGCATCAGCGCAGATTTACTTTGCAGGAAGATAAATCGCAGTGGGTCAAGGAATGTGGCCTTTAGGATGGCATGAGAGGCCACCAGGTGAACAGCATAGGACTATCAAACGAGAGTCAAACGAGACTAACACCAGCCAAGGGAACGTGAAATGACGAATCAAGAGACAGTCAGAAACGACCCAGGACAAGGTAGAGAGAAGAGACAAGAGACTCCCAGGTTGCTTTCACTCAGGTTACTGAGTACATGACAGAAAAACTGACTGAAAAAAAAAAAAAGATAAATGAAAGAACCATTTAGATAGAGAGCCAAGATAATAAGCATCTACATGCCCCTAAGTTTGTGGAGATTTTAAGTAGAGATGAAAGGATAAGATGCTCCAGAGAAAGATCTGATCTGCAGATGAAGATTTGCAAATTATCAGCCATCAAATGGTATGGATGGGAGTTCTCCTTGTGGCTCAGTGGGTTCAGAATCTGACTAGTATCCATGAGAATGAAGGTTCGATCCCTGGCCGCGCTCAGTGGGTTAAAGGATCCTGTGTTGCCACGAGCTGTGGTACGGGTCGCAGATGTGGCTCAGATCCTGTGCTGCTATGGCTGTGCTGTAGGCTACCAGTTGCAATTCCCATTTGACTCCTAGCCTGGAACCTCCATGTGCCGTAGGTGTGGCCCTAAAAAGCAAAAAAAAAAACAAAACAAACAAACAAACAAAACCCAGTATGGATGAAGTCACTCAAGAGTATTCAAATAGTTATTGGGATGCTGCAAAAAGAATGGATATTTAGGCTAGAAAAAAGCCAGGTGCTAAACCTTAGATATGCACAGCCCTGTGATCATTTACCAAGTTATTTACTAGAGAGGTTCATAGCCTTATGCTACAGAATTTATACCCCCAAAAAGTAGCTTATAGGGAAAAACTGATTGTTAAAAACCAATTTTGCCTTATGTAAATGTGTGTATCACGTTTCATTATCCATTCCTAAGAAATACTACAAGTGATAAAAAAGCAAATATGTAACCAAATACAGATAGAAAGGATACACATGCAACAATTATTGTTTCCACAGATACATGTATATTTCTCTGCAGTCCATAATGTCAAAAACATAAGAGACTTTTCTTTAATATTAAAAGATCAATGAGTCTCGTAAATATTTAGTTAATTTTGGTTAAAATGAAGTTGACAAAGCACTAGGGTGAGGACAAATTGTACAAGAAAAATTTTACAATTATTCTCCTTACATAATTTTCTCCCTAGGAGAGTTTTTGCTTCAGCTTACTGGTCTACATTTGGTATAATTCTCCCCTTGTTTTAGTTTCTTTGTGAGAGAGATCTATTTCACAGAAGGATAAGGTATTAACACTTGCACTTACCTGTGATTTCATGTCGCACTGGTTGTGGAATTGAACTAAATGTCAAAAACATGATGTGCTGTTCCCTTTAGAATCGTATTTCACCTCAATGTGAATTTGACATTGCGGAAATGGAAATAATGATTAGGTTAGACTGGGAAATCTGCACATAAAAACCCAGAAGTATTCACAGACAGATATATATTTATAAAATTTTAACTTCAAGAATCTCCGCCTACAGAAAACATATGTTGGCTCCCTCTATATTTATTAAAAACCACTTATCCCTTTTAACTTTAATGTTGAAAATAAGTGATATCAAACTTCATGAAAGGTAAGCCGACAAAATCTATTCCATGCCAACTAATGTCTTGGTCACAAGGTAATCAATCAGAAGCTGTACTGAAGTCACAGGAAACTGATGTTTCTCAGAACAGACTAGGAAAATGACATCTTTTAAGCTATGAAAAATCATTTCCCGAGAGAATAAGATAAAGTCACAAACAGAGAGAAACTATTTGCAAGGACACATCTGATTATCACAACACTGTAAATCAACCTACTTCAAGAAAACGTGAAAAGAAAACAGAAGAACCTGGCCAGAGATCTTAACAGACACCTCACTAAAGAAGATACACATCTGGCAAATAAGCATATGAAAAGATGTGCCACATTCTGTGTCATCAGGAAAACGCAAATTAAAGCAACAAGGTACCACCTCACACTTCTTAGAAGGGCCAAAATTCAGACACTGACAACAAATGCTGTCGAGGAAGTGGAGCAGCAAGAACTCTTGGTCAGTATCCATAGGAATTCAAAATGGCACAGCCACGTTGGAAGAAAGTTTGGTGGTTTCTTAGAAAACTGAACGTAATTTTATCATGCAGTCCAGCACTTTAGGCTCTTTAGTATTTACCCAAAGGAGTTAAAAACCTCACCCACAGAAAACCACACCCAGCACAAACACCTGCTCGTCAATGTTTGCATCAGCTTTCTTCGTAAGTGCCCAAACTCGGCAGCAGCCATGGTGCCCTTCAGCAGGTGAATCGAGAAATCAGTTGTGATACGTTCGAACAATGAAGTTTTATTCAGTGTGAAAGAGAAATTAGCCATAAAGTCATGAGAAGACATGGTAAATGCATGGTACCAAGTGAAAGGTGATCACTTGAAAAGACTACCTACTGTGTGATTCCAAGTATAAAACATTCTGCAAAAGGTAAAACTATGGAGGAAGATCCCCTTGTGGCTCAGTGGTAACACACCTGACTCGCATCCGTGAGGACCTGAGTTCGATCCCTGGCCTTGCTCAGTGGGTTAAGGATCTGGCATTGCCATGAGCTGTGGTGTAGGTTGCATATGCACCTCGGATCCCACGTTGCTGTGGCATAGGCTGGCGGCTACAGCTCTGATTGGACCCCTAGCCTAGGAACCTCCATATGCCATGACTACGGCCCTAAAAGACAAAAAAAAAAAAAAAAAAAAAAAAGCCTTCTCTATAGCTAACAGTTAATACTGAAAGGTAACTATCCTGTATAATATATAACCCATATAATTTATATGCTATATTCTATAATACTATACCTATTACATCCTTATTACAAAGACTATAGAATGACCATTGTCTCCATAGACTGACAAATCTGGCGAGGCTTTGTGGGACTGGATTAAAAAAATACTAGGTGTGATTTTGAAATAATGATATTCCTTTTCATGTTGTATTGCTTGATGAAACAAAAGTTATTTTAAAATACACAGTTATGAGATAAACGATGACTTATAGCCAGGATTACTGGGCTAGATAGGGAAAGAAAGAAGCCAAATTAGACTTCTCTAAGATTTTTGGACATACCTGGGTTCCAAATTTAACTCTATAGCTTGTTAATTTACGAGCTGAGTCAATTTCTACACTCAAAAAAAAAAATACAGCTACTTATCACAGCGCTAACTCTGAGATGATTAATAGAAATAATTCTATAAGAACTAAATATATGCGTATGTTTATTATTTTTAAGTTGTACTGGGTCATCAAAACAAAATCTACCAAGAAAGTTGTCGTTACTTTGAAGAGTAAAATCCAAGTAACTGGCAATGTGAATATCCTATATCAAAAAAATTAAATAAATTTTGTCAGTTTTAGGGAAAAAAATATACACAGTGATACAGTTCTGTTGAAATCAACACTGATTTTATAAGCAGGATGTACTAAATAACTCAGTTTATCTTTATAATATGCATAACAACTGCTTTTTTAAATACAGTGTTTCTCCTAAACATTAAAAGCAGCATCTGGATGTGACTCTCCATTATTTCAGACAAGAAGTACATCAACTGTACCAGCCACTTGCTCATAGCAGACAAATGACACCAATACGCTAGTGTACAATCTGCATAATTCCAACACGAATTATGACACTGAAGTCCAAACCTTTCCAGAAAGTTCAACCAGACATATAAGTCTGCAGTCCCCCTTGGTCTGTTTTAGAGCATTGTCAAGAATGGTAGAAGAAACAAAATTTGCTTTGTCTTCTGATGAAATGGTTTTACAGTGACTTTTTCTCCAGAAAAGTCAACCATTTCCTTCAAACATAATAAGGGAAACTCTGGAAACATGTAAACTTTTTCAGTATGCGTTAAAGTAACACAGTGTTAAGCTTTTAACACGTATATTTTTCTGTATCCATTAAAGTAATATAGTGTTAAGCTTTTAAAAGAATCCTCAGAAGCTAAGAGTCCATCCAATACCCTGAATAAGAAGATGGATGAGGGGGTTTCCAAGCAGTAAAGGGCACAGTGTGAAAAGAAACAAACAAAAAAAGAGCAGAGCCAGGAAAATGACAGCTCTCTAGCCACAAGCAGATTATACCATGTACAGCTCATGTAAATGCTAGAAAGCACCAATTAAAAAATAAAAACGAATGCTGAATCTCAAAAAGTAGGAAATAAGAAATACAGTATCTTTAAAGGAAAAGTGAAAGCATCCTAAGGGTTTTGCTTACTGGGAATCAAATTCTTATTAAATAATTAACTGAGCATTTAATGGAAAATCAGTTATAACCTCAAAGTGATGAAAGGAGGAAAAGTTACTATGGCAATAAATTGAGACTCTGACTTCAACACCTGTAGCAACTGAGTATTTACTGTTCTTTATGAGATGCCTATTATTTTTAAGTCATATTGCCTAACCAAGTGAAAACCAAGAAGGCTTTTTACTTTGATGAATAAAATCCAAGTAATTGGCAATATGACTATATCCCATATACAAAATAAAATACAAATTTTCAATTTAAAAAAAAAGAATGTATAATGATACAGACCTATTGCAATTAACACTAATTTTACATTATGTATTATATACATAGCATATAATTTCCTATTAAGAACTCAATTTATAAAATTTGAGGTAAAAGAATTGGAGACAAAAGTTAAACAGATGGTTATCATTTACCTGAAATTAGTTGTGTCACTTGTGTTTAGTAAGTTTCATTAATAATTTGTCTCTATTTTTTTAATCAAACATATGTAACAAGTTGCATATAAAATTTTTAACAAAAAAAAAATGCCATAACATAGGTAATTACCTGTTATCACTTTCTTCAATCAGAATGGCAAAGATTTAAAAAAATACTAACAAAAGCTCATTGGAGAAAATATTTGGATAAATGCTATTTGTATAAACGCAAATTGGTTAAAAGTTTCTAATGGGCAGTGGGACAATGAAAATATAAATTGTGCATAAAATTTGATGTGGCAATCTAGGCTTTAGGAATTCACACCGATGCAACAATATGTGGGTAAAAATGTGTGCAGATAAGAATGATCATCAGAGTATTATCCTCAATAGTGTAAAATGGGGAACAACCCAAACTTTAATAGAAAAATGATTAAATTGTGAAATAATTTGCAAACACTAGCTACTATGCTCAAGAAATACACTGATTGATGTCAACAGATTGTCTGATATCACATTATAAATATGATTAATTTATCAAGAATTATACAATTTTAGATGTTTTCAAACAGCTCAATTCTTACAATTCCATAAGCGTTTTTATCTCTTTTTCAGTAAAAAAGAAATAACAGAAGTTAATCTCAGAGTAATGCCTGTGAAAGTCATCCTAGCCAACAAATCCCAAGTTTAACAAATATTTTTCATGAACATTTCATGGCTTAATAGCATCAGGTCTAACTGGCAATAAATGCAGCACCTCATTAAATTCAGAGAAAAAAGCATATATCGGACACCTAAAATATGCAGGACTGATCCCATTAATATGAGTACAAAATTCAATGACCTATTCTTTTTCCCTTTGGATGTATGGCAGCCTCAGGACGGACATAAACTGTCAAGCATTCCACTGTTAATTTGACTCCTCAAGGCCATTACCCTGAGATGAACTAGTAGGTCTTCTGTCCACCTCAGCCATGTTTTGACCATTTCTGATTCTGTAGTGTCCATTTCTGAAAAGGGTGAAATGTGGAAATGTCTTTTAATTTATCTGCTGGCTCCTACTAAGGGAAAAAAGGTATCTATGCAAACTGCAGCTTAACGTAAGAAAAATAAAACTGCAGAGCCACCTGTTAGTCTGACTTGAGGAAAACATTTCTGAGGAATTAAAATACTGAGGCCACTTCATGGACTTGATAAAGCAGAAGGCTGTTTCTCAAAGGATGTGTGTTACGCAATTAATGTAAAACTGTAGCCAAATCACTGTGCTACAATCTTGCTGCCTGAGGCCATCATACAAACAAGGAAGGAAGGTCAGCAGAGACAGGAAACAGCACTACAACTGACTCTTCCCCCAACCCCCCCAAATCTACACAAAGCCCCCAAACCTTCCACAATTCGCACAGGACTAGGCATAGGAGCTTGTTTATTTAAACAGAGCTTTTCTAACTCAGTGATAAAGCCCACCTTGCAGATTCATTCACAGCACGTTAAAGCCATGTTGCATGAAAGTCTCCCAAGCTTTTGAGGGAGGAATAAAAATATATTTGTTTGTTTTGTTTTTTTGTCTTTTTGCCATTTCTTGGGCCACATCCACGGCACATGGAGGTTCCCAGGCTAGGGGTTGAATCAGAGCTGTAGCCACCGGCCTACGTCAGAGGCACAGCAACGCAGGATCCGAGCCTTGTCTGCAACCTACACCACAGCTCACGGCAATGCCGGTTCCTTAACCCACTGAGCAAGGCCAGGGGTCGAACCCACAACCTCATGGCTCCTAGTCGGATTTGTTAACCACTGCGCCACGATGGGAACTCCCCAAATGTTCATTATTTTTTTCTACTCTACTGAAATAAATTTTTACATCTAACATTTTTAATATTACATGTCAGCCAGTTTTGTTGTGATGCATCAAGTAGTGTGCTCATTACGGAGAAGACTTTCAAAACCGAATAAAAACCAAATACATTTAATCTCAAAATGTTCATAGTCTACTTGGTAAACTGAAGCCCCAGAAAAAGAAAATAAATTTTTAAAGCAGAAATTATCGGGAAATAATGAAAGAAAAATTTCCAGATCCAAAGAAGAGAAAGCCCCATATAGAAATAATCAATCATATGTCCAGCTCATTCAGTGAATGAAATAGAACCACACTAAGCAACAGTATCAAACAATTTCATGATACAAAAATAAAAATATAAAGAAATGAGAATTATGTCAGATCAGTCATCAGCAACACTGAATGGAAGCAGACTATGGAGTAATACTATCAGAATTGTAGGGGAAAGGATTTTCAACCTAAATTTCTATCCCAGCCAAATTATCAATAATACAGCCATAAGCAAAACAACAAGAACAACAAAAACAAAACAAAACAAAAAAGAACATACAGCTAAACTTCCACCTTCCATAAACGTTAACTCTAAATAGATTATAGGATTAAACATAAGACATAAAAACTTAAACTGTATAGACTGTAACAGGAGAAAATGTTTGAAATTTAGGACTGGGGGAAAACTCTTAGAAACAACACCAAAGGCACATCCATAAGAAAAAAAGCAATGTTAAAAAATTGGAGCCCACTAAAATCACAACCTTTTGCTCTGTGAAAGACCCTGGCAAGAGGATCTAATAGTACTAGGAAACAATATCTTCAAGCTACATATATTTGACAAAGGACTCATATCTGATATGCACAATTTCCAAATTTCAACAGTTTAAAAAAATAACCAGTAGCCCAATTAGAAAAGAGGAAAAACACCTGAAGAGGTACTTTACCAAAGAGGATATAGAGATTGCAAAGAAGCACGTGAAAAGATGTTCAAAATCACTAGCTATTAGAGAATTAAAATTAAGACCATGATGAGTTATCGCTACACACCTCTTAGAACAGATAAAATTTAAAAAGTGACAAATCTAAGCTAAAGAGATTGCAAACATAATGGATATTTCATACATTGTAGGTGGAAAATAAAATGGTAGCCTTTATGATAATATTTCAACTGTTTCTTTAAAAAAAAGTGTGGATGTATGTGTATACATATATATGTAAATGTGTATATCTGTACATATATAAACATACATTTACCATATGAGCCAGCTAGTGCAATTCTCAGCATTTATTCCAAATACATGAAAATGTATGTCCTCACAAAAACTTGCACCCACAGTTTCATAACTCCCCAATTTATAACAGACCAACAACTCTAAACAAAGGGTATGTCCCTCAATAGGTGGAGGATTAAGGGAAGAGTGGCCAATCCATACTATGGAAAACTACTCAGCAATCAAAAAGGAACATATACACAATGACTTGGGTGGATCTCAAGGGCATTTTGCTAAACGAAAACAGCCAGTCTCCACAGCTGCACACTGTATGATTTCATCCATGTAACAGTATCAAAAGATACAAAAGACAAAGGGAAACAGATTGTTGATAACCAGAGGTCAGAGATGATGCACAGGGGTGACTATAGAGGGAAAGCAAGAGGGAGATCAATGCGCTTCTGTGTCTTTTTATTTATCTATTTTATTAATGAATACATAGTCAATCCACAAAGGTGTGCCAGTTTCTGCTGTCAGCAAAGTGACCCAGTCATATTCTCTCAGGTTATCTTCCATCATGGTCTATCCCAAGAGATTAGATATATTTCCCTGCGCTGTACAGCAGGACCTCATTACTTCCCCAGTCTCAATGAAATAGTTTGCATCTACCAACCACAAACTCCTCATCCATCCCACTCCCTTCCCTAGAGTTTCTGTATCTTGATTGCAGTGGTGGTTACATGAATCTACACATGCGATAAATGACAGAACTAAACACACATGTGGGGAGTTCCCGTCGTGGCGCAGTGGTTAATGAATCCGACTAGGAACCATGAGGTTGCGGGTTCGGTCCCTGCCCTTGCTCAGTGGGTTAAGGATCCGGCGTTGCCGTGAGCTGTGGTGTAGGTTGCAGACGTGGCTCGGATCCTGTGTTGCTGTGGCTCTGGCGTAGGCCGGTGGCTACAGCTCCGATTCGACCCCTAGCCTGGGAACCTCCATATGCCGCAGGAGCTGCCCAAAGAAATAGCAAAGACAAAACAAAATTTAAAATAAAAATAAAAATAAACACACATGTGCTAATGTCAATTTGCCAGTTCTGACACTGTGCCATATTTTCATAAGACGCAAGCACTGCAGAAGACTTGAGTGAAGGGTTATATGGGACCTCTCTGTCCTATCTTTATAATTTCCTGTGCATCTATAACTGGGTCAAGATTAAAAACTTTTTAAAAAGTAAAACAAAACATATTGTATGAATTTAAATAGAACTCAAAATTTTATCATTAATCCTGTGGAAAGAGTGAACTACTTTAACATATGGCTCCCTAAGCACATTGGAGTTATAAAAAGATGGACTTCCTGTATATATACCACTGTTTTGGAGTCTGCATGTCCTTTGCTAATCCAGGCTTTATTTTAAAACAGAGAACTTCTCATCAGGAGTGTAGTAGAAAACATACTTAGATTGAGAGACACCTAAGCTTCAATTCACAATTCAACAGTTAATCATTTAAGTTGACTTACTGGAAAGTTAGACAGCAAAAGAGAAACATCATGAGATCACTAATATGTGGAGTCTAACAAAAAGGGATACAAAAAAGCTTACAAAACAGAAATAGACTCAAATGACTTTGAAACCAAATTTATGATTACAAAAGGGGAATGTGGGATGGGAGGATAATTTAAGGGGTTGGAATTGACATGTACACACTGCTATACATAAAATAGGTAACTAACAAGGACCTACTGTGTAGCACAGGGTAATCTACTCAATATTGTGTAATAACCTCCAAGGGAAAAGAATCTGAAAAGGAATGGATATAAGTACATGTATAACATTTGCCTTGCTGTACACCTGAAACTAATACAACTTTCTAAGTCAACTATACTCAGAAAATGTTCATTTAAAAAAATATTTTAAAAAAAGAAGTTTACTTACTGCAGGCATAGGTTAAAAAAATCCTAATCCATTTTCTGAGCTTCAGTTTACAAACTTCAAAGTACACATAATGAACAGTGATTGTTTAGTTTTGTGATCCAGATAAAACACAAATTACGAAGATGCTTCCATTTTAGTTTGAGTTGACTTTGTCTATTTTTTTTGTTTTATTTTATTTTTTATTTTTTTATCATTTATTTATATTTTTTTTCTACTGTAAGCATGGTGACCCAGTTACATGTACATGTATACATTCTTTTTTGTCACATTACGTGTTCCATCATAAGTGACTAGACAGAGTTCCCGGTGCCACACAACAGGATCCCATTGCTAATCCATCCCGAAGGCAACATTCTGCCTCTATTTACCCCAAGCTCCCTGTGTTTTAGAGAAATGGGTTTACCTACCGCCACGCTAAGGACAGTAGACTTACTGGATAAGCAATGGGAAACCAATGCTCGGAAAGTATATTCGCCGCGGTAGTATCTTGGTTAACACCACATCCCTCTGTGCAAAGCATACTGTCTAAAAATCAATTGATTGAAAATTAATGTACAAATGACATTTCTGAATTTCCTGTAGCCAGTCTATAAGTCAAGCCTAAGCACCAGTGATCAGAAGATTAAAAGGCTCAAGTAGTCAGTCAAAGAAAGACAAGTCCCATAGAAGACATTGCTCCTGTCCCATTCCCAGCAGTGCACATATTTGATGACTTCCTGCCTACTTCATAATATTGAGAAGAGAGTTCTTCCAGCAATAATATGCAAATTAAGAGAAGCCCATTCAGCCTGTCAAAAAATTAAATGGTTGAGTATCTCTAAGTATCTAGCCAGATATTTCACTAATCCTTTCTACAAAGAGTGAAGAGTTTTTCACTGCCTTTTATCTCTCATTCCAGGCAAGTAAACGTCCTAAGTCTAGAAGTTAAAATATATACATATATATATGCACATGTACTATACACATATATGATATAAAAGCAAATTATTATACAGGAGGAAATATGTGGCTATGAAGAAAAGAAATAAAAATAATCTTGTCATATGTTGAGGAAGAAAGGTGACTGCATGAGAATTTTACTTGCCTTTTTCCTTTCCCTCCCCTGCCCTTTTTCCTTTTTTATTGTGGATAACTGATAACTAGGGTGGGCCACGTTATCCCTAGCAGGAATTTGAATCTGCCTTTAATAACAGAATTAACTAAAATTTATTTACATCATGGCTTAGGTAACTGATTTTAATAATATATAATAAAAGAAATGGAACCATTACCTTATAAAAGAGTACAGGATAATGTATGCCATGCTTGAAATGTATTTGGATGTAACAGAGTTTCTTTTTGGACAACATAGCCTAAATTCGTGTTTCATCCCTTCTTCTTAGGTATTAGTGCTCTCTAATGTAAGGAGTACTTTGGTATCTTCTTTCTACTGTGTGTTTTTTATTTTTTTATTTTTTTTTATTTTTCCACTGTACAGCAAGGGGGTCAGGTTATCCTTACATGTATACATTACAATTACATTTTTCCCCAGCCTTTCTTCTGTTGCAACATGTGTGTTTTTTAAATTAAAATGTACATAGAGTTCCCTGGTGGTCTAGTGGTTATGATTTCAGTGCTTTCACTCCTGTGGCCTGGGTTCCACCACTGGTCTGGGAACTGAGACCCCATATCAAGCTGCTGCATACTGTGGCAAAAAATAAAAGTAATAATAATAATAAATAATGATTAAAATAAAAGGTACAGGGACTCATTCTTTTCATTGTGTCAAAATTCCACTACTCAGACTATGAACTCCTTACTAAAATGTCTTGAATATTTTGGCAGGGCCACAAAAATTGAACAAAATATTTTTAGCCAAAGATGTACACAGACTTTAGCTGAAATATTCTTTTAAAAATTATACTTAGTGAACTGAGAGTTTAGGATTAGCAGACACAAACTATTCCACTTAGAATCGATCAGCAATAAGGTCCTGCTGTACAGCACAGGGAACTCTATCCAGTCTCTTGGGACAGAACATGATGGACGAAACCATGAGAAAAAAGAATATGTACTTAGGAATGACTGGGCTCACTTTGTTATACAGCAGAAATTGGCACAACATTGCAAATCAACTATACTTTAAAAAAAATCAACAAACAAAAAACCATGTATGTGCATATTCAAAGTAATATAAGAATGCCAGATTAAAAAATAGATTTAATTTCTTAAAAAAATTATACTTAATTTTTCTTAAAAAAATTATTGTCTCCCATAACTGCTGTCCCACCTTATTATTTTTGCATAGAACACTGAACTCTATCAGATGGTAAGAAAAGAGAAGTTTAGCTCAGGGGCAAAGTCAAATACTGTGCGTACAAGACAGCAACCCAGAAATGGGCACATCAGGGGACAACTGAATTTAATGGTATTGTTCTCTGTTGTTAAAATACTGAGAGTAAAGCAAAACCACAAGCCGTCAATTAAGAACAGCTATTACGAGACTATGAAATAATGATATGGCATTGAAGAGTCTTTACCAAGGGAAAAAGAGAAGTTGATCTTTTGATTTGCACAATTCATTGAGCCTTACTTATTTCTATCATATACTCAAATTTAATTCTCATTAATTAATTTAGGTATATGAATCTATTAAAATGTAAAATGGTATTTCATTTGGAAAACATAAAAGGCATTTTTTGCTTGCTTCAGAAGCGTGGTAGCCTTTGAAACATTTCACTTTAGCAAGGCAGATGTTTCTTTGTACCAGTGACTTGGTATTCGAAGATGACAAAGTACACTGAGGACATATACAATCAGGAGATGTGACTCGCAAGTAACGTGATTGATTTATCCACCAGCATCCTAAGAACTAACCATCCAAATGAGCACTCCATTTCTAAGCTGCCACTCCAGGAGATCAGACACATTTCAGCGGTGCTGCCTGTCCTCAACACATGGCAAACGTCTCCCATAGAATACGCTCAGAAATAATTTATGAATCATACCAAACTCAGGCTCATTGCTTTATAAATTGCACCTCATGGTGCAGCAACTTGAGGCAGAGCAGAAGTGAAATAGATAATTTTCTCTTCTCTCCTGTTTACCAAAAGGAACACATGTTAAATTATTTAGTCTCCAAATAAACTGTTTTTATAAGCCTATTGTTTAAATCTAGAAAGGCCATTGTAAAAATAATCATAAAAAACATCATTATCATCATCATTCTGCCTTTCCCCTTATAATTTTAATAGGAGCAGAATATGGACCAATAATCAGTGCAACTTTGATGTAAGCTACCTCACTCATCTAAGCCAATTTTTTTTTTTTTGTCTTTTTAGGGCCACACTCATGGCATATGGAGGTTCCCTGACAATCTTGATCACCTTTGTTTTCTCCTGAAAAAGGCAGTGTTTTGAAGGAAAGTGCACACCACTCCACGTCCTTAGTCTTTCTCCAACTACTGGGCTAGCTCTTCTTCCCCAGTTTGTATTAACTGTTGCTGTACGCAGTTACTAAATTATGTAAATATTCCTTGAATAAATAGATAGTGAAGCCCTTGGATCTCTGATCTGCTTTTCTATGCTACTTTCCTTGTTAAGCTAAATTTTACAAGTTCAGCTCTCAGCACTACTCAGTTATCAAGTCCCATTATTCAACCTTGCTCCATCTGTATCACTCTCTAGTTTTGCAACCTTGATCAAGTCATTTCACCTCTCTGAGCCTCAGTTTCCTCCTGTATAAAATAAGGATAAAAACATTGTCTGTCTCATAGAGGAGGGACCAGGGAAATAAGGCTTAGCATGTTTCCGATACATGTAAATGTTCAATTATTTTAGCTATTATTGTTTTTCCCCAAATACTTCATGGTATCCTCACTTGAATATTATAGGATCAATACAGCATATTTTTTTAAAAATATAAGCATTACCTAGAATTTCCACCAAGATAACACATTACAACTTCACTTAGATTAAGTAACGCAAGTGCCAGATTTCAGTGATTTTTTTTCTCCTACCTTTAGTAGTGAAGGGTAGGCAGCAGTAGTTTTCTGAAGTTAATAGAGAGGCTTCATGCAGATGGAAAAGCTCTGTATCATCTTGAGATATGCTGCCAAAATGTTGTGACTTCCGACTGACAGGAAAGTTTATCAAAACTGTGTCAACAGACTGTGTATCTCTAAACTTCCTTATACCTCCTACATTCCAGAGCCTGCTTTTCTTTTGTTATTACTGACTTCTCTCATGGGAAGACCATTCTTTGAGGCTATCAGGTCCGAAAGCTCTTCCTTTTACCCTCACTGGCCCATCCCTTCCACACAAGCACTGCACTACAGATGCCTTCTTTTCACCCTTCTGTGATCCCTCTTTGCCCCAACCCTTGTCCTCTCACAGGTGGACCCCAACGCCATACTTCTAACTCACCCACGTTTATCCTCCTGGTCATCCAATTCATTCCAAACACAACCTCATCGTGCTAATTTTCCAAAATCATCAATTTCACATGGCCTGCTTTAAGGGTTGCATTCCTCTCATGTACATGCTTTTGTGCACCTATCCTAATTAATTATATAAAGTCAACACTCAAAAATTCTTATCTCCTATCTTTACAGAAACCCCCATGGATGGCATAAAGGTAGCATTGCCCCAAAGAGTTTCATGTTTCATCTTAGCTATGGGACTGTCAATGTCAAGCAAAGGAAAAGGATGCAAAACAAACATACGCAAATATCCTGTGTAGGATGCTCTGGCTTGGTCTGTTTCCACTTAGTCTCACACAATAACCTGTGACAAAGGCACTATCGCCATTTCAGCAGCCAACAGCTCAGAGAGGTCAGGATTACTGTGCAGCATAAAGGAGCCTCACTTATATACAAACCCACTGCTCTGCCCTCATTCCGTTCCCATCGTCTTTTAGGCAGCATTTTACTTTATTTCATTTTTGTCTTTTTGCCTTTTCTAGGGCTGTTCCCATGGCATATGGAGGTTCCCAGGCTAAGGGTCTAATGGGAGCTACAGTTGCTGGCATGCACCACAGCCCCAGCAAGGCCAGATCCAAGCCACGTCTGCGACCTGCACCACAGCTCATGGCAACACCGGATCCTTAACCCACGGAGCAAGACCAGGGATCAAACCCGCAACCTCATGGCTCCTAGTTGGATTCATTAGCCACTATGCCACAATGGGAACTCCCTAGGCGGCATTTTAAAGACTAAAACTCCCTTGGATGCACTGGTTTCCTATTGCTGCTGCAAGAAACTACCACAAATCTAGTGGTTTAGCACAACACAAATTTATCTTAGAATCCAGGAGGTCAGAAATACAAAATCAGTTTTACTGCACTAAAATCAAAGTGTTGGCAGGTAAAAATGTATATATATGGACATATACATATATATCTATGACATATACATATATATCTGTATATATACATATATATGCATGCTTATCCACATATACACATATATGTACACATGTATGTAATATACATGCAACACTGTATCACTTTGCTGTACAGCAGAAATTAATACAACAGGATACATCAACCATACTTCAACTTAAAAAAACTGTTAACGTGTTTCTGATACATGTAAACATTCCATTATTTTAACAATTGTTTTTCCCAACTACTTCATGATATTCTCACTAGAATGTCATACAATCAATTCATCATATTTTTTAAATATAAACATTACCTAGAATTTGCACCAAGATCACATGTTACAACTTCACTCAGATGAAGGTATGCAAGTGCCAGATTTCAGTTACTGGTGGGTCTGGTTCCTGCTGGAGACTCTCAGAGGAAAACTGACCTCTCTGCCTCTTTCAGCTTTTAGGGGCTCCAGAACTAGTTGGATCCTGCCCTCCACACACCTCTCCATCCTCAGCTTCTGTCCTCACATATATGTCTGCAGGCTTTTATGCTCCAGTCCCTCTCTTATAAGGTCCCTTGTAATTACACTGGGCCCATCTGGCTCATCTAGAATCCTCGACCTCCCTTTTCCCTGTAGGATAACATATAGGTTCCAGGCGTTGACGCCTGGGCATCTCTGGGGGCTCTCAGCCTATTACACTGGGCATGAACTCTGATAGAGAGTCTGAATCTCCTGAAACTCAGAGCTGGTGATAATTAGATGGCCTAACAATACCTACACATGGCAATCTTGTGTCAAGATGTATTGAACATACAATCATTTAGACTAAGGTGACAGTTTATTTACTCATCTGCTCATGTATTATGAACTTTGAGAGTTTGGTAAACAAAATAAGTTCTGTTCTTCCTAAACACTTAAAAGAAGCTTGAAAGGAATGGGAAGCACACATCAAACTAATAACATTTGAGCATGTGGAAGGAGTTATGAGAAAGAGTATACTTGCTGTAACTGCACTGAATTCCAAATAGAAATTTCAATTTTTGAAACATTTTTATTAGAGTTGATTGACAGTGTTGTGTCAATTTCTGCTCTATAGCATAGTGACCCAATCATGTATACATGATTGTGTGTGTACACACACACACACATATATATATACACACACTATTTTTCTAATTATCATCATGGTCTATCCCAAGAGACTAGGTATGGTTCGCTCTGCTATACAGTAAGACCTCACTGCTTATCCATTCTAAATGTAATCTCAAATTTTAAAATTTTAATGTAAAATTAGTCTACTCTTGGCGCATATTTCTTACAGACTTAGCATGGTTAGCCCTGTGAGGGGCTTTAGATTTAGAAAGTTCATTTTTCCAAAATGTCCCAAGTCCAAGCATCGATAATAAAGTTAGTACTTCATTATCTCCCCCCTCAGCAAAACAAGTCGAAATATGTTTAATGATTCTGTTTTTGCATATCAGAAGGACACTACCTAATGATGCTTGAATGAAACAAATGAATTGAGCTCACTGATGACATCCCTTCTTAATGATGCACTGACTTTTTAGGGCATCTCTCCTCCTTCCATCAGTCTCATTAGCCCAGCGCCACCTGCACAGGAAGTGCCCTCTGGCATTGCTGTAGATGAAGGAAATGGGGATGCTTCAAGGCCACCTCAGGGACAAGCAGCCTTTGTGCTGTCTTCTGATTCCTTTATTTCTTCCACCCTGAAAATCGTCAGTCTTTCAGGAGTGTTTGTGTTGAGGACATGAACAGATACTGGTAGAATTTTACCACCAAATCACTCTGTCATATCGACATAAAAGCTTGATAAAGCATGGGGTTACAGTCTTCAAACAGAAAGGCCAGGAGTTCCCGGTATGGCACAGTGAGTTAAGAATCGAATCTGATTGCAGTGGCCTGGGTCGAGGCAGAGTCATGGATCCAACGCCAGGCCCAGCTCAGTGGGGTAAAGGCAAGGACGTGGCATTGCCGCAGCTGCAGCACAGGTCAGAGCTTCGGCTTGGGTTCAATCTCTGGCCCAGGAATTTCCATATGCCCGGGGTACGGCCATAAATATGCATGTATTAAATATGTATATATAGTCTTTGTCTTAATAAGTATATTCAAGTATTCTGGTCTCTAACATCAGCGTTGCATAAAAAACAACGGCACAAACTGTCTTGAGTTTCATGGTTAAAATAAATCAAGGAATGCATGCTATTAAACTATAAACAAGTGCACCATTTTTTAACAAGTATGATACCCTGTGTTAGAGGATTTTAGTCCATGAATAAAACTGTAAAAATTCGTAAACACATAGAGTTAAGAGAATTAAAAACAGGGGCTTCCTCAGACTTTGTGAAAATCAAGGAACAAAGGAACACAAAAGGATCTTGGAGACAGATTAGAGACCTAAAGGTGAATACGGAATTATATCGATGATTTTCTGACTTGATTTAACCACAGGTGAACAACGGTTGTCTTGTAAACAGATTTATATGAACTTTAGAAACCAAATTTTCAAGAGGAATTCATCTCAGTTATGCCATGGACTTGAGAAAATATCACACTTATTCAAAGAGTTATTGGCTACTTAGAAGTTTCAGGGTCCTGGCCAGTGAAAAATTAACAATAAAATGAAAAAAAAAAAAAAAGGCCGAGAATAGCATGATTTAAAGAATGCCAATTTGTAACTCAGGAGGTAGGTATTTGCATACTAATTGTCATGTTCCTGCTGTCACATTCCCTTCAGCCTGAAGATCAGTCAGAAAGAGAAATTCAGCATCATCTGTGACAGTCAGACAGTGGAACGAAAAAATGCCAGTGAAGTGAGTTGCTGTTTAAAGCTATTTTTATCTCAGAAGCTGTATCAATGAGACACTTGAGTCTTCATTAGTCTGGATGTTTTGTTTCCTTCATTTATGATAAATATGCTAATTGTTGTCTTTCTTCCCGGTTTTTTCTTCTCCTTTCTCCATAGATTTCTTCCTCTTTGCTAAAATATGTCAACAACGCCTAGCTCGCTTTTGCAGTTAATTCTTTCTACTTGATAAGATAAAGAAAGGTTACAAAGTGGAGAAAAACCACTGAGCTCCCTCTAAATGAAGCTTTCCCAAACTGTTAAATGTTCAAAAGACTTCAGATGTATACAATCTTTGCAAAAATGATTTGTTCTTGCAACGGTGACTGAAAAATCTGAACCTAGAGATGAAATGCTGGGTAAGGCGGCAGCTGTCACTTGCAGGAGCACCCAGGCTCCTTGCATGAATCTCCGCTCCCCAGCACAAGGCTAATTGAGTGTGGAGAGCACAGTTGTAGGCGCCCACTCTTTTAATGCACTGCAACTCCTTCTGGCTGGCACAATTAGCAAGATAACTGGGAGCTTTCACGCAGTTCCCATCTGTCCTGGCCCTTCTCCGGACACAGAGCATGGGGACTGCTGGCCTTGACGGCACCCGCTTAATGAAGGAAACAGGAAGGAAATCAGCCAAAACCCCATGAAATACCGAGTGCAATTCTGTCTCCAGCTACACAGTGAATTTCCATAGCAGGTCGTCCTCAGCCCCACACACAGTTTTACAGGAAATATACACCTACCCACAAAGAAGAGCTGGACAAAAGCTTTGAAAAGTTAGGACTAAAATCCAAATAAAAGGGGAGGGGGGAAGGGAGAGGGAAAGAGGGAGGGAGTGGTATCTCGTCCATTTATTTAAGGTTAACATTTAAGGGTCCCTTCACTGTATTTTTCAGTCAGCCGCCCGCTGCACCCTCCACTTTAATTCCACAGAGTCTGTTCTTAACATTGATTCAGCTGCAGTTTTAAAACCTTTAGGGAGTTCCCGTCGTGGCTCAGCAGTTAATAAACCCAACTAGTATCCAGGAGGATACAGGTTCGATCCCTGGCCTCGCTCAGTGGGTTAAGGATCCGGCATTGACGTGAGTTGTGGTGTAGGTCGCAGATGCGGCTCAGATCCTCTGTGGCTGTGGCTGTGGTGTAGGCCGGCGGCTACAGCTCTGATTCGACCCCTAGCCTGGGAACCTCCATATGCTGAGGGTGCGGCCCTAAAAAGACAAAAAAAAAGAAAAAAATATTACACTAAAAAAAGAAAGAAAACTTTTAACACATATGTGTCAGTCACATTTAACCTAAGAAATGTCCTATTTTTGTTTGATAATATGCAAAATGTAAGAATCACTGTGTTCTGAAAACTTTCTACTTGCTAGAAATTCCTACAATTTAACTGTTCTTTAGAGAAAATACGTGACATGAGACCAACCATTAGAGAAAAAGCCTTCTAGAACTTATTTGAAACATTTCCTACACACGTCCTAAAACATCAGCAGAACATAAGCCCATGTGCATGGATTCTGCCATTCCAGGAAGATTTGTAGAAAGAGCTCAAGTTCCAAGCAGATTATGCTGTGTTTGAATTTTAACGGCTCATTGTTCCGTGTGATATTAGACCAGTTACTAGCATCCAGTCTCTTTCCTCACGGGTAACACGGGATTAAAACAGACTGTCATTTTCCAGATTGAATGAGGTTAAGTCTAGGATATATTTAGCACAACTCTAAGCACTCGGTACATTGTTTTGCATTTTAGTGCCATGATATAAGTTATCTTCCAAGTTTCTCCATACACAGCAATAAATTACTCTTCCACAGAATTATGTACAATCAAGCCCACATTATAAAATTTCAACAGCAAATTAACAGTGTTTCTTAAAATAGTTGCATTTTGCCTAACTTCTGGAAGTCAATACTGCGTTACCACCAAGAATTCCATCATTTTAGGATGGTCAAAATTGTGTCTTTCAAGCAAAAATTGCCAACTACTGGCCAACGGTGAGCTGAGGTCAACCTAGGTACTGTCACACACCAGCAGGGGTATTTCTTCAGAGGGTTGGAGGATCACATTTTCCTTTATATCAGTGTCAGCATCTGGTGGACCTTAAATGATGCTGCGATATCCTAGTATCTCTAATTCTGTTACCACTAATACTCTCTGTATACAATACGTCCATGTACCTTTCTAATTCCAAACATTCAGAATTCGCTTTTGCCCTTGGTTCCACACCATCTCCCAGCCTTTGCTTCTGCTTTTCTGCTCGCTTACATTAATGACGATAATAAGAATAGCTACCACTCATTTCAGTATTTCCATCCCCAAAAGACTCCTCTACATCCATTCCCTTCAGGGAAGATCCCTTTGCTTTCGGCTTAAGCACACACTGGCTCTCCTCCAAGGACACAGCCTGCCTTGCTGCCTTCGGGATGGACGCTGTCCATTTCCTCCAGCTCCAGAGGCTCAGGTTGAGAGTGCAGTCTGTGGCCCGCCACTACCCAGCCAAGCGTTCACGTCACGTCTCCCCGTCTCACCCACAACACACTCTGAAGCAACTACGACTCAGCTACACCTTTAATAACGTCTTAGCTCTGTCATCTACCCCGCATCTTGAAAGCCACTGCACCACTTCCACTGACGGCTTTACTGCCTGCCCCCTTTGGGCCATTCATATGTTCAGCAAATATTTCTTGAACCAGACATCCTGTTCTTGGTGTTAAAAAATAAGTTCTTCCTGACATCAAAAAACATATATACTAATAGGGGATAATATATTCATCCTTGAATGATTTTGCCTAGATTTTATTTCTCAGGTTTTTATCTGATGCCTATTCCTTATTCCTAATAGGTGTACTATGTGGCAGGCTGGGCATCAGAGCTCCTCTTTTCCCTATTATTCATTAACATATATTCTAAAGGTGCCAAGGAGCAATTTGAATACCCTGCTAACGCCACATTTCAATTTATAAGTAGAGACAATATTTTACACATGGACATTTTGGGGTTCCCATTGTGGCACAGTGGTAACAAACCCAGTTAGTAACCAGGAGGATGCAGGTTCAATCCCCGGTCTTGCTTAGTGGGTTAAGCATCCGGTGTTGGCAGTGCCATGAACTATGGTCTAGGTCCCAAGCATTGCTGTGCCTGTGGTGCAGGCTGGCAGCTGCAGCTTCAATTCGATCCCTAGCCTGGGAATTTCCATATGCTGCAGGAGTGGTCATGGAAAGCAAAAAAAAAAACTCTAATTAAAAAAAAAATGGGTATTTTAAGTGGTCCTATGAGCATTGTAGCACTATTTGATAGAATTCCTAATATCTCACAGAAGACCTCATATTTGAGTCCTAGATGAAATATAACGCAAGCATGCTAGAGTAACATAGTGTTCTATAGTGTACACAAGATCTTCAACATACAATTAAATCTTACATTGGTTCCCACTCTGCATTTATGAAAGACAGAAACAAGCCAAACCTTTTAAAATGTCCAACCGGGGGAGTTCCCGTTGTGGCTCAGTGGTTAACGAATCTGACTAGGAACCATGAGGTTGCAGGTTCGATCCCTGGCCTTGCTCAGTGGCTTAAGGCTCTTGCATTGCCATGAGCTGTGGTGCAGATCGCAGACGTGGCTCAGATCTGGCCTTGCTGGGGCTGTGGTGCAGGCCAGCAGCTATAGCTCCCATTAGACCCCCAGCCTGGGAACCTCCATATGCCATGGGAGCAGCCCTAGAAAAGGCAAAAAGACCAAAAAAAAAAGTCCAACTGAATGAAAAACCACTGCTTCAAAATGCCTTCATAGGAAACCTGAGTCCCCAAGATTTAGGAGAACAAGAGAGTAAGGAAAATTAGCTGCCTGCCATTGGGGAAGAAAATAAATTTAAGACAGGAGAGATCGGAAATTAAAGGGATGGGAAATAGCAAAGTGAGTTCCCGGTCACATGCCCTGCCCGTCTCCCCCACCCCCACCCCTCACTGCGCAGCCTCTACAAAGTCAGTCTTCACTCTCTGAAAATACACCTGCGACAGCAGAGGGAGCACAGTCCGTCCTAACACAATGAAAACTGCAGCAAACCACAGGAAGTACCAGAATATAAAAGCCTAGAGATCACTTCACACTAACACAGTTAGGATTCCTCACCTTGACCTGCCAATGTAAAATTTTAGAAGAATGCCTGGATATCAGACGATTTTATTACCCCTCATTGTAAAGCAACCTTCAGTTACACCATTTCCTTCCATAACTAAGTCGTCTGCACATCACAGCGGCATAATCTGCGATTTTTTTTTTTTTCTGGGCAGCAGATGCTTTCTATGGATGGGGGCTTATTTCATCCCGATCTTTGTTTATTAAGGGGAATAATGCATGATATATTTACCTCTTGGAAAGTTTATATCTTAAATTTATCATCTCTACATCACATCCCCAAAAGTATACCTTCTTCAGAAGACTTAAATCAATAAATTTTTGGGCTGCTTTGGAAAAGATATTTCTCTGTCCTGACAGATTCCTAGATTTAAATAAATCAGGTCAGAACTAGAAGCACACCAGTCTGGAGAGAAATAAAGGCTGTCTCAGGGTGGGATGAAGATTCCACAAAACACTATAAATAAACATTTTCAATATCACCACATGGTAGAAATCCTTAAAACTTAAAAAAAAAAAAACTTTAAGATGCGTAATTACGAAGTGGACAATTTTGTATACCACGAACACTTAGAAAACAGTCTGTTCATCCCTCCTGAACCCATCATAACTTTTTAGGAAGAGACACATGAATGCCCCATCAATTAACCACAAATATAATTGGGAAGAAATTCACAGCTCCAGAGAACAATGAGCCCTCTCTCTTGTGTCTTTACCAGAATTCAAGAATTTGCAAATACTGTTAACACTGTTGGCTAGATTAATAAATAATTTGCTGGTGCCAAATGACATTCCACTTTGCTTGGCTCTGGCTGCCCATTGTGGAAGAACATTCTCTAATTTGTGTTGACCTTTCCCAGCTTAGGGATGCAAAGCCCACTGAAAGGATAGCATTCCACAAATCACATACTCAACTATCACCGTAGGTTATAGAGGAAAAGATTACGATGCTATTGTCAAGGGTAGATGCTGTTTCCACAGGTCACCGCCTACAGAGACAATGGCCTGGTCTGAGAACATGGACACCCTTCTAAGCAACCAAGGTAAGAGCCGACTGATAACAGGTTCAAACACAGTGATGACGTCAGGAAATGAGGAAAAGCTGTAGACATGTTACTAAGCAGGAGTTTCATCAGTATTTGAAGCCTAAGATTGCCAAAGGCATACCCATGTATACACGCCCGAAGTTTAAATGGAATTAGGCTGGGTTAAAAGAAGATCACAGAAATTCCAAACATGAACAAGAAAACCCCAAAGAGGCAGTGATAAAGTTGTCAATTCCTCAGACTCGTTATCATTTCATGTGTATCATGACCACTTTTGTTACAAGTTGAAAAGTTGAAAGGTTAAATAAATCACTTGTTTTCCATAAGGTTTTAAGTACTGATTTCAATTGGGTTGCTCTTATTTCAGGGAATAGAAAAATATAGAGGGGGTATGTGTATATATTAATATATACACTTTACATGTTATGCATATCAACTATAAATGTCTATATATATACATTTATGATTGATATGATGGCTTAATAAGGTAATTTTGGTCAATTATAAATATCCCAGAATTTAATACCAAAAGAGTCATTTTCAACATTATCTAGAACTTCTGTTTCTGTTGTACATTACCCTGCTTTGCAGCATTTCTGTCTCCTATGGGATAGAAATGACACTGTAGTGATATACACAGAAACTGTTTAAAATGCAGTATTACTGGCTCCAATCAAATAGCATTTCCACTGTATAAAGTAGGAGTTCCTGTCCTGGTGCGGCAGAAATGAATCTGACTATGAACCACGAGGTTGCGGGTTCAGTCCCTGGCCTTGCTCAGTGGGTTAAGGATCCGGCGTTGCCATTGCCGTGAGCTGTGCTCTAAGTCACAGACATGGCTCAGATCTGGCGTTGCTGTGGCTCTGGCGTAGGCCGGCGGCTACAGCTCGGATTCGACCCCTAGCCTGGGAACCTCCATATGCCGCAGGTGTGGCCCTCAAAAGACAAAAGACAAAAATAATAACAATAAAATCAATTTATAAAGTAAATATCAGAATATTAGAAAAGTTTAAAACATGGTAAAAGCTGAGTAAGTTCTTCATGGCTATTTATTTATATATAAAGTTAAATTGAAGTAGATGAAATTACACCCTCATGTTTTTATTCTGAAACTCCCAATTCCTAAATCATAGACATAAAATAATCGACAGTGCCACTAGAATCCAATTAAGTACATGTACTAAAGACGTCAAGGGGAGTTCCCGTTGTGGCTCAGTGGTTAACATATCCAACTAGGAACCATGAGGTTGCGGGTTCAATCCCTGGACTTGCTCAGTGGGTTAAGGATCCAGTGTTGCCCTGAGCTGTGGTGTAGGTCGCAGACGTGGCTTGGATTCGGATCCCGAGTTGCTGTGGCTCTGGCATAGGCCGGCTACAGCTACAGCTCCAATTTGACCCATAGCCTGGGAACCTCCATATCCCGTGGGAGCGGCCCTAGAAAAGGCACAAAGACAAAAAAATAAAATTAAATTAAAAAAATAAAATAAAGACGTCAAGGGTATGGAATTGCATTTGTGAAAGTCGTGAATGGAAAGGTTCGTTTTTACTTAACAGCAGGTTTGCTAAGGGCCTCAGGAAGTCGGACGCCTTCGCCCATTATCGGCCTGTTTTGTGACCTGAGGACAAGCCTTGCATGTGCCGGGCACAGGTCCTAGGGTGGGCTTCCCACCTTCTGCGGAGTCAGCCCTCGTCCCCCCAACAGCCACTGCCCCTGGCCCCCGGAGCACCCTCAGCAACAGGGCTGTGACTGTGGGTAGCTTCCGACGTCTTCTGAATATTCCAACTGAATGTATCGAAGAGCAGTTCAACAACAGAGCGTCCTTGCAGAGATAACCAGCAACGGTGGGAGCTGTTTCCTGGGCTCCCTTGTGTCCTCAACAGAGCCGTGGGAGAAGAGCAGGCAATGGGTGCTAGGTCCTGCCGCCCTTCATTAAAACGGCAGGAGGGGAGAACACACAGCTTCTTCTGTATATAGATACACAGTTCACCTCTGGGATGCCTTTAGATTATCTGAATTGGGAACAGCTTCACATGCCCTAGGGACACACATGTAAAATGACGCCAGACGAGAATCTACACTATGCCTTCGGTATTGGTGAAGTATATACTTTTCCTTCTCTATAAAATAGATTTTAGTCGAAATTCAGCTTCGACCTCTTAAATTCATCATGGGCTGGACCACACTCATAGCACATTTTAACTGTGATCCTAAGACACATTTTTTAGAACCCAACTTGTGTCACAGAAGCTTCTCGGATGTATTTTTAAAGTGCAAGAGATGTGCAATTAACTGAATTTTTTAGAGGGCTCATGTATTAATGACATCCACCCTCCCCCATATTTCTACCAAGAATTTTAATTAGCACCTGATAACCTTCTGTGAGGACCTGTTATTTCAACTCTACTTGCAATAACTTTTAAAAAATTGTCTGGAGTTCCCGTCGTGGCGCAGTGGTTAACGAATCCAACTAGGAACCATGAGGTTGCGGGTTCGGTCCCTGCCCTTGCTCAGTGGGTTAAGGATCTGGCGTTGCCGTGAGCTGTGGTGTAGGTTGCAGACGCGGCTCGGGTCCCGCGTTGCTGTGGCGCTGGTGTAGGCCGGTGGCTACAGCTCCGATTTGACCCCTAACCTGGGAACCTCCACATGCCACGGGAGCGGCCCAAGAAATAGCAAAAAGACAAAAAAACAAAACAAAAAACAAATAAAAAATTGTCTATTTTCAATCCCATGTTTTTAGACATTTTTTAGCCTTCTTCCATGAAGCTCTCGTCTGTATTCTCTCCCTGACCCTGACAATACTTTCCACCTGCGGCAACCTACGAGCAACTCAGGCCCCCTTTCCCTACACTTTTCTCTGATAGCTTCTTTTTCTCATCAGTTCTTCCTTGCCCCCACTTCTCTACTACTAAGTTTATTTTTCCCTACTTCGCAACATGAAGAGTCAGCCTCCAGCACAGCATCAGGGGGATGCTGCTGGGAGCCCAGGCAGAGCAGCCCTCAGGGCAGGGCAAGGAGAAAACCACCAGCGTGTAGGGGGGCCAATCCCTCTGAGTGACCAATGTGCCAACAGGTGTCTCCTCCTCAGAGACACAGTCTCAGTTCTGCACAGACACGGGCTGGCAGAAGGGACCAACTGAAACGGAGGAACCTCAACGCCAAGTACTGGCGTAGTTCTGCCAACTGCAGGAACTTGATAACGACTTTTCTGCCCTGCCCCTCCGTGGAGGCAGCTTTTGTCATCCTCAGCCCTAAAGGATTTAGAATTACGGTCTCCAAGGAGCTCCAGGTGTTCCCAAGAAAGACGCTTTCAGAGCACATCTTGATGAGGAAAGAGGGGCAGGGGAGAGACAACACAGGCGGTCACACACTTAAGGGTTAGGACAGCAAAAGAAACAGCAAAAGTGTGAAGCTGGCTGAAAATAAGATCGTGGAAAGAGCCAGGACCTATGAGAATCCCAGGCTTCACCCAATACCTGTGGTTACTCAATTTAAAACATGCTCAGTGTATAAATACACCTACAAGTACTGTGCTCACGACAGCTGATCCGAAATAAGGTTTTCTAAAGTTCAGAATACATCTATAAATGTTAGATGCAGACAAATGCTAAGTATTTGGCACTGAATCCTCAAATGCTCACCCTGTGCAGTGTACTCACTTGGGTCATGTTACAGGAATTTTTCTCATGTATCTTCCAGCTGGCCTAGATGCTTTTCGAACATTCCTCAAATCGGAGTTTAGTGAAGAAAATGTGGAGTTCTGGCTCGCCTGTGAAGACTTTAAGAAAACAGAAAGTGCAGAAAAACTTGTCTCCAAAGCCAAGATGATTTATTCTGAATTCATCGAAGCCGATGCCCCTAAAGAGGTAAGTGAAATATTCCATGGTCACGAATGTTCGGCCGCTAACAAATCTGCTCCCAACTGAAAGACGCTAAGTCCATCTCAAGGGAAATGAAATGGTCACGAGGGAGTCAAACAGAAAATATCCATCAATTCCAACAGAACTTCCTTAAAGTGATCCTCTAGCCCTGATTCAGCAAATATTTTTAAGCAGCTTCTAAATGCTTCCACGGTTCTGTTTCCTGAACACAGCATGCAGGCTCTTAAAAAATCGTGTCAAGTATCACATATGAACCAGCTCTACGGCTCACCCTATAGAAATCCTACCTGCGTGTGCTGCTGGATTTCAAATTCTCTTTCGCTTTTCCTTCTGTCAATCACATGAGTCAATTTGGAATAGAACTCTTGAATTAAGTTTTAAAATTAAAAAGAAGTATATGGGACCAACTACTACCAACATAATACTACTACTAACAGCGTAAATTCTTTATGTTGACTATTTCGAAGGCCCACATTCTAGCAGATAATCACGTCTTACCTCCTCAAAGAGGCGTTTGCTTACCTTTATTTCTTTGGTGGTTGTTGGGCGGGAGCCTGCTGGCCTCCAGCCCCCGTGCTCGCCCAACTTCAAGACCAAAGAAAGGGCCCAGCATCAGCGACAGAGACCTCAATGGTTTCATGGATGGGGGTGCTTCCTGGCTGAAGCAAAGTTCTAGAGCGACACCCCACCTGGGGGGCAGCCGATGGGGCAGAACAGGGCCGGCAGCCTTTGCTCCGTGGGAGAACGGACTTCAGATTGGCTCATTGGTCACCAGGGAAACCAGAAGCACAACAGCCCTCATGAGCCCTTGGCCCCGACCCTTTGTTAAACTATCAAAGGGGAGCCACTGTGATCAAAAGAAGGCAACAAACACCAGCTGGGTGGCAGCGAGTACGTGGGCGTTTCCTGATTGGGCTCCCCCTCCCCCATTTAGGAGGAAGGGCAACACGTGAGGAGGATGTGGGTGAAGCAGGGACCGGTCAAACCGGAGAGTAGCTATCTTGGCCTGACCACACAATGGGGAAAATGAGCCAAAGGTGTGAGGCCTGGTCTCGAGTGGTCAGGACCCACCTGTGCTGCTTAAAGATCTGGTAAATAGAAAAGGCCTTAGAGAGAAACCTGGAATGACTCCCAGAATAGCTCCCAGAAGTGTTTTGTGTGTGTGATGTCCCATTTATATTGGGCTTCATTTCCAGGACCAAACCACAAGCAGGTCCACGTATCTCTTTCATGGTTAACGTTTAATCTATTTAAGCTACTTACATTTGAAAACTGCTTTGAGGATTTCCTACTGTGGCTCAGCGGTAACAAACCCGACCAGTTTCCTTGGGGAGGCGGGTTCAATCCCTGGCCTTGCTCAGTGGGTTAAGGATCCGGCGTTGCCCTGAGCTGTGGTGTAGGTTGCAGACATGACTCAGATAATTTCCATAGGTCACAGGTGCAGCCCTTACAAGCAATAAATACATAAATAAATAAATATTTTAAAAGATTAAAAAAAAACCTGCCTTAGTCCTCACTAAACATAATGCATAAGCAAAGAGTTTTCATGCACAAACAGCACCCAGGAAGCTACATTAAGTACTAGCCCCAAGCCCAACCTACCAGCATAAGTTATCATCTTCCCTTACGGAGTTGAAATACTTATATTCTCCTAAGTGACAGCTACTATGTTTTCTAATCCAAAATTAAAATTCATGTATGAGAAGTTACTGTACTTACGAGGACAGAGGACAGAAGAGATGAAATGCACGCATTTCTGAAACTCTAGGACAGAAGGGTGCTGAATCAATAGCTCAAGTTTAGATGGACATTAATTACTGCAGTGTCTACTGGCACAGCAGAACGTGGCAGGCATAGGAACCGGTGAAGCTTAGTCTGGAATTCAAGGGGAAAGAGAAAGGACCTGAAGTCCTGCGGAGCCATTCTAACACTCATTTCCCAGTCACTATCTAAGAATCAATACATAATTCCGGAAAATTGAAAAGGTAGTATATAAGACTGTCAAGTTGACTGATGTGTCAGTCCCTCAAAGGATTCAAAACCAGCGCTAAGGGTATCCTATTTATTGTGATATTGGCTTGAAAGCCAGAGTTTTTTTCCTTCTTTTATGAATCTATCCACTTAATGATTCTTTTAGGAAAATGTCCTCAAATATTATGTATGAAAAATCATCTAATAAGAAATGAGGAGTTCCCCGTGTGGCACAATGCATTCAGCAGCCGACTGTAGCGGTTTGGGTGGCTGAAGAGGTGTGAGTTCAACCCCCAGCCTGGTGCAGTGTTTTAAAGGGTCTGGCATTGCTGCAGTTGCAGCACAGGTCACAGCTGTGGCTCGGATTCGAACTTTGGCCTGGGAATTTCCATATGCAGTGATTGCAGCCATTAAAAAAAAAAAAAGGAATCTTTTAATTATGGCTGAATTCAAAGTTACAGTATATAAAAATTATCAATTTTAACAAAATAGTTTTAATTACCTTCCTAACTTCTTCCAAAATAAATTTATATAGCAATAATTTTTTTAAAGTAGTACAGTTACTATTCTAGGATATAAAACATTTAGTTCTTCAATAGGTTGTCCATCTAATAAATTTTTATGATATAAAATATAATTAAATGTATAGCTTCTTTCCAAATAATAATCATATCGCCTCCTTGAAGTGTCTGTAAGTATTATAGAATATGACAAAATTCTCATTGAAAACAAAGAAGTGTACATATACATTTGAAAGAGTTATTATCTTTCTTATTATTTGCCATTAATAATTTCCAATTTAAATTACTAACGGCGAGTTCTCGTCCTGGCTCAGCAGAAATGACTCTGACTCGTATCCCTGAGGACACAGGTTCGATCCTTGGCCTCGCTCAGTGGATTAAGGATCCGGCGCTGCCATGAGCTGTGGTGTAGGTTGCAGATGCAGCTTGGTCCTGCATTGCTATGGCTGTGGTATAGGCCAGCAGCTGCAGTTCCGATTCGACCCCTAGCCTGGAAACGTCCATATGCCTCGGGTACAGCCCTAGAAAGAAAAAAACAAATTACTAATGGGCATTGGTCTCTTGCAGAGCGGCTGCTGTCTTCAAGGTGTCCCCTGTAGTCCACCATTTCTACGTTAAATATAATGCTACTGTTAGTATGTGGACTCACTAAACGGATTTTTTGAGTGCCTCTTCCCACCATGAAGCCACACAGGGGAGACTGACATGTGATAGCCAGTCAAATACCCAATGAGCAACACGGTAATTTACATGAGTTAAAGTCTGTTATTAGCAGAGTGGGAAAGAGCGACTAAGTCTATCTGGAGAGTTAGGCAATGGACTTGCAGAGTGGTTCACACGGGAAAAAGTCCTGTTAGGAAAGAAATAAGTAACATTTACCAAGATGGCAAATGAAGAAAGGCTATTTAGGACTAAGGGCGCAGTGTGTCACAAGGATGTACGAAGCTCCCAGGTGTTTCCCAGAAACCGCAAGCATTTCGCTATTGCTAATGAGGAGCAGGGGGATAAGGCTGGACAGGCAGCAGCAGAGATAAAGGGAAGAATTCCAGATTTATCTAGTAGCAGACATAACGAGACAAGGTGCCATATTTGACATGGAGGTTAGAATATGTGATTTCCATAGGTGGAAAATTAATTCAAGGATACGATGCATATGAAAGTATCCTCCCGTTTTCTATATTTAACTATAGTTGTATAACTGACTCTCGTCAAGAATCAAAATTACAACCAATTTCCTTGGCGGAAAACCCTGAAACAGAGAACACTAACAAGGTCACATCATCCAGACGTCGGAGGCCGTTCACTTTCTTTCCAACTTGTTTTCTTTTTTTTGTCTTTTTTAGGGTCACACCTGCGGCATATGGAGGTTCCCAGGCTAGGGGTCCAGTTGGAGCTGTAACCGATGGCCCACACCACAGCCACAGCAACATGGGATCCGAGCCGCATCTGCGACCTACACCACAGGTCATGGCAACACCGAACCCTTAACCCGCTGAGCGAGGCTGGGGAATGAACCTGCACAACAATCATGTTTAATTGATGCAATTAGACAATTGACAATGAGACTATACTAAATGTATGAAAATGCTCCCTGTCTATAAACTGAGGTTACGAGGGCTTCTCAGCTTCCTGTTCTAATAGGCAAAGCTGCACATGCAAATTGAACGTTCAGGTCTCGGCAGGAGGTGGGAGTCATCGCAGTGGCTTCCTTGATGCCCTCTGCCAGTGGTACCATCTCTCTAGTTTCTGCTCTCGTAGCGAGAGTTAGTGTGATGTTTAGAACATGTACGGACTAGAGATATAAATTCACATCCTGTCATCATGTGGTGACCCGTTTTACCCCTCTGAGCCTCCGTTTCATTACCTATGACAAACCATGTAACAGCCACACAGGGCAGAGGAGCATGATGAGCCAGGTCACACTTCTAGGGTTTACATCCTGCCCAACAATTGCGAAGAAATTTTCAGCCCTTCCTTTCTTTATACAAGTCAATCCAAATGCTCCCGAACCAGCTTGAAAGCCACCATTGCAGAACTCCTAAGAACAAACGACTGTAAAAGGCTTGGTAAGAACTTCCCTGGTGGCTCAGTAGGTTAGGGACCCCGTGTTGTCGCTGCCCGTGCTCCGGCTGCTGTCATGGCTCCGGTTCTAAATTCCTGTCATGGCCCAGGAATTTCTGCCTGGCGCAGTCACCAGCATCCCCCCCCCAAAAAAAGCAAAAGACTTGATGAATGTATGTATATGAACACATATTAGAAAAACATATTAGCAAATCACTAGTCTCAGATAGAGCTGCTCATTGAATGGATTGTACCTAGATATTTTCAGAAGAAGATGCTGCGGGAAAAAAATAAGTGTGAGCCAGGTATTTTGACTAAGCGATTTGAAAGTGAGATAAGAATTGTGTATTTCAAAGCATCCTTCCTTTGCAAGCACTAAGAACCTGTGGGTGGCAAAGGGAAAAAATTCTTAACTCATTTATTTTTCCTTCAACTTAGACCAGTCGTTTTAAAATATTTGGAAATTTTCAAGAAAACACAGCTTGATTTCAAAAGAGTATATACATCTTCAAAAAATTAAAACAGTATTTTCATATTCAGCCAAGATCCTGACATATCTATTATCTTTATATCATTTATATACATTATATTTGTATCGTCATCCCTTATATTGCAAAGAGAAGTGGTCAGGATGGAAAATATGTGATTAAAGAGAAAATTGTGTATGTTGATTGCCATTCTGTGAGATTAGAAAATGATCCAAATCACGCATGTCGTAATATCTTAAACGTCAGGTAAATTCAAATTCATAACATGATTAATCCAGGAACAAACACATTGGCCATTTTTTAAGTAAAAAATACCAGTAGAAAATATTTAATTCTTAAATGGTTTTATTAAATGTGAGGATATCATAACTCTTTAAACAGAAGAAACTATAGGAGTTCCCGTCGTGGCTCAGTGGTTAACGAATCTGGCTAGGAACCATGAGGTTTCGGGTTCGATCCCTGACCTTGCTCAGCAGGTTAAGGATCCAGCGTTGCTGTGACCTGTGGTGTAGGTCGCAGATGCCGCTTGGATCTGGCCTTGCTGTGGCTGTGGTGTAGGCCGGCAGCTACAGCTCCAATTAGACCCCTAGCCTGGGAACCTCCCTATGCAACGGATGTGGCCCTAGAAGAAGAAAAAAAAAAAAACAGAAGAAACTAAAGTCATAAAGGAAAAGGTATCTTAATGGGTCTGTGCAGGACATTTTTTAAATATCTGTGTCTGGATTTTTTGCTTTTATTTTTAATGCAGTACGATGTTATTTATTGACTTGTATTTTATTTCACATCAGTAAATGCTTGTTTTGCACCAATTATTACTCACCTTCATAAGATAAATTCCCTCCAAGGAAGGGAAGCTCAGTCTGAGCAAGAGAAAAGGGAATGAACACATAAATATAATTTTAATGTGCTGTGTGAACAAGGCAGCTCAATAAGGAAACACAAGGAAAAAAATAGGTTGAAATGATGGTTTGGCTCAAAAAAACCTTTCACTCTAAATGGATTAAAAAATGAAATTCATAAGGAGTTCCCTGATGGTCTAGTGGTTAGGGCCAGAGCTTTTACCCTTGTGGCCCAGGTTCAATTCCTGGTCTGGGAATGAGGTCCCACATCAAGCCCCTGCAGGCAGGACCCCTCCCCCCCCCAAAAAAAATATATGCATATATATAGAATAGGAAAAAATATCAAAGCAACAAATGACTAAGTGCAAATTAAAAAAAAAAAAAAGCAGATTAAATTGCTTGCATTGTACCTGAAAGGACATGATTCAACAGTAGTCAGGCAGAATATTGAGATAAAGCCTTTGTTTTAAATGAGGTTCGTTTTAAACGGAATCTTGAGGGACGAAACAGACACGCGGATTATTGGTGGAGAGAAGCCCCGGGGCAGGTTTCATGATGTGATGACACTGCCAATTCTGTATTCTCCATTTTATATTCCTATTTTCTTTGCATTTTAAGTGCCACTTCCCCCAGGTGCTGATGTTATTTTGAACCCCGGTCCTGCCCTACAAGTTGCCAGCAGTGGCCTCCGCCACTATAGAATCACCTCCAGATATAATGTTTGCTTACTTAGTCATTTCCTAAGTGTTTGTACACTGATCAAAAGTTAGGTGTCTATTACAGACCAAGCACCATTCTGGTGCAGCTAAGAAAAAAGAGAGTCTCTGAATACATAAAGCCAACCATCCTGGTAGGAAGACTCTAGATAAAAAAATAAACCAGTAATTACAGGAGTTCACTGTGGTGCTGGGCGTTAAGTCTCCAGTATTGGGCTGCGGCCACTCAGGTCACTGCTGAGGTGAGGGTTCATTCCTTGACCTGGGAACTTCTGTATCCCACAGGTGCAGCGCAAAAGAAACAAACAAAAAGAAAACACTAATTGCAATAAACTTTCCTGAGTGTCCTGAGAAGGAAATACAGGTGATGCAACAGGACATCCAAGTCTAAGGGGACAGGAAATGTATCTCAGAGGAAGTAATTAGTAAGCCTTGATCAGAAATTTGAGTGTAGAAGGAAACAAGTCAGGATGGGAGGCGGGAAGGACAACAGGCAAGCAAGAGAAAGAAGCGTTAAGCAAAGGACCAGCCAGGGCTGCAAAGGCTGGTCCAGGAGTGCAGGAAGCCTGACACTGTGTGCCTTGCGGTGGAAGGTGAGGCAACAGCACCTCCTGGACCCCCGTGATTTCTGCATCCGTACTTATTTCATCTTAAACTCTGAAGACAGCAGGTGGGGGAGGGGAGGTGGAAGAAGAGGAGGAGGAAGAGGGGAGAAGAAGGGAGGGAGGGGAGGAGGAAGAGGTGGGAAGAAAAGCAGAGCTAAAGAAACTCTAAGCCACACACGCCCAGATGCTTTGACATGGAGTTTCTGATGTGACCACCGCATTTGCTGTCTTAGGGAGGCGTGCCCGTCCTCACCCTTGTGCGGGTAAAAGACGAACCGAGCCTTAAAGGTAAAATGATGAGTCCTGCAGTCACTAAGACACACAGACTGTGGGGAGGCAGGGCTTCAGCCCGTGCTTTTCCGTTTCAGGTTCTTTCTCTAAATCTACTACTTGTTTCCCATGTTCATGACCCAGCCCAGGAGCCTGGGTGTTTATGCGAAAGGCGAAAGCATACAATCATCTTCCCGTGCAGGGTCTGTCTTCCTTCCCATTAAACGCTGCATTTCTCTTGTCATAGTCTCTCTAATTTGTATAACTTCTTCAACAAAAAAAAAAAAGCAAAAAAAAATGGCAGGAATATGTCCTCTCATACTTTGCAGCATCATTTTGGCCCTTTGCAAAAATGATTGCTGCCTTTCAACTAAAACCCGAAACGCTCAGGTGTGTTTTGAATTTTTACACACCTCTGTGCCACTGAAATTAATCTTGCGTTAGCCCCTTAGGGTTGGTGAAGGAAACCAGTGGGTTGGACTCCCTCTTAGCTGCTCTGGAAAGCACAGGCTATGTACATCTATTTTTAGCAACCCGCATCCATTATGCTTTTATATATTTTGATCACGACGTTTGATTCTTTTTTGTACATGCCCCATTTAGGGTGTGAGTACTGCTTCCCAGCCCGTGTCATTTATTTCTGTCTTTAAAACCCATGATGACAAAAGGACCCAGTCCTGTGCAGGGTGGATGCCTTCTGACGTTACAAACGCGGCTGGTCTCAACTCTAAGAGCCCCCCTTCCCGGTACATTTCAGGGTATCCGTGCGCCTTTAATGATGCCCAAAATGAAGTCATACCAGAGGTGTTCGTGGTGATTAAATAGAATTATGTAACCCCAAACACGATTATAGGCGGCTTTAATTTGAATCGTAATTTTTCAGCTCTGTTGTGAATGAGGTCTAGGGAGCTGCCTGCCCGCCCCATTTGAGTAAAGCATTTTGCATATGCATGCACACACTTTTTGCATAATGACGTTCTCTGGCTCCACTATACATTCTAAATGAGGGAAAGGCTATCTAATTTGAATGTGAGAGCTCGACTGAACACTTCTCATTCAAATTATGTAAAAATATATAAAGCACAGTTGAGGGTCACAGGAAAGCCAAAAGGTACAGCCAAAAATGTCTTCTTCCAGCGAAAATAACTTGGAAGCCAAAAGAATTTAAAACGGCTGGTGTAGAAAAGAGGCATATTGGCTTGCATGACTTGCTGTGATCAAAATCACCTGAGTATTAAAAACCCCCTGCCTCATTATCATAAAATCGTTTTTAAACAGCGACCACAAACGTCAGTCAGAGGGCAGTCATTTTAATGCAATGGATTGTTGTCGGTGGCAGCTGTGTCAAGGCTTTTTCAAAACTGACAGCATTTAAAAGCCGCTAAACAGTCGCGGTGACATCTCAGCTGTCATTCTGTAAGAATCGCAATCCTAGGTCTTGTTTTCTGAGATTGGCAGTGCAGCGGTCTCAGGTACTTGAGATAACTTGCGACCTTTTGAAAAAAAAAGCAAAGTAAATGTATTTCTCAGCGTCCTTGAAACGTGGGGGTCTCCATAAAATACACGGCAGTAAATACTATAAAATACATGTAAAATACCATAAAACACACGTCAGTAAATACTATAGATATAACTGTTGATGTCATCAGTTGATACACCATTCAACCCAAGCTCTGGACCAACTAGTTTGGAGATAGTCAGCCAAGTTTAAGTTTCCCTGCAACTCCCAGGAGCTCAGGAGGGGCTCAGGGCCATAGAGTTGGAAGGTCTTTCATCTCTGAATTACCTCCTTTCCGGGGTGCCACCTTCCGTCTGCTCCAAGATCAACATCTCATCTTTCTCCTGTTTTTGAGAGAGAGATTTCTCTGTGAATCTTCCAGTAGAACCCAACCAAAAATCAAATTTGAGATGAGAGTCAAGTTGGGAGAATGGTCTGTGGACACGTCCCCCAAAGGGATGACATGAAAGGAATGGATGTGTCAAAATACACAGTAGGCCTAATACTTTCACTGTTGTCTGACCCTGAAGTTTCGGGGGCATCAGGGAGGACAGACAGGGCGCTTTGGGTAGCCTAGTCTCAATGTCACCTGGGCTGACTGCTCATGAGCATAGACAGCACCGACCAGCCTCTCGTAGCTGAGGGACTACCTTCAATCGGCTCCTAGGGCTCACATGGCCTCCTGGCTCACGGATTGCTCTTCACATCCCTGCTCTTCCTACTCACGAGTCAGCACACCCTCCAAGAGGAGGAATGGGCCTCATCTGTTTTCTGCTTACGCTTACTCTCCTCGGTGATCTTCCAGTCCTCTGGCTTTTTGTTTGCTTTCTGATTGTGTGTGTGTGTGTGTGCGCGCGCTTTTAGGGTTATACCTGCAGCATATGGGAATTCCTACACTAGAGGCTGAGTCAGCGCTGCAGCTGCTGGCCACAGGCACGCCAGATCGGAGCATCTATGACCTACATTGCAGCTCACAGCAACGCCGGATCCTGACCCCACTGAGCAAGTCAGGGATCAAACCCACATCTCCATGGACACTAGTTGGGGTTGGTAACCTGCTGAGCCACAATGAGAACTCCTCGTCTTCTGGCTTTAAAGGGGCAGCCTGTGTGGCCTCTGACCACCGGTGCTGAACAGAAATGTTTTGACCAAGCTTTGGGTGGACCGAGGCCAAGTTTCTGGCCACTTTCTTCTGAGTCTCTCCGTCTCAGTTAATGGCCACTCCGTTCTCTTTGCTCCAGCCAAGTAACTGAGAGTCACTGCCCTTGTTCTCTTCTGCTCATCTGCCATATTCCATCCGTCAACACTCAGTCACTTCAGAAGATTTCTTAAATTCATTCTTAAAGATTTCAGTCCTTCTTAAAGATTGTATTCCTCATCCTACCTCATAAATATTCAGGCACAAGCTCCCTCCTTCCTGCTCTCGAAATATCTTTGAAATCCATGCATTTCCCTCCATTCTCTTGACACAACCCAGCCTGATCCACCATCATTGCCCCCTGAATTTCTGGTATGACTTCCTAATTTTTCATCCCTTTATCCACACCAAGCTATTACATCACAGAGCAGCCAGTGATAGGTTTTTTCCAAGCGTGTTTATATCAGCCCCTTACTTAAAATCCCCTCACGGCTCTCAGGATACGTAAAAATTATTTGATGAGACCTCTGCCGTCTACGTGACTGGACCTTCATGCTTCTCCTGGTAGGTAGTTCCTCTTCCTCCCCTGAAAATCCCTACTAGGCTTCTTTTAATTTTTCCTCCCATGTACAAGTCCCTTCCTTAATCTTCCAGATTCATAATGATACTTTGACGAGCAGCTTAAAATCTCATTTCTTTCAGAAAAGCTTTTTTTCAGAAGATATTTTTCCCCCTTTGGATGACTTTCTCAAAATCTGTCTTCTTGGTTGACTTTCAACTTAATCACATGTAATCTTCAGATTCGAGCACACTTCCTAAGCACCCATTCCATGAAATACTTTCCATGGATGAATTATAATAATGACTCCCAAAAAGCAATACTTTTTCAGATGAGCTTTTTTTTTTTCCTCAGAAAAAAACGGGGATAATAATCCTACCCATCTGATAGCTGGATGGACGAGAGCAAGTAGCCATGTAAACACTTAGCACATGTGGTGATATTTGATAAATGTCAACTTATTATTTACCGTTGAAATAATCATCTTTAAATATCTTTATGTTTTTTTAGAGATAAGGCCAATTGCTCAAACATTTTGAAATGGGAGCAAAGTCACCAAGGGAAAAAAAATCCAGATGTGGGGACAGATCTTAGATAATGCATATCTGTCTTGCTCATATTTTGAGGGACATGCAGAGAAAAAAGAATTCGTAAAATAGTAGGGAAGAGATGGCAGATAAAAGGTGAAGTGTCTGCCGCAGACGACTAGACGGCCTTTGTAGTGACCAATCTTCTTTTCCTGATGATCAGACTGAAGGCGTAACACCACCAAAGTTACTGCAGCCGAATCTGTTTAAGCAAGAAATCAATTTTTTTTAAGATTTCTAAGTCCAAATGATGAATGATAATAAGGAAATTATAGTGGCTTTCCTTCTGGGATCAGGGGAGACTTCTTGGAGGATATTCAACTTAGCTAAATCATAAGGGATTGAGGATAATCTGTACAGAATAAATTGTGGCGGCAAGAGGGATTTTCGATGGCGAAGCAGCATAAACAAGGACTTTAGATGAAAGATTCATTTTGGGAAGAGAAAGTATGGATATCACCAAAGATAAAGAGATAATTTCAAAACAACGCACTGAACTCCAGGCATGAGAAAGCTCAAATGCTGGGGTAGGATGTTTACATGTTATGTTCTAGAAAGTAATGTGTTGTCAGCTGAATAGCTATATAATGAAACTGACATTTTGGTGAAATTGATGTAGTAAGCTGTCCAGAGCATTTAGAAGGGAAAGACGTTATAAGAAGAAGTATCAGGTAAGGGGTAGGTTCTATGATTTAAGGAAGAGATTAGGCTATAGAAGGTTAAACTGAGAGAGAGGCGTGAGAATGAAGAAGAGCCCTGGGGGTGTTCTCATGGTGGCTCAGCGGTTAAGGACCCCGGCTAGTATCCATGAGAACGTGGCTTCAATCCCTGGCCTCGCTCAGAGCGTTAAGGATCTGGCGTTGCCTCAAGTTGCAGCATAGATCTCAGGTGCGGCTCTGTTCCAGAATCGCTGTGGGTGTGGTGTGGGCTTCAACTGCAGCTCCAATTCAACCTCTAGCCCAGGAAATTCCAACGCTTCAGGTGCAGCCATTAAAAAAAGGGGGGGGGGGGGAAATGAAATAAAAGGTGAATAAGCAAAGCATCACACACACACACACACACACACACACACACAGTGTATAAAAGACAGACATTGGAAGGAGATAGAAGTGTCAGAGAGGAGTCTTAAGTTTCAAGCTGGAACACCTTGGAGAAAAACCATGACACTGATACAAACATGTGGGTGTGATATTTTGTCTCCGACATTAAACTGAATTCCAAGGCACGTCTTCATGAGACCAGTGATTCCAGGCATTATCCCTTGGGAATGGTGTCCCTGCTTGTCACGTAGCAATCAGTAGCTGAGATGAGGCAGCCTCTGGGTAGGAATGCAGGCAAATCAGAAAAGTGAGAGGGATCAGTCAGAAGTACCAGCTTGGCATTTTTGAACAAATAATATTATCAGTTTTATACCGAAATGGAATAGTTCTGCTTAAAATGTAACTGTTTTTTTTTTTTTTTTGGTCTTTTTGCCTTTTCTAGGGCGGTACCCGCAGCATATGTAGGTTCCCAGGGTAGGGGTCTAATCAGAGCTGAGCCGCCGGCCTACACCACAGCCACAGCAACGCGGGATCCAAGCCATGTCTGCGACCTACACCACAACTCATGGCAACGCCGGATCGTTAACCCACTGAGCAAGGGCAGGGACCGAACCCACAACCTCATGGTTCCTAGTTGGATTCGTTAACCACTGCGCCACGACGGGAACTCCTAAATGTAACATGACTTTTAACAAATGTGGAAACCTCTTTACATATTTATTGAACCCTTTTGCTGTGCAAGGCGTGGGGAGGGACAGATGAAATGTAAGTATCTCCTTTTGGGGGTAAGAAAAGGGAAAAAATCCACGAATTAACTTCACAAGGTAGATGTTATTTGGGTTTTTTGGGGGCCGTGGTTTTTTTGGTACTTCCCACAGCATGTTGATGTTGCTAGGCCAGAGACTGAACCCACACCACAGCAGTGGTCCAAGCTGCAGTGACAATGCTGGATCCTTAACCTGCTGCACTACAAGGGAACTCCTTTTTTTTGTTCTTTTTTTTTTTTTTTGTCTTTTTATGGCTGCACCTACGCTATACGGAGGTTCCCAGGCTAGGGGTCAAATTGGAGCTGCAGCTGGTGGCCTACGCCACAGCCACAGCAATGCAGGATCTGAGCTGCATCTGTGACCTACACCATGGCTCATGGGAATGCCGGATCCTTAATCCACAGCACAAGACCAGGGATCGAACCCACATCCTCAAGGATACTAGTCAAACCCTCTGAGTCAGAACAGGAACTCCAAGGTAGATGTTATTTGAATGTAGGCTTAAGAACATAAAAGATAGGAGTTCCTGTTGTGGCGCAGTGGTTAACAAATCTGACTAGGAACCATGAGGTTTCGGGTTCCATCCCTAGCCTTACTCTGAGGGTTAAGGATCTGGCGTTGCCGTGAGCTGTGGTGTAGGTCGCAGATGGGGCTTGGATCCTGCATTGCAGTGGCTGTGGTGTAGGCCGGCGGCTGCAGCTCTGATCAGACCCCTAGCCTGGGAACCTCCATATGCCATGAGAAGCAGCCCTAGAAAAGGCAAAAAGAGAAGGATAAAAAAAAAAAACAACCACATAGAAGACGGAAAGATTTGGGTGAGAAGGAGTGATTTTCAGCTAGACTGGGATGGCATGGGAAAGTGTGCATCAGTAACAAAATACAAGGAATTTGAGGGGAAGGGTCCAGTTGGGTGGGGATTCAGGGCATGCAGAGGAGGAAAATGTTTGAGCATTATTATAAAGGCCACGAATGCCAAGATCAGAGCTTTGGGCTTTTTGCGTGGGGAATGAGGCGCGATTGTAGGGGTTCAGCTGTGATTAAGAACCTCAAAGTAAGAAGCCAGCACTCTGCACCAGGCCCTGCGCTGACACACTGGCCCTGGCGTCAGTGAACACGCACCAAGTGAATGAAGGTCTAAAGGCGCTAACTTGCTCCCTTTACCACTACAGGGGATATACGGTTAAACAAACTGCAGATGATGCCATTAAAGAATTCACGGCATAGTTAAAGGAGGAAACAGGCCACATAGAGTCTCACGTCCTCACCACACAAGACAGGATTCATGAAACCAGATTTTTAGAAACCACTACAAGCTCTCACTCATAACCACCACTCAGTGATTCTCACTGGCAGGCGGGTGCTATACCAGGTTCGTGACGTGTTATTACACCTCTTTCCTGCTCAGAACTCATCATCAGTGTCTTCCCAGAGCTTCTAGTAGAAAAAATAAGAACCCCCAACTCTGGAGATAAGCCCCCCAAGACTTGACCTGCATCACCTCTCCCACCCTGATAGCAGGAACGTTCCTTCTCGCTCACAGCACCCCCCCGCGCCACAACCAGGCACCATGGCTCTTTGGAACATAATCAATTCTTCCTTGCTTCAGGGACTCTGCATGTGCTGCTTATTCTGCCAGAAACGTTCTTCTCCAGATTCTTCAAGAACTGGCTTCTTCTCATCCTTCAAATACAAATCTAAACTACTACTATGTATTTAGACGCTGGTGGCCTTTCCCCAACCATAGGAAGGAGCTGGACTATAACAATCATGATATTTATGGGGTCAATGATTGCTTAGATGATCTCACTTTAATTCTTCTAACAACTCAGTCCAGAACTGCCTCACTTGAAGACAAAAAAGCAGGGCTTGGGAATATGAAAGTGACTCACCCCAGGTCACTGAGCTCATAACTGTTAGAACACAGATTTGAAAACTATCCTAAAATCTTTCCACTACCCAATGCCATCTTCCTATATAAAGAAGCAGAGATTGATTCCAGATTTTGAGGCCTTCAAAGATAGTGCAGCATTTCATCTGGAAGTTTGATGGAGGACCTAAGAGGATGGTCAAAGAAATAAAAGAGCAGGTGTATCCTGGGATCCCTGAAAACCTGAAATCTCTAAAGAAAGAACAAAATAATCAGTGAGCAAATAGTGGCCTTGGATAATTCTTTTCAAAATATTTTTTTTCCTCTTTGTACAATAGTGCTATTAAAGTAGTTTGATACCACTTAACTCATTTTGTCCTTAAACCTTAAAATTACACCATGGTGACTGAAAAGTGAAGGAAATTATAGAACTTGTTTCACACATATGAATAGAAAGTAGCTACGGAGAGATCTGATAGAAGGTCTGTCTGCCTCTCTTTAATTTCAACTCAAAAAGCATAAATGGTCATTGAGAGTCTTTTACCAGAACCCCTCCCCCCAAATTCTGGCATTTTCTTACAATCACTCCCATTTTGTCAACAGATATTTTAATTCTATTCAATCAGTATTTATTGAATGTCCACTATGTGGTGGCTATTCTGCTAAGTACCAAAAAATAAAATGATGAATAAGACAGATATAGCACCTGCCTTTGGTGAGCTTTGAACTTTAAGATTCAAATTTTTTCTGCACTTCAGGGGTATTTTCAGTTTACATGGAATAACCTGGATGTAACATTTTCTGCCTCTCAGAATATATCCTGGAATATGGATGGAAATGGACAAGTACCCCTACAAGTTTTAGGGCATTTTACAAATTTGCAGGTGAACGGTGTGTCCTAATATCATAGATTTCTATTAGACCTTGCTTAAAATTTTATGTGCAGTTGTCTAAGGGGAAAAAGATATACCTGCACAAACATGTGCATGCATATATACATACATTCCGTGGGAGGCATGGAGGCCTGTGTCATAAACTTAGGGGGTGTTCTTTAGTACATTTGGAAACAGAAAGAAATGCAAATTAATATAGAACTACCATATGACCCAGCAATCCCACTCTTGGGCATATATCTGAACAAAACTTGCCTTGAAAAAGGCACATGCATCCCTATGGTCATTGCAGCACTATTCACAATAGCCAAGACATGGCAACAACTTAAATGAATGGATGAAGAAGATATGGTATATATACACAATGGAATACTACTCAGCCATAAAAAAGAACAAAATAATGCCATTTGCAGCAACACGGATGGAACTAGAGACCCTCATACTAAGTGAAGTAAGTTAGAAAGAGAAAGACAAATACCATATGATATCACTTATATCTAGAATCTAATATATGGCATAAATGAACCTTTCTATAGAAAATAAACTTATGGACTTGGAGAACAGACTTGTGGTTGCCAAGGAGGAGGGGGAGGGAGTGGGATGGACTGGGAGTCTGGGGTTAGTATATGCAAACTATTGCCTTTGGAGTGGATAAGCAATGAGATCCTGCTGTATAGCACTGGGAACTATATCTAGTCACTTGTGATGCAGCAGGATGGAGGATAATGTGAGAAAAAGAATGTAGATATGTGTGTATGACTGGACCACGCTGCTGTATAGTAGAAAATTGCCAGAACACTGTAAACTAGCTATAATAGAAAAAATAAAAATCATTTGAAAAAATACAATTAAAAAAAGAAATACAAATTAGAATGAAAAGCAAAATATGGGAAACAACCCAGGAAGGATGGAGAGTGGAAACGGGTAGGTGAAAGGCAGCCTGGTACATTGTAATTGTTGTTCTTCCTCTGAGAAGGACATTCCAGGTATCAAGGTCAAAGCACTAGAAAGAAATAAAGGACAGGTAAGAAAAGAAATTTAAAATCATCGCATGTCTTGGTTGCCTTTTCATAGGCCATTTTTCATAATCTCAGACTAAGGCCTGACCTCTGTTCTCTGTCAGTCCTAACCCACTCAACCTAACCCTCTCAACCTAGGAAGAGCAATTAAACCAAGCATGTGTTCTGCATTTCGGAAAACGAATGTACGGCCTTTCTGTCGTTCTGTGTCCGATTAACTTCGCATTGAGAAAAACATGCAAGCCCGGTGTATCTGGCATCTGTACACACCGTGCATTCTTTGATTACACTAACGCAGCGCTATGCAATTTCCTCCCACAGATTAACATCGACTTCGGCACCAGGGACCTCATCTCAAAGAACATCGCGGAACCCACTCGCAAATGTTTTGACGAGGCTCAGAAGCTAATCTACAGTCTCATGGCTAAGGATTCCTTTCCTCGATTTCTCAAGTCAGAGATTTATAAGAAACTGGTACACAGCAGACAGGTTGGAAATCATAAAAAATGGCTCCCTTTCTTGTAGAGAAGGCAAATGACAAACTAACAATCAGGTTATAAATGGGAAAAAAACAACTGATAGGGCAGATCAACTCTTATCACTCCAAGGCTAGAATGGTTTAAGTATTTCAATGCAATATATGGCTCTTTAGGGTTTAGAAGACATGTTTTACTCCAATAGGAAAATCATTTTACGTACGAAACCTGAATGTCTAAGTCATTTGTTTAGAATGTGTTTATTTTATCAGGTACTTAAATCTCGCCTCTACTGGGAGAGTACAAAGGACGTTTAAGAAGACACAGCACACTCTTAAAACCTAAGTGGATGTTCTTATGACATTATACATTCCAGAAACTATATATCTTCATGTTGCTGCGTGGGAGACTGTTTAGCATTATGTACATGATTTTAAATACCATTTGCATTATTCAAAACCTCATTTCTATAAAAGAGAGAAATTCCGACCCGAAACATAACATGTCCTTTAGAATACTCAGCTATTTCTTTTCGACCAGGGTCTACTACATAATGCGGTGGTTATCTAAACTGCCATGGCCCTCAGATTAATTAAAAAGAAAAATGCCACATATATATATATATTTATATATATGTGTGTGTGTATACACACACACACACACACACACACACATATATGCCATTGATCAAACTGTCAAAATATATCACTTGGTTTAATTCAATGGCATCACACGTGCATATTTAAAAAGGGCCTTGAGGGTGGGAAGGATTGATTTCTTTTTAGCTCAATAAAAATACAAAGGGAAGAGGAGGACGAAGGGGCATGGATCCGTCCTTCTACAATGAACTGCGAACTGCGTAGCAGTGACTATCTCATGAAATAAAAGATTATTGCAACATCGTCTATTCAAATAAGTGTGAGGTTAAGTGCCTGTTCTCTCCTTCAGCACTGGACCTTGATAAAATTCAAAGACATGTTTTAAATGCATTTATTTTGAGATGTTCCTAAAACTGCTTCTTTGTACCTATAAATGTCCCATGATACGTATGAATGATTTCATGTCAACATGAGAGGCTATGAAGAGTCAACAGATCTTGCATGTTTCCATTTTGTTTCCACAGATTAATTCAGCTTTGCTGAAATCTCTATTTTGCAGATTATTTGAACATTAGAAAACAGATGAAAAATAACATGATTTATTTTATGTTTCTACAAACCATTCATTTGATAGACAAAGTTTGGTCTCCCCTGTTTTCTTGAAAAACAAACATTTAAACACACGCAGATGGAACATCCCCAGGACACTTGCAAATTCTTCAAGGTTGTGAAGTATTCAGCGCGCCTGGAGGTGCACTTAAGGGAAAAGAACTACACCCTTTTCAACATTTATTCTGACGCTTCGAACCTGAATTGAGTCTCTGCTTAAATTCGGAATTTAAAAATTATTCCGAGATGAAAAAGACGTTACAAGGTAAAAGGGACTTTAGACATTAAAATCACATTCCTTCTTTTAGACATTAAAAAAAAAAAAAAAAGTGCTCTTGGTTATTTTCCTAAGGTGCTCTGCTGGTGAGAAGGACCAGTGCTTTTCCCACGAGGCCACAACCAGCACCTTGTTCCCAGGGCAGCAGAGGAACCTCCCCATTAGAACTGCGCTGAGACCTGGGGCTCTAATATCCTCGAATATCCAGGCACTGTTCCTGTCGTTGTATATTCAGATTGTCCTTTTACAATCAGTTTGCAAACTCCTTCTTGTTACTGTAGAGCAAGACTCCAGGGTCACTGACTGCCTCCCCCCTTTTTTCTAAGAATGCACAAGAAGTCACAGATCAAACGAAGAAGGAGACGATGGGTAGAGCATAAAAATACAGTGGGTGTCAAAATGATCTGTTCAAAAACTGGATGTTGAATGACCTCTAATAGATCCCAACCAAAGACCCTCAGCGGTGATCCTTCCCTCCCACCTCCTCCACTCCCCACCATCCCAACCTATAGATGTTCTGACTTAATAGAACAGAATAGAATATGTCAGGAGGTCCTGTCCTAGTATCCATGAGGACGCAGGTTCAATCCCTGGCCTCAACCAGTGGGTTAAGGATCCAGCGTTGCCAACAGCTGTGGTGTAGGTCGCAGATGAGGCTCAGATCCCACATTGCTGTGGCTGTGGCGTAGGCCAGCAGCTGTAGCTCCGATTCACCCCCTAGCCTAGGAACTCCATATGCCTTGGGTGCGGCCCTAAAAAAAAAAAAAAAGAATATTTCAAAAACAACTGCGGGTTTTTGAAATAAAAACAACTTCAGGCTTTTGGAATACTTGGTAGTGAGGATTTTCAGTGAAATATCAGATGTACACCCTTCATATGTTGTTCTATATTCTCTTTCACTCTATATGTTACTTATTTCATCAATTATCATTGATGAGTGATTTTATGGATGGAATTTTAAAATAAAAGATGAACTTGCAAAAAAAAGAATAACAATATTAACATTCCTAGTAACACTTAAATATTCACTATGCGTAATGCCGTGTTCTGAAAATATTTACATTGGCTTTAAGAAATGAAGTACTAACATTAAAACGTAAGCTAAGCAGGAAAGCAGGAAGAAAATTACAAGATAGTGACATAGATATGATCTTCAACTTTTAACAAGCGTTTTCCCAAGCAGTGTTTTCCATTTTCTGGCATTTCCTACAAAATATATTTTAAAACAATTTGTGTTTGCCCTCCATTAGATGAGAGCTAAAGAAATCAAATGATACACATATTTCAAAATGAATTTTAGCTTCTGTAACAATCCTATGTGGAGCTACAATCCATGAACATCTAAAATCCTTTTGAATTTATTTGAATATGAATATCAAAAGTGATAATTCATCAATAATGAGTGCTGATTTCCTATAAGCTTTGCAAATAGTGTCTTACACTTGCATAGGAAGGATCTATTTCAGCCTCAAAATACAATCAACAGACTTTTTTTTTTTTTAACTAACACTACATTGTAAAAATCTAAAACCTTTAGGGCATTATAAACATGAGCTAGTGTCAAACCTTTTCTCCATTTTTTTTTAAGTTTGTGTTTATTTAGAAGTCACTCTAATCACCTATATTGTTTTACTTTTTTCTAGAGTTTTTCCAATTGCACGTGATATAGTAACTATATGTATCCATAATATTCCTGGTGAGAGTCTATGTTGATGTAATAAAAGCAAAGAAGAATGTTTTGTGTTCTTTGTGTTTGTTTCCTTTCCAATATCCTTTCTAACAAGCTTAGTATCAGCTTGGCTTTTAAACAGTAGGAGCATTCTGGCCCATACCTTTGGAGAATTGTCTGGATTTATGTTCTGGAATTTCAAGGAAAGTTCAAACCCATTCTCCAGAACTTTAAGTTTAGGTTATATAGACCTTGTTTCCTTTAAATGGAAGCCAATCAACTAATCTTCCCAATCATTTAGGCCATGTTCTAACATAACGAGTCACTATGAATCACTGTTAGATAACTTAAGAGATCCATGAAAGACAGACAGACAGACAGACAGAAAGGGAGTAAGAAAGAAAAGAAGAAAGAAGGGAAGAAAGAAAAAAGAAAGATTTCTTTAAAAACAAAAACAGGCAATTTGGTCTCAGTGTCACTAACCTCCACATATTTATTGCCTCTGCAAAAATTCCATCCCTAGCTTTCACCCACACAATACCTATATTTCACTCCAATTATATCAATTGTGGGCTAGATTTGCTTTCCACCTACATAGTCAGGTAATTTTTTTTTCATGGTGATGCCAATTAATTCGAGTGAACTCTTTTCACAACTATGTGAAAAAGATGGGAGGTTATCACAGCAGTAATCAATTATTACAGGAATAAAGAGCCATTGTTCTATGTTCCCTTTATTGTTTTGTCATTTGCCATCGCATTTTAATTGGAAAGCACAGAGAATGAGTATTAAGAGATAACTATTCACTTCAGCTATACCATTTCAGAAGAGTTGTATATGTTTTATTACAACTACTATTTATAGTGGGCATTTGAATGTAAAATCCATGTGAGTAATTATAATAATGAACAGATATTGGTTGTTTCCATTTATAACAAACAGAGGGTGGAAAAATAACATTTTTTAAATGTTAAAAAATTCTCATTCTCATTTCTTTAAGAAATCACATCATTTTTCTTTCATTTCATTTAAGATTCAAAAATAGGACTGGATGTCTAGTAGAGGGGGAAAAAAAAAAAAAACCATGAAGTTTAATTGGGTTATTGTTTAGCCATTGGATATTTAGGTCTTGTCTTACATCCAGAGTCAATTCAGATATGGGTATTTCTAAAGAAAGAAAACTATCTTATCAAATTCACATTTTTTCTTGGATGATTGTTTTAACTAACATTCCTGGATATCTCACATAAAACATCATTCATTGACTTATATTTTTACAAATAAGAATTTTGAAGCAGTTAATTTTTTGCAAATATGGTTTAAAAAATTGGTAGTTTTGGTAGTTATGGTAGTTTCCTTGTTCTGATACATTTATTCATTTTGTGCATTATGGAAAATAAGTTGTAAATTAATTTTGTGTATGATGATGGCTTAGACATAAAATACAATAAATACCTGGCTCTTTTTAAAAACTGGTAAGAACAAAAATGTTTCATAATGTAGCTATATTAAATGTTATTGCATATGTTTCATATATATTTTAATTAAAATGTCTTATGGTATCAGTTTTAGGTCTTTAAAAAGTAAATATTTTGTGAGTTATGCCTTTGAATTATTGCTTTTGTTCTACTTTCCAAATATGCCATGTTTACCACAAAGACATAATCATGAATCAAAATCACATGACTGGTTTTCCTTCTTATAAACAGAAAAGACACAGGAAATTCCTATTACGTACTAGAAAAAGTAGATTTTAAAACTAATCATTCACAGCACCGTTTGTTTAATATCTGGATATGAACCTTTTATGAGATATACCAAAATCTATTATTAAAACCAATAGCACCTTCAAGGGACATTTGAATGTTAAATTTATGGTTGAGTAACTAAAAATCTGCTTTTAAAGCATTGTTTATTGTCAAAAAATTTTACAGATTCTTTTATAGGATTTTCTTTTTTTGTTAGATGCAGTCTTTCAAAATGAGTAAATAAGCCCCAACACTAGAAGGTCAAAGATTGATTGGAGACTTCAAACCACGAGCCCTCAATGTGATTTAAGCCTGATAAAAGCCATTTTCCCAAATGTAGTTTTCATATTAAGTGGTAAAAGCCAGTGAAGAGTAAAAAGCATCATTAGGTGATGGCTTGAAGTAAATTTAGAACTTCATTGAGATATCTAAGGTTACATGTATATATGAACATATACATACACACACACACATATATATATCCACTTAAGAAACTGTTTCTTTTTAAGCTTCTGTCTTTTGAAAGCATAAATTACTTAGTTCAATTGATTATTTTTAAGTCTATATAAAGTGGGTTTCAGAATACCATTTCTAGCAAGTGTAAAGCCTCAGAAAAAAAAAAAGTGAAAACAAGTGTTACTTAAATTAAAAGATCTATTTTCTAAACCAATATCTTTGGGGGAAAGGGCTAAATATAAGCAAAATACATATTTTCTCCTTCTGTAATTAAAATTAAAATTTAATCATTAGCCCTGAAACGTGAAGTAATATTTCTTAAGTCAATGTTGAAAGACTACAACAGCGTATTTCTAAGCATTTAATAACTACTGTCTGATCAGTTGAGTTTTAAGAATTTCTTATCGAATTAACAATGCTGAGGCAATTAGTGCGGAAAACGCAAAAGGTTTTCTAAAGCCTTCAAAGAGTGTACCATAAACTGGAAAGACAGCAGCATTTGTACAAAAGCTTCTAGTTTAAAGTTATTTTCACAGAGAAAAGTTTTTTCTTTGTACGAAATGTACAATTAAAAGAACTCCAGCGTAAATGTTACCTGCAGGACTACGAACATGTGGAATATATGTTTAAAATATATAAATATATAAATATAAAGACATGGAATTAGCTGAGACGAAGGAAAGAGAAACTGCGAAATAATGGATGAAACCACCGCAGGTGCACCTACGTAAGTATGAGCCTGGAGGGTCGGGGAACAGGAGGAGCAGAGAAGGCGCAGGCGCAGTGAAGAGAAAGGGCGGGGAAAAGGCTCAGGTCCCCTGAGGTTGGCTCCACACTGGGGACGAGGGGGGAGTTCAAGATTTGGGCCTTGGAAGAATGGAGGAGCAGTGCTTAACCGAAGAGAGGTATCTTGCAGAGAAGCAGAAGAACCGAAGGGAGACCAAGACGTAGGCTTAGGTTAAAGGACTTCCACTGAACAGGTCAAGTGGGAGCGCTGCCCACGTCTCGTGGTTTTGAAGGATGTCAGGAAGCGCAGGCTTCTCTCTGGTTTCCGTGAGCAGCTACAAAGGCGCACGTCTTCGCCTTTGTCGTGAGACAGCTGTCTCTCACTGTTTGTCCCTCTGCTCTCTTTCTACCATAGTTTATACCCTCCACTTCTAAGCATCGGGAAAACGCGATCCGCACTTCTGTCCTTCACTTCCTCATCCTCAGTTCCTTCACTCACTTGCACGTGGGGCTTTTGTCATTGTCCCTCATGTGTCCCTGAAACTGCCAAGGCTGTTTGCGATGAAATCTTGTGTCCAATTCCCAGCCCTCTCCTGATGGCCTTTCTGTGGAACTAAACAGGGTTAACGGCTTCCTCCTAAAAACTCAACTCACGAGGTCTCCGAGACGTCTTTTTCCAATAGTGTCTTTGTTCCCTAGCTGCTGCTGTTTCGTCTGCTTCCAGGGCTCCCTCCTCCTTCTCTGTCTGCCTGCTGCTTAGTTGCCCAAAGGTAGGTTTCCATTCCCCTTCTCCTTCCCTGCGGTCAGAACACGCTCTAGGGCACCTGCGCCCCCCACCTGTGACTATTCTGACTCCCCGGGGACTCAGGTCTTCTGAGGTCTGGAGCTTCTATCATTTGGAGCACCCTCTTTAAGAAAAGGAATACAGACGTCTGAACACAAAATTAGTTTTAAAAATGAATGCAGACTTAGGACAAAAAAAAAATCCGCTTTTTTAAAAGGATGACAAATACCACAGTATCATAGAAACCAAAAGAGTAACACATTTTCATTAATTAACTGTCTGACACAGTTCTATGCTTTGCTCCCCTTTCATTGATTATTTTGCACTATTGTGGAGAGATGACAAAGATAAATCAGTCTTTCATCTGGTGTGGTCAGTCGGATGTGGTTTCTTACTACTGATATTTTGAATGCAAAAAAAAAGTGAGCACAGATGAACTTACCGTGTGTAACCTTCTTATAGGTTTGTGTCCAATGAACATAGGAATTCAGATAAAGTTCATTTCTTAAATTCCCTTCAAAAATAAAAAAATATGGTGCATTTATAATTATGTGCTTCATTATCAAATATTGTGAAAGAAAATGAACTTCTGTTTCGATCAAGCATTAGTAGGAGCCATTGATTCAGTTTATTTCCATATCCCCTATTGCTGCTGTATGTCAGAGCCCCAGAATTTCCTCTGCCTTTGCAACAGCCACTGAACAGGCACCCTCTTTGCTAGTCTTGCCTCACCATGACTCCCTTGTGTATTTCTGAGAGCTTTTTGATCAGAAAATCATATAATCACCCTCTTACCTAAACTGTTAATGGACACTCATTATGCTCAAGATAATTTCCAGACTTCTTAGTCTGGCAATCAAAACCCATTCATAATATCATTCCTGCTTCTTATTTGAACCTCACCTCTCATGGACTATCCACCCCTCATCTCGACACCATCCTACATTCCAATGAGACCAAAATATTAGAATTGGCTATGCCATGGTCAAATATGCATACCCACTGCTCCTTCTGCCAGAAGTATCACCACATAAAAACTTGTTTAAACCCCTCTGGTCTTTTAAACTCCTCTCCAAAATGCCTTTTCTGTCCACTGACACCACTCTTTATCCCTCTAACCTGAATCACGACTCACCAGATGAACCTATTCTGTATCTTTACCAGGGTATGAATCATGTGTTATAATTGATATTCATATTTTTAAAAATCCATTAATTTGGTAGGCAAGGCTCTGATACCTGGAGGGAACTGTGATATTGATATCTTGTTAAATGTTCCATGAGCGTTGATAATAATCCAAAATTCCCAGAAAGCCAGAAGCTATATAATTTTCATAAACTCAAGACTTTTTAATCTCAGATCATCAAAATACCTGATCAAATACCTCTATGTTTTTTAAGCCCCTTAGGTGACTGCAGGTCATCTTGTTCAATAAGATGAGGACCGGTTAAAGTGGGGAATCATAAAAATAAATACATAAATAAATAAGGAAGCATTACCTAAAATATTTTTTTCTGTGAGTATGAATCAGTGATTTGGGTTTCAGTTTTGTCATCCTTATCTTTTGACTTTAGACCCATCATAAGAATTCTTCACATTACAGTTCCAGTTTCCTTAAAGTGAAGGAGAACTTAAAGAAATAGGCTGAATGGAGTTCCTGCCATGGCTCAGTGGTTAACAAATCCGACTAGGAACCATGAGGTTGGGGGTTCGACCCCTGGCCTTGCTCAGTGGGTTAACGATCCGGCGTTGCCATGAGCTGTGGTGTAGGTAGCAGATGTGGCTCGGACCTGGCGTTGCTGTGGCTGTGGTGTAGGCTGGCAGCTACAGCTCCGATTAGACCCCTAGCCTGGGAACCTCCATACGCCATGGTAGCAGCCCTAGAAAAGGCAAAAAGACAAAAAAAAAAGAGAGAGAGAAAAGAAAAGAAATAGGCTGAGTGCAGGAATTCTTCCAGATTTGTATTTTCTAAGGGTGGGAGCCCAGTCTAGGCATGGGGTCCGCACTTAAAATATTTATGGTAATTCCCTATGGTTTCTTAACTTGGGTAGGAAAGCTCAATAGGCACTGCTTTCCCATGGCTTTCAGATGCCTTACAGGTGCATTCTGGATTCCGGGCCATAGGTTAAGAGAGAGGAGCGTCCTTGTGATGGGACCTTTAACCCCAATTAACTCCTCTTAGCTCCAATGGCAACCTAAGAAGATGTTATTACATCTGTATGAGCTCCGTATGACCCATAAAGCATACGATGGCCACAGCGAACAGAGGGGCCTGACAAGGAGCACAGGTGTTTCAAAACCAGGCATTTCCAAGCAGAGGCCTGGTCACAGTCAAGCTTGCCAACCTCTGGCTGCGGCTTCACCCAGACGTAACTGCAGGGCGATTATTTAGCAATTCATCTTTGTTTTTCCTAGCCTTTAGCATAGTTCATTGACTCCATTCTCTCTTCCGGCACTGATTTTATTTGCTTGTGTATTATTGAACAATAAGTAAAACTTCATAAAGAGAAAAGAAAAAAAAACACGCTCTCTTAATAAACATACAACTCTTTGGTATGAAGAGATGAGCATTAGAGACAAAGACTCAACACTGCAGATATCAGACCATATGTTAAAAAAGAGAAAGTGGAGTAACTCAGAGAGGCCTCTGATTAGAGTTCTGGTGAGACACCACCCAGACTTGTTTTTAAGATAAGCAATACAGGCAAATCCACGGTGATCCCACATCATGTGGTAGTAAAACCCCAAAAGAACTGAGAGCTAAATAGGGAAGATGGAGGCGGCCCATGGACTGTCAAGGCTTAAATTCCAAGAGTGTAAAATTAATTCAAATGCAAATGTAAAATAAACGCATATTGACAAAATCATTTTCCTTCTGAAGAAGGGAACCAGCAGGGTAGTACATGTTTCCGAAGAGAGTGAGAGGAACTACCCCTCCTCAGTTGAAGATGCTAAAATACAATTGCGCGGTTACGTAGGAGACTAATTAAGGTCCTGGCCAGCACTGCGGCCACGTTCTTTCTCTTTCTCACCAGACACAAATCCCTTGCTTTCCACTGGACAAAGTTCATTTGCAACTCGTCAGTCTGTAAGCTGTCATCTACTTTCACGGAAGCTAAACCCTGCTCAGCAGTAAGGAGTTACGTCAAACAGTGGTTCACTCCTCCACAGCAGGGCTAGGGGTTGGCAAACATTCCCTATCCAGTGCCTGATAGGAAATATTTTAGTATTTGTGTGCTAAACAAACAAACAAAAAACCTTTATCACTTATTAGTCTCAGTTTATTTCCACTTTAAAAAAAATTTATTTTTGGCCACCCCCATGACATGTGAAAGTTCCTAGGTCAGGGATTGAACCTGTGCCATAGCAGCGACTTGAGCCACAGCAGTGACAATACCAGATCCTTAGGCCAGTGCACCACCAGGGAACTCCCCCCCCCTTTTTTTTTCTTTTTAAAAATGTAAAGTCCACACTTATCTTAAGGGCTGAACACACAGGCCTTGGGCTGGATCTCATCCATGAGCCATAATTTGCCAAACTTTTGCCCTAGACAATAAAATAATCCTTGTATGAACCTGTCACACAATGCTTCAGTGTGACACTGAGAAAACTTGCAATCTTCCCCTGCTTCTTCCAAGATTAGGATAATCTGCTAACCATGAAATAAGGTAGGAGAGACAGTAAGAAGTAATTAGCACAAAGCTCTAAAGCCAGATGAATGGCTGGGACTGGAGTTTGACTTCAATGCCCTGCCCTCCTTTCATCTCTCTTAATCATGTATCTGCATACAACACACACACACACAATATGACAGTTTTGATGAACTATTTTTTTTTTTAACTTTTTAGGGCTACACCCATGGCACATGGAAGTTCCCAGGCTAGGGGTCAAATCAGAGCTACACCTGCCAGTCTACACCACAGCCACAGCAACACAGGATCTGAGCCATGTCTGTGACCTACACCACAGCTCACAGCAGCACTAGATCCCTGACCCAGTGAGGGAGGCCAGGGATTGAACCTACATCGTCATAGATACTAGTGGGATTCATTTCCACTGTGCCACAATGGGAACTCCCTGAGGAACTATTTTTTAAAAGACTTTATTTTATTTATGTTATAATATGATACATAAGATGTTTACCAAGAAATTCCGTTGGCATTTTTTTCCGTACTGCAAAATTGGGTAGCTGTCATCATAGGCTATGCTATCTGCAAAAAAGTCCATGCCAGTTGAGGGGGTCAAAAGCTACAAGAGATGAGAGAAGAACCTAGAGGAAAGGCTAAAAGGAAATGAAGCCCTGACTAGAAGAGAAATAAAATGTTTTATCCCTTCAAGAGAGTTTTCAGGGTCCAGTAGGAAAAACAGAAGCCATTCTGGGTAAGATAAAAAGAAGAAGGAGTTCCCCCTGTGGTTCAGTGGGTTAAGAATCGACTGCAGCAATTTGGGTTCTGCAGAGGTGCAGGTTCGATCCCTGGCCCCGGGGCAGTGGATTAAAAGAACTGCAGCATTGCTGCAGCTGCTGTGTACGTTGCAGCTGTGGCTTGGATTCAGTCTTAGACCCAGGAATTTCCATATGCTGCAGGGACAGCCATTAAAAAAAAAAGAGGAAATTTAATACACAGCACTAGTAATAAAAGAGATGGGTGAGGGAGTTCCCTAGTGGTCTAGTGGTTAGGACCCAGCACTTCCACCACTGTGGCCTGGATTCAGTCATTGGTCTGGGAACTGAGATTGCACATCAAGCATGCCACGTCCAAAAAAAAAAAAAAAAACAAAGGAAAAAAGTGATGGGTGAGCAGAAAAGCTAGGCAGAGGCCAGTGATGAAACACTGAGACTGACATGAGCAGGAAGCACTATTGCTTTAGGGCTAGAGGCACACAAGAGGAGGGGGTATAAACAGACCCTGAAAGTGGGAAATGTCTGTTGGGGCTGGAAGGCCATGTGAGCAGCCTGGCACGAGTTGGAACCACAGAAAGAAAGTCATGTTTGGATGGATGGAAAACACAGTCCCTGATGGGAGACACCATGTAACACCCAAGACAGACAGGAAAACACTCTGGAGTCTTCCTTCCCCTCCACCCACCAAGCCCTGCCTGTGACTCCCTTGGGCCAGCCCTCTAAGGGTGTAAAAAACAAACAAACAAAAAGGGAAGAAGAAAGTAAGGTAATCATGGAAACAGAAGCAGGGAAGAAATAAGAACCACAGAAGAACTAAGAGAAAAGAAAGTACAGTGCACATGAAAGCATGCTGATTCTTGCGAGTAAGCTGTCATTTCTGCACAACGGAAATTGCCAGCCCCTAATAAACTACCCGAGTTGGTCTATGAAATACAGGGTGTTGAAAAAGGAAAAAAAAAACCCATAAAATATACATAACTCACTCATCTCAAACACATTTGTTACTATTAAATTATAATTATCAGACAATATTTTTAAAAATCTGCTAAATTTGCATAATGAAAAAGAACATTATTATATCTCCCTGAATTTGCATTTTCAGGCAATTCTAAACCCTAAGTATAATAACAAAATTATTATGCTGAATTACTTTTATTAAATCTATAGTATGAAATAAAGACGTATTTAAATCAAAGTAAAGTGCTAATGAAAATTTTTTTATGAAATGCATCTATTATGAAACTGTATTTGAATTATTTAAAACTGTTGTTTAAATTAGGCTTCTTAAATATTTTAAGAGAATGCTACCAAACTTATAAACAATTATAATGTTCCATGAATTTAAGAAATTATTTAGTAGTAATTAAACTATACAAGTTTTAAAATATAACCATATTTGAATGTAAACAGAGAGAGTTTTATTAAGCATGAGTGCCTCAGAATCATGCCTTAGGAGAAGTATAATTTCTTGGGGGACATGCAATGTGAGAAAATAAACGAGGAACCGTAAAGGTAGAAAGGACCTGGGAATTTTTAACAACTGTTTTTACTTAAGTTTACTCTTCTCTCAAGATTAAAATGCTAAGCTTAGAAGAGTAGAAACTTTTCAACAAAGCACGCAATGTACTGGCTGTGAAGAGCTATGCTATACATTATGCAAGCTGAGTTTTACCCTCCCTCTAACACCGAATAAACGCACATACAGAAACCAAATGAAACATTTCTTCTTCGTACTATTCTAAACTTAACACACAACGCAGCCATCAGTAAAGTGTTATTCAATATATACGTGTTTGTTAAAACCAAAGTTTTAGTTTAAAAAACCCAAAGCTTTAATTAATTAATTCCATATCACAATGCTTAAGATAACATATCTTACCTCACCCTTCTCACTCACTGGAAGAATATAGGATGTTATCCTATTTTTAAGCTAACAATTAGCCAACTACAATCCCATAGATGCTAGGAGAGGACACGAGACTCCTAAATCTGAAACAAAAGATGTTACTACTCCAAGCAAAAGCACTAGCCAAAGCATGAGGACACTGGAGTCCCAGGACCACAAAGTAAGGTGCGGAGGCAGGGTAACAGCTGCACATTCAACAGTTTGTGTTACATACTCAAGGGTCTGCATTACAAGACTTACAAGACAGAAAGCCTGAACCCAAGGAACCCGAATCTTTGTAATGGGCAGTAAACACACTTAGCCTTTGCTCTGGAGAGAGAGACACTATTTTCCAAGGCAGTTTACAAAAGCCGTCAGTGCCTCTGCTTGCAAGATGGGCAGAAATATGAGATGCCCGTGGAGAAGTGTCTCCCAACGACTACCCAAAGACTGGAAAAGAACAAGTCTTGTTACAGGAAACATTGGGAGAATGCTCAGACACCTTTGCCCTGTGGACTGTGAGTGCAGATCTGCACGTGAACTTGCGGAAGCCCTTCCCTGAGAGCAGGAGGCATTTATCCACAGTCATCTTTCATTAGAAGAGACACTTGCCATGAAAACGAGTCAAAGCATATTACATCGAATGAGATGGGATTTTTCTCTTTGGAAGCACTTCAACAAGCTGCCTACACACGGATAAGAGAAATGCCCTCGAAAAAAGGGCCTATGTTTTCCAAAGTCGGTAATACTTGGAGTTAAACAGATTGCATTTAAAGTAAGTGTCACAAGTGAGATGACTCAACTGAAACTTTGCTGCTCCCAGCTCTGCTGTTTGCTGTCTTCTAAAAAGAAGTCATCATTTCAGATCTTAAATGTACCATAAAATAGTTTCAGTTGTGTCATACCCCTTGTGGCTCCATATTTCAGTTATGCAATATTGCAGTGGGACAATGCTGCTCACTTGAAAGTCAGTTTCATTTACTGTGTTGCCGGAGTTCTGAAAGCGCTCTGAGTAGACATCAAAGCAATCATTCCATTTCTGTGTGTCACATCAAAGCAATCGTCACACATTTCTGCGTGTCTGTTGGAAGTAATACTAAATTCTGGTGCTATACAAATTTTAAAAATAATTAAACATACTTTCCACTAGATGTGGCACCAAACACCTCCTTATGAATCCACTAATTCCTCAAGCACACAGATATAATTTATGCACCCATTAGGCAAATTATATAATAAGAACCATAATCAAAACAATGCATTAAAATCACTGATTTTTCTTTTCTTTTTTCTTTTTTGGCCTCATTTAAAAAATTTTTGCGGTTCCCGTCGTGGCGCAGTGGTTAACGAATCCAACTAGGAACAATGAGGTTGCGGGTTCAATCCCTGGCCTTGCTCAGTGGGTTAAGGATCCAGCGTTGCCATGAACTGTGGTGTAGGTTGAAGACGGGGCTCGGATCCCATGTTGCTGTGGCTGTGGTGTAGGCCGGCAGCCATAGCTCTGATTAGACCCCTAGCCTGGGAACCTCCATATGCCCCAGAGTGTCCCTAGAAAAAAAGGCAAAAAGACAAAAAAAAATTTTTTTTTGCGTTATCTCTACTCCAACCCTAACAAAAATCTGCACAAAATAGGGAGATATCTTAACTTGATACAGTATTGTACAATATAAATGTTTAAGAAGGTGCACCAGACTACTTGAAATAAGAATAGTCTACTTGGCTTATTATTTTGTTATTAATTCCTTCCTGCATTGTTTTTATTCTCATCTACAATCCAAATCGACACAATAAAGTAAAAAAGCAATCACGGCTGCAATTCATCCATCCCTTCATCCATCCACTCATTTACCCAGTCATCTACATAATCCTTTCAACCCTTAATGAATCCAGCAAATAATCGCTTCATAATTGTGGCTGATTAAAAAAAGTGAGTGGAAAAAAAAAAAAAAAAGCAAGTGAGCAGGGGCTTCTCTCAGTGGGTTAAATAATATGCTACTTTCACTGATGCCGTAACATGGAAATCATTACAGGAATACAATGATAGAAGGGCCTGTGTTGTGAGTCAGCTGGGATGGAGCAGAGTTTCAGTGAAAAAAAGTGGGGGGGGGGGCGGTGAGATTGCCTGTGTCTCTATCTGTTTGGAACAGGAAGAGTCTCAGAAGAAATCTAAAGGATGAGTTAGGCTTAAATCTGTCTTTAAAACCTACCAGATAGGGCGATAGCACATGAAAGGGTGTTGGGGAAAAAAGAGAGAGCACTGAGGTTTAGGAAACCTCAATGCCCAGCCAGCTCTAAGCCTGCATGAAAGATTTTCAGTCTTGTCCGGGTTCTATTCACATTCACTGGTCCCCTCGTTTCTGTAGCTGAATCTGAGCGTGCAGACACATGGCAGCCCTGGAAATTCTACCACTCCTCTCCCCAACCGACACCTAATAAGCCAAGATTGTAGGTGTCCACCCAAGAGAGGAGCAGAACTTCTCCTTCTGGCTTTGCCTTGTTGCCTGCCGATGTGCCACGAGGTAGAGGCATTAATATTCACACATTCCAGAAATGCTTATTGAACAACTGTTGTGAGGCATGCAATGCACCAACCAGTTTCTCAGGATATGAAAATGAACAGGGCGGAGAGAGCACCTGCCTCTTTGAAAAGTACAGCTTAGCAGTGGAGAGAAAACTAGACAAGCCCAGTGATATGGCCTATTAAAGAAAAGTTCATAGAGCGGCACCCCAGAGTCTTTGACAGGGAGCAGAGCTCAAAGGATGAGATCATGGGAGCAGAGTCAGGAGAAACCCAGCATGGGGTTTAAGCAACAAAGTAACAAAATTAAAGTTTTCTTTTAGAGAGATGTTTCAAGTGTTGAAATGCCTTGGAAATGAACCCCTTTTCCACCTGGAGATGTTAAATGTTTATGTATAATCTCCAGAGTTGTAGGCATGTTCACCCCGATAGTCTATATTTTCTATCTTTCTTTTCACATACAAGTTACAAGCATTTTTAGGGCGAGAAACTTTTTCACTAAGCGGTGGAAACGCATTTTAAATACTCTTGCCATGTCTAATCCAAACCCAGACAATACAACAGAAGCTGGCAGTGCTGGTTTGCTTTCTGCAAATGAGAAATAAGCTGATCATAAACCCTAAAAGTGGTCAGAAATATGGTTGACGTAATTATAAACACCTTGATTTTTTTTTTCTTTTTGCCTTTTCTGGGTCTGCTCCTGCGGCATATGGGGGTTCCCAGGCTAGGGGTCTAATTAGAGCTGTAGCCACCAGCCTACGCCAGAGCCACAGCAATGCGGGATCCGAGCCTTGTCTGCAACCTACACCACAGCTCACAGCAATGTCGGATCCTTAACCCGCTGAGCGAGGCCAGGGATGGAACCTGCAACCTCATGGTTCCTAGTCGGATTCGTTAACCACTGAGCCATGACTGGAACTCCATAAAAACCTTGATTTTTCAAGCCTCTCATGTTCCATAGGCCATGGAATTAAAAAATTATGTCAAAGTTTGACTCTGTAACCAGGTTCTTAAAAATATCAATTAGCCTCCCACTACTTATTTCTTTGGTCTACACCCTAGGAGGATGGATTCACGGATGGGAAAAACGACTCACGCTTTTCCGTCAACTCTTACAGGATCCTCTTCAGATAATCTTCAGAAGGGACCCCCAGTTGGGACACCCATTGGTATTTTACAATGACAGCAACTTCTGCCTGGTCATGCCACATCAAACTTCATACCATCAGAGGGGAAAATTCACCTCTAAACTTCCACCCAGGTAAAAGTCTAAAAATGGGAGGAAATGAAAGAGAACCTGGTGGAAAAATGAAGGCTTTCTGCTAATTAGGCATCTCCACAATACCCCAGAAGGTGGGTAGCCAATTAAGCTTAATTGCTGAGCACCAGGCCTTGGGGTCCGGTCCCTGCAGAACTCACAGCTGTGGCGACAGGGACTTCTTTGCCCAGAGCAGGGTTTCAACCCCACACTAATCTCAGTGATGCTTTACCCTAAAGCACTCAAGCTAAGAGAGGGCAGATCCACCTTTAGAAGGCTACCCTATTGTTTAGGACTGATTTTCAATTAAGTTTTTTTGAATTTTACCCTATTCCCTAGTCGTTGCTCTTTACCTAGGCTATGACGAACAAGAGATGTGCTGGAGAAAAAACACACCTGTGGGAAAAGGGGACTGCAAATTATTATAAAACTCAAAAATGTACAACTGAATAAAATCCAGAACTCGCTCCAGATATATTTTTTGAATTTCACACCTTGCCCCTAATTTAGAAAATATTCCCCCAAATTTTCAGTTGTAGAAATCTCAAATAACCTAAACATCAGTTTATGTTATATCCCCACCGTCGTAAAGGTAGGGTTTTCTTACTATTCCTTCTCTAAAGCTTTTTTTTAGGGTCCCAATAGCAAAGACTTTTCGGGCTATCTCCATCTAACGTTGACAGGAGTGAAGTTGCAAACCTGCGCCTGACTCCCTCTCTTTTCAGATTTATTTTTATAAGTGAGTTGCTATGCCTCCTCGTCACCATGACAGCTTTCTGCAGCGCTGAAAACACTCCCTTTCCCTCTGACACTCGTGTCCCATTCGGATTCCACAATTTGCATTGAAAATGAACGTATCCTGAATGATATTCTTATTCCAGGCCTTCTGCAAATGGGTTTGTATCCAGGTTGCTGCTGGAGTGTGAATAATTTCCATTCTGCATTCATTAGTCATAGAAACAGGCAAAGATGATTTATAGGAAATGATGGGATCTGGAGGCTAACTTTTTTTCTCTCTGATGGTATTATTGATTTGTTGATTTCTTTTCTTTTTTCTTTAGTTCTAGGGACACAAAGCATAGGCAAGAAATTTCCTAAAACATAATTAAACAATTATATTATTTTCTTCAAGGGAAAAAAAAAAACTATATGTGAACTGGGATAGGAAGAGTATATGCATGTGAGATAAGTATACAAGAAAGACAGGCAGTGATGCCCCAACAGGCAGGAAGAATGAAAAAAGGAGGCCGGAAAAGAACAAGGCAATGATGTCAGTACTATCGCAACGGTGGCTGAAAGAATGTCATGGATTTTACTCTGCGTTCCTTTGACACCTGTGTCCTCACGATCTGGTCACACGTTGCATTCACGCACACTGTGTCCTGGCAGTTTTCTCTATGAGGCTCAACAGGTCCCAAGGTTCCTGATTCTCTAAAATTGTGTGAATGTGTCAAAAGAGAAAGGTGACCAGAAAAGGAAGTGACATCATGGAAACTATTTAAAATCCTATCTTTTTAAGCTGTAGTTTAATTAATTAAACAACATTACAAGTAAATTCATGGGACAATGAGGAAAAGAACTTTAAAAACAGACTTATATATATACATTTCTACTAAGCAATGACTCCTGCGAGAAAGCTTCGAGAATCCTGAACATATTTAGAGGAGAAGAAAGCTGTATATTTTTCAGAACTTCAGTCAAGGGTTGCTAGTGTTGTCACAGCCAAGAATCACACTGGAATATGGTGTCTTAACAGGTCTGCAGGCTATAAGTCTGAAATCAAGATGTGGCAGGCTTCTGAGGGGCAAGAGGTAACACCTGTTCTGTGTCTGCTGCCGGCTTGTAGACGCCATCTTCGTGTTCGCGTGGCATTCTTCCTATAGACATGCCTGCGTCCAAATACCCCCCTTTTTCAACTCCACTCTCTACTCCATTATGACCTTATCTTAACTAATTAAATCTGCAACAATCCCATTTCCAAATAAGGACCCATTCTGAGGTACTGGAGTTTATGGCTTCAAACTATAAAATTTGGGCAGCACACAGTTCTACCCATAACAGTTATGAAATTCTTTTAAAGGGAAAAATATTTTGGCAGATAGCCAACATTAATTATTTTATTTGAATGTTACCTGAATGAGTAACAAAAGAAACATATTTTTATAATTCACATAATGCTAAGCAGACAAAGACAAAATTTAAAATTATACACATATAAATTTAAATTAACAATACTGGGAGTTCCTGTTGTGGCACAGTGGAAACAAATCCACCTAGTATGCATGAGAATGTGTGTTCGATTCCTGGCCTCGCTCAGTGGGTTAAGGATCCAGCGTTGCCCTGGGCTGTGGTGTAGGTTGCAGATGTAGCTTGGATCCTGAGTTGCTGTGGCTGTGGCATAAGCTGAAAGCTACACCTCTGCTTTGACCTTCAACCCCTAGCCTGGGAAGTTCCATATGCCACTGATGTGGCTCTAAAAAGCAAAAACAAACAAAAAAACACAAACTTATCATAACAGAAATGTCATAATGTCACTTGGCTGGAGCTGAATTACATGTAGAATGTGAATATGCTTTTAGTAGCAACAGTATTCATTCTTTGGATTTCAGTATGGGCCATGGATGATTCCATTTTTCCATCACCTTTCTCTATTTGAACTTCTAAAAGCCACTATGGTCTCAGCAGTTCATTTAGGAATTGGGTATAACTGAGTTAAGAAACAGATCATCTCTTGCCCTGAACCTCTCTTGAGAGAATTAATGTAACAGTGGATTCCTCTAATTAAATAACTCATGTCTACATTCCTTTACCATCTCCCCCCTTCTCTCCATCTATCCCCAAACTCTTCTGCCTGTGGGAAGGACATTAGGCTCAGCCACTGGTCCAGCAGGTATCCCCTCAGTCCACTCCCCTTCAGACAGG